>NC_141382.1:11694400-12384991 GCF_017979445.1 Akebia trifoliata | reverse complement strand
ATTGATGTAATTCAAATTAGCTTTACTTATTGAGCTCGATGGGACCCAAGGTCAAGTTTAATAAGATTTTAATTAATTTTGACTTATTTTGAATTCAATTTCCTAATAGGACAAGAATGTGGTGATAAAATCCGACTTTTATCTTATAATGTCATCTTCGTAAGGGTGTCTTATTTACTAAATGCAATCTAGAGTGTACAATTAATTCACCCAAAACCAATACAGAAACCCACTTACACGAGTTACATGGGTGGTTTGAGTTTTAGCTCTCATTCTAGATGGGAGATGAACTAGTTAAGTTTACTCGAACCACTAACACCAGTTTCAGTGTACGAACCCAATGGGTTGAGGCAATTACGTCCCACTATTGTCCTTCTCTAAATCTATTATACTCCGGGTCTTCTTGAATTAATAAAATAAAATTTAAAATCTAAAATTTTGAATTTTTTAAAATAAAAACCTACTAGAAGTTTAATCTAAATAGAAAAGAAAAGAAAAGAAAAGAAAATTTGATGTTTCTTCGTCAAAGAACTAAATCCGGATGGTTGAATAAATTTTCCAACCACGTCACTCGGAAAATCCTTCGACTGAAAATAGAAGACAAATCAAGGTCAAAACTCTAGAAAATATATTAATTCATTAAGTTCCTGGAATCTGAAGAAATTTTCTATCAAAATTGGAGATGCAAATTTCAAGGTTTGACCTCACCGCCCAAGTTGACCATTACACCGCGGTAAAATTCTAACAAAAATCAAGAAAATTCTAAGGTTCTGCTCACGCTTGATTTAGAAATCCAACGAATTTGTTTTTGAATTTTTCTAGAAAATAAAATTTCGATTAGTAGAAATACTAATCGGATCTTTGTTAAAAAGGTATTGGATCAAACCGTTGTCCCCGGTATTGGCTCCAATTTGTTCATCGAGTATTAAATTACTAAAGAATAATAGAGCAAATCAAATAACCTTGGCAAGAAAGGATTGATCCAAAGAGACAACGTTAATCTTATTACTTTTTAACTTGAAACAGATCAGGATTCAAGGCAACAAATTTAAAATAATGTTAGAAATATTATTGCTAATTAAAAATAATGAGAAAAACAATAAATAAAATTACAATACAAATATTAAATTAGTCAAATCCATCATAACAAATCATCTCATTATTTAACTTTTCTTCTTTATCTCGTTCCACTCAATAAAACTAATGTTGTTGGATCAAAAAATCTAAATTATTAAACCCAAACAATGATCCCAATATTTGTGATTAAATTTAAAAAGACAAAATTAGAAGATTATATTTAACTTTCTAGATGAAGCATAGTTTAGTTTGAACTTATCTAAGTCTAAACTATCAAAATCAGAGGATTAAATATTAAATCTAATAATCCCTATTTAATAAAATGCCACAATCAATCAATAACATGTGATGTAAAACAAGTTAAAGTTAATTAAGAAGATTTTTCTCAAGCTTTATTGACCTCTCTAACGGAGGTCTGGCCGATAGTCATTGCATGAAACAGTAAATAAAATAAAAGTAAAAGAGAGAATTAATATTAGAGAATAAAAATGCCTTCCTTATTGATCTTGCTTCTGAAACTGTCAGAAACCTCCTTGATTACAATATTGCTACTGAAAGCAAAAATTAAAAGATAAAACAAGAGAAAGAAATTTCCTAATTTTCTAGATATCCTTAAGCTCTGGTCTGGTCTCCTATTTATAGAGATTAGATTAGGGTTTCAAAACCTTCCGTAAAAACAATAACTTCAAGACCCTACTTCAATACGAAGTATCTTCAGCTGCCAACACATTGTACAAATCTCGAGAAGTTTTATGTTTTATTCACTGTGCCACCCTACCCAACCTGGATGTCATAGTCCATGTGGGTCCAATTGGTCTAGGTCTTGGTCAATTGGCTTTGTTTAGATCCTGGATCGCAATGAATACTTTGGATTGTTTGAGTTTTTTTTTGAATATTTGTGACTTTTTCCTATTACACGAAAATAACTATAATTAGTTCCAAAATACATCATTTTATTGAAATTAATAATTATTATGAATTAATAATGAATTATATCCAATTAGAGGATTTAATGTATAATTCACTTGTAAAGTCTTCGAAATTAGGGCTCTAGAAATCACTTTCTAGACCTTAATTAAGAATTTGATCTCAAAATTTGAGACAAGAAAAGATGTGAAAATATGATTGCAGACCACCTATCTAGGTTAATAGTTGAGTCCAATCTAGACTCCCTGCTTATCTTTGAGAATTTTGCAGATGACAAATCATGTTGGTCTCCAGCCTTACCACAAATTGGTACATTGTCATTGTCAATTACCTCATGACAGGGCAAACACCCATTTCTTAGATCAAATAAGAGAAGATGAAATTTTTTGTCAAGTCCAAATGGTTCTTCTGGGATGATCTATACTTATTCAAGTACAATCTAGACCAAATAATTAGACGATGTATTCCAGATGGAGATCAGAAAAACATCCTAGAATTCTACCACAATCATGCCTATGGAGGGCATTTTGGTTGCAAAAAAAAAAAACTACTAAGATATTATACTGTGATTTCTACTGGCCCACCATCCTTCAAGATGTTCATCTCTTCACTAAATCTTGTGATAGAGGCCAACGTTTGGACAATATTAGCAAGAGAAATGAGATGCCCCAACAATCAATTTTGATCATTGAAATGTTCGATGTGTGAGGCATCAATTTATGGGCCCCTTCCCCATTTCCTACAGATTCCAATACATTCTAATCACAATAAACTACGGGTCGAAATGGGTGAAAGTCATGGTATGTCGGACTAATGACCATAAAATCGTTCAATTTCTTAAAAATAACATATTTGCCAGATTTGATACACCTCGTGCCATAATCAACAATGACGGTAAACATTTTTGTAATCGGATTTTATAAGTTCTGATTGTAAATACACAATAACTCACAAAGTGGCAACCCCGTATCACCCACAAAAAATGGGCAAGTGAAAATTTTCAACTGTGAAATTAAGACCATTCTTGATAAAACTGTCTATCCCATAAGGAAAGACTGGTCTTTGCATTCGAATAATGCATTGTGAGCCTACAGAACTACTTGCAAAACTCCAATTGGCATGTCGCCTTATTGGTTGGTCTTTGGTAAATCTTGTCACCGTCTAGTAAATTTAGAACATAGAGTTTATTGGATAGTGAAACACCTAAATTTCGACATTACCAAGGTAGGTGAACACCGAAATCTCAAACTCATTAAATTGGAAAAGTTGAGAAATGATGCCTATGATAGTGCAAAATTATGTAAGGATCGTACTAAAGTTTGGCACGACAAGGACATTCAAAGAAAAAAATTTCACCTCAGTCAAATGGTATTGCTTTACAATTCTATACTGCATCTTTTTCCAGGAAAATTGAAATCTTGATGGATAGGATCTTTTGTGGTCCATAACATTCATCAATACGAAGCCATTGAGATCCTCAATCCATCAAATGACAGTATTTTTAGACCAATGACAAAAACTGAAGCCTTTTCTTTATCTCCCCATGTTCCAAAAGCAAGATTCATTTTTTAGTGATCCTGTGTACCAAGATTAGACTCATACCCTATCTGATTGAAGACAATAAACTAGCACTTTTCGAGAGGCAACCCTTAAGTTATTTAGGTAGTAAATCAAGTTTACTATCACATAAGACCATCATTTCCCTTCTTTCGTTCAGTTTGAACTCACCAAAAGGGGTATAAGGTTGAAAATTTCAAGAATTTTTCCTAAAACTTTTTTTTCAAAAATTTATTTTCCACTTTAGAATTTTCCGAGAAGATTTATTTCTTGGGCTTTTCCAAGGGAAAAAAAATTCATTTTCCTATTAAAATGTGAACTTAAAATCACAAACCCTAATCTCTTTCTCATTCTCTTCTTCCCAAGTCCAACTACCAAACCCCTTCACAAGGAGTTGTTGGCCGAGCCCTTCCCCTCCACTCATCATCGAAACTGATCGGTCCAAGTGAGAGCATTATGAACGACGATCCAATACCAATCAATCGAACGAAACCCGCGCTGCCCATACCATCTTTGGTATCACAGTTACCCCATGAACATTAACCTCCAATTTTTTTTACCCCCTTGTTTTGCCCTCCTCTCTCCAATAGTGCCACCCAAAACTTGTACCATTTTTTCAGAAGAAGCTTGGTTTTGTGGCAAAATCCTTGCTTGAGGATCGGGTCAATTGCTCTACAAAAGCAATGAGACATTTGTCAAAGAGCTATTTCGAGGATTTTATGATTCTTTTATCTCAGTTGAACCCTCTAGTCCTTTAATCAACATCAACTTCCTTAGTATTTTGATCACAATTGATACCCACTACATTCAAGTGATTCTTAGAATCGAATTGGTTGAGAATGGTGTATGTGAGCCTGACTTTGGTTTTGAACATTATGTCACCCACCTAGGCTTCTCCAAACTAGAAATTTGATTCAAAGACGACGATCTAAAATCTATATGCTAATACGAGAATCAATACCTTTATTGGCGATGGAGAATGAGTAATGTTCTGGGTACCCAATACTTCACTGAGATGTACACCAATCATCTTTACATCTTACACGCAGCTCAGACACGCAATCCAACATTTTGTCTGGTTCAACTGCTCTTTGACACACTCACAAATGTGATGACAACTTGAAATTGATCATTGGGCTTGCCTCATCTTGTCTATCATATTTTGCAACAGATGGGTATTCCCATGGCTATCTTAATCACTTAGGATCGACTCAAGAAAATTCTAGCCTTTATAAGGAAAAGGGCTTTCAAGACCTATGTTTAGGGCTTATTGGCCCCTAGTATTAATGAAGAGGAATATGGAATCCCACACAGCTATGGGTTCCCAAGAGAAAAGTTCAACAAGCACCCACTTGAGGATGAGCCTACATCGAGTCCAAACTTAGAGGACGTGTCCTGGCTTAATCAAGTACCTTAACAAGGGCATCATATTATTTTTGAGAATGTATTTTGAGGACTCAAGAATGTCAACCAATGCTACAAGGATCTACAGACTAGTTAACATATGTTGATTAAGTAGTAGAGACAAATGATGGCCTATGTTGAGGAGAAAAAGGTCTGCGCAAGTGCTTAGGCTGCTCAGAGTTCAAATTCTAATTAGGATGCTTTTCTTTCTTAGATTATGATGTTTTTATTTTCTTAGTTAGGTTGTTTTTTTCATTCTTAGGTAGGCTTTATTTTGTGTGAAATTGTTTCAAAACGTTAAATCTTTTTAGATCAATTGTAACAATATTTTGCAAATTAATACCCAATCTATTTCAGGTGTGATCTAATATTTCTCTCTATTTCCTTACCACTTGCATATTAAGGACAATAGTTATTTTAGGTTTTGAGGTATTAGGTTAGCTCACAATTGCATAGTAATTTGTTTTCAACTTTTGAAAAATGGAAAATAAAAAGAATACAACACTTCTGAAAATATTTTCTTCAAAATCCTTGTATGTACTTTTTACGTATGAATTTCAAACTTCAGTCAATTTTTATCATGGGTTATTTTGTATTCCTTGTTAGAAAATCATAGAAAAAAATTACTTTGAAAACTTCACATCACTTCTGATTGAATCATTTGAAAATTTAGACTTCATTGAACAAAAGTTGACCCTCATCTCTATTTAGAATGTTAGAAAAAACCTAGTCTAATGAACCTTGACTTCCTTCTCCCTTGGTTGGCTAATTAGAAGAAAAATAGAACTAGAGTTGGTATGACTTGAACAACAACCATATGATTAGACTAGGTACCTTGAAAAAGGGCTACCTGTTTTTCGTTGAAAAAGAAAATGGTGATATCTAAAAAGTTGATAAAGAAAAGTAAAATAATTTGAAAAAATATCAAAATAAAAAAAATGTTAGAACTGAAAAACTACAAAAATAGTCCAATGAGACCAAATACAGTGTTTTAGTAGGGTGAAAGTTGTCATTGGTAAAAATATGAGTAAACAGGAATATAATAGATAAAGCCCCTTAAGATATTAAAGTGAACATCCACACCTCTCATTAATTTCGAGTTACACCTTAGGTTGAATTAACCATACTTAACAGTTAAGAAGTGAAACCTTGATATGAAAAAGTTGACATTTTTTTATTTTAAATCAAAATTTTGCAGAGGTACTTAAGCTATCAATTTCTTAAATTGTTTTTAAAGTAAGGAATAAAAATTAGGCATTTTCTCGAACATAGAAGACCTTTTACTGATTTATAAAATATTCTTATGTTTTCATTACATACGTTGATTTTTTATTTTGATATTTTTATAAGTGTTTGGATTTTGTGGGTATGTTCACTACAAACTCTCATGACTCAAACTCATTCAATATGGGTAGCCTAAGGGTTTATGGGCTTACTACATTCACTAAATATAATCATGTAACCTATGAAAGTGGCATTTTTATTTTTAATCAGAATTAGCAAAATGTAGTTAGGACTAGCAAAATCTAGGTTTGGGGGTGCAATTAGAGCATAAAAAGTCATTTCTATGGCCCTATTTGCAGAGAATTTAAAGCTTAATCATACAATAAATCCCTAAATAGATATAATTCATTAATAGTCTATTTTATTATTATTTTCAAATAAATTATGATTTTTGGCCAAACTTAAATTATTTATTTGTGATAAGTCAAAGTCACGAGATCCAAAAGGATAAACCAAGACAATTAAAGAAGTACATTGCACTCAAGGACCCAAGACAAGACTACAGACCAAAATCCATACCCAATGGGCCCAAAAAACCCACAATACAAATATTCTTTTGAGCGACACGGTGAAGTAGGTAGAGAATGCCTTGAGATTTGTGCAATGTAATGACAACTTAATTTGTAACCTAATAGATTAGGGTTTAGACTTTTTGTTAAACAAAAAAGTGATATGAATCCTTGAAACCCTAATTTGATCTTTATAAATAAGAGACTAGAACAGAGTCATAGATCATCCTCTAAACCATCTTCTTCTTTTACATTATTTATCCAATTTTGCAATTTTTAGGTTTTAGTTTATTTTTTATTCAAGCTTTGTAAACAGAACGAGTTTTATGTCATTTTTCGGCAAAGATTAATATATAAAAAAACACCATTCTCCTTTGTATCCCTTCTCTCTTTGCTTTCTTGTTATATCTTCTTAAATTATACTTGCGATGATCTGTATTAGACCTCCATTAGAGAGGTCGATGAAGCTGGAGCAAGATTATCTCAGATAGTTTAAATTGTTTTTACATTTGTGTTTCATTGTGATTTTATTTTATTAAGTAGGGATCAATAGATCTAGTATTTGTTTTCCTAATTTCGATGGTTTAAGCTTAGATAGGTTCGAGTTAAACTATATTTTGATTTCATCTTACTAAATATAACCACAGAGGTTGGACTTAGTATTTGAGTTTAACGGATTTAATCTTCTAATCCAACAACATTATATTGTTGATTGAATCGAGATAACTAAAAGACAAATAAACTAATGAGATGAGTTGTTCTTGGTGGATTCGGTTGATCTAATCCTTCACATTGCGATTTTATTTCCTATTTAATTTGCTAATTTAAATTTAGTTTCAATCAGTTTTCATTAGTTACTTTGAACTATGATCGTTTTAAGTCAGAAACTGTAGATCAATATTGTCTATGTGGATCGATCCCTCTTGGTCGAGGCTTAGTATTTTATTCTTTATTTATTATTGATAATCTGTAGTAAACAATTATACAAATACCTGGACTCCATGAGATTGAATTGTTTCTAACATCAATTTATCAAATCAATCAACTAAGTAGAAGCACTTAAATTAACTAATTCAAGTAAGTAACAACTAGCTCAACTTCGTCTGCCCACCTATTTGCATAAACCACATTTAGGAACATATGGAACAAGTCAAAAATTCTAACCGATGTCTTATTACTAAAATCCATTTAGGCATTTTCACAAATAATTAAGCTATATCAACACCATTCTCTTCTCGGGTGAAAGGAAAGGAAGAAGGTACCCTAATTGAGTTTCCATGGAGGATCTGGGGTGTTGAGGAAAAATCTAGAGTACTCGACTCTAAATACTCAAATGTTGGATATAAACAAGTAAACGATTTACTTGTACTATACCCTCAATAAAGATATCACTCACAAGTTGAAGAAGAAAATAACACTCTATTAAGAAAAACACACTTTTACAAACACTCACACTTTTTACAACCTCTCAAGACTTCTTACTCACAACTTGTTTCTTACTACTTGATTACAAAATGAGAGGATTTACCCCTATTTATACTAGTGGCACCTCCTTAACTAATGGTTAGGATTGTGCCAACACATTCTTAATCTAGTGGTTACAATTTTGTCATCTAGAACTTTCTAAAAATATCTATCAGTCTAGAGTTTTCTACCAAAATATCTATAATTCTAGAATCTTTTATTTTTCTCTTATCTAAAGACATCTAGAGTTTTCTCTAGGAAGATTCTAGAAATTGGGCTATAAATAACTATTGGACTTGGACAATAAATGTGGGCTTTTCCAATTGGGCTGGTGTTGAATTTTAACACTCCCCCTCAACACCAGCTCTAACTCTTTGCACCATGTTGAGTCGACGCGAAGGTTTCGCCACCGGACTAAATGTTTCATCATAGTCTAGCCCATATTGTTAAGAAAACCCTCGAGCCACCAGTTTAGCTTTGTACCACTCGATTGATCCATCTGGATGACGCTTTATCTTGTAAACCCATTTACATGATATGGGTTTCACATCTTTTGGCTTTGGCACCAGATCCCAGGTCTGATTTTACTTTAGCGTTGTGACTTTTTCAAATATCTCAGGTTCTTTAGCAGTTGCTTCTTCAACTATGGCTGCATTGGCATATTTGGGATTTGGTTTGCGAATTCTGTTTGACCTTCTCAGTTGTGATTGTGGATTTGATACTTCCGTTTCTCCATGATGATCTTCTTGTTGATACACACCAGTTTCCCAAGGATTCTGGGCCATCTCTTGATCACCATCACTGTCATGCAGATCTCCAGCCTCATCTGAACTTGGTTGAATATTGACAGTGTGCTCCTCCATATTTTGTTGTAGTTTGTCTTCGAATTCTCTTGAGTCTGGCAACACCTCTTTTCCTGAGGACCACCAAGAAGATGCTTCGTCGAATACCACATCTCGCGATGTATAACACCTTCCAGTTGTAGGATCACAGCATCTCCACCCCTTTCTCTGATTATCGTATCCAACAAAGATACATCTGACTGCTTTCTTATCGAACTTGCTACGTAAATGATCAGGAACAAATACATAGCATACACATCCAAATACTCGAAAGTAGCTAACTGTAGGTTTTATGTCCCACAGTTTCTCAAAGGGTGAAACAAACTCTAACCTTGGTTGAGGAAGTCTGTTGATCACATGGGCTGCTGTTCTCATAGCTTCGGCCCAAAATCTTCCCGGTACATTCTTTGCATGTAGCATACTCCGACAAGTTTCTGCAAGATGTCGATTCTTTCTTTCTGCTACACCATTCTGTTGTGGTGTATTGGCACATGTATACTGATGACGTATTTTGCATTCTCGTAGGTATAGAGAGAACTCGTCCGAGCTATATTCTCCTCCATTGTCTGTGCGCAAGCAACGGATCTTCTTTCCTACTTCTCCTTCAACTATCTCTTTGAACTCTTTAAACTTTGAAAAAGTTTCAGATTTTTCTTTCATAAAGAAAACCCACACATACCTAGAGAAGTCATCAATGAATGTTACCATGTACCGCATTCCGCCGATTGATGGTTGCTTGACTGGCCCGAACACATCAGAGTGAATTAACTCTAATGGTTCCTTTGCTTTAAACTTCGATTTCTCGTATGGCAATTGATGTGCTTTGCCATACTGGCATCCTGCACAGACCGTGTCTGTTCTCACGTCAAGATGAGGAAGTCCCTTAAGCATCGACTTCTTTACCATTACACTTAGCTTGGAATAGCTAACATGACTCAATCGTATGTGCCACAAATCTGCTGTCTCGTTCCTTCTTGTCTTGTCTACATATGCAGACTCTGCTGACATTACGTAAACTGACTCCAATCGTCGTCCCTCCATCGTTGGCTTTTCTGAGATTTTGATGTCACGATATACCTTCACATCTTGGGGACCGAACAAGACATAGTAGCCTGATGATGTTAATTGAGCTACGGATAACAAATTTTCCTTCATTCCTAGAACATGGTAGACATCTTGAAGTGGCACCTGGTTAGAATTATAACGAGGTGTGACTATCGTCTTATCCATGTGAGCTATCGGTAACCTTGAGTTGTCAGCCGTCACCACCACACGACTTCCCTTGTACTCAGACAAGTTTTGCAACTTCTGTCTATCACCTGTCATGTGATTTGAGCACCCCGAGTCTACGATCCAGTCATTCTCGTAGTCAATCCGTTCAGATGTAGCTGTAAGAGCTACTTTTTCTTCTTCCTTTACAAACGATGCTTCAGCATCCCATTCATCTTCAATTTTCTCTTTAGAACTGGAAGTAGCAGCATTACTTTCAGCATGCTTTTTCTTAGACCAGCAGTCTTTCGCCATGTGGCCCTTCTTCCCGCAGTTGTAGCAATCGCCTTCGAACCTTCTACTATTACTGTGATTCTTTGAAGCTCCCCCTGGACGAGAGCCTCCCTCTCTTTGATGACCTCTTATCTTGTCACCATTCGTTTTAGATCCACCTCTGACGTACTACTTGAAGCTACCTTTACTTTTGCTTGTGTAAAGTGCTTCTTCCTTATCCTTCAACGAGACTTCTCCCATTTGCTTAGCCAAAGCTTCTTGACCAACAAGCAAATTTTTGAACTCAACAAGTGATGGTTGTGTCGGCCATCCTTGTACTACAGTAATAAAGCCTCGGTATTCGGGTCGCAAACCATGGATAATTATTCTTTTTATCCTGGTTTCTCCAATAGCAGCATTCGGATCTAACTCTGAAATTTTACGGCATATTGACTTCACCTTATGAAAGTATTGGGCGATCGTCATATCACGTTGCGCCATTGATAGCAGCTCGTTCTCGAGAAGTTGTAACTTTATATCGTTCTTCTTTGAAAAGAGTATAGCGAAAGTATCCCATGCTTCTTTCGGTGTTTTGGCATCTCGAATGTGCTCTAACATTTCTTCTTCAATTGTAGTCTTTAAAGCAAACATCGCCTTGTCTGCTTTAATCTTCCATTTTCTCAAGATGCCATTGGCATCTTCTGTTGTCGGTTGCGTAACTTCACTACCACCAACAATCTCCCAAAGGTCTTGACCTTGTAGGTAAGACTCCATGCATGTTGCCCACGTGTTGTAGTTTTGGTTGTTGAGCTTCTTGATTCCTCCAACTACTTGAAGGTCACCCATCGTGCCGGCAGAGCTTCGACTAAACGGAACAAACTTGACTAACGATTTTGTAGAGTAGTAAACTCCTCACGACTCAAGATAACTCCACCAAAATCGATCCTTGGCAACCTGGCTCTGATACCAATTGTTGAGGAAAAATCTAGAGTACTCGACTCTAAATACTCAAATGTTGGATATAAACAAGTAAACGATTTACTTGTACTATACCCTCAATAAAGATATCACTCACAAGTTGAAGAAGAAAATAACACTCTATTAAGAAAAACACACTTTTACAAACACTCACACTTTTTACAACCTCTCAAGACTTCTTACTCACAACTTATTTCTCACAACTTGTTTCTTACTACTTGATTACAAAATGAGAGGATTTACCCCTATTTATACTAGTGGCACCTCCTTAACTAATGGTTAGGATTGTGCCAACACATTCTTAATCTAGTGGTTACAATTTTGTCATCTAGAACTTTCTAAAAATATCTATCAGTCTAGAGTTTTCTACCAAAATATCTATAATTCTAGAATCTTTTATTTTTCTCTTATCTAAAGACATCTAGAGTTTTCTCTAGGAAGATTCTAGAAATTGGGCTATAAATAACTATTGGACTTGAACAATAAATGTGGGCTTTTCCAATTTGGGCTGGTGTTGAATTTTAACATGGGGGAGTTGATTAGAGAACTTAAATTAATGAATGCTAGATTTTTGGGTAATAGGTTCACCTAGTGTAACAATAGGAAAGGTAGTAATCGTATATGGGGGAGGTTGGATCGTGCCTTAGTATCTTCTGCTTGGGTAATAGAGTTGGGATCGTCTATGGTTAATCATCTTCCTAGATTATCTTCTGATCATTGTCCTCTTCATGTTCAACTTTTCAAATCTTTTGTTGGGCCCAAACAATTCAGATTCTTGGACTTCTGGACTGATCGAGATGATTTTTTGCAGCTTGTGAAGACCTCTTAGTTGCCCAGAGTTGAAGGGTATCTGTTATTTAGTTTCTTTTCAAAGCTTAAAAGATTGAAGGCAGCTCTGAAAGATTGGAATAAGAATGTTGTGGGTGATGTCCAAGTGAGGTTGAAGGCAGCAGAAAACAAAGTTCAAAATTGTGAACAATTACTTTCATCTCAAGGGTGGAATCAAAACCTTTATTTGGAGTGTCACCAAGCCAAGGTTGAGTATGCTACATGGACAAGCAATGAGGAATCATTCTGAAAATATAAGTCTAGAATTTTGTGGCTCAAAAAAGGAGATAGGAATACAAAAGTCTTCCATTTATCTACCAAGATTCAAGCAACTAGAAACACGGTTAGAAGGAGCAGATCAACGGGTGGTAATATCCTTGAAGATCCAAAAGCTATTGGTAGGGAGGTAGCCAACGAGTTTGAGATCCTTCTTAACTCAACCCAAAGATGCTCTTACAGTGATCTATTGGAAAGGTTATAATGCAAAGTCACTTCTGCTCAAAATAATTGTCTCTGTGCTTCCCTTTCAGAGGAAGAGGTGTTACAGGCCATCAAAGAAATGAATGCTCATGGTGCAGCAGGTTCGAATGGGTTCTCGGGATTGTTTTATCTGGGATATTATCAAGGTAGTTCTGTTAGCTACATTATCAAATTTTTTTCAAGGAAGGTGTTATCCCGAAAGTTTTCAATGCCACATCCATAACCTTGATTCCTAAGGTTGAGGTACCCATTTCCTTTTTTGATTTTAGACCCATTAGTTTATATAATTTCTTGTATAAAATTTTATCTAAAATCTTGGCCTCTAGATTATGGGATTTTCTTCCCTCACTTATCTCCCCCGAACAAGGTGCTTTTGGAAAGGGGATGAATATTTATGATAAGATTTTGTTGGCTCATGAAGTGCTAGATGATCTTAACTTGAAAGTTCGATGGCCTTTCTTAATGGCTGTCCTCTTGAAGTTGGGGTTTTCTAGGGAATTTTTGAAGTTGATTCAAGGTTGTCTATAGAGTGTCTCCTATTCTATGTTAGTTAATGGTTGTTC
This sequence comes from Akebia trifoliata, assembly GCF_017979445.1. Lineage (NCBI taxonomy): Eukaryota > Viridiplantae > Streptophyta > Magnoliopsida > Ranunculales > Lardizabalaceae > Akebia > Akebia trifoliata. The sequence goes on along the minus strand of NC_141382.1, from coordinate 12,371,596 downwards.
TTATGATTTTTTTCACGGAAGTCGAGTTCTTATACAAGGAGATCTCATTTCACCTAGCATTTTCATCTTAGCAGAGGAAGCTCTGAGTGTGGGATTGAACAACCTTGCACAAACTGGAAAGCTGGAAAGATTTTCAATTTCAAAAAAAGGGGTAGCCCCAAGCCATCTCCTTTTTGCAGACGATTGAATCATTTTTACCAAGACAACTTCAAAGTCCTTATCAAACATCAAAGGTTTTCTGGAATCCTATGAGAAGGCATCAGGTCAACAAATCAGCATTGAGAAAAGTAGTTTTTTTATGGCAGAACATGTCGAAGATAGAAAAGTTGAAATTGTAAAGATTATCCTGGGCTTTACGAAGGGCTCACTCCCTACCAATTATTTGGGAGTTCCTTTGTTCGTTGGCAAAGTGACAAGAGAAATATGCAGAGGTTTGGTGTCTACGATCATGAGAAAAATGGAGGGTTGGAAATCAAATCTTCTTTCGGAGGGTAGTCAACTAACCTTACTCTCTCATGTGCTCTCCTCAATACCAGTCTATCTCATATCGATTCTCCCTATTCCAAAGGCTATTGCAACCTCATTGGAATCATGCTTCGCTAAGTTCTTTTGGGGCAATAATGAGGGAAGGAGGAAAACTCATCTTGTAGCATGGAATAAAGTGTGTAAACCAAAGTGGGGAGGTGGTTTGGGCATTAAAACTCTTTCAAAGGTGCATAAAACGGGCCTAATGAAAATAAGTTAGACATTGAAAAATGAGCGAGGGATCTGGATAGAGTTCTTTAAGAATAAGTATGCTAAAGATGGTAACTGGTGGAATCCGACAAATTCAAGAGGTTCTAAACTATGACGATCTATTCGTGTTTTTCTTCAACCGACAATTCGCCTATCTAAGAGGTTAATTGGAGATGGAGCTTCTTCATCACTTTTCTTACACAACTGGAGATGATCTTGTCTTCTAATCGATCTCTATCCTAACGAAAATAAAAATATTACAATGATGGAGGTATGGGGTCCAGGTGGTTGGGATGTACAAAAGCTGAGAGATATGGTTGAGAATCCTATTGTTGTGGCTGATATTCTAACATCTAATGTTCAGCATAGCAGCTCGGATAAAACAATTTGGATGGCTTCAAATTCAGGATTATTCTCATCTCATTCGGCTTGGGACAATTCAAGAACTAGAGGTGACAATTACCAAATATGCAAGGCAATATGGAACTCTCAGGTTCCCACAAAGATGAAGACATTGGCGTGGAAAATTTTCCATAAGGCTTGCCCGGTGGATTTAGTCAGGAAAAAATGGGGTATTGCCATGGCATCTAGGTGCCCGTACTGTGAGGCCAAGGAAGAAACAGTTAACCAGTTATTCTTTCAATGCCCTTTCATTTTAAAGGTGTGGAACTTCTTTATTTGTCATCTCTTAGAAGAGGAAACCAGAGCAATGTCACTGGCGTCATTAATAAAATGGTGTTATCAAAGAAATCTCAGTTTGGTACAGTCGGAGGAAGGGTCCCATGGGTAGTATGCTGGAACGTTTGGTTAGCTAGGAACAAATGCATATTTTAGAGTATAACTCCCACAGTGCATGGAGTAATCCAAAATTGCCTTAATTGGATTAGGGAGTTGGAGGAGTATCAAGTTTACAAGATCTCTGCCTCAGATGGTGAAATTCGAATTCTTAAGGATTTTGGAATCCATAGGAAGCACAGTAAACATCATCGTATAGTTACTGTTTGTTGGCGAAAGCCTCCTGCAGGCTGGGAAACTAAATACAAATGGGGCTGCTAAGGGTAATCCAGGGTGCTTAGGTGGAGGTGCCATTCTCCATGACGATAAGGGAGGTGTTGCAACAAACAATGAAACTGAAATAAGGGTGTTGGTTGCTGCATTGGAAAGCTTCCAATTAGAAGGAAAAAAAGGCATCATAGTGCTGGATTCAGCTATCATAATTAAAGGTCTCGTTGATCAAAAAATCTCTTGGAAGTTAGATCAGTGGGTGCATAAAGCAAGAGAGCTGTTTTCCAATATTGAAGTGCGATTATCACGTCTGGAGAGAGACGAATGCACCTGCAGACGCCCTTGCTGCTGCTGCAGTTCACAATGCTTCATCTATGATGTTCAAACAAGTTTCAGACCTGCCATTATTTGTTAAAAATACTTATTTTGGGGATAATTAATCTTGATCTTCCTCAGTTTTGTTATGTAAATCATTAGGGAATTCCCTATGTAAAGTTTTACTAATCTAATATACTTTACTTGCTTGCTTAGCAAAAAAAAAAAAAGGTCACGTGTATATGTAGTTGTTGTACAATGTTCATACATCCTCAATAAATTCTTCCCTAATTAATTCAGCTTCTTAGAGTTCGATAAACTTTCGCAGATTCATTGGATATACATCCTCAATATCACCATCCAATAACCGATTTACGATCAACCTGTTTGCCACCTCAGTAGGATGATATGGATCCCAGAAGAAGTATTTTGATCGATCAGGACAATACGTCGATTTGGAACCACAAAGAATGATTCCCCCATACCGCCCTGCAACTTTACAACATGCTGAGTCTATAACCTCAAAGCCTGTGACAGTCATTGGAGTAATATTAGATTTAAGTCCTTCAAAACAAATAGAGACAACATTTTAGAGCTTGAGATGATTTGAAGATAAACTATTCTATTGTAACATTCCAAATCAGACTGAAAAGACACCAAACGCTTCATTCTCATAAAATGGTGTTCTAAGAATTTTTATGTACAAAAAAGGGAAATAGTTCTCTAAATTTTCCGACAGGTTATTTGATTTGAAAGATTGGCATATTTTAAGTAAAATTTGATGCGATAAAAGAAGTTCTATGATGGACCAACCATAATTAGTGTAACTCTGAAGTATATCCGACACAATGCGATATGCGTTTGCATAAAGTAATCTAGCTTTGGTGAGGCTTGAGTTCTGTTCGATAACGAGATCCTTAAGCCTTTTATTGAAGGACATGGCGAGTTGATTTGTATCAGCGACACAATTTTCTCCAACCAATGGATTTAACTCCCTCTGAGCTGGAACACATCCAAGTGGTCCTACATTCACCACTAAAATCTTTCTTGCACCTAAACTGTGCAGTCTCTGCAAGAGAAAACATTTATATATGTGTGTTAGATAGAAATGGAAATCGGGCGAAATTAAAATTGATTATACTGGGAACGAAAGAAGGGAGAGGGATTACTCTTAATTGAAGTCGGTATCTCGTGATCAGCTGTAATATGAAATCATCTTGAGGCACTAGTATTCGTGTTCCTAAGAGGTAATTATCGAGGAAGTCATTCGACCCCATTGTAACGGTGAAGAAAGAGCTCTTTAGCAACTTTGAAGTCTTTTCCATACCAAGGCTTGAGATTAGGAATTGTCGGGTGTTAGCAAAATTATCAATCTGTGCATCCATGTTTATGCGACCAACCTAGATAGAAAATAAGATAAATTCATGAAACTTTCGACGTGAAGATGGGCTAATTAATTATGCCAAAATTTGACTCATTAGATGGTCTACATAATATAATATGTCACATTATAAATATACGTAGACAAGATCCATATTTAAAATTAATTAAATGGATTTACTTTGCTATAGAATTTGGGATGGTAGAATCAGAATTTGGGTTCAATTTAATTAATCCTTAGTATGGTCATGGACCCTTATATGATAATTCAGCGACAATTATCTTCAAAAATAAAATGCACCTCAAAATTGTTAGAATATGCATCGATATATAGTTTGGTAACTAATTATCAACACCATGGAGATAAAAATGCCTTACAAATATATAGCCAGTTTTGTTGAGAATTCCAGCTGCAGCGGAAGCGTAGTTCACCCCACACGTCGCAGCGGCCTCATTCGCATTGGGGCCCATGTAAGGTGGAGGATAGCATATCGATCCAAATTCATCACCTAAAGAAATTAATAAAATCACAATAACACATCATCAGATCAGGCCAGACATCGAAATAAATTTAAAACAAATTGAAGAATAAACATTGCCTATAAAATCCATCACTGTTTTGCCATTTGAGAAACGACCAGTAGGACGCCGACCAGCTGGAACAAAATCAATTCCATTCGGCTTCATATCAGCCTTTGCTAAGGAGAAAATAAAATTATTGTTTCCACCATCAACCAACGAGTCTCCAAATACGAAAAAACGAGGTACACTTTTGGCTTGAGAAACAACAACTATAATAGAAAATAACACAAAAACAGGAAGAATTGATAAAAAGGCCATTGATTCTTACGGGCTTTTTATTATTCTTATTATTATTGAAACGTATGTTGTGATGATTCTTATAGACCAACATTTGAAAATTCTGACAGATTTCATGCATAAATGTTACTAACCAGCTCCACCAAAACCTGACTACTGAATTTAAGAAGTGAAAGCTACTTAACCTAACCATCTTCATAAAGCATTAAACTGTACTTGTTGACTCGGACTCGTGCTACTCAATTCTAACTGTTGATAGATGGGTAATTTAGACATATTTGGTGAATATTTGACATAACCCTGTGTACTCAAATTGATGAGTTACCTCTTGACTTCAGTCTTCGAAGAATGTCTAATGAAAATGACCTAATATCTGTCTTCAATCTCTAGCTAAAAAGAGTTGATTTTTTTCTCCCAAAAAATCTGCCCCATTCAAACTCTTATTAAATCTCTGGTGAGAATTCTTTTTTAACATAAAATTGGTATCATCTTCAATCCATTATCTTCAATTTTTTTCCCTAAAACCCTCGAGTTTTTTATAAAAATTTCATCATCTTTGAATTATCAAAAAATTCTATTTAATTGTTCTTGAGGCTTGGATTGAAGGTTCATACAGATATAGTCTTGAAATTGAAAATGATGGCATTTACATCATTTTCTCATACAAGGAAACAATGATGCAAGGTGAAAAACAATCTTCCAATTAATTCATTGATTTTGAAAAACATATCGAACAATTGGGCATAAAAAACTTGTTGATTCACACAAAATACAAAGTAATTAGAAAAGTAAGGGAAAACTCTCTAAGACACATAAATTGTATTAATCCAAAGTTTTTCCCCCGTATTGGAGTTACAGTGCTATTCATATAAAAGATTCTTGTTCCTAGAAAAACAAGAAAATAGTCAAAATAGAAAAAAAAATGTATTAAAACTAGTAAAAATAACCAAATGATGAAAATAGATACAACTTAACCTTATAAATAAGAGGGAATCGATGGTGTGTGATTCTAACTTGTATAACTAAAGTGATTAACAGAATAAAACTTTCATAAAATAACAAAAACGTCTAAAAACTAAGGTAAATGAAGGAACATGCCTAAATATACAAAGTCTATAGCTTCTATGGATGTTGAAGATCTCGGCATTTCCATTCAAGAATAGGTCTCCTTAGATTAGTTTGAATCCGTCACTTGTCCGGATCCATGGTCCCTGTTAGGCTTGTTGCACTGCATCATTCTCTCCATATTGAATGAAACTCATCCTCAAGTTCAAGGCATTATTGTTTGAAGCATATGGTCCAATTACATTTGAGATTAACTTGTTGTACTCAGGAATTGGAAAACAATCTAGAGGCCATCCAGCCGTTAGTTTTTCGGGATATACATCAATGAACACATCTAAAGGATTTTGATCATAGTTGAAACATAACCAAAATCTATATATTCCCTACATACTAAAGTCAAATCAAAACACAATGTAACGAGAGTATCAGTGAACTTTGCAAGTATAGGAAGATTTGAACTCTTGTTGAATTTAGACCCAAAGTAACCATCACCTTTCTCGAACTAAGAGAGTGTGAAAAGATGCGGATGAAATTGAATACTTATTTGTAATTTGAAAATGTTTTTATTCGATAATCATATCGTAAACTAATTCTATGCCCATTGTGCACGTTGTGAAAGACATTGTTGCAAAGCAAACCATCATTAAATTAACATTTGGATGTAAAGAAGCTTGCTGTGATGCTAGAGCTTCCTCCACATATTCGTAAACAACTTCATCTTCTTCAACTTCATCATATTCATTATAGATAGGATCATAATGAAAAATACCTTCCGCATTACATGATTTACTAAATTTGAAATCAATTTTGATTGTAAAGAGTAAATCAACGGATTTCTCTAATTCATATTCATCTTCTAATATAGCATCATGTTGAACCAATCGACTTCTTAAAAGGCATTTCGACAAGATAAAAAAGCTATGCAATCGATGCAAACTCCAATACCAATTGATGTAGGATGAACAATAGTCTTCCATTTAATTTATTGATTCTCAAATGAATACCAAAGAATTGGGCATATAAAACTTATTGATTCACATAGAATACCAAGTAATTGGAAAAGAAAGAAAAAACTTTCTAAAATAGAAATTTTATTAATCCAAATTTGTTACTCCATACTAGAGTTACAATACTATTTTGTTTTTTGTTTTTTTTTAATATATAAAAAAGTCTTATTCCTAGGAAAATATGAAAATAACCAAAATAAAAAAAATAGTAAAAGATAGTAAAAAATAACGTAAGGATGAAAATAGATACTACTTAACCTTAGAAATAAGAGGGAATCGACGGTGCGGGATTCTAAATTTTGTAGTTAAAGTTATTAATAAAACTAAACTTTCCTAAAATAACATAAAATCTAAAATATAGGATAAACAAAGGAATCAGGCCTAAAATGGAAAATCTAAAGATTTCTATAAATCTTGAAGATCTCAGCATTTCATTTCATGAATAGGTCTCCTTGGAGTATTATGAACATGTCGCTCATCCGGGTCTATGGTCCCACTTGGACTTTTTGCACTGCATCACATAGTCATGGTAGGGTTAGCAATTCGAAATACCGCAAAATTCAATACATGAAAATTTTGAATTATATTTGATTTTGGGTTGCAAAAATTAAGTTTAAAATTCAATAAATGAATGGTATGCGACCTATGCTTTATATGTGTATTACTTATCTCAATTTATAGTAGTGATGATGAAATTGGTAATTTTAACGGTGATGATATAGTGGTGATGGTAATAATGATGGTGGGGATAATGAGGACATTGAAGTTATTGTTCCATTGATTTATAAAAGAAGACCAAAGTGAAGGGACAAATCATCACTGTGAAAAATTAAAGTGGTATCTGAAATAAATGTAGAATGGCGCATATCATTATTGTTTAAAAGATTAAAGGGATATTTGTCACCTAAAAAGGTGGATATTCGTCCACAATTTGAATCATAGTCGATTCAAAATCGAACTTGTATTACACTTAACGACATAAAACAAATTACAGTAGCATTTTTCTCGATCGAGTTTTATAAAAATTCTTAAAAAACATAAAATAAAATAAAATAAAATAAATGCATGTTATTCTTTTTTAACTTAAAATAGGCGAATTACTTAGAATGATTCAATGACCCAGAGAATCATTTTCGTTGAAAAAAATGAAAAAATTCATGAATTAAACAAGAGATTGCTAACAATGATCAAGTTAAGTTTAGATCATCTAAGTTATTAACCTAAAGGTGTCAACTTGCTAAGTTGGTCGAGATTAATTAAAATCTTTAATTAGAGATAGGGGCAAAGCCAGGATTTTCTTGTAGTGGGGGCAAACTATGGTTACTAGTATAGTTAAAGAACTTGAAGATGAATGGTTTTAAAAAAAAATTTAGAGGTTTTTTATTAGAAGTTGAAGAAAAGGATATTTAGGTCATTTTTAATAATATATAAGAAGGCCTGGTCAAGCGGGAATGTCATCAACAAATGGGGAGAGAGGTGAGGGAGTGAGGACAAATGGGGCGTGTAATTAGTTGAAAATATAAGGGTCAAAGTTCTGTGGTGGGGGCAAGCTCCTTACTAACTCCACCCTTGATTAGAGATGCCATGTAAGCCTAAGCTATAGAGTATAGAGATGTCAGGTAACCCTCAAAAGAAGTATGCACCTTATTAAAATTCAGAGTTTCTATTGCCACCCCAACTTTTGCTAACACCACATCACCTGTGTGCAATTCTTTGGTGATTTACATAGAAATTGGTGTGGCATTAAGAAAGTTGATGTAGTAACAGTAGCTCTCTACAAATTTGTTTGAACTAGTTAATTAGTTGATTTGAGCCGAAAATATAGAAGCTAGATTAAAAATTCAACTGAGTACTGTGTTACATTTATTATATTTTGTATGAGTTAGGATCCATAGACACATAAAGCTACGACGTGTTTTCTTATATGGGCAAAAATGTTCAGAATGGGCTGCTTTTTTGTGAAGATGATCTAAGGTGAGGAGATCATCCTCACCAAGAATCACCAAGAATGGGCTGTTTACAAGTTGAAGAAGTTTGGACCATCCAGTTTTTGTAAATCACTTTTGATGGGGTTAGAAGTTTTGGAATGAGCTGATTTTTTGCAAGGATGATCCCCTCACCATAGAGATCATCTTCACAAAAAATCAGCCCCTTCCGAATATTTTTACCCATATAAGACAAAACACGTTGTAACTTTATAGGTAGTTTTATGTGTCTACAGATCCTAACCCATTTTGTATATATGTATTGACACACTGCAGCGAAGTAAACTCAGTTCTGTTGTATCGATGGACAGAGGAGCTGAGGTTAGATATATAGACCTTAGATCCTTGGATGCCTTATACAGGAGTTCATTGGTTCATTCAGAGTTGAGATTGCAGCTGTATAAATTAAAACAAATTATAGTTTATACTTTCTCTTTCCGCATTAAAAAAAAAATGTAATTTTGTGGGAAAGTTATATTTATTTAACATTTTTCTCATTTGCAGGCTTGCTGCTGTATTTTAAAAATTCTCAAATCAGCCTCGAATCTATCCCGAAGAATCCTGATGAAAATGATCTACGGTTCTGTGCCCTTACCACATCAGATCGAGTGAAAATACTCAAGTCAGAAAATCACGACTCTATTTTTAAAACTGAACCTTTGGTCAGACAGTATATTCGTCAAATTGATAGGAATAATGCATGTTTGCTAAAAAAAAAAAAAAAACTTAAAATTATACATGTTTTTTTTTTAAATAACTTCATGAGAGCTGCTATTGCAACGCCAACTTTTTCTAATGACACACCAATTTCTATGCAAATCACGAGAGAATGGGTTGAATCTCTATTTCATGCACAGAATATGACAAAATTCCGATGTCGGCACATTGTTCATTTTAATTCCCAAAACATGCATTCGTCATTTTTACAACCTACGAACTTGTGATTTCATCACTTTTAACATCTATGAATTCATAGATATACTAGCGAATTCTTTGATTATAAAAGTGACGAATTCACTCAAAATGCATGTTTTGTGAATTAAAATTAACAATTTAGCGAAATTGGAATTTGGACATAAGTTGGGCTCTTTTTGAGAAAAATCCACAAGAGAATTTGACACAGTTGGGGGGGCGTTAGCAAAAGTTGATGTGGAAATAGCATCTCTCTAACTATATTTGTATTCATTGAAGGATAAAATAATTGATGATTCAATGGTAGAACCAATTTAACTACAAAATTCAACCGAAGACAAGACCATTGGATTGGTCTCAATTTTTTAAAACGTTGTTATTTTGTTTCTTACATTTGTTGAGTAGGGATCCAAAACGGTGTCCCATACTTATCCAAGGTCAGGTGGCACCTCATTTTATGCCATGTGGTATTTTTGGGGACTCATTGACCATATGGATATTTCATCCATAGTCTTTGATAAATCTACACACAAAAGATCAGTTTGATTGGTGATGTGTATCCATTGATAATTGCATCTTCTTAAGAATGATTTCTAATTATTGGATTTAAGATCTTTTGTAGGAGCTTAAATCTACTGGATACAAGTTATAAAACACTAATTTTTGGTACTTAGGTTCACCAAGGGATGGATCATATATCCATACGATAAGTGGTCCCAAAAATGCCACATGGCATAAAAATACTTGACCTTGGTTAGATACGAGAGTCCATTCTTGATCCCTAGTCCTTTCAAAGTTATAAATTAGAATATTAAATATGTTTGTACTCTATTATGTTGTCATTGGTAGGATTCACATTCATTTTCACTTTTCTCTCTCTCTCTCTCTCTCTCTCTCTCATTAAGTAGGGTTGTAGGGTTCAGAACATTTGGATATGGAACAATCACTGAAAGATTACGACATTCATTGAAAAAAGTGGTTGCAATGTTGGTTCTAATTGAAAAGGACAAGAGAAGGAATATATTATAATTAAGTGAATTGAAAAAGATTGCAAAGATTCTTATCACGTGAAAAAGAAAATCCATATTTCTTTTTCTCAGGGCGAAGCCATCATATTAATAGAGGATGGGAGAAATTTGACATCTCTAAACCATCGAGAACATCAAAATTTCAATGGTCCTGAGCCGTTGAAATTCGATCTCTCAAAATTCGTGGATCTTGGCCTACCTAATGTCTCACTTTCCATATAGTGCCTCCTATGATGTGAAACAAATAAATATAAGATAGATTTTTTTTTTTTTAAATAAAAGAAAATAAATATTATTTAGGTTGAGCACAACAAGAAAATTATGCTATGCAAGTAGTCACCCTCAGGATTGCAACTTGGGTGGGTTGTGTAGACCCTCCAATTTGAACGGACCCCACTAAAAAAGAAATAAAAAAATCACATTTTTATCAAATACCCGTCAATGGGCCTAAAGTCCCAAATTTTCAAAATTAAAGTTTTAAATTCAAATTAAAGGCCCTAAGACTCCTAATGATCTTATAGACTTGCAATAAAGCTTACCTAATTTGTAAGCCCCATCATCTTCTCAACCCATCATTCTAACTCCAAACGTAAAATTGAGTCTCAATCCCATTTCTAAGTCCATGTAGAACCCACCAATCCTAAACCACCCAAACCCCCATTTTTGCCTCATCTTAAATCAAGCCCTAACATAAGCCTAATTTTAACCTAAGAAAATTCCAATCAAATTTCTAACCTAGACTACAATCAAATCCTAAGAGGCCAATCCAACTGATTCTAAAACTAAAACCAATATGTCCATGGACCACCATTCACCTCTCTTCAAACCCCACTTATGAAGTCCAACCAATGTCATTTGAGGTCCACACAACATCAATGGACACTTGTCATCACCACCATTAATCTCCTAAAATCAATCTATATAATCTAATCATCACTCTCAAAAGTTACCCAACCCATACTTCAACACGCACCACTTGCCATCACCAAACCTTAACATTTCATTCAAATCCATATCACAAGCCACCCTCACAACCATTCCCCTTAATAAACTCACCTAACCCATTCATTTTCAAACCATTTGCCAAATGTCCTCACCACAACCCACCTCCTAAAATATCATCACCTACCCCTTAAACAAGCCATTCGTTTAATCAACCACACACATCCCTCAACCCCAACCATTACTCAACCCAAGGTATGTATTGCCTAACCAACCCAATTGGATTTTACCATAGGTTATGGTAAAAAACAACCCATCAAATCATTTTACCTCACATATCCCTCCCTAATTCAAAATATCAAATCTTGTAGTTTAAAATTCATGTCATTTCCTTTCACCTTCTACCTTTGACCTTTTCAACCCTAAAAGTAACCCCTCAACACCTAACAAACCTTTCCTCTCATTCTCAAAAAGCTCATGCTTGAATTCCTTCCCTCAAGTCATATCTCTCAAGTCCTCCTTTCAATCTAAGAATTATACAAAAATTATTACTCAACCCTCCATTCCCTTACTCAATTTCTTTGTTATAAGCAAATTAAGGACTAGCATATATAAGCCATCAAGAAACTAAGAAGGAAAAAAGAAGAAAAAGCTTCAAGGTGGGTTTTAGAATTGGATTTTGTCTTTTTGGTGTTCCCCTCTCCATATCCATCTTCTATATCTCCATTTCATTTCTTTAATTTCAATTTAGAACACCTTAGGATGCAATGAATACCTCCCCTACCTTCGTTAGATCGAGCTCCAACTTGATCAAAAGTGTAAGAGTTGTAGTTATTTTCAAAAGAAAATCATTTTAAATCCTCAAACACTTCGTGAACATACTACAAAACTTGTTTTGAGGCTGAAGTTGATCGAGTCCCTCCTCATTTTATGGGAAAAGACCCATAGTCACAAAGTTAATACTTTTTCAAAATTAGTATGCTCAAGGCAAGATATGTTTAGGATCCCCCTCTTAATGAGAAGATCCTCATTATCTAAGCCGGCATTAAAAGTCTCTCACATTTGAGGGTACAAAACCGTCACTTCTTCAAATTTTTTTATTCTCTTTTATTTCTTTAAAAATGGCTATAGTTCTTAGGGTTACCACCCTTAGGTGGAGAAAGGGATGCCTAACACCTTCCTCGATCTCTAATCAAACCCTTACCTAGATCTTAATTAAACCAACATGTTGAATCCATATGAGAGTTATTATATACGTCAATTTTTTAAAACTACTTTCCAAGTGACCATTCACACCATTTTCTAAAAAAGAATGGTGGCGACCCCAAATCTACGTAGTAATGATTTTTGAACTCAAAAATTACGTAGTTATAGGTTGGGCCGAGTTGGGGATCAACCCACACCCAACCTGAACTTGACAAACATCAACTCAAACTTGCGCCCAACCCGACCTCGGGTTTCAAATGCTCAACCCAAACCTAACTGAAGTCGGGTTGTTCAAGTTAGTTTATTCACTTTAATACTGGATTATTTAGCAAGGATAAAGACTTTTATAAAACATAATTGATATGTAAAAGAACTTAAAATTTATAATTATTTGTCCTAATTTTTTTTCCAACATACATAAAATTATAGGAAAATTAAAAAAAAGATGAATAAAATGATGATCAACTAAAGTTACCATCATAATTCACTTATTATTAGTTGTAATTTTCAAGAAAACGAACATTTGTATTGTATGACAATGTAGAATTACATGAACAAAATTATTAATAACAAAACAAGGGTTTATTTTATGAAAATAATCATAAAGACTTTTATAAAACATAAGTGACATGTAAAAGAACTTAAAATTTATAATTATTTGTCCTAATTGTTTTTCCAACATACATAAAATTATTGGAAAATTAAAAAAAAGATGAATAAAATGATGATCAACTAAAGTTACCATCATAATTCACTTATTATTAGTTGTAATTTTCAAGAAAACAAACATTTGTATTGTACGACAATGTAGAATTACATAAACAAAATTATTAATAACAAAACAAGGGTTTATTTTATGAAAATAATCATACGGTAGTTTTGATATTATAGAGAAACAAAAGTGTTCTTATCAAATGAAAGTGAAAAAAAAATGAAGATACAAGAAATAGTTTTAAATTATAGACATATTAACTGTGGGTTCGGACGTACAAATTGCATTGCCAAATGCCTATGCCCGAACCCAATCCAATTTGAGTCGGCTATTTTATTTTGTTTCCTGTACCCGAGACATCACCCAAGTTAATTATGCCCAGACCTGACCTAAAGTCGGGTTCAACCCATGGGGTTGGGTTTGGCCTGCTCAAGTTGCAGCCCTAGCCACCCTAAACATAAACGTACTCTAGTATTCTCACAAGTCACAACGGATACAATCTCACCTGAACACTGGTACAAGTCTCTTTATGAATATTTAACAGATAAATAATTACAGATTAGAACAATCAATTATTCCTGATCACAAGCATGGAATAATTAACTTGACAAACCTAGTTCAAAATAAAATTTATCAGGACAAACATAGATCCAAGGCAGATTGTAATATCCATTACATTAGGCAGTTGAGCATTTAATAGTCACAGGTGAGTGATCTGATGTTCAACCCACTGGTGCAGTCGAATTACTCAGGAAAACAACATTGGTAGGAATAGAGTCACAGGCATTGATGTTGCTGCATATATGGATCACTGTCACACAAAATATTCAAGTAGGTTCCGTACCTAGTCCTGTTATAATTACATTTCACATGAAGTGATATCCAGAAATAATCTATAGGTTTGATTTCAAAAGCTTCCTAATAAATTCTTCTCCAAATGCAGCTCTTAGAGTTTGATCATCTCTCGCAGATTCAATGGATATATGTCCTCAATATCACCCTCCAGTAACCGTTTTACGATCATCCTGTTTGCTGCCTCGGTAGGGTGAAATGGATCCCAAAAGAAATATTTTGATCGGTCTGGACAATATGTTGACTTGGTACCACATGGAATCAATCCTCCGAATCGCCCTGCAACTTGACAACATGCAGAGTCTACAACTTCAAAACCTGTGAAAGCCAATGGAATAATAATATTAGATTTATTAAGTCCTGGGAAACAAATAGAGATCAAATTTTAAAATCAAGATGATTTTAATGGAAGTTCTATTGTCACATGACAAATAAGATTAAAGAGACAAAAGTTATTTTCCTCAAAGTGTGTTATAAGAAATCCTACAAGCAAAAGACATAAGGATTCGATTTTTTCTCCTTAACTAAGGAGGGTGCAGTCATACCAACACTAATGCACCGAATCTCATCAAAACTCTGTTTAAATTCATTCAGGTGAAAGTAGTACTGAAATGTGTGACCTCCTAGGAACTCCTTGTGTTGCACCCCTCTCCCTCTTTCAAATAAATTTTTTTCAGCAATATCTCCTTAATGAGGAAAAATAAATGTGGGTATAAAAAACATAAAAACAATGAGCGATCATCTCTACATATAGGATAGTTATTTGATTTGAAAGATAGCTTTGTCTTATGCGACAATAGAAATTCTCCGAATTGCAGCAACCAACCATAATCAGTGTAACTCTGAAGTAGATCAGCCACTATGCGATATGCATTTGCGTAAAATAATTTAGCTCCGGAGAGGCTCGAGCTCATTTCAATAACGACGTCCTTAAGCCGTCTATTGAAGGACATAGCGAGTTGATTCGAATCAGCAACACAGTTTTCTCCAACCAATGGATTGACTTCCCTCTGACACGGAATACATCCAATTGGTCCTACATTCACTGCTAAAATCTTTCTTGCACCTAAGCTGTGCAGTTTCTGTAAGAGTAAACATGTATGTGTTAGCTATAAGTGGAAACTGGGCTAAAAAACATACTAGCAAAGAGTGAAGGGAGATGCATATGTTACTCTTAATTGAAGTCGGTATCTTGTTATTAATCGTGCTATGAACACTTCAGGAGGCTCCAGTATTCGTCTCCCCTTAGAAATGATCGGAACCAAGTAATTATCGAGGAAGTCATTTGATCCAATCGTAATGGTGAAGAAAGCACTTTTTATCAACTCTGAAGCCTTTTCCTTGCCAAGTATTGAGATTAGGAATTGTCGGGTGTTAGCAAAATTATCAATCTGTGCATCCATGTTTATGCGACCGACCTGAATAGCAAATATATATGAGGAATCATGGAAAGTTTTGATGGTGAGATATACTAAATGTTTCGAAAATCAACTAATTAGATGGTCCAAACCACATAGATATTACATTCTGAAGATATATTGTGAACCCTTGCAAAATAAGGTGGAGACAGCAACTTCAATAAGTGACATTTTTGTACAATGTGTCTTGAACTATTAGAATACACATTAATATATAGTTTGATGACTAATTTCCAACACATTACTATAAAGATTCTAAATAATGCAAAATTGCATGCTTACGAATACATAGCCAGTTTTGTTGAGAATTCCAGCCCCACCCGAAGCATAGTTTATCCCACACGTAGCAGCGGCCTCATTTGCATTGTGGCGCATGTAAGGCGGAGGATAGCACATTGATCCGAATTCATCAACTAAAGGAATAAAATCACTACACATCATCAGTACTCCATTTGAGTGACATCGATATATAGCAACAAATTAATAGAAAAAAAATGGACTAGAAACAATTAGAACAAGAAATATTGCCTATAAAATCCATAACTGTTTTGCCATTAGTGAAACGCCCAGTAGGGCGTCGACCCGCTGGAATAAAATCAATTCCATTCGGTCTTGAATCAGCCTTTGCTATGGTAAAAAAGAAATTGTTGTTTCCACTATCAACTAAGGAGTCTCCAAATATGAAAAAACGAGGTATACTTTTGGCATGAGAAACAACAGCTATAACATAAATTAATACAACAACAAATGGAAGAACGAAGGAAAAAGCCATTGACTTTTATGGACTTCTTTCTTTCGTTTGTTTTTTTTTTAGTTGGAACTTACAGACGCTTTTATAGACCACCTCACTTGACAATTCGACCCACTAGAGATCATGCATAAATGTTACGTACCAGCTCTACCAAAACCTACCAGAATTTAAGAGGTGAAAACTGTTTAACCTAACCATCAGACCATCTCTATACAGCATTAAACTGTACATGAAGACTCGGACTCTAGTGAGTCAATTCTAACAGTTAAATTTTGGTGAATATTTGAGATACCCTTTGTTGTCAAACTCTAGACATAAATATCTAGCCAATATATTAGCAAAAATTACCATCGTATTTAAAATCTTTAACCTTCAAAGTAAATTAATGATCTGTTTTAACCTAATCAACTGTTGTGTAATGTTTGTGACTGAGATCCCAATATACAGATTGTAATGATCATTGGGTCACATATCCCGGCTCAAATTTCTTTTTTGCACATTTGAAGCTAGAGTCATGATGAATACGCGCAGTCTTGTTACACGGTTGGGTACACGGCTGACATTGCGAGAGCACATAACCATAGATCTTTTTCATTGGGATACACAGGAAAAAGATGCACAACATGAAAAAAGCTTATACTTGACGGCGCAAGGCTGTCGAATTTCATAAAATTTGACGGACTAGTGTCAAATTTTTCATTGTCAAATTTTTTTTTTTTTTGACAGACAAAAACCGTTAAATTAATGAAGGATGGGAGACATTTGTTGACTCTAAACCATCGAATTGGGGATCATCAAAAATTTCAACGCCCATAAACCATCAAAATTCACTCTATAAAATTTGTGGGCTTTGGCTTGTCATATTATCTTGTCAAAATTTTCAGTTTTCACATAGTAATGTCCGGTTCTGTGCCCTTGCCACATCAGCCGTGTACCCAACTGTGTACCAAGACTGCATGCAATTGTCATTATTCATGAAATTATTTGTTTTAGAAGTATTTAAGTAATCAGGTCGAAGTATAAATAATTCAACCAAGGATTTTTCAATGGAGAGAAAACTTATCTGACAACCCCCCCAAATAAATTTTGGGATAAATCCTTGAGGATGGCCCCTAAGAAGGGATTCAAAATCAATTCCGCTTCTTCAGACTTGATCTTAGCCTTCAAACCCTATGAAATTAATTTAGTGAAATATCGATTTTGCCCTTATTATCTTACCATTCTTAAAAAATGAAAAAGGACAATAACTGCCACAACATGTGAAAAACCTGGTTAATTTGATAAATATTTTCATTATTTGGAATGTGTACTGTGCCCAGATCTCTGTTTCATGAGTTGGTAATTTGTTTTTAATGAAGTCATCTGTGATATCTGGCACATGAGAATATGAGATGCACATGACAGCACATTGGATGATGGGGATGCAGCAACTAAACAAACTAGAATCTTATTTTGTACTTTTCTTTTTTGATCATAAAATCAGATACACCGAGGAAGGTGGATTACAATCTATTCGATGTCTCAAAACACGCCACATACTCAAGAGTTCGATTACGTGAGAGATTACGTGGACATATTTTAAGATGTGGGAGTGAAGTTTCAAACCCATTTCCTACTGTATCTGATATAAGGAGTGAAAATGAAAATCTAATTTTGCAGCAATCCAGCAAGTGGAACATATGTGAACTAGTTCACATAAATATGGTACTATATTTATTTTAACCTCTTATCATTATCTTTTCTAAAAGTAGAAGAAAATACGATCTTAATGGATAGTGTTAAAGACACCCCAATTATTATCAAGTGCATCCCACAATATAGTAAAATTATTTTATCTTATATAAGTCAAAAGTTTTGGAATGAACTGATTTTTTGTGAGGTCTGTTATGAAATTACTAACCCCATCAAAATAAGTTGAAGAATCGTAAATCGTCCATTTCTTTTGTAAACTATTTTTTATGGTGTTAGAAATTTCGGAATGAACTGATTTTTTGTAAGGATGATCTTCTCACCATATTGATTATCCTCACAAAAAATTTATTCATTCCAAAACTTTTAACTCATGTATGACAAAAAAAATTGACTATAATGTCAGATGCCCTTAGTAATAATTGAGGTGCCTTTAACCCTACCCTCCAATAAATGCACTAAACAAGAGTACGAACTAGCTTTTAATAAAAAGTTTGCGAGCACTAAGTCTATAGTTGGATGACACGTGATATTAAAAGCTTATGCAAATACCCACGTTTATATTGGCATGCCTTTCCATACATCAACTAATGAGCCTAGTAACAAAAAAAATACTGTTTTTTTTTTAATTTTTAAACATGGTAGTTTAAAAGAAGTTTCGTGCCACGCCTGAATTATGGGATGTGAGAAAAATTAAAAGGGATAACAAGTCGATAATTTTCTTCGAAATTTATATTTTTCCAACATAAATTAAAATCAGAGCGGAAGCTAAATTATGAAATTTAATTATAATTACCCATTGGAATTCCTCTAAAAATAGGGGTTATGAAAAATTTACATTGATAACAACAAAACTGTAATATGTACTTTTATCCATAATTACATCTCATCCTCCAACCACCCTTTTAAACATGTACAATCTATACATAAAATGATCTCTAAGCGTTTAATTAGTAAATGTTTGCTTAAGAACATACTCCTATATAATACAATCCCACAACTTGTATTTGGGTTATTACCGTACCATTATGTTAACCTTATGCTCGTCGATCATTACTATAAATCTTCATGTCAAATATGAAAATTTTAAAATAGGGTGAGTTGAGAAGCCTAATGGATTCTATATTATTTTTTTCCTTTCTTTTAAATAAAACAATAATAACAAAAAAAGGATTTCACAACGAACATTATATATAATTATGAACACCTATACAAAAATACATATGAATCCAAGGAAAAATATGAAGCAATTATATGAAATACCACATGCAATGGTTTGATTTTCACACCAGCTTGACCTTGCTGTCACCAACGATTTTCACACCAGCTCAGTCCCGTTCTTATCATCAATTTTTACATCAACTTAGTTAAACTCATGTCACCGATTTTCACACTAGCTCAGTCCGACTCTCATTATCGATTTTCATACCAGCTTGGTCAAAATCTCGTTACCAACTTTTACACTAGTTCAATCAGACTCTCTGTCCCAAAATACGGGATCTTCGTCGAGGGATTTTATGGTTGCACCCAAGGACATCTACCTTATATTTCTCCTTAGATACTTTTGCACATGGGCCGTAGTCCCATACCCAAACATCAACCTGAAGATTTGTCATCATAACATTGATCACAACATCAAAATGCAAGCAGTCATGAGATCATATGATATTATACAAAAAAAAATTAAAAAAATTAAAAAAAAAAATTAAAACAAGTTAATTGTACATCATCATTTTTCTTTTTATTTGTATAACTGAATTAAAGGAAAAGAAATCTAGTAGATATTCTTGTAACTTGAAAATTTGTCTTCTCCAAATAGCTTTCAACCACTACAAAATTTTCGATTTTTAGCGGGGGGGTAAAAAACTGTTGCAAATACCAAAAATACCGCCGCTATATCAATATTGATGGCCAAGTGTAACGTTGCTATTGGTGGTGTAGCTAAAGGCCATATGGAACTCTATAGCGACGGTCAAAAACCACCGATAATTGATATATTACCGTCGCTATAGTATTAAAAAGGGGATATAGCGACGGTCGTTGACCGTCGCTAGAGTGAATAAAACCATCTAATTACTCACGCCAAGTATTTCAAAAATTGTCGCTATATGCCAAATTAAATTGGGCTTATAACTACAGTCTCTTGTGGCTGTCGCTGCAAGATTACTTTTTTTGATAAAAAAATTAAATAAAATAGGTCTTTAGCTACAATCATGGCTGTCGCTAAAAGAATAAGTTTTGAAAAAAAAATGCTTATTTTACACTTGCCCCCTCAGCTCTTGCTAAATATTGGAGATACCCCTATATTTTAAAATTGATGAAATGCTCTCACATGTGTTGCTGAATATTGGAGATACCCCTGTGTTTTGAAATTGATGACATGCCCCCTTAACCCCAACCAGGAACGTGAAAAGACCCAAATGCCCCTCCTAAACTTAATCCAACATATAATCGAACATCCAAACAATGCCCTCATCTCCTTCAATTGGCTATGTTCTTTGCAAGGTTTCTCCCCCAACTCTGCCTTCTTCAATATCCTCCTCAAGGTTAAGGCTTCCAAGGTCGCCCACTCCTTTCTCGAATCAACCCATTTTGTTCTCGAACCCAGTTATCTAGAATCTCTCATTTGATGTCTCTTAGTAGACAGAGCCATCCACAAAGCTCTCCACGCCTTCTCTTAGCTAAAATAAAACAAACGAAATAAAATCAATACAAATTCATAAGAATCTGTACTGTCAAAACAAATTGACAAAGATGAATATGCGGGGTTTTGTGAGAGATAGAGAGACCCATTGGGAGATCGACAGATAGCCCAAAAACTTTGTCGAAATTGTGTAATTAGGATAGAGGACCAAGAGATGATTACCGACCTCATGACATTAGATTGTTGTGACTTTGATATCATCTTGGGGATGGATTAGCTAGTACAGAACCATGCCCAGGTCGATTGTTTTGTCAGATCAGTAGTCTTTAGAAGATCGGGGTATCCGAAAGTCAAGGTTCAAGGATCTAGGTATAGAAGAGATAGTCCTTTATACAGTCAATTGGGAACTTTGAGAGCATCGGAGATAAAAACGTCAACGGATATGGTAGAGGTAGTCAGGGAGTTTGGGGATGTCTTTCTAGAAGAATTATCTGGTTTGCCGCCATGTCGAGAGATAGAATTCTCGATTGACTTGATGCCAAGCACAGGGCCTATTTCTATTTCTGCATATCGAATGGCCCCAGTAGAAACCCGAGAGTTGAAAGCGCAGATTGATGAACTTATAAGCTTGGGATTTATTCAACCGAGTTCCTCACCCTAGAGGGCACCGGTTTTATTTGTCAAGAAGAAAGATGGGTCGCTTCGATTATGCATCGACTATCAGAAGCTAAATCAAGTGACCATTAAGAATAAGTACCCTCTTCCGCTTATCGATAATCTGTTTGATCAACTACAGGGTGCCCAGTACTTCTCTAAGATCGATTTGCGATCCGGGTACCACCACTTGAGAATCTTGGAGGCGGACATTCTAAAGATTGCATTTCGGACCAAGCTTAAGATACTTCGAGTATTTAGTGATGCCTTTTGGTCTAACGAATGCACCAACAGCATTTATGGATCTCATGCACAGGGTATTTTGGGAACATCTAGATCGATTTGTCATTGTATTCATAGATGACATCTTAATCCATTCCAAGTCAAGGAAGGACCACGAAAGCCATCTCAGAATCACACTATAGTTGTTACGAGAGCATAGGCTATACGCCAAGCTTAGCAAGTGTGAATTCTGACTTCAGAAGGTGAAGTTTTTAGGACACGTAGTGTCAAGTGAAGGGATAGCAGTAGACCCTTCCAAAGTTGAAGCTGTACTATCGTGGAAACAACCAAAGACAGTGACAGATATCAAAAGTTTCCTCGGAATAGCAAGATATTATAAAAGATTTATTAAGGGATTCTCCACTCTTGCAGCACCATTGACGAAACTAACTCAGAAAAATGTTCGGTTTGAGTGGGATGACAATTACGAAACTGCATTTCAGGAGTTGAAGACAAGATTGACGATCGCTCCAATTCTAGTATCTCCGATTCCAGGTGAGGGTTTGATGATCTTTATTGATGCATCCAGGATTGGTTTGGGAGCTGTACTGATTCAATTTGGGAAGGTTGTGGCATACGCGTTTAGAAAACTGAAAAATCATGAGAAAAACTATCATATTCATGATCATGAGTTGGCTGCGATAGTGTTCGCACTACGCATTTGGAGACATTATTTATATTGAGAGAAGTTTGAAGTATTCTCCGATCATAAGAGTCTCAACATATTTTCACAGCGAGAATTAAATATGAGACAACAACATTGGATGGAATACCTCAAGGATTACGATTTTACCCTTGAGTATCACCCGGGAAAGGCCAATATAGCTGCCGACGCGTTAAGCCAAAACACTATAGCTTTTATGATGATAAAAGAATGACAGTTGCTTGAACAAGCCACAGAAACCGTGTTTGAGACTCCGAGAGAAAGGTATAGACCGCACATATATCTGGGTACATTGAGGATTGAAAATGAGCTGATAGCACGAGTTAGAGAAGTCCAGAAAGTAGATGAAGATGTGGAAGAATATGAGCTGAGAGCTAGGGACCTGACTAACCTAGATTGGTCGAAAGGATCAGATGAGGTTCTCAGATTCAGAGGCAGGATGTGGATACCTCAGGACTCATAGTTGAGATCCGATATACTGGGTGAGGCACCTCATTCTCAATATTCTATTCACCCAGGAGGTACAAAGATGTATAGAGATCTGCGAAGAAATTTCTGGTTTCCGGGTTTAAAGAAGGTAATCGTAGAATATGTAAGTAGATGCCTGACATGTCAACAGGTCAAGGCCGAACATCGAAATCCCGCAAGCTTACTCCAACCATTACCCATAGTGGAATGTAAATGGGAACATGTGATTATGAATTTTGTAGTAGGGTTGCCAGAGCCACTGATGGGTCAGACGCCATATGGGTGATTGTTGACCAACTAACAAAATCGGCACACTTTATTCCGATTCGAGTCTCGTTTGGCGTCGATAGACTGAGTCAGATATACATAGCTGAGATAATTCGACTGCATGGAGTGCCAGTTTCTATTGTGTCAGACAGGGATCCTAGATTTACTTCTCGATTCTAGGAGAGTCTACATAAAGCCATGGGTACTCAGTTGAACTTTAGTACGACTTTTCATCCACAGTCCGATGGATAGTCTAAGCGAGTTATTCAGATTTTAGAAGACATGTTGCAGGCATGTGTTTTAGATTTTGGAGGAGGTTGGAAACGTCATTTACCTTTGGTAGAATTCTCCTGAAATAATAGTTTTCAAGCCATTATCAGTATGACACCATTTGAAGCTTTATACGGTAGGCCGTGTCGATCACCAATATGTTGGGCAGAGACAGGAGATGCCACAGTGTTGGGACCCGAGATTGTTGAGGAAACTACTGAGGCAGTACGCATCATACAAGAAAGATTAAAAATCGCTCAGAGTAAACAAAAAAGCTATGCAGACAAGCGGCGCAGATATTTGGAATTCCAAGTTGGGGATAAAGTATTTTTGAAAGTATCGCCCAGAAGAAGAATCTCCAGATTTGGTATGAAGGGTAAATTAAAGCCACGTTTTGTGGGACCATTTGAAATAGTTGAACGGATAGGACCAATGGCTTATAGATTGATTCTACCACCGCAGCTTGAGCAGGCTCACAACGTGTTCCATGTGTCCATGCTGAAGAAGTATTTGCCAGATCCTTCACATGTGGTTGATTTGCGGGAGTTAGAGGTAGACGAAAATGTGTCTTACGAGGAAGGTGCGATACAGATACTTGACAGGAGAGTAAAGCAACTTAGATCTAAGTCTATCCCTCTAGTCAAGGTATTATGGAGACACCACAATGTTGAAGAAGCCACGTAGGAGAAAGAGTCAGAAATGAAAGTTAAATATCCAGAATTATTCCAAAACTAAGGTACTATTTTAATTTCAAGGATGAAATGTTTATTAGGGGGGGAGAATGTAAAACCCCGATTTTCAATTCGTATCTCGAGGAAAATAAATATTGGAATTTTAAGAAAATCTTGAAAGTGGTACTTAGGGGTAAAACTTTAGGATATTTTTTATCATTTTTAATGAAATCTAACCTCACCATTAGATTCAAAATGATCGAAAAACATACTTTAGCCTATAAGCATGCTCAAATGCGAGTTCGAATATAAAACTTGCAAAATCCTCGATTATCGAGTCGGACCAAGCTAAAATAGTGACTTTTAGATAGAGTAAGGATTATTAAGATTCGATTTCACCATTGGGTTCATAACGAAAAAATTATTGAACATCGACTATTTATTTCTCATTTTTGGAGATCAGAAAGTCAAATTATCGTCAAAAATGAAAACGACATCAATTTTTGGAATCACCTTAGGCAAAAAATGTAAATTTTTGTTAGAGACTGAATTTATAGAAACTGACTACACCATTAGATCTAGAATGAAAAATTAGACGAAATAGAGTATTCATTCGTCATTTTGAAGTCCGAACGATCAAGTTGTTGTCAATCGAAACAATAACCAAAATACTAATTTCGTTCCGAGACCTTATATAAATAATTTTTTTACTTTTTTTCACTATTCATCTTCTCCAACCCGTCCAAAACTAGCCACGTTTTTTCTTAAAAAAAAAAATTTTATCCCGATTTTTCAACGTTGATTTGTCACGAACCGTTTACCGTCGACGTCTGACGCAAAAGGGAAAAACGTCTGCAGCCTCGTTCTCTACAAAATCCACCCAAATTCCTTCCGTTTTCTTGCCTTTTTGACCATGTATCGTCAAAAAACAGTCGTATTTTTATACGGAGATTTCGTAACTTCGACCTCGGATTTCATCCGTTTCGGGGTCAAACCGTCCTCCGCCGCAGAAGGGAGAAAGGACGACCACATCAAGATCTTTGAAATCACCAGGCCAATTTTGAAAATCAGCCGCTTCGAAGTTCGATCCGTCCTGATTTTCGTGTCGATCGCCTCGATTTCCGTGTACACACTTCGATCATTTCGCCTAAAGATTGTAAGGAACTTTCAATTTCTATTAGTAATCGTAGATTGTGAAAATTGCATTTAGGATTTTATCGAAAAAATTTCGATGTATTTTCAAAATATAGAATTCTTTTGTTATTTCAAAATTCATACCAGAAATTGCATGTTTGATATGTTTAATTATATTTTTTAACAAATTATACGTGGGTAGGGTATTTTAACGGGTTATTTCCATCAATTGGGTCTTGTGCACTGTTCAGACCCCGTTTTGATATAAAATTTGTATTCTTTTTCTATATTATTGATAAAAATAAATTCTATAGTTCGAAAATGTGATTTAATATTCAATGAATAAAATGTGATTTTATTGAGTTGATGAATATCAGAAAATGAATATGTTATTGAAGAGATTGAAAATTGTAAAAAAAAAATCGAAAAAGGGGAAAAAGGGTATGAAAACGGTAAAATGTTATAATCACACCCGAGGGGTGATGTTTGCATTTTACTTTGTTGTGTTGTGTGTAGGTTTGGTGAACGAGTATCTTTACCAGTGAACTTGTAATGTAAAGGTGGTCGTATACGAATGGTTTGTATATTTGAGAATCACATATACGCTTGATAGGCATAGACGAAGATGATTAGTCAGCGATCACTAACAATCTATAGAAGTCGAACATTCTGACACATCGAAAAGAGACCCATTGCTTACAGTCACGTTAAACGGCCAGCCTGAGCCGGATAAATGGTCAACCAAGCGTGGTAAGTGCAGCGAACGGCCACAAAATCAGGAACTAAAAGTCAGAGAAGAATTGTAACATCATGTCCCGATTGTGAGCGATCTAGTTGTGAATCCGAACGTTCTAATTCCAATACTCCACCATTGTGTATTATGTATTTGTTGTCTTATTTTGATATATAAAATGAAATGCATGGTTTATGTTTCCATTTGATCAATTAGATTTGTATAAAAAGAGAATGTTATAGATTTAATTTAGGAATTATCATGGATATCGGGATTGGACTTAAG
This sequence comes from Akebia trifoliata, assembly GCF_017979445.1. Taxonomy (NCBI): domain Eukaryota; kingdom Viridiplantae; phylum Streptophyta; class Magnoliopsida; order Ranunculales; family Lardizabalaceae; genus Akebia; species Akebia trifoliata. The sequence goes on along the minus strand of NC_141382.1, from coordinate 12,345,703 downwards.
CTTATTATTTCAACGTGATTGGGTTTAGAAGTGATTTAGTAGTGGTTTAAATTTGACATGTGGCTTTTAATTTTGGACCTATTTATTTTGAGTAAGATAGTAATTTTTGAAATTTTTGGCCTTTTGATAATTTTGGATTAAAATGCAGTTTTTTTTTATTTTCTCGGGTGGACTTGTGAAAAATGGGGTGTTTACAAAGCTCTTTAACAATTTTGTTCTCAAGACTTTAGATCAATGAGAAATAAAGATTAGAACAATTAGGATTCTTTCGATTATTGTGTTTAGAATGATTCGATGAACATTATTGGATTATTTTAATCGAAAGACATTTTGTAATTCAAACATGATGGTATTTTTGACATTTTATTGTCTTTGTTAAGAGACAATCGTTTTTTGTTAATGATTTGAACATGTCAGCAAAATTCTAGGGGGATAAACCTCATCTTGTATTTCACTGCGGCGAGTAACACCACTATCGCCCATTTCAGAAGGGGGCTTAGCAGCCCTCAAAATAAATCATGGGGAAAAAGATAAATTATCATGATAAAGCATGTATATGTCACATATCTATAAAATACGTCTCATTGAAGTTCAAATTTTAAGAGAGAGTTCTTGCTCAAAGAAAATTTAATCCGAGATTTCACATAATACCAGCTGGTCAATCGCATGAAACCTAACGAAGGTAGTTTCATAAGTTGGGAACCCCTCAATATAGGTTGGTTTGTGCTATTGAACGATCCGGGATTTTGTTAAACTATGAATTGACTTTTCTGTGAGCAAATTTTTTTTTTTTCCATATTTTAATTAGGCCTTCTCTTCTCTCAATCCACACATGACGCTCTCCATCAAACACACGGTTACAATAAGAGCAAAATTACAGATTTCTTAGAGATAGTACACTATTTCGTAAGGATACATTTTTCTTGAGAATCCGTAGCATCTCTACCATTGGTTTGATTTAAAGCCTCAATTGTGGATTGAGGTTATTATTTCCTTTTAAGCACAGGCATTTCATATTTGTCCATGAGTCATCTTCACAACCCTTCAATGAAGTCCTGAGGTGTAATTCTTGGACTATTCCCACTCGATCCGGAATCATTTTTATTGCCAGTCAATAATGAGTTAAAAGGCTTTTGTAAAGCCCTTCAATTAATTTTGTAGTTTTACATTTACCTCCTTTATATATAGTAAAATTACATATACCACTCTAGGTTAAAAAATTTAAACTTTCTCCCTTTAACTAAATAGACCAGACTAGTGATGCCGTCATGTTCAACCAGAGAACTATTCCAAGAATTCTTTATCTTCGACGAGCACGCTCTGCTATTAAATCAAATTGATTTATGCCAATAAATAAGAAATAAAAAACTAAATTTTTTTGCATGTTGTTACTTCAAGTAAAATTTGATCAAAAGTCAATGATAAGGGACGAAACCATAATTTTTCAAATCTAGGGATGCATGTCTAATTCATGTAAATGATAGAGGCCTATCATTACTAAAACAGCACACCATGCCATAAAATCTACCTGTCACTAAGTATATAATTTACCCAAACGTTTAGATGAATTTGCAATTCACTTAAGTCACTCTGGTGGGTATCCTTTAGAATTTCGACCATGGAGGTTTTTCAACTGTTCATATACATTTCCATGGTGGTTTTTTTAAGTTTTGGAGAGAAGGCATTAAGCAATGAAATTCCATCTCCATTTTGGAAGAAAATTACTGTTTCCCCCTCAGGAAAAGGAGATTTCTATACAATTCAAGACGCCATCGATCAAGGAGTGCCAATAAACAATACTAATTGGATCCATATTTATGTGCAAGCTGGGATTTATAGGTAAAAATCGATGATTCTATCTTAAATCTAAAATTATACTCTAATAAAAATTCTAAACCGACTGACCTTAAAAAAAAAAATCTTACTAATAAACTCAGTTTAATTAGTGAGAAAGTGCTAGCTTGCTAGGTTGATAAAAGTTTGTGAGTATTGATACCACGACCTGGGTTTAAAACCCTCCTTTAGTGTCTTATTACTAAACACCAGGTCATTTGCTTATAAATTTTTATTTATTTTTAATAATAATAATAATAACAAAATGTTTTAATTCAAAAAAGTATGCTCAAATAAGAATTTTATAATTTTCAGTGCATGTTTTGGTTCTAAATCAACTTAATAATAAATAATAGACCAACTTTTATAGAAATTTAATTTTTAATATCACCTATGTTTGATTCTTGCAGAGGAAATGTTATCATCCCCCCAAACAAGCCATACATTTTCTTGGAAGGTGAAAGCAGCCGTACTACACATATCAAATATAGTACTAGCGTCAATTTATGGAATTCTACATTCGTTGTGGAAGCCGACAATTTTAAGGCGAAAAGCATTTCTTTTGCGGTTAGTTTAAATTAATAACTCATCTATGTTCTTTCTATTTTAGCTTTGGCTCTATGCTTTATATGATAATTGCAATGCCTAGCTAGGATGGCTTAAGGTTTGATACCAATATGAAATATTTCATTGAGACATTCCGATTTCAGCCTAGACTAGAACCAAAGATTGAATGTTTTAGAATGTTTCTATTGAGACTATCTTGAATTTTCTTTAGAACGAAATAAATAAATAACTATATATATGAGATGGGGTTATATGTAGGGCTAGCAATGATCCAAAATATACCCAATGTTCGAATCGATCTGATTCGCAAAAACATGAAAATTTTGATTTTCATATCGGATTAGGATTGAAATCTTAAATCCGAAATAATTTCGGACTGGATTCATATGTACCCCAATCCGATCAGAAAAAAATCTTATCCAAACATATTTTAATATTTTTATTTTTATTTTTATTTTTAATTTCATATAAATATATATAGATAAAACTTTTTAGTTTCCCTTTATATTTATAGTTGGAAAATAGTTTTTTAAAACTTTCATATGAGTTTATATTTTTATATATTTTTTTAACATTAAAATAAGGCATGTGTTCGGATCAGTCAATTTTGGATTAAGGATTAAATGAAATTGATCGGATTCAGTTCATATATTCATTAATCAATTCAGATCGGATTGGGTACATATTTAAAAAAATTTGGATCGGTAATTGAATTGTACTTATCCAGATCCATACTGATCATTTGCCAGCCCTATTTATATCGACCAAAAGATCATTTATCTCTATGAATCACATGTCAACATAACATCCAAATACAACATCGGGTACCACAAGTAAATAGGAGCTAAAGTTTTGTTCCATATGGGCTAAAAGGTATAGAATGGGCTGAATATTTTTAGGATTATCTCTATGGTGAGGAGATCATCCTTAAAACAAATCAACCCATTTCGAAACTTCTAACCACATCAAAACTAATTTACAAAGTAATGATCCACGATTCTTCAACTTATAAGTTGGGGTTGGAAGTTTGAAAATTGGTTGATTTTTTGTGAATCGCTGCCATTCATATTTGAAAAAACTTGTGAATGATCACCCGATGTTCATTTTTAGAAAAGTTGTCATTTTGACGTTTAGTAACTCTTGATGGATAAGATACCAATCTAACCTTGAGATCGGAGTAAGTGATTCGATTAGAGAAAAGGGAAGGTGTTAGACACCCTTTTCTCCTCACCAAGTGGTGGTAACCTCAACTCAACTCAGTTATTTTGATTAAAAAATTGCGACTAGAATAAAGTGCCATGTGTCGATAACTTATACCCTAAGTAGGGATTTACTATTGGCTTTAGCTCGTAAGGATCATCTCATCGAAGGAGATGATCCTAATGGACATTAGCCTTGAAAATCATATTTTTTTTAAATGTTGGCTTCGGTTACGAATCCATTCACATGAGTCGAGAAGAATCCGAATGCCGGTTGCCAAAAAATGATTTGAGGATTTTAAAACGATTTTATATTTGAAAGTGGTTACAACCCCTATACTGTCAACCGAATCGAAGTCTGATCTACCGGAGATAGGGGAAGGGGAACATCACATCTTAGAAGTTTTCTAAAAGAAAAATTAAAAAGAAGTGAGAGGGGAGGTAGAAGGGGGAAATGGAGAGAGGGGGGTATGTCCTACCTTGAAGCCTTAATGTCTTTCTTCTTTTCTCCCTTCTTCTTCTTCTATGTCTTCTTCTTTGAGTCCTTAGTAAAATATGACTATGTATTTTAGAGTAATGTGAGAAGGTTAATAGTGAAGTAGAAGAGAGTAGAGAGTAGATTTTTTTTCTTTTTTTGTGTGCAAGACTATGTGGGAGAATTGATCACCATTTTTGGGAAGATGGAGGGATATTTATAGATGTTTAGGGGTTACTTTAGGGATATAGTGGGGTGAATTGCTGGAAGAGTAGAGAATGACATAGGTTTTGAAAGTGGGGGGCATGAAATTTAGAGTGGAGAGGAAGCTAATTGTGTAATAAAGGTAAATGGGTAGTGTTTTGATCAAAATGATTTGGATATTACCAAATTCATTTAGGTGGAATGTTTGATGAGGTGAGATGATAGGTATTTAAGAGGGAGGTTGATTGATTGAGTGGTATTTAGTTTAAGAGAATGGATGGTGTAAGAGGGTGGTTGATTAAGTTTTGAAAGGATGAGAGAGATGGTGACATATGGCAAGATGTGTGGAAATTAGAGGTTTAAATGAATTGATAGGAGAGAATAAGTGTTTGATTTGAGAAGAGAGATGTAAGTTTAAGTTGTAGAGATGGATTTATGGGGAATGATGATGGTAGGTAATGGGGAGGTATAGGTTTATAGGAATGATGATAGTAGGTTAGAAGGAGGTATGGGTTTGTAGGGAATGATGATGGTAAGTTAGGAGAGGGTGATGGATTGATGTGAGTAAATAGATTTTTTTAGAGAAAAGGTGATGGGTTGATGTGTGGGTAGATAATGTTTAGAAAAAAGACAAAGGGATAGGTAGTGGGATGAAGGATGTGAGATGGGGTGATGACATGTGTCACATTTGATGATCAAGAGAATGATTGGTTGATATGGATAAAGGTTTGTGGGTTAGGATTATGGATTATGGATATGGTTTGATATAGATAATGGTTTATGGGCTTTGGTGGATTGGGTTTGGATTTTAGGTTATTTGAAATTGGTTAAGGTCATTTTTTAATGGATTTTTTAGGATGGGTAGGTTTTAGGTTAGGTGGGTAAGGTGAAAAAATGTACTTTTGAGAGTTGATAGTTCGTAGGCTTTGAATAGGCTTAGGATTTTTTCAGATTCGAAGGTGGAGTGGTGAAGGTTATGGAAGGTGGTGGGTATCCCAAGTCTCATTTTATATTTATTTACCTTTTTAGGGGTTTTTAGAATCATTGAATTAATCAAAATGTCACATGTTGGCAAATTGAGCTTTTTAGGCTCATTGGCGACTTTTATTGAAAAATCCGTATTTTTGGTTTTGGGAGAGGAGCGGTAAAGGTGGGGGTACACCAAATCTTTTTGGGTGAGCCCATTAGACCCATTAGGGGTCTTAGGGGCCTTCAATTTTGATAAAATATCATATTTTAGTAATTCGAATTTTTTAGCCTCGTTGGCTAATTTTTATTGAAAAACTGTTATTTTTAGGTCCTTTCGAGTAGGAGGCCCTTTTAAATTGGGGTGTCTACAATCCCCACAAAAAATCATCTCATTCTGAAACTTCTAACCCTAGTTTATAAGTTAAAGAATCATGGACCATCAATTTTTACCATTAATTTGTAAATGACTTTTGATGGGATTAGAAGTTTTGGAATAAGTTGATTTTTTGTGAGGATGATCTCCTCACCATAGAGATCATCTTAAAAACACATCAGCCCATTCTAAAACTTTTAGTCGACATAAGACAAAAAGTATTGCTAGGACTTTAGCTCTCATTTTGGCAAATCAGTGTTGTCTATATATACATGAGGAGATCATCCTCATCAAAAATCAGCCCATTCCGAAACTTTTAACCATGTTTATGAGTCGAAGAATCATGGATCATCCATTTTTTGCAGACCACTTTTGATGGGTTTAGAAGTTTCGGAATGGGCTGATTTTTGGTGTGGATAATCTCCTCATAATAGAGATTAATTTCACCAAAAATCAGTCCATTCTAACTTCTAACCCATGTAAGACAAAACGTGGTGGCCAAATGACAAAAGTTTTGTCCTATGTGGCTTAATGGTTTCGAATTGGGCTGATTTTTTATGAAGTAGATCTCTATGGTGAGAAAATCATCTTGACAAAAAATCATCCAAATTTGAAAATTTTAAGTCCATCAAAAGTGGTTTACAAATTTTTGATAAAAAATCGATGATTCACAATTCTAAACCACTTTTGATGGACTTATAGAAGTTTTCGATTCGACTAATTTTTAGTGAAGATGATCTCCTAATTGTAGAGGTCATCATCACAAAAATTATGTCTAATCCAAAACTTTTAAGTCCTATAGGACAAAATTTTTGTGAGAATAAAATTGTGAGCCAAACGTCACCATATCTATATATATGTGGTGCCCCGCCAAACACTAACACAAATCCCCATGTCAGATCTCGAGGTACTAGGTGGCACCTCGAAATTTCGGCATGGTCTCCTCTGTTTATGTTAGCATTCCAAGACGTTCAATCTACAGCTGATAAACGACATACAATCTTGCATATATATATATATATATGGGGACAGTTCGAGGGATGTTGTAAAGCCGTTGGATTTGGATGGTTAAACGGCTTGGATTGCATTTGTCAAACAGCTGGAAACCAACTATTTTTTAAAAGATTTTATATATTTCCAAAAAACTCTCTCCATTTTCTAACTTATTAAAATGAATCCTCCCAAACCCATTGTCTTCAACCTCCTCCTCCCCTCCTCTCTCTCTCTCTCAACGAACTCACAACCCATGATTGTGGGCAAGCTCATCTTCTTCAACCTCCTCCTCCCCTCCTCTCTCTCTCTCTCTCTCTCTGAGATAGTGTTTGACTTTTTTTGTTTCTTATATGACAGGGAAGTGCGATAGAGAAGAAGGTCGAAGTAGGTCCAACCGGACCCTTGAACTGGGCATGGAAAATGCACGGCGGCCTCAATGACAACAACTTGGGCCTAATGCCACTGTTCTCTACTGCAGCATCATAAGGATTCTCTTCTTCAACCACCACTGCTTCATCATCATCAGCTACCCTTCCACCAACCCATCACTACTATTACAGGAGCTGATCTACCATTACAACACAACACAACAACAGTCGATCAGTCATTCTGTCGAGAGAGAGAGAGAGTTCAGATGATCAGTCGATCAATGGAGATGAAAACAATCGATTTTTAGTCGTTCTGTCAAGACGAAGGTTTGGGTTTCTGTCTAGACGAATGAGAGAATGAGAGTTTGTTTAAAAAAAAACAAAATGAGGGAGTTGTTTTATAAAATCTTAAACTTACATTCTCATTTCGAATGACTTCATAAAGCATCTTACCGTTATTTTGTCAAAATCTAACGTATGAGAAACATCGGTTTCTCAGACGATTTTTCGAGCGTCCCTCTAACCGTCCCCTATATATATATATACAAAATATAACAATAGCGGAAGCCTACATACATCTAATAACGTACGAAAGATCAAAGTGCGGAAGAATAACCAGAATACAGGATTATACAAATATTCCTCACTCAATATGAGTTCATTGAATATTAAATCATTTTTTCAACTATGAAATTCATTTTTATCAATAACATTGAAAAAGTAATACTTAGATCAAAATGGAGTCCGAGCGGTGCGCAGGACCCAATTGACGGAAATAACCCAATTAAATATCTTACCCGCGTATAATTTATTATAAAATACAATTAAACATGTCAAACATGCAACTTCTGGTATGAATTTGAAATAACCAATTGAATTCTATATTTTTGGAAACACATTACAAATTTTTAATAAAATCCTAAATGCAATTTTCATAATCTATGGTTACCAATAGAAATTGAGGGTCCTTACAATCTCTAGGCCACGGAATTGAAGCACTTGCCCGGAAATCAAGGTGATATGCACAGAAATTGAGGTGACTCGTACTTCGAGGTGATTAATTTTTTAAACTAATCCGATAATTTTGAAGATCTCGATGTCGTCGTCTTTTCTCCATTTTACGATGGAGGACGGTTTGACCCCGAAATGGATGAAATCCGAGGTCGAAGTTACGAAACTCCCGTATATATACGGCTATTTTTTGACGATATAAGGTGAAAAAGATGAGAAAACGGAAGGAATTTGGGTGGGTTTTATAGAGAACGAGGCTACAGACGTTTCTCCCTTCTGCATCGGACGTCGACGGTGAACGGTTCGCGACGAATCGGAATTGGAAGATTGAGAGAAAAATAAATTAAAAAAAAAAAAAAACATGGTTGGTTTTCAATGAAATGAGAAGATGAATAGTGAAAAAAATTAAGAATTTATATACATAAATTCTTGGGACGAAATCAGTATTTTGCCTATTGTTTCGATCGACGATAACTTGGCCATCCGGACTCCAAAATTGACAATTGAATACTCTATTTCATCTAATTTTTTATTCCAGATCTAATGGTATATTCAATTTATATAAATTCTATCTCTAACAAAAATTTATATTTTTGGCCTGAGGTGGCCCCTAAAATGGATGTCATTCTTGTTTTTGATGATAATTCGATTTTTTGGGCTCAACAAATGACAAGTAAATAGTTCATGTTCAATAATTTTTCATTATGAAACCAATGGTGTAATCGAATCTTAATAATTCTTACTCTAGCAAAAAGTCACTATTTTAACCTGGTCCGACTCGATAATGGAGGATTTTGTAACTTTTCTGCTAGAACTCGCATTTGAGTGTGCTTACATGCTAAAGTATGTTTTTCGATCTTTTTAAATCCAATGGTGAGGTCAGATTCCATTAAAAATGATCAAAAACATCTTAAAATTTTACCCCTAAGTTTCACTTTAAGGATTTTCTCAAAATTCTATTATTTATTTTTTCTCGAGATACGAATCGAAAACTCGGGATTTTGTAATATATATATATATATATATATATATATATATATATATATATATATATATATATATATATAGAGAGAGAGAGAGAGAGAGTGGAGACTGTTTCGTTGTCGTTAGATTGTGTGGCAACGTGAGCCAACATCAACAGAAAAGAGAAGGATATATATATATATATATATATATAGCATTTTTTCACCAAATTCCTAGCCATACTGTTTTGTCCTATATAGGCTAAAAGTTTTGAAATGGACTGACTTTTTGAGAGAATGATCTCTATGATGAGGATACCATCTTCACAAAAAATCAACTCATTCAGAATTTCCTAACCCTAATTTTTTAGTTGAAGAATTGTAGAATGTCATTTTTTAATCGTTGGTTTGTAATCATTTTTCATATGGTTATAAGTTTTGTACTGGACTGATTTTTTTTAGGATGATCTGCTCACCATAGAGATCATCCTAACAAAAAAATGAGCTCCTTCCGAAACTTTTAGCCATATAAGATGAAGAATCGTGAACCGTCAATTTTTACCATTAGTTTGTAACCACTTTTTATGGGGTTAGAAGTTTCAGAATTGACTACTTTTTTGTGAGGATGATCTATTGACTATAAAGATCGTCCTCTAAAAAAATCAGCCCATTCTGAAAGTTTTTAGCCATATAAGACAAAATTTTGTCTAGAATGTTGTCTAGAATTTTGTCAAAAAAAAAAAACGCTACCCATAAATAAATATATATATATATATATATATATCAAAATGTGCTAAAGAATGCTAACGTTCTCGTAACACATTTTTATTTCAATAATACACTTACCCATTTTGTCTTTTAGTGAAAATAACAAGGGTGTATTAGATAATAAATACTTATTTACATAGTAAATGTTTGTCTTTTACATAATAAATGCTAAGTGCATTTATTCTTTAGAATTCATATTTTTTTTGCAATAAATGATTTGATAATTAATACAAACAAACATTTATTATATAAAAAATTAACATAACCTTATCTTTTTCACAAAGACAAAATAGATAGGAGTATTATTGAAAAAAAAAATGTAATGGACAAACTAATGTCTCCATAAGTTATATATATATATGGGTGGCGTTGAGAGGTTTTAAAGTGAGTCAAACATTTTTTCAATGTATGGGTTAGAAGTTTCAAAATGGGCTGATTTTATTTATTTATTTTAGGATAAGCTCTATGATGAGGAGATCATCATCATAAAAAATCGGCCCATTCCAAAACTTTTAACCCTTTCAAAAGTGGTGTACAAAAATAGGATGGTCCACTATTCTTCAACTTGTAAACTAGGGTTAGAAGTTTCAGAATGAGCTGATTTTTAATGGGGATGATTTTTTTTATCATAGAGAACATCCTCACAAAACATCAACCCATTCCAAAGCTTTTAACCCATGTTTTGAAAATGTTTGGCTCTCTTTAGGGCCTCTTTCTCTCTCTCTCTCTCTCTCTCTCTATATATATATATATATATATATATATATATATATATAGAGTCAGTCGTGTTTGGGGGACATCTACAAGTGACAACTATTTTAACACATCCACCTGGATGTCCATTTTTTCAATGTTTTCTACTACTACACTAGATGCCGTTGGATCTTGTAAAAATAGTTTTCACTTGAAGATGTCCCTCAAACGCGACCTATATGAATAATATACACACATTGATTTCTTTTCTTTTTCTTCATTCGTCTCATTTTTTGACTAATATACATGCTCGTTCTGTGATCAACTTCTATTAACTCATGCTCGTTCTACAGAATACATTTAATCACGAATTTCGAAATCCAGTTGAAGGAAAAAGGAGTATGAAACCTGCAGTTGCCGCTATCATAAAAGGAGACATGAATTCTTTCTACAATTGTGGTTTCGTGAGCGTTCAAGATACATTGTATGATGTAACTGGACGCCATTACTTCCATAGTTGTTATATTGAAGGCCTTGTTGATTTCATCATGGGCAATGGTCAGTCAATCTATCAGGTGGAGAAAAAAAATTTCAAAATCAAACAATATTTCATAAATTGTACATTAATGTCTGCCCTCTCATATGGTTAGACTTGATTTTTAATTTTGTTTACATTTGTTTTGGAAACTTTGTATAGAACTGCATAATAAATGTTACCGGAATTGGTTATATAACAGCTCAAAGTAGAGATAGAGCTGATGAACCAACTGGTTTTGTGTTTAAATTTGGATATGTGGTTGGAACCGGCCAAATCCATCTTGGTAGACCATGGGGACCTTACTCAAGAGTAGTATTTTACAAGACAACATTGCCTAAAATAGTGGCTCCTGAGGGATGGGATGCTTGGAACTTCAAAGGCAAAGAGTAAGATTTTCATGCCTTTAACAATCATCCCAATTTACTATATTTTTCTTTTTTACATTTATGTGGTAAAATTTATCCGGGTGTGTAAATATTTTTCATAATCGTATCTAGTTGCTTAATTTGACCAAAAGTATCCATTTGTGTATTTTCGATAACCTTTTCCTATTTTTCTTCTCGTCCATTATTTCTCTAATGTATTCTTGTTTTCTAGTTTGCTCAACCTTCTTTTTAGGGCCAATATTACTTATGCAGAAGTGGATTGCAAGGGACCAGGTTCAGACACTTCGAAGCGTGTTAAATGGCTAAAGAAACTCAGTCTTGCCGAGAAGAAAGAGCTTACAGGCCCTAATTACATTGACAGTGATGGTTGGATTGGAAAACAACCCTTGGCAATAGATGCGTAAAATCTTTCTCCATCTGCATTATTTTGTTGGATCTGGTAGATAATTTTATGCTTTGGGTATTTTCATTGTTTGGGTTTGAGATGGATAGCTTTTTAGAGATGCATCAAATTTAATCAAGGAAGAAAATAAAATTTTAAGATCCCAACTTCTATCGGTGATGATGCCATGGACTCAGATTCAATTACTGCCACCATGAGTTACTGATCTCATTAAAAACAGGTTTATTGATCGAAAAATAAATAAATAAATAAATTTCGGTCTATATTTAGTCATTTACCAAAGACTACCATTAGTATTTATTTGTTCTATGCAGAAATGTTCAACCATAGCATTTGGGTTTACTCTCTAATGCTCTTTGTATGGAAGTTTAGAAATTAAATATTTACAAGTTTTTTTCCTAAATGAAATTTCTTTCATTTTGGAATTTTTGAAATATTATAAATTTTTAATAAATTTATTTTCTTTAGGTTAAAATTTTCTTAAAATCTCTACTGCTTTGGGATTGATAAAACACTTAATTTGTTTATGAAAACATAATAACAAAATAATTTATAAACTAATATGCGGCCAATGATTTTTTCTTTTATATTTTTTTGTTTGGAAAGTTCTACAGTTTATTAGCAATTTCCAACAATAATGAGGCTTTAATTGCAGAAATCCTTAACTTTTCTCTCCAACAAAGCACTGTAGATAAATAAGTGTGGTTGAATTCAGCAGATGCGTGTTTTAGTTCCAAAATGCTTGGAGTACATGGTGAAAATCAAGACCTTTGGTTGGAAGGTAAAGTATGGTGTTTGTGCTGTAGACATTAATCGTAAACGATGGGGTATTAACTTTGCCGCAATATGCCCTCTATGATGAAGAAGTGAGGAATTGTTTCATCATTTGTTGTTTGGATGTGATTTCTCAGCAGCAGTATGGAGGTTCTTTGGCCTACCAATGCTGGACAGACCTGCTCATATTTGTAATCTCTAAGAGATCAATGCTATCTTGTTTACATGATACCTTAGTTGCTGATGAGGTCCCTATTCCAAGCATTTTGGTGCTGGTTCTAACTTTAGTTAGGGGTGCCACACAATGCCAAAAAAAACTAAATTTGAAGGACAAAGGGGTCGAATTGGCATCGAATTTTTCATTGTCAAATTTATTTTTTCGACAGGCCGAAACTGTCAAATTAATGAAGGATGGGAGAAATTTGACAGCTCTAAGCCGTCAAATCTGGAAATATCTAGAATTTCAACGGTCCTAGACCATCGAAATTCAGTGTCTAAAATTCATGGGCCTTGGCCCGTCAATTTTTTCTGTCAAATTTTCTAATTTTCACATAGTGCTCACTAAGTCATATTGCGTTTATTGCAATGCTACAATTGTGCTAAAAATGACTGCTAAAGGTTGCCATTAATTGCGACAGTTTTTTACTATCGTTTAATCATCGTTTCAACTGAGGGTAATAAGTAAAAGTTGGGGTGCCAATAGCCATTCTAAAAAAAATTCCTCAACTAAAAGCTCGATCTCACTCTCTACTCATCTCTATCGAACTTCTCTCTGCTCTCATTCACACTCTACTCGTCTCTATCTCTCCTCTCACTCTCTCTCGAATCCGTCGCTTCTCGTTCTCTCTCTCTGCTATGTGCAAGGCAGACAAATTATCACAAAAAAAAAAACACAGCTAGTTTGAACTGTGGTACAAATAAGTCTTTCAATAAGTGTTGCAGCCAAGTAATTTCACATGTTGTTGTTGCCATAGCACGGTATTCAACCTCTGTTGTAGACCTAGACACTATATTTTGCTTCTTGGATTTCCATGAAATGAGTGATTGACCAATAAATACATAGAAACCAGTAATAGATTTTCTAGTATCTCTGCATGCAGCCCAATCTACATCATAGAATGCCTTCAATTGTAGATCATTTGTTGAGGGGAAGAATAAGCCTTGGCCAGAATTGTTTTTGGACACGATGAGCAATTGTCAAATGAACTTCAGTGGGATTTGCAACATACTGACATAATTGTTGAATAGAAAATGAGAAATCATGCCTTGTAATGGTTAAGTAGAGAAGTCTACCCACTAATCTCTTGTAACAAAGTGGATCTAGAAGAGGTTTCCCGTCTGTTTTGGATAATCGCAAATTATGGTCCATAGGAAATGAGGCTGGTTTACATGCCAAATAACCTGAATCAGACAATACATCAAGAACATACTTTCTCTGTGAAACTATAATGCTTTTTGTGGAACGAGCAATCTCAAGACCAAGAAAGTAGTTCAAAGGCCCAAGGTCTTTGAGCTTAAATTGGGAATGAAGAAATCTTTTTAAAACATCTACAACAGCATCATTGTTACTGGTGATGATTATATCATCTACATAAACCAGTAATGCAATGAATGAATTCTTTTTTCTGTCGAGTGAATGAAGTATGATCAGCTGAAGATTGGATAAAATCATGAACTATCAAAGTAGATGAAAACTTGGAGAACCACTGTCTTGATGCATGCTTGAGGCCATATAAAGACTTATTCAATCTGCACACAAACTGAGAGCTAGTAGAATGAGCTTGAGTAGAAGGTAGAAACTTCCCTTGACCAGATGATCCCTTCGAATGGCAATGAAATCCATGAGGTAAAGACATGTACATCTCTTCTTCTAAGTCTCCATGCAAAAATGCATTGTTGACATCCAATTAGTGCAAAGACCAGTTTTCGGATGCAGTTATGGCTAAGAGAACCTGTACAGTGACTAACTTGGCAACTGGTGAAAATGTTTCCAAGTAGTCCAATCCTTCTTGTTGTGTATAGCCCTTAGCAACAAATCGGGCTTTGTATCTTTCCATAGAACCATATGATTTATATTTGATCTTGTAAACCCACTTACACCCAACAACTTGCTTTTAGATAGGTAAGTGAGTTATAGTCCAAGTTCTATTATCTTCCAAGGCTTTAATTTCATCAGCCATGAGAAGAAAGAGAGAGTATAAATGCTTTATGAGCAGAAGAAAGATTAGAATATGATAAAAAGAAGAAAATATTGGATATTGAATACCCGAGATAGAACCTTTACTCAAAGAATCAGATGATGAAGTGGCCTCTGCTGCATTAGCTAAGTTACAATGATAATCTGCAAGATCTGATGGAATTTTGTGAACTCTAGTGGATTTTCTAATTTTAGGCTGTGGAGTTACTGAATTTTGCGAAGAAATAATTGGAACTGGTATGTGATTTGGAACTGGATTATTTGTGGGTTCATTTATGGAGTTGGAAAGAATATCTTGAACAATCTGATTTGTAGGAGATGTGAATGTATCAATAGGAATAAGATCATATGTTTGAGGAACGGGTATGACTATTGACTGAATGGAAAGATCATGTTCAGTTTTGAATGGAAAAATAGATTATCGAAAAATGATATCTCTAGATAAGAAGATAGCATTTGTTTTTAAATAATATCGTTTGTATCCTTTGGTGCCATATGGATATCCAAGAAAAACACAGGGATGAGCTCTAGGTGCAAATTTAGAACGATTATGAGATAAGGTTTATGCAAAACAGAGACAGCCAAATATTCTAAGATGAGAATAATTTGGTGATTTAGAGAATAAGACCTCATATGGTGTTTTATTAGATAGTAGAGGAGATGGTGTTCTATTGATTAAGTAAGTTGTTGTGAGAACACATTTACTCTAGAATACAAGAGGTAAATTTGCATGGAATCTAAGAGATCTTGCCACATTTAAGAGATGTTGGTGTTTACGCTCAACTACACCATTTTGTTGAGGTGTAGCAACACATGTTTGTTGATGTCAAACTCCTTTAAAAAAATAAAATTCGGGCATATCAAACTCAGCCTCTCTATCAGTCCTTATAATTTTGATATGAATATGAAATTGTTTCTATGAGTTTAAAAAATGACTGAACTAGAGAGCGAGTGTCAGATTTATTTTTTATTAGATATATCCAAGTACAACGTAAGTGATCATCCACAATTGTAAGAAAATATCTAAAACCAGTTATTGGCTCAACAGAGAAGGGACCCCAAATGTCACAATGTATCATGTCAAAAAATATATTTCTGATAGAATGACTAATATTGAATGGCAATCTTTTATGTTTTGCCAATGGACAGATATTACAATTGAAATTTGAAGAAGTAAGTATATCAGGCAGCAACTTTTGTAGTGTTTGAATCTTATTGAGAGAGGGATGGCCTAGCCTAAAATGCCGAAGATCAAAGGAAGAAAGGTTTACAGTAGAAAATACACTAGAATCCATAACAGATGCTTGCAATAAATATAACCCAGCTATTTGTTTAGCCACTCCAATCGTCTTCTATGAGTGTAGGTTTTGTATGAAACAAGAATGAGAAAGAAATAGAAAACAACAAGAATTTTCTGTGAGCCTTTGACTGAGATGAGATTAAAAGAAAAGGATGGAACATATAGAACATTATGAAGAACTAATGAGTTTGAAAGTTGTACAGTTCCAACATGTGTGACAGGGACACATGTTCCATTTGGTAATTTTACTGAAGTGTTTATAATAGAGGTAATTGTAGTGAGATGCAAAATAGAACTGACCATATGATTAATAGCACCACTATTAATTATCCAAGAATTAGATTGCTTAGAAACAAAATCAGGTGAATTAATCATACTTGATAAACTCAAAGAGTTTGAAACAAAAGATAAGCTGCTTATAGCATTCATTACTGTAAGCGGAGTTGTTTGTGAGGAAGGTTGGAGAAAGGAAAGAAGTTGTTAACACTATTCTTTGGTGAAAGGGAAATGAAGAGTTGAATCTGAAGCCATGGATGCCTCATCAAAACTAGGGCTATCAATGGATAGGTATCCAATCAGATAGTGTTATATCCGAATTAGAATCTGAAAAAAAAACATAATACTATCCAAATTTGAATTTGAATCCGATCGGATATCCCTAACAAACATTCGAATTTGAATCCAAAAAATATATCAGATACCCGATAATATTCGATCCGATAAAAAATCCTACAAAATACCATCATCCTCAATCTGTCGGAGTTCTCACAGTCGAAACCCACAAATTTCATCAGAAAAATCATTCCAACTAGTTCAAATCGAAAAGAGAGAGAGAGAAAGAGAATATGTACCTGGATGCTCGTCGGCCGGAGAAGACGTATCAAATTTCGCGCAGTCGAAACCCACATATTTCCTCTGAAAAAACACTCTGACTGGTTCAGATCGAAGAGAGAGAGAGAGTGGGTGAGAGAGAGAAAATATGTACCTGATGCTAGCCAACTGGAGAAGATGGTGGTTACGAAGTTCGATTGAAACCCATCGTTAACGTTGTCTGGTTCTTCACATTTTGAAAGAAGATAAAGTTTTGAAAATAAAATTTTGTTGTATGACACGAATACATAACACTATATATATGCATGGGAAATGTTCAACACCTAACTATTTACCCAACCATTTGCCCAACATGTTTTGTCCTACATGGGTTTGGGCTGATTTTTGGTGAGGATGATAGCTACTTGTTTTGTCCTACATGGGAAATGATGGGGATAGAAGTTTTGGAATGGGCTGATTTTTGGTGAGGATGATCTCTATACCATAAAGATCATCCTCACCAAAAATCAGCCTATTCCAAAACTTATAACCCATGTATGACAAAACATGTTGGGCAAATTGTTGGGTAAATGGTGGGGTGCCGAACGGGACCCTATATACATATATAAAAGTTTTGTTGTAAAACATAGATATATATATATATATATATATAATATTGGAGCGGAAATTATCGAATCGGATATCGCAATATCCGAATTCATATTCAAAACTCATTCGAATGTTAAAATGACATCCGAATCCGAATCCGATATCCGAAAATTTCGGATAACAACCAATTTTTCAAATTCGAATTTGAATTCGGATTTCGGCTATCCATTGACACCCCTAATCAAAACCAATGGAAGATAATGAAACTTAATGTACAGAAGATGTTCTGGTTCTTGGATTCTGACGATATCCAGGTGGATATCCATGTAACTTGTAGCATCTATCAACTGTATGCCCAGTAAGCCATAATGAGTATAAACTGGCTTAAGACGTTGCTTCTGATAATTATTGATCATTGTGCCAGGAACATTAACATTCTTGCTAAACAAAGTAGCAATTTCAGTCATCAAAGATGATTCCACCACCTTTCTTCGCTTCTCTTCTTGTAAAGTAAGGGATAAAACTTTGTTAATGGATGGCATTGGATCCATTAATAGAATTTGCCCTCGAATGTGTGTAAAAGAGCCATTTGGACCCATCAAAAATTGAACAACATATTCTTTTTTATGTTGATTTATTACTGTCTTTAAAGCTCCACAAGAACATCCCGGATTACAAGAACAACTTGGAATTGGTTTCACAGTGGAAACCTCATCCCATACAGCTTTCAATTTCATGTAATAGGAACTTACTGAAGATTGATCTTTAACTAATGAAGCAGATCTTTCTTGAGTTGAAATAGGCTAGGACCATTACCTTGAGTGAATCCTATTTTCAGATTCCTCCAGACTTCTTCAACAACTGAAGTGCTGATGACACTGGCAACAATTTCTCTTGTAAAAGAATTAAGAATCCATGAAAGGACCATATTGTTGCAACGAAACCACAGAATATACAGTGGATCAGATTGATTTTGAGGCCGAGAGAACGTTGCATCCACGAATCCTGTCTTGTTCTTGGCATTGAGAGCTGTCAACATTGATTTGCTCCACGTGTAATAGTTCTCACTTCTCACCATTCAAAGGTTGAAAGACCAAGATTGAATCAGGGCTTTCTCTATGATGAAGAAAATAAAGATTGGAAAAATCCTTAAGCATAGAATTGTTGGACATAGAATTGTTTGAAGTGTTTGAAAGTGTGGACGCAGAAGTGTTTGCAGGTGCAAAAGAACTCATATTATAGAAAAAAAATCATAGTTCATTGTTGAAAGTGCCCTTGATCCGCGGGGTGTGCGGATCCGCTTTTGATTTTTGAAGTTTGGGAGTCGCCACTTAGTTATTACAGTCTAGGAACCAAATATGGACTCTACCAATAGATAAGATACTAATCTACACAGAGAATAGGTCCGGTGATCAGGTTACGGGGTTGAAAGGTGTTAGGCACCAATCCCGCCCGAAAAACGTCGGTCTCTACTTTTTTCAAATAATACTACATTGAAAAGTAGACCTAAAAACAATATATATAAAAAATAAAAATAATTACCTAGCGAATTACGATGGTTCCCTCAGTACTGGCAGAGAGTATCCTTGTATGAGTTTCCTTGCTATTTCTTCATCACTGGATCTATTTCTGATTTTCAAGTTGAAGTATCTTTCTTCTAGATCTGAATATTTTCTAACTTTTTAAAGGTATTTCTAGGTGTTTTAGAGGATTTTTGGGGGTTTTTTGAGTAAAAGCTAGGGTTTGGATGATAGGTAGGGAGTTAGGACTTCAAAATTAGGGTTTAGAGAAAGTTAGGGAGACTTTTGACCTACTTTTTCTAGGATTTATTTTGACCTGCGAAATTAGGTTGTGGAGGCTCTATATTTATAGAGTTTTTTGAAAGAATTAGGGTTTGACTAAGTTTCCTTTTAGATAAGATAAATTAGGATTTTGACTTTAGTCTAATGAGATTGACTTGATCTTTTTAGATTAGGATTTTAATTAGGGCTTTGACTTTAGTCTTATGATATTGACTTGGTCTTTTTAAATTAGGATTTTGACTTAAGTCTTATGATATTGACTTGGTTTCTTTAGATTAGGTTTTAATTAGGGTTTTGACTTAAGTCATATGAGATTGACTTGGTTTAGATTTTTAAATTAATTTTATTAAGGTCTGACTTTACATTAATTAATATTTTATTCATTAATTTTGAAATTAAAAATTTTAAAAATTGAAAATTTATCATTTTGCCCCCGAAGATAACTTTTGCGTTTCAAGTCGATTTTCGATGTTCCGGGATGTTTTGGAATTGATTTTTCCTAAGGAATTCAATGGGATTATGGATTTGTGTCGCTTATGAAATTTTGTGATGTGAAATGATTGTCAACCCTTATGAGAGGCATTTTCGTAATTTTATCGAATTTGGTGAAAATTGATGAAATGATTTATTTGATTTCATTTTATTGTTTTATATGTTCGAATGAGTTTTCCTAAGTATAAGAGGGCTTTAAGGATGTTTTGATGTTAGGAGTATTTTGGTAATTTGATTATTTTTTAGTGATTTTTATCGTAAAGCTTCTTTTTATCTGCAAAATACTGATTTTTATGTTTTTAGGGTTATATTTTCCTAACATAGCGTAGTTTCTACAATTTTGTTAGTTTGAGATACCTCATCTGAATTTCTGAAACATATCTAGTAACAAATAAAGCATTGGAATAATCATTCATCATTAGGAATCGTCACGATCGGGTTGACGAGTTGATTAATCAAGCAAATGCAAAAAATGAGGTGTCTACAATTGTTTTGATACCATATCAGAATAAAAAGAGAAGAGTTGTAGGAAAACAGAGAGATATATTGGAGAGAAAATGAAGAACTTGTATTGTATTCTTTACATCTCTTTTTTACATGAATCAGACCTCAATTTATACACATACATTAATAACTAATTATCATAACAGACTAACAAACTAGCTAACTAACATAACTGACTAACAGACTGATTTGTACAGCTAACTAACATAATTGACTAATAGATTTCTACAGCTAACTAACAGACTGATTTGTACAACTAATTATACTAAATTTTGACTTATAATTTAATAGATTTAGCTTCTAATTTATGCATATCCCATATGCGTACCTGAAAGAAAACATTTCCTCTTTAAAAATGTTATAGCTACAAGCCAATAGCATAAAGAAATATCAGGAAAAAAAAAAGTTCCCAATTGTTGATGAATTGGACTATGATTCATATAGGCAATTAGTTTGAGAAGCTTACAAAGCGATCATTCCAACAAATTAGAAGAAGTTATGGCTGAAGAAGATTGCAGTGAAGCCCCACAAGATTTTTTGTTCGAGCGTATATTCACCCTACAAAAAGCATAGAAGAATAATAGAACCCAATTCAGTATAATTACTTGTATTTTATAATAATAACTGTACTGTAACATAATAAAATAAAGTGTCATGAGAGTTTAAGTAATCCAAAAAACAATTACTCACAAGTAGGAAATCCAAAGCTATCAGCAACAAGCACAAGACCCTTGTCTGAATTGATGTCCATACCATACGGAGATTAGAGTTTAAAGTATAAATAAAAGGGAAAAAAAAAAACAAGCAAGTTTATTACAAAGGTATACTCACCTCATGTTGTTAAGGATACAAAAGTGTATGTTTCCATAAATTGTCTTCTCATGTACTTTAACATAATCCCAAACTCCAAGCTGCCCTTTCTTTTTATTCCAAAATAGCAAAATAGTAGAAGTATTAATCATCAACAAACAATTGCAACCTTTCCAACTTGGATAATAAGTACATACATGTTAGCATTAAAAAAAGGGTATGGTCTACCTTATCTCCCGATAAAAGAATATTATTATTAGTCGGATGAAACTCCAAGCACGTAACACGTCTACTGTGATATCTGATAACTCCACAATCAATTTGATTTGGGATCACAAAATCTAGTTTGATCTATTACACATAAACAAATTAATATTAAAAATTAGGACTATCAACCATGCACAAATGAAATCCTAGAGCACTCCAATAATGTAAACAGTTTCACACTTTAAATTTTAAACAACAATTGAGAGGATACAAGACTACAAAAAAATCAAATAATTTCAAAAGAATCAAATTCCCAGAATGAGTAAACATAGATTCTGAATCAAGTTTCTAGTTTAACTGAAATCCTGAATCTAGAATTTTCAACTTAGAGGTTCTCAATAACATCAAAAGCCATAGTGCTATGTTCTAGACAATGTAGCTCAATGTGGATACCACCAAACAATGATATCATCTGCACGAAATGATATTAAACAAAATCGACAACAATGATCAACGATAAGAGAATAATGCAGATAGAGACAAAACAGGCATACCAATGGAATGTCGGCCCTAATCTGTCGTTCAAATACATAATCCCAAGGAGTTCGAGTATTTCTACGTGGTGAAGGGAAGACCCCATATTCCATCGACACTTGATGTGGACAAGTCATTGTAATGTGGCCCTCGATTCTGAGAACCCAACAAAGATAACACATTGTTAGTAATAAAAGAAAAATAAATAAATTGTAAAGTGGTTGAAAAATGATAAATTAGGATTAAATCAGACCTAACCCAATTTAGGAAAAAAATAAAAAATTAGATTGAGAATAACATTACGAGAAATTCCAACTCCAATAGTCATCTAGACTTAGGACCATCCTTTTCCCTCCTCTTTTATCCGGGCTTGGGACTGGTAATGTAAAACATATAATTTGTCCAACAGGTTTATAGGATATTTGAAACCCATAGAATCAAACATAATTGATCTTAGTTTGATTTTATTGGGGAACCTACTATGTTGGTTCAGTTTGGTTTCGATTTACCTCCAAACCAAACCAAGTTGCACCCCCTATTTTTATGCAACATATTTAATTTCAAAGGAGATGAGGTTTAAGGATGAAGCGGTCATAAGATAAGACAAAAGTAGGATTATTTTTTTTAATTTTTTTGGAATAAAGGTATTCAAGCCTCTTAGAGCACCCAACTAACCTCAAGAACATGCACCAAGTAATTTATTTATGCAATCAATGATGGAAAATTTTAATTTTTTTAAATATAAATCCATGTTTCTAACTTCACCAGATATGATTGTAATTAAACATGAAAACAATACAGTAAAATAGGTCTATAGTGACAATTCTATGATGAGAAATTAAAGTTGGCAAGTATATATGTAGCAATAGATCACCATGGGATACTGTACATACTACGTAATGAAAATTTGCGTAGTTAGCTACATTTTAATGTAAACTACCTGAGTTTGAGGCTTAAGTACAAGTGAGTTTCCAACTATCAGAGTAGGGGCAATTTTAGACATAGCAAGGTTGACAGGATAGTTGAAGGGTGGGATTGCCAAGATAACCCCAAGTGGAATCTGCAATTAAATACAATCAAGTTATACAACCAATTCTAGAACATCAAAGGAAAAATAAATAAGTGAACACTTCCATACCATTTTTGACTCTCATTACAGTTGCTAGATGGTTTTAATTGGATAGAACCTATATTTATTTCATAAAACTAATCAAAAAATTTAGGAACATTTACATCTTAATAAAAGAGAGTTCATATACTATAAGTTTAACATTTAACAGCTCTAAGAACTTTGCAAGATTTCTTTTCTTTACAAAGCATCATCCAACAAATTGGAGAACATGTGGAAAATTGAGAGCAAAAAAAAAAATGCTGAATATTTATTACAAAATTGGTTTAGTTTTCCATGACATTTATTTGCAAAATATTTATTCCTTTTTCCTGTTATATGTCATCCAATAATTGTCATCATCATTATCATCCCGAATAATGGGGTTGGGAACATAAATACTTTTCTTTTATCATTCAACTCTAGTTTGGTCCATATTTGGGAACAAATCTTGTCATATCTTCATTTACAAATTTTGGAGTCGAGAACAAAACACTTTCATTTGCGAGGTTGGATCAATGACCAATAATATAACATTTATTGTGGTGACTTTCTAGATTTTGGATCAACCAATTCCCTAAACAACATCACACACCTACTACCTTATCTTCTAATATTTGAATTAGCATAAGCTCTACAAGAACAATTGGTCAAGCACTTCACCTCACATTCATTGAGATTCATGCTCTTAAATTTATCTGAGAATATATAACATTTTGACAAATAACATTAAAATTAGAATCTAAAACCTTAAAATAATTTAGAACAATCTGCGTTTCGATCAAAAGCCTTAACATACCTTAAGATTAGATTAAAAAAACCTAGCAAAAACTGAAGTCAAATCTACGAGAGATCGAAACTTAATCTTTGAAATGCGATCTTATATAGATTTCATTTACGATAGAAGGTAATTTAAAATGATTAGGGAAAGGGGGATCAAACAAAATCCTAAAACTTGCTTTAACAATAAAGAAACATTTGAAACCCTAAATTAATTAAGGAAAATATAAGATTCAATTAAAAATTTAATATACCTGAAGATTCGATCACAAACCAAGCAAAGGGAGGAAGATCGAACAAAGCACTAAAACTATCGATCAAATTTCGATCGATTATGCCCTAAAACTTACAAATTGAAATCTGATTATGTCTAACCATAGATTAATAATCACAGATTCTATGAGTGAGAGATGGAATCAAACTTTGATCGATTTCTTTCAAAAAAAAATTCGATCGATTTACTTTCCAAAATGAAAATGACTCTGATCAATTATGATAAAGAGAGTCGAGTGAGAGAGAGAAAGAGAGTCGCTAGATCAAAATCTAAAGCGTTGATCTTCTTCTTGAAATCGAGACAGAATCGAGTAAGAGAGAGAGATAGGTTCGAGAGACAGATTCAAGAGAGAGCGAGAAGAAAGACGGATTCAAGAGATAAGAGATACAGTCGAGTAAGAATGAGAGTGAGAAAAGAAAGACAGAGACGAGTAGAGAGAGAGAATCGAGAGACAGTCGAGCAAAAAAGAGAGGAGAAACAGAGTCAAGTGAGAAATCATGAATGAGTGAGTGAGATAGAGTGATGAATGAATTAGTGAGTCAAATAAAGCTGAGTTGAGTCGCCAGTAAAGCGTAAAAAGACCGATTTAGCGATTATTGGAAACCGCGCTTAAAACTACGGCTTAAAGCTGTCGTTTTTTTCACAAAACCACTATCTTCTTTTGCCCTTTATGACGTAGTGCCCCAATCCCATCTTGTCAAAGATTTAAGTATTAGGTAGTATTTATTGATAAATGCACACTGTACAAATGGATTTTTTCCTTTGAAACACAAATCAAATTTTTTATATTGCTTTATTGACTTTCATAAGTACATTCAAACTCAATTCAATAAGCAAATTAGAGACTATCAATCCAATGGAGGTGGTTCGTTCAAGTATCAAAAGATTTTTTTTGTCATACTTGACTAATCATAGGATTCACCATCCAATGTCATGCCCTCACACACCCGAAAAAAATGGTATGGCTGAACGGAAACACCGTAATATAACTAACCTTGGACTAACAATGCTTTTTCATGCAGGAGTACCCAAACGCTATTGACTTGAAGCCTTTAGTACAGCTGTTTGGTTAATAAATTGATTGCCTACTTGAGTATTAGGAATGAAATCACCTTATGTGAAGCTTTTTGGAAAAATACCTAACTATGGCTCTTTACGTAGTTTTGGATCTTGTTGCTTCCTGTATTTAAGGGATTATGCCAAAACAAAGTTTGATCCGCAATCACTATCATGTATTTTCCTAAGATATAGCCTCAATTTTGAAGGTTATCGTTGTTTATACCCTCCAACTAGTCGTATTTATACCTCGCGTCATGTGGTCTTTGATGAGACCATATTTCCTTTTCGAGATCCAGGACAATTATTTACATCTACAAGTTCCAATGTTGACCTAACATATTTTAATGAGTGGTTTCCAGGTTCATATGATGTTGAAGATACACCCTCTTCAGAAAAAACATCACCACCTTTCATTTGATCAAGTTACACTCAAGATATTGTACATGAAAACCTCGACCATCAAACGGTACCTGATCAGATCCACTCACCAAATGACTTAGAGGATGCATCGACTATCCAAGAGATACCTACTCAACACCACTCACCACAAACAATGCATACACAACCTTCCTCTCCAAGAAGTCTAGTTAAGCCAATGGTCATGGAAACTGCATCTGCCATATCACTTGAACCCCAACTTGAGAGCAATAATGTTGACCTTTCTAGACCTATAACAATACCAACCCCGTCACATAGTCACTCCTTGGTCATGCGTCTCAAACAAGGCATTGTTGGGCCTAATCCTCAGTTTTTTTTTCTTGCTTCTAGTGTCATTCCCAGTGAACCCAAATCAATCAAAATCGCTTTGAACAATCCTAAGTGGGTTGCAACAATTAAAGAACTCCCAGCTCTTCATCAAAATCAGATGTGGGATTTAGTTCCACCTACTCCTGATATAAATGTGGTAGGAAATAAATGGATCTTAAGACAAAGCTGAACTTAGATGGGTCTGTTGAACGACTAAAAGCTCGTCTCGTTGCTAAAGGTTTTGATCAAATTCCTGGTATAGATTTCTCTAAAACCTTCTCTCCCATGATTAAGCCAACCACAATTAGGGTGATGTTAACTGTTGCGTTAGCTCATAATTGAAATATCCGCCAACTAGATGTCAAAAACGCCTTCTTACATGGGTGACTCACAAAATCAACCTCCAGGCTTCATAGATCCGACACGTCCAAATTTTGTTTGTCGTCTCTATCAAGCTATATATGGGTTGCGTCAAGCCCCACATGTTTGGTTTGATCGTTTTAGTACTTTTCTCTTGAATTTGGGCTTTTTTCGTAGTATGGCTGACTCTTCCCTCTTCATTTGTCATAGCACATGTGGGACTATATTACTAATGTTATACGTGGATGACATAATCCTAACTGGTAACAATCCCATCTACCTCAAATGGTTGATTGATTGCCTTGGCACTGAATTCATGATGAAGGACTTAAGGTACCTTCACTATTTTTTGGGCGTGGAAGTTCAACATTTTGATGGTAGCTTGTTTCTTAATCAAAAGAAGTATGCTTATGAACTTTTTGACCGTGCACAAATGAAGGACTGCAACTCCCATAGTAGATAAACTTCGAAATCCCTTGCACAATGAACCTTATGCCGACCCACATTTCTATCATAATATCATTGGGGGTCTCCAATACCTCACATTTACTTGGCCAGATATCTCCTATAGTGTTAACTATGTTTGCCAACATATGCAAGCTCCTTCTAATTTTCATTTTCAACTGTTCAAACACATAATACAATATGTCCACAGGACTATTGATCATGGCATCCGCCTTCTCTCAAGCAATCCCATGGAAGTTTATGGATTTTTCGATGCTGATTAGAATGGATACTATGTCACTCATGGAAAGTAGATTATCACTTTGTATAGGAGAAAGTAGCCCTTGGATAGTTAATCCTGTTGAGAATTAAAGAAAATATTAGAGAGAATATTTTTGGATGGAAGAGGTTTTTTTTATTATTGAACTCAACTTGATCTTTTTGGTTGATATAAAATGGTGGGAGAACATCTCTATTTATAGAACTCCATAGACAATTCTAGATATACCATTAAATGACTTAGATTATTCTAGATAACTCCTATATACCAATTAATAAATGAGTGTTCAAGAAAATACAAGAGTATTTCAAGAGACTCTAGTAAATAAATGAAGATTCTAGAAACTCTAGCAACTACAAGAAAATTCTAGAGACAACCTATAATAAAATCAAGTTTATTATTTCAACACCCCCTCTTAAATTTGATTTGTGACTCCAAGAATGCTTTGAAACTTGGTAAAAGCTTCTCTCTTGAGTGGCTAGGTAAAGATGTCTGTTACTTGGTCTTGAGACTTCACGAACTCCACCCTTACTTCCTTTCTTCCAATTCATTCTCATAAGTAATGATAATGAGTGTCAATATGCTTACTTTTTTCATGAAAGACGGGTTTCTTTACTAGTACGAGTACTGGTTTGCTGTCAACACGAATCTCAATAGACTTTTTTTGTGGTAAATTTAATTCTTTTAACAAGTTTCTTAGCCAGATAGCATGACAAACACATGATGTTGCATCAACATATTCGGCTTCACAAGTTGATAGTGTGACGATTGGTTGTTTCTTTGACATCCAAGTGAAAGTAGTGTTTCCTATAAAGAATACAACTCTGGTGGTGCTCTTTCTATCATCCAAGTCTCTACTCCAATCGCTATCACTATATCTAATTATCTCATAATTGTTAGAAGATGAATAAAACAAGCCATAGTTGATTGTACCTTTGATGTATCGAAGTATTCTCTTTGCAATCTTGAAATGGATTGTTATTGGAGCTTCCAAATAGCGACTAACGATTCCAACAGCATAGAAATTATCTAGCCTAGTACAAGTTAGGTAGCGAAACTTCCAACAAGGCTTTTGTAGATAGTTGAGTCTACCTTTTCTTCTTCATCATGCTTTGACAACTTGATTCCACATTCCATCAGCGTGCTAACTGGATTAGAGTCATTCATCTTGAACTTCTTAAGTACTTCTTTAGCATAGCCTTCTTGAGTAATGAAGACGCCTTTGTCTTTTTGCTTTACTTCAATGCCGAGGTAGTAAGACATGAGTCGAACTCTTTCACCATTTTTTTCTTGAATTCCTCAAACATACTCTGGTTGCTACCTGTGAAGATTAAGTCATCCACATACAAGCATACAATCAAAATATCTCCATTTTTAACTTTTATATAGAGTGCATGCTCATATGAACACTTGATGAAATTCTTATCTTGAAAGTACTGGTCAATTCGAGTATTCCAAGCTCTCAGCGCTTGCTTTAGGCCATATAAAACCTTCTTCAACCTCAAAACTTTATCTTCATGCCCTTTTACTTTATAGCCCAATGGTTGCTCGATGTAGACTTCTTCTTCAAGGAAATCATTTAAGAAAGTGGACTTTACATCCATTTGATAGATCTTCCATCTATTTTGGGCTGCCAAAGAAATTATTAATCTAACGATTTCAAGATGAGCAACAGGAGAAAATACCTCATCATAGTTAATGCCTTCTCTTTGACTATAGCCTTTAGACACCAATTTTGATTTGTATCTCTTCATGTCTCCTTAAGCATTCTTTTTCGTCTTATATACCCATTTTACTCCGATTGCCTTGTGTCCATGTGAAAGTGTTGCTAGCTCCCATGTGTTGTTCTTTGTAATTGAATTGATTTCTTTATCCATGGCGTCTCTCCATTTCTTGATTTCTGCCGCTTCTTGATAGCTTAGAGATTCACAATCACCAAAGAGACACAAAAGAGTGATGTCATTTTGATTTTCGGTTACCTCATAAAATTCTTGTAAGCTTCTTAAGTGTGTTATCTTCTCATTCGAACTTTCACTTGATGACGAATCTTCATGCAGGTTTTCGATTGGTGAGATCGATGAAGTAGTAGGCTCTCGAGGTTCTTGTCTTGTCTCTTCCATCCTTGGTTGCTCCAATTCTTCTTCTTCTTCTTCTTCTTCTTCTTCAAAGTAAAGAAGAAAATCATACTCGTCTTCTTGTGTGTTCCAATCCCAAGAATCTTCTTCATCGAACTCTATATTACGATTAATGAGAATTTTGTCAGTAATTAGGTTGTACAACTTGTAGCCTTTGGATCTTGAGTCATAGCCGATGAATATGTACTTCTTACTCTTGTCGTCGAGCTTGATTCTCTATTCATCAAGCACAAGAACGTAAGCAACACTTTCAAAGACTTTGAGGTGAGCGATTCCGGGCTTTCTTCCACTCCATGCTTCTTGTGGTGTCTTTTCAAACATACTTCTTATTGGAGAGTGATTTGCCAAGTAGATTGTACAAGCCACCGCTTCGGCCCAAAACTCATTAGGCATTCTTTTGCTCTTGAGCATGCTGCGAGCCATGTTGAGTATGGTTCGATTATTCCTCTCCGCCACTCCATTTTGTTTGGGGGATCTTGGCACTGTTAAGGGACGATGAATTCCATGCTCGTCGCAGTACTTTTGGAATTCATTTGATGTGAATTCCCCTCCTCAATCAGATCTCATGACCTTAATAGCAAAATCGTTTTCTTTTCCAACAAAGGGCTTTGAACTTTTTGAAATTCTCAAACACTTCCGACTTCTCCTTTAGGAAATAAGCCCATGTTTTCCTTGAAAAATCATCAATGAAAAGGAGAAAGTATTTGCTCTTACAAAAATAGTTTGGTTTAATCGGTCCACAAACATCAGTGTGTATTAGCTCGAGCGGCTTTGTAGCTCTTGATGATGACTCCTTCAAAAAGCTTTTTTGGGATTGCTTCCCAAGTAAACATCCTTCACAAAGTTGATCGAGTTGGTTGATGCATGGTTGACCTCTCACCATCTCCTTCTTCTCCAAAAATTTGAGCCCATCAAAATTGAGGTGTCCAAAGCGTAGATGCCATAGCAATGATGAGTCATTATATAGCACGCCTTTAGACACATTGGAACATCGTATTGAATATTCAAAAGAAATATTCTATTCTTTGACATGGGCACCTTGGCAATCAAATTACTTTTATTGTCTCTTAAGAAAAGGTTATTTTCTTTTGAGTGAATATCATACCCTTTCTCTAGAAATTGACCCAAACTCAAAATATTATTCTTCATGTTGGGCACAAAGTATACATTTGAAATGAATTGATGGCCTTCATTTTTAAGCGTGTGAGAATTTTACCTTTGCCTTCGATGGGTATTTTTGATTCATCTCCAAATGAGACATTCCCTCTTATTGCTTCATTGAGCTCCACAAACATTCTTCTTTGTCCACACATGTGATTGTTAGGGCCAGCGTCAAGATACCATCTATTTTCTTGGCCTTCATCTTTGTCTTTGTAAGGTAGCAGCAACGTACCTTCTTCTCCTCCTTTATCTTCGACGAAATTGACCTTGTTTGGTGACCTACACTCGGAGGCATAGTGACCAAACTCATTGCAATTATAGCATTTGATGTGAGATTTGTCGTTCCTTGACCATGAGTTGCCTCTTTCGTGCCCTCTTGTTGCTTGTGAATTTCAACTTCTTTCTTCGTTGTTGAAGTTGTTAGAGTTGTTGGAATTGATGAAGTTGTTGTTGAAGTCGCCCCTTCCTTCTCTTCCTCATCCATGTCCATGTCCTTGGCCATATCCTTTTTCTCTTTGATTTCTATTATTTCCAAAATTTTCTTCCTTCAAGTTGAGTTGTAGTAGTTGCTCCATAGTTTCCTTTTGCTTCTTTTTTCTCTTTCTTTTTCTCATAGGCTTGTAAAGAACCCATGAGTTGCTCAATGGTCATAGTTTCTAAATTTTTATTTTCTTCAATGTTCGTAGCAATAAACTCAAAATTTGGATTCAGAGTACGAAGAATTTTCTCCATAACTTTTACTTCACTAATATCTTCACCATTTCTTCTTAATTGATTAACAATAGCCAATACTTTAGCAAAATAATCAGAAATGGATTCAGATTCCTCCATGAATAAAAGTTCAAACTCACCTCTAAGAGTTTGAAGACGAATCTTTTTAACTTGCTCGACTCCTTTGTTACAAGTTTGAAGTTTCTCCCACGCTTCTTTGGACGTATTGCATTTGAGATCTTCTTGAATGCATCTTCATTCATTGCTTGATAGATGAGGTTGAGAGCTTTCTTGTCTCTCTTTCTTGAATCTCTCAAGACTTCCTGTTAGATTTGGGAAAGAGCAACATCGTCTTGCTCCTTATGGCCTTTCTCGACAACCTCCCACACATCTTGAGCTCCTAGTAGTGCCTTCATCTTGATACACCAATTATCATAGTTACTCTTGGTGAGCATTGGAACTTAGTAGGGGACCATTCCTCCACTTGTCATTTTTCTTCATGAACCTGGCTGCTCTGATACCATTTTGTTGAGAATTAAAGAGAATATTGGAGAGAATATTTTTGGATAGAAGAGATTTTTTTTATTATTGAACTCAACTTGCACTACAAAAATAGTGTGCAATTGAGGTGGAAGTTTAGTGGCTATTTCTAAAATCGCTGGTAATTATCGTGCAACAACAGTGTTTATAGTGAAACCGTCAGCAATGCCCCCGAAACAACTACGTCTATTTGAAAACTGCCGATAATTTCATCGACAATTTTTTAAAATTTATTAAAAATGTATAATTAAATTAACGGCGGTTTGTAAAACGCTTGTAATTGCTTTCGTATTTTTTTCTCGATTTAATGACGGCTCTCTGAAAGCGCCCCCGATCCGCGGGGTGCGCGGATCCTCTTTTGACCTTTGAGGTTTAGGAGTCGCCACCTAGTTATTACGGTCTAGGAACCAGATACTGACTCTAAACGGATAAAAAAACTAATCTACTGAAGAAAAACTGAATCCAGAGATCACATTACGGGGTTGGAAGGTGTTAGGCACCAACCCCGCCCGGCCAATGTCGGTCTCTACTTATCCCAAATAAGACTACATTACTAACAAAAAACCTAGATAAAAAAATAAAAGAAATTTTACCTTCAATACGCAAAGATTCTATTCCCTCAGATCTGATAAAATCGCTCATTGTACCGGTCTCTACTATCTCCGGATCTGATTTCTGATCTCCGAGACAAGGTATCTCTTTCTTGGATCTAGATTCTTCGAATTTTTTATGGATTTTGGGATGTTTTTGAAGGGCTTCTAAGTATTTTTCAAGCTAAAATCAAAGTATGGGTGTTAGGTAAGGAGTTGAGGCTTCAAAATTAGGATTTGTGGGAGGCTAGGGAGGTTTTTTGACCTACTTCTCTTAGGATTTATGATTTGATACGAAAATAGGGTGCGAGGACCCCTATTTATAGATTTTTTTAAGGGTTGGTTTAGATAGAATTAGTGTGTAATTAGAATTCTTTTAGTTAGAGTTGTATTTTAGTTACAATTATTTTAGGTAGAGTGTATTTTAATTAGAATTATTTTAGATAGAGTTATATTTTAGTTAGAATTCTATTAAATAGAGTTATGATTTAATTAGAACTCTATTAGGGTTTTGACTTTTGATCTTATTTGATTGACTTTAAAATTTTGACTTTAGTCTTAATTGATTAACTTTAATGTCTTGACTTTAGTCTTACTTAATTGACTTTAATTTAGACTTTAGGCTTACTTGATTGAATTTAATACCTTGACTTTAGTCTTACTTGATTGACTTTAATTTTTTGGAGAACCCCCCTCTATTATATCTTTAATCTTTGGACCCCCAAATGGAGTGGTCCTTGAATAAATATCTTGGCAACCCTCAACAATTTTGCCTGAGAGCCTGATTGATCGATTTTTTTGTTTAAATTTTTAAATTAATTTTATTAATGTTTCATTTTAATTATTTAATAATTTATTTATTAATTTCAAAATTTTTAATTATAAAAATTATAAAATTACTATTTTGCCCTCGAGGAGGACTTTTTGTGTTTCAAGTCAGTTTTTTATGTTCCAGGATTTTTTCGAATCGATTTTTCGTAAGGAATTCAATGGGAATATTGATTTGTGTCATTTATAAAAAATTTTGTGTGAAATGATCGTGAACTTTATGAGGGGCATTTTCCTAATTTTGTCAAATTTTGTGAAAATTGGCGAAATGATTTATTTGATTTCGATTTGTTGTTTTATGTATTTGAAAAGATTTTCCTAAGCGTAATGTGGACTCTAGGGATATTTGAGGTTAGAGGTATTTTAGTAATTTGGTCGTTTTTTAGTGATTTTTATCGTAAAGCTTCTTTTTGTTTGCAAGATGATGATTTCTATGTTTCTAGAGTCATATTTTCCTAGCGTAGCGTGGTTTCTACAGTTTTTTCAGCTCGAGATACCTCATCCGGATTTCTGAAACATATCTGGTAACAAAATAAAACATTGGAATAAACATCCATCATTGGGAATCGTTGCGATCAGGTTGACGAGTTGATTAATCAGGCGGATGCAAAAATGGGGTGTCTACACTCTCAAAAGGCCGGCAATTTGTTTGTTATATAAAATTCTAGCGCCAAAGTTTCCCTCTCATTATTTCCCTCTCTTCATCTGAGATTACGAGTATCTAAGTCTTCAAGCTATAGACTCTGTCTCTCCATCTCCATCTTGATCTTGACCTCTTCTTGCTCGAAGAATCGTGTGCAATCAGAAGATTTTCTTTTCAAAAGTCAATAAGAAATCGAACAACCAACTGAGTTCGATTTAATCCCCAGCAGATTGGGGTCTTTGGAAGCAAGAAGATTATAGATTAGAGGTTGAATTTTATCCTCAATCAGGTTAGGATTTGCTGGTAAAATGGTTTTTTTCTTTTTCACTTTCTTGTCTTGCATTTTAATCTGGGTTCCTTTCCTTGAATAAGACATTGTGATGCAAAAAATATGATTATCATTGGTATACATCTGATCTAACTGTCTTTCTTTTAAGTTCCTCCCTTGATTCCCTCAAAACTTTTAGGTATAGGGTTTTTCAAGTTTGTGATATTTACATTTAATGTGTTTTTAATAATCTTGATCTCTTGAGTGATTTGAAATGGTATGTTTTCTAGTTTTTTCACCATAATTTTCTTAGATCTCCTCCATTACCCTCTGAAATATACTTAGCTCTGTTTTTCTTTAATCTAAAGTGAATATCTCAAGAAATGATTTTTTATAGTTTAAAGAGCTCAATAGTTCCACCTCACTTCAATTAGCATTCTGGGATTCTTTTAGATCTTCAATAGAAGTGTAGAAATGATAGATCTGAGTGAAAAAAACGTGTAACCGTGAGCTCCTTTTTAATGTGTTTTAGTTGAGTGATCCATCTATCACTTTTATTTTATTCAAAGAAATCTTACCATTTGAACTGATAGTTAGAAATCACCTATAAAGCTGATTTTAGAATAGGCCTAGAGATTCATGTGATTGTTGTGTCTGAATAGTGTTCCAAATTGGCAGTATTTAGATGTTCTACTAATTTATTTTATTTCTTTGGATGTTTATATCTTGAATTTGTTATCTAATATTGATAATAAGGCTTACCAAATTGAAACACCAAACATTTTTCCCATAAAAATAGAACTAAAAAAGATCATTTAATTTATTATTGTTTTTTTTTTTCTTCGATTGGTAAGTCGGTTTTTAATTGATACGGTAACTCGGTGTTGGTGGGATTTAAACCCAAGTCTCTAGTATCATCACCCAAAGACTTTACCAACTAAGCTAGTTGGCACCTACTAAAAAAGATTAGGGAGGGATATTGATTGTTCTTTTAACAAGGAATTTACAACCCTTGATCAGACTTGATTGAGTTATCACAACTCTCTTCTTTGCAGACTTGCATGTGGACCCATCAACCTAAAAAAAAACATTTTGATGACTTACTTTCATGCAAATGGGAATTTTAACTGCATGATGTGTTTTATATTAATGTCACTAATAAAAAAAATAATCAGCACAAATGAATAATGAACATGCATGCAAGTGATTGCCTCGACTCCATTGATTTCCTTGTTAGTTTATCCTATAGGTTGATTATTTTAATGTAGGTCAAATTTGAATTCTATCCCATTAATTGTTTTAATGGTGCATAATCTCTTTTAATTTTTTTTTTTTTTTTTTTTTTTTTTTGAATTTTATTATACTAAAAGAGTTCAATGTCTGACAAGTATAAGTCAAAGCCATAGGTTGCTAGTGTGCCATCCTTTTTTTGTGCTAAATGCAAGAATTTCATGTAGAAGAAGAACATACAAAAGGGAGAAACCCTTAGATTACAACTCTTATATAGAGAAGGCTAAGCCTATCACCTAAAAGCAACTTCTTTATAGACAGGAGGAGAGAATCAGCATTATGGAAAACAGAATTGCATTGAGGATTGATCCCATAAGAGGCTAGTATTTTTATGAAGCCTTCTACTTCATCTCCAACCTCTTGGGTATTGGAATGTGTATAGGTAGGTATATTAGATTGAACACTTGTTTCTATGGAGTGTACAAGTCATTGTGTAAAAACTTAAAACAAAACCAAAAAATGCTCGTGTGTTGGGTTAGTTATTAAATGAGTACATCTGTAGTTATCATTTATAAACATACCTGAAAAATCCACACGCCGAACTGAAATAACTTTACCTACTAATATCAAAAGGTATATTATCATATCGTAAATAATACCTTCAATCAGTTGAATAAAACTACAAGTTGATCCTAACTACCCATGTTTGCATTCTTGGGCTTCTACCTGAGAAATCTCAACAAATTGGATGGTTAGGATCCCAATTAGATCAATGTGATGCTCATTGCATAGTGAGTCTAGAAATGGCACTGCTATGGGAGTATGTTCCTTCGTGCCTTGCCGTGGCTTGGGTATTCCTCATCTGAAAAGTTGGTCTTTCTAACGATTTCATGACCAAAAAAGTGGATTCTCTGATAAAAATCTTCATAAATCTGCAACTTGGTCTAGTATCTATCAAAGAATAATGTGGATTTTCATGCTCAACTGATCAATGTTGATGTAGAATATATAATCGTGTTCTGTTTGCTTTGCTTCTCGCAGCTTGATTGGTGTACTCTTCATAATCATTGCCCTTTATTGTGTATCATGGGGCAAGAGCAAGGACAATTGTACCAAAGGAAAGTCAAAGAGTGGAAGAAGTTCTCTTGACACCAAACATTAGAATCTTCATAGCTAAGGATCATGTACCTGACACGATTTCGAATTAAATAAAATGACTATGCTGATGATGATTAAATTTTTTGCAATTCATTCATATTTATAAATGTGACACCCATATTAAGTGCTTCTGAATTATTAATTCCATTAAGAAGTTATTTGGATTTTATAATCGTCACAATCATTTTTCCAGCTTGCAAACACTATGTTCATTTACATAGACTTCATCTCACCCTTTGTTAGTTGCTTCACCCCCACATCTATATAGAAGTACTGGAATTACTTTAAGTGTTTTTTTTTTAAGTGTCACTCGCTAGGGAAAGTCATAAGAGAAGATCTAATATGCATTTTCGTTTCATTTCTGTTTTATGAAAGAAAATGATTCCATTAACTTATCTGGGTGGAATCTGCCACCGAACATGTTATTACTACTCTGACGCCATTCTTCATTTTGATCTGAAACATTAGGGAATAAATTATAACAGTGAAATGAAAGTTTTTTTTACTTGGGACATCTAAATTCCATTTTTTGGGGATAGTATTCATTTTTCTTTCATGGAATATCATTCTATGTGGTTTTCTAGTACTATTTTCCATCTATGTTGAGTTATTTCAGTATTTTTTTGTTTTAAGGTTTTCGAATTTAACTTATTTATGGTTGTTTTGCTGCTTAGTGCCAGAATTTTTCTAGTTCTCGAAGTAATTTAAGAGTTGAAAATTTATTTTTGACATCTTTCAAATAAGTTCCTGATTGTAATCTTTACTTTTCTAGAGTTCACTTCTTTGATGAAATTGGAGGTGTTGGATTTAAGTCTTAACCACTTCAAAGGGAGTATTCCTTCATCTATTGGGACTTTGACTTCTCTAAAGGCCTTATCTTTGTATGCAAATAGACTCAGTGGCTCCCTACCAATCTGAAGTAAACAATTTAAATTGTTGTCAAGTTTCATTACTAAATAATTTTTTGTATAAAACAGATCCTTATTCATTGGATTATTCACTTTCCTATAAAAAATTGATATTTACTTTAATCTGAAATTCTCTTAAGTCAGCTAACATTTGTTGTTCTTGTGTTTGCTAAATGCCTAAATGAACTTCGTTAGATGTGAATGTTCTTGTTTTTCTTTTTCTTGAGTTTCTCGTATTTCTGGAAAGAAATGATGAAAAGGTTGCATGCAAAAAGATTTTGGAGAAGAAGGGGTTTGCAGGGTTTCAGGTAATGCTATGACTGCATTTATCGCTTGTATACACTTAGAATAACAATCATAAGTTTCTAACTCTGTCAAACTATATGTTAAATTAGGCAGAGAGAGGATTACAAAAGGTTGGGTTGGATTCAAGTTGAAGAGAGGGGATTGGGAAGCTTCTGATCTTGATTCAGGGGTATTTTTTATACCGACTAGATATTTCACCCATTTAAAACCCACTAATATTGACAGTTTCAAGATCTCTTTCAGAATTGGAGATAATCCTTGGGGTTATGAAGAGTTATGCCAAAGCACTGCTAGGGAAAGAGGGTATGCTAGCAGCTGCAAAACAACTACTTCTTTTTGAGGTATACATTTCCCTATGCTCTTTCTGTATTGTGGGGTGTTATGCACTATTGCTTTTATTATCATAATCTTATCTGCTAATTAGTATATATATATATAACTGTATTATGTCAAATATTGAGACTATGTTACTTTGCATAATTTCTTTGTACTTACCTTCTTGAATTTGATCATCCATTTTTATTGTTTAATCATAGTTATTTATTTCATATTTCTAGATTGCATGCACAAATTCTATGTGCCCATGATGAAATTAAGATGGCAACATCACTATTACGCCTAAGAGAATGAGTGTAAAATCTGAAGTATATTCATGGAAAGTTTTTAGTGTTTCTTTTAACTATTCAAACTTTTTTCTTTGTAGATTGGATGATTTGGATCATATGGTTGGGTGGATATCTAGTGTAGGGAGATCTCCTTAAGTGATGGTCCATCTTGCATTTGGATGTTTTGGATAGACCTTTATGATCTACCTTGGGGAAACCTTAAGCTTACCTTTTACGTAGTTAGTTTTCTCAAAATAGTTCTTAAAATATATGAACTTATTTTGGTGCATCCGGAGTACTTACAACAAATTCTTTCCAGGGACTGGTTCTTTCTAAACAAAAAGCATAGGTGGACGTACCTGATTCATCCATGAATATAGATACAGATAACTCATCAACTACTTCTCTTATGAAAGAGCAAGGTGAATACATGTATAAGGCTAGGTGAAGGTGGTTTATTCATCTTTCAAAATATGGTATATTTACTTTAAGCATGCCTATCATGTTATGTTGATAGGTATTCTAGTAATGGTGTATTGCAGCTGTTTGCTTGTTGTTTCTCATTGTTTACTTGTGGTTCTCATGTTGTCCAACTTCCTTTCTGTTAAATTTACTTTGTATTTTTTGTGACAGAAGTCTTGAATGTTGTGTTGATTGATTGCAAGGAATGTAATAGACACTTGATCTCTAATTGGGGGTCATAGAAGAACAATTTTGGTATCTGAATTTTGGGGTATATATATAACTGGAGAGTTGTTATTGGCACCCCAACTTAGATGTCGTTAGCTGTTAAATTTTATGGCTTTATTTGTATTAAGATTCATGAAACTTTTATTTTTCAGTTTGATATATTCAATGTGGGAGTCTTATTATGCTTTGTATTATCAATTTGCAGCCTAATGCTGAAACTGATGATAATATTACTCCACTGCTATCATCTGTAGTAGCAGCTTCGTTACAAATGCAAGGGTCAAGTGACACGCACCACTGACCCTTGCATTTGTAACTCCAGATGTTTTTCAAGCAAGTGGCATAGTGGTTAGTAATTAGAGGGTGAAGAATAATTTTTTTTTCTAGTATTATTTCTTGACCATCAGTTTATATGTAATTGTAGTACTTAGTTTTTTTTATTTTCTTCTATATAGACAGGGGATAGTGCAAACATTAGTGTAGGTGGGGCAACTCCTTTGCACATTGCCGCTGACAATGGGAGCCCTGATATTATCAATTGCTTGCTAAAAGCTGGAGCTGATCCCAACATTAGTGACGAGGTGAGGCTATCTGGACTTTCACTTCTTTGTGTATTTATGTTATTTCTTATTTTTTTAACTTGTATCTATCTTGTATAGATGATCGGAGTCTGGTTTGCAAATATGGGCTTTTTAGTTTTAGATGAGAAGACTTATTGTCTGACCCAGTTTCATTTTAATCAGATACTGCCAGATATATTTATGTTTTTTGTTTATTAATGTAATGTTAGAGCATTATGGCTATATTTCTCTGTTTACATTGTCATTCTCCTCTGCATGAGTAACAGTCGTAAAATCAAAGTGGTACCTTTGTGCAAAAACTCAAGAATGTTTTGAATGTTGATAATTGTTTGTTATGTAGGAGCTAAAATTAGAAAACTTATGCATAATTACTAGTAATTGCCACAAAACAGGCATGACTTGCAAGTGGTAAATTAGCCTTGATACATTTATATGCAATCGCTACCGTGGATGGCCAATAATTTGTTTCTTTTGGGATGTTATTCTAATTTGGGAATAAAAATGTACCAAATACTTCCTCTATATTTCCATCATTCGTATGGAAGTTTAATTTACACAGGTGTGGTCTAATAAATCAATGGATTGTTGTGGCCCTATTGGAAATATCAGTGGAAGTGACGACCTCGTTGTGAATTATATATAGGGTCAGCAAAATAACTAGTAGAAACTAAAAGAAATTTAAATCTTCTGTAAAAAGTGCAAAATATTTTCTCTGACCATATGCATGTAGGATGGGGTTGTCATTGTTGCTAAAGTACTTGACAATGTTCCCTTCTCATGTTAACAATGCTTTATGCTAAAATCTAATTTAACAGATTATTGTTGTGATTTAAGTCATATTCTTTGGTTATATCATAGAGTTTGGCTGATATGTATTGGTTATACTACAGGGGGAGTTTATGAATCAGCAATTGATATACTTTTGGTGTTATATCTATTTTTAAACTCTGAACTTTGAGCCTTTTCATTTCTTTCAATCTATGTATCTGTTAAGAAATACCAAAAGGAGTGGGTTGTGTTTTTATAACATTATGAACTGTAGGAATATCTCTGATTAATCTTGTTCATTTTGTTCATGTTTTTCCACCACAGGATGGCCTAAATCTAATACATGTTGTTGCTACAAGAGGTAATCATGGAGCTATGGAAATTCTTCTCCTAGTGACATCTCCTATTCTTTGAGAAATCTTTGGCACATTGATCTCTATTCTGAATTATTGACTTGTTTTTGTACCATACAGTGCATTGAAGTTGTCCCGTGTAATTTTAGGTCATTCATGCCTTTTGTCCGGTATGTTCATAGGCAACGTTAAGGTTCTCATTTGGTTATCATTCAGGATAGATGGACCCAAGCAGGTAGCAATGAAGCTGCCTGTTTGATCTAAGGATCAAGCTGTCAGTGACGCTATTCATGAGATCATTACAAACGACAGATTCTAAGGTCTATTTTGGTTGCACATGATTTATGGCTTTACCATTTTATTTTGCCACAGTGAGCATGGAGATGGGTTGGAGTATGAGAGATGATTGGCTTCAAGTGCACACTAAATCCAAGAAACATATCATATTTGTTTATAATTCATAGAGTTGTCTCTTTTTTTATAGTGAAAATATTCGTGAATGCGTAATTTGTTTTTGGATTTCATAGATGCATGTTTGGTAGATTGTAGTTTATGTTTGATAAAACATTCATTTACAGATTGTGGTATCTTTTTACAAACAAGTGATAAGTGAAATTTGTAGTGCCAATAAAAACTTTTTTTCTTTATATAATTGTAGGTTTTATTTTGGAATGAATATTTTATTCATTTTTTTTTACAACATTAGAGGCGGTTTTGAACTGCCTCTAATGTTGCTTTTTTTTTTTTAACTAATTTGTTATTAGAGACGGTTTCAAACTGCCTCTAAAATATAAAAACCGCCCTTAAATAACAATATTTAGAGGCGATTTTAAAACTGCCCTTAAATTATTATTATTAGAGGCGATTTTCAAATAGCCTCTAAAATATAAGAACTGCCCTTAAATCATATTCTTTAGAGACGGTTTTTAAACCGCCATTAAATTATTATTATTAGAGGCGGTTTTCAAATAGCCTCTAAAATATAAAAAATGCCCTTAAATCATTATTTAGAGACGGTTTTTAAAATCGCCCTAGTTGGCCACTAAAAGGAATCAGCGATTCCACTATAGTGGGCGATTTGACTAAACCGCCCTTAAATATATTGGAGGCGGTTTAGTCGAAATTGGTGATGTAGACACCCCATTTTTGCACTCGCCTGATTAATCAACTCGTCAATCCGATTGCAATGATTCCCAATGATGGATATGTATTCCATTGCTTTATTTTGTTACCAGATGTGTTTCAGAAATCCGGATGAGGTATTTCGAATTGACAAAACCTTAGAAACCACGCTACGCTAGGAAAATACGACCCCAGAACATAGAAATCATCATCTTACAGATCAAAAAGAAACTTCACGATAAAAATCACTAAAAAATTACCAAATTACCAAAATACCCCTAACCTCAAAACAACCCTAGAGCCTACGTTACGTTTAGGAAAACTCTCTCGAACACATAAAATAACAAATCGGAACCAAATAAATCATTTCACCAATTTTAACAGAATTTGACAAAATTACGAAAATGCCGCTCATAAGTTCACAATCATTCACACAAAAAATTTAATAAATAACACAAAATAATATTTTCATTGAATTCCTTACGAAAAATCGATTCTAAAACATCCTAGAACATTAAAAACCGACTTAAAACGTGAAAAGTCCTCTCCGGGGGTAAAACGGTAATTTCACAATTTTCATAATTAAAAAATTCCGAAATTAATAAATAAAATATTAAATAATTAAAGTGAAACATTGATGAAATTAATTTAAAATTTTGAATTAAAAAATCGATCAATCGGGCTTTCGGGTAAAATTGTTGAGGGTTCGTGAGATATTTCTTTATGGACCCCTCCCTTGGGGGTCCAAAGAATTAAAGAAATAATGGAAGGGGGTTCTCCAAAATTAAAGTCAATCAAGCAAGACTGTAGTCAAAGTATTAAAGTCAATCAAGTGAGACTAAAGTCAAAATTAAAGTCAATTAAGCAAGACTGAAGTCAAAATATTAAAAGTCAATCAATTAAGACTAAAGTCAAAACATTAAAAGTCAATCAAATAAGACCAAAAGTCATAATAGAATTCTAATTAAATAATAACTCTATCTAATAGAGTTCTAACTTAAACAATTCTACCTAAAACAATTCTAATTAAAACACAATTCTACCTAAAACAATTTTAACTAAAACACAACTCTAATTAAAAGATCTCTAATTAAACACTAACTCTATCCAAATCAACCTTAAAAAAATTCTATAAATAGAGGCGCTCACACCCTATTTTCGTATCAAATCATAACCCTAAGAGAAGTAGGTCTAGAAGCTCCCCTAGCCCCCCATAAACCCTAGTTTTGGAGCCCCAACTCCTTACCTAACATCCCTCCTTCAATTTTAGTCTAGAAAACACCTAAAATCCTCCAAAAACACCCTCAAATCCGCAACAAACTTGAAGAGTTCAGATCCAAAAATAAGGAGATACCTTGATCTAGGAGATCCGAAGTCAAATCCGGAGACAGAACGAAGCAAGGAGTACAGTACAAGGAGCTATTTTTGTCAGATCTGAGGGAACAAAATCCTTGCTATCGGAAAGGTATGTAATTTTTTTTATTTTTATCTAGGTTTTTAGCAATGTGATATATTTGGGAAGTTAGTAGAGACCGGCTTTGGCCGGGCGGGGTTGGTGCCTGACACCTTCCAACCCCGTAACATGATCCCCGAATTTAGATTTTTTGTGGTAGATTAGTTCTTTTTATCCATGTTAGAGTCAGTTTGGTTCCTAGACCACAATAACTAGGTGGCGACTCCCAAACCTCAAGAGTCAAAAGCAGATCCGCGCACCCCACGGATCGAGGGCGCTTTCAGTGACGACTCCACTGGGGACTATTAAGGATCAAACTTGAAAAACCCCAAGTATGGGAGCATTGCCAAGATGACGTAGTTTTTTTTTATTATTTAGTTGGATTTATTTTATTTATTTTTTCTGTTTATTTTTTTTTTTGTCTTGATTGTAGATGATTTTGGGTATTGTTTTTTTTTTCCAATTAAGGATCACTTTTTTATGACCCCAATAAATATGAAAGATTCAAATTGATATGAAAATGATGGAATGATGAAGGTTGGGACAGTAATGTTCAAACATTTTTACAAAACATTCTATTGAGAATTAAGTCTGGGAACCTATTAATAAAACATAGATCTCATCGAGTAGATTAATTTAGAACTTGAGTTCACTCAATTTCGTTATCGGAAGCCTTAGATATCATCGATGCAAGTTCAATTTGTAAATCTGGAATTGTTGTTGAATGAAAGTTGGATAGCAATGTTAAAACTTTTTTACAGAATATTCTAGTGATAATTAAGTCTGGGAACCTCTTAATAAAATGTAGATCTCATCGATTAGATTAATTTAGAACCTGATTTCACTTAATTTCATTATCGAAGGCCTTAGATATATTCGATGGAAGTTCAATCTGTAAATCTGGAATTGTTGCTGAATGAAGGTTGGGACAGCAATGTTAAAACGTTTTCATAGAATATTCTAGTGAGAATTAAGTCTGGAAACCTCTTAGTAAAACGTAGATCTCATCGAGTAGATTAATTTAGAATCTGAGTTCACTCAATTTCATTATCAGAAGCCTTAGATATCATCGATACAAGTTCAATCTGTAAATTTGGAATTGTTTCTGAATGAAGGTTGAGACAGTAACGTTAAAATGTTTTTACAGAACATTCTGGTGAGAATTAAGTCTAGGCACCTGTTAATAAAATGTAGATCTCATCGAGTAGATTAATTTAGAACTTGATTTCACTCGATTTCATTATCGGGAGCCTTAGATATCATCGATGTAAGTTCGGATTGTATTTTCCAAATTCATAGAAAATCCGAATTTATCTAATGTTAGCACAATTAATGTTCCTGAGAGTGAGCTCATCTCAACCATTGTCATTCTATAATCAATGTAACATCTATTGGAATCTCGATTTATTTTGGATCACCCAAAAGTAACCCTTGATTAGACCATAGACAACAAATTTGTGGGTCTTTTTAATGTTGGATCAGATTAATTATTATTTGTGTTATATGCCCATATA
Source organism: Akebia trifoliata (assembly GCF_017979445.1). NCBI lineage: Eukaryota > Viridiplantae > Streptophyta > Magnoliopsida > Ranunculales > Lardizabalaceae > Akebia > Akebia trifoliata. The sequence continues at coordinate 12,301,306 of NC_141382.1, read as the reverse complement.
ATGTGCCATGATCTCTACAGATATATTTGTGATGTGTTTGCTTTCATCTTAATTTCGATGTGATGAGTTTTATATTATTTTCTTGATCAATATTCATTTGATATCCATATGTGATGATATAATCTGGCCCATGGGCCCATGTGTTTGAAAAAGGCCCCGGGCACACCCCACCCTGTTTTGCACACACCACATGCACGTTTACTGTTTTGCACACTTACACGTCCTATATAGCCAACGTAGCACTAGTGCGTGGCCTGATCTCTTCGGAGATGCGACGTCATTCATGAAAACCACAACTCCAGTCACGTACCTTAGGGTATATCAAACTGGGGCATCAATACGGTCTAATCAGGTGATTCTGAGAGATGTATTGATGCACCCAGGCTGGAGCGACCTGAGCCTTTTACCTATTGTGAACCACACAGTCACATGTCCCGGTTGCCAACGTAGTACTAATACGTGGTCGGTCCCCTCGTGGGATGCCAAACCATTTATGAAAGCTACAACTCTTGACTCGTACCCGTAGGTATAAAAGATAATCTAAGTATATCAATTGCACTTCTTGGTCAAAATCGGTGCCTAAGCAAGATCTTGCCCCGCTGTACCCTACTGTACGAGGGGGATAGACTACGTCTATTCTAGACGAGAGGTATTTAAGTGGGCCCTTGCTCAGCATTGTGTGCCACCTCTCAACTGGAGATCAAACTGGCTATTTTTGGCTTCAGAGAAGTGAATTGAGGTTTTAGATTATCACCTATACGGTATATCAAACCAAGTTGCCACGTATCGAAAGGTATATAGGTGTGCTTGGGTAAGGGTGGCCAGATAAAAATGCATTGCACGTAGTAAGCTTAGAGTCTAGAAACCTTCCCTGTAGGTACAACTCGAACTTATCGTGGGTGTTCCCGGGTTGTTTATTGAATGGAACCTTTGGATTGATGAATATATGTGAATGATGTGAATGATGAGATCAAAGTGTATGATTGTCCTCAAGAATCAAAATTTTGTTTTGAAAATTAAAATGGGTGCACCGACCCAATAAAGAATCCATTCTTTTACAATAATGACCTAGTCCATCCCGATCCAATAATCATGGTGGGTTGGGCCATTTAAATTGAAATAAAAATCAAATTTTCAAAGAAGAAAAATGGTTTACGAAAGGAAAGTGTTTTCTAGAAAAAGTGTTTTCCAAAATAAGTGTTTTCCAGAAAAAGTGTTATTCTCTAGAAAATAATGTTTTCTAAGAAAAAGTATTTTCCAGAAGAACAAGATTTTTCAAGAGAAAATGCTTTCCAAATAACAAACTATTTTTCAGAAGAAAATATTTTTCGAAAGAAAAGAAAATGAAAGAAAAATGATTTACAAAAGATCTATTTTTGCATGAAAATTTTTTGAAATATGTTTTTTACCAAAAATCTATTTTTTGCATGGACCTTGTAAAATTATCAAAATATATTTTTCTAAAAAGAAAATGATTGCAAAAAATAATCAGAATTGTGAAAATTGTTATTTAATAAAAACATTATTTTCAAGAGTGCAATAAAATTATTTTCCTTCTGAATAATCATTGAATGGATGAATTGTTTAATGGATTGGTGTACAAAATTCAATAAAATCTCCAGGTTCATTTAAAATGTTATCGAGGGGGTGACACTGAAATTGGTTAAATTCACCTTCAAAGAGGTTTAAGGGTTATCATTGTACCTAAGCTCAATCGTCCACCGTCTAGCTAGGGTTACTAGTCCAGTCAGTTGGAACGAACGTCAACGCCAAATCAATCCTTTAGAATTTCTCAACATCGCCCAGTTATTCCTTGAAGATCATAGTACTTTAGTCTTGTCGGTTATAAGCAATGTCTCAGTCCTCAGTCCTAATCAAGCCCGTTGTGGGTAGTTGTATTGAGTTTTCATGAGTTATTTGAGTTAGTTCGAGTCTAATTTTTCAATGTCATATTTTCTTTAGATCGATTCTACTCTTTTTCTGTCGAGTCGAGTTAGTTTGTCGAGTCATAGAGGTGTCTGTCGCCCCTTTTGAATTTGATTGGCTAAAGGAAATATTTGAATATCTCGAGCGCATTAACGAATTAACTACTAATCTGGCTTCAAGGATAGATTTCTTTCTTGAGAAAAAAGATAAGAGTCAGGCTCAACGTTTAATCAAGAAAACAAAGGTTATTGACCTCGGAACAGAAAATATTTCCTAAAGAGATTCAAATAGAAACCCTCCTATCCCTAAAGGAACACGAGGGGATAATGAATTTACTCAGAAATTTCAAAAGACTTGTTCGTATGATCTGATGAGGATGTGTTAGGTGCAAGCTTGAGTGTTGTTCAACACGGAATAGATACTCGCTTGATGAGATGAATATATCGATAGAGATGTTATAAAATGTTTCAATGCTATCCTCATTACATCTTGAGTTGCAAATCACATATTATCAGTCGATATGGGGGTACCATTTGAACTGATCCCTGATAATGGCTCGTACTTCAAAGCTTAGGTCATTATTCTGTGTACAAAGTTCAAGATCCGGCATCACAGATCATCATCTACCATCCTCAAATTAATGGAATAGTTGAAGCAAGCAGCTAATATGAGTCTCAAAATAATCATCAGGAAAATATGTCAATCACACCAGGATTGGTCAGAGAAGTTACCATTCACACTAGGGGCATATCTACTTCAATACAGTCTTCCACTAGAGTCACCCCCTATTTTCTAGTGTATGATATGAAAGCAATCTTACCAGTAGAAATGGAAATCCCATATCTCAAGGTCTTCAAAGAAAGTCAATTGTTAGAAATAGATTGGGTTCGCCAACGGTATGAAGAATTAAACTTGATTGAAGAAGGACAACTTAGAATTTTGTACCACGTGCAAACTTATCAGAGAAAAGTCACCCGCAAGAAAGTCAAAGTTCATCACTTATAAGTCAAAGATCTAAGCATCAGACTACCCAAAAAAAATTTTGAGTATTCTTCTCGATCATAGAAAGTTTGAACTCAATTGGAGAGATTCAATCATCAAGGAAATATTATCTGGAAAAACTGTTAGACTTCAAGATCATCGAATTACCAGAATCAACCAACCTTGACCAAATCAAACGGTACTACATTTAAGGAGGCCATCTTTGGTCGAATCAATTCTCTTATTATCCAGTTCAATATATCCTTTCTCAACCCTTTCGCAGCCTTTTCAAAAAGAAAAAAATTATGCCTTCTTCTTTCTTAGCCCGATCACCTAACCTAAGGGAGGGAAAAATATTCGAACTACGTTTTGGTCTGATCCCAAAATTCTGGGGTACGTAGACAACCTGAGAAGTTACTTCAGGCCCGACCACATCAAAAAAATAAAAATAGATTCCCCGACAAAGAAAAAATCTATAAAAAAAAATTCAAAAGAAAATAATTTAAAAGGAAATGTCACACAAGGGGCATTTGGGTTTTTGAGCCTCAAAATCCCTTTCTTTTTATACTTAGTCCTAAGCTTACCCATGAAAGTCCTCCTAAGTACCGTGCGAGAAGTCAAGGAAGATAGCAAAGCATGATCAGACAGCAACTCCAGAAGTTCAGAAGGGAAAAAGAAGAAAAAAATCTGCTAAGTTGAAAATCCAAAAAGGGCGGCTTAGGCAAAAATTAAGGTAAGCTCGCAAGGTTGAAGATCTGAAAGGATGACCTTGGCAACAATCAAAGTAAGGAAAAAAAAATTGTAAGCTCGCTAGATCGAAAACCTAAAAAGGCGATCTAGGCAAAAGCTAGAGCATGCTCGCTAGATTGAAAACCTGGATAGGCAATCTAGACAAAACTTAGAGCTATCAAAAAATAAAAGAAAATCTCCGTTGAGTTGAGAAGCTGAAAAGGTAACCCGAGCCGAAATATCAGAAGTCCGAATGATCAAGTTTCAATACCCAGTTTGAACCAAATATAGACTCAATGGATACAAGTATCTCGTCTATGATTGATCTGAAGAATTTCATGTCCCTAAGCGAACCGACGGGGAGAAAGAACAAATTCTATGATGAATTTCAGAAAGAAATATTTTGTTCCAATGTCTTTGAGCCTGACTCAAAATCTTCAATATAAAAAGTCAAAATTAAAAGTTAAACCTTTATTGCGCTTGCAGTAATCAAGGATTTCAAACTTTCATAACAAGGGCACTTCCTTTTTTCTAAAGAGTACAGTTTCCCCCCTTACACTAGGGGCATTTATTTTCAAATTATATTCAATTATCCCTAGTGCAATGTTCCTTGTCAAACTAGGGGCATTTTTGTTCTGATGCCTGGTCAATTTCAACCCCAAAGGATAAGGTTAACTTTGCATTAAAGGTTACCCTCTTGATAGCAATTTTGAAAACTCCTCAGATTCAAAGAGAGTTAAAATATTTACCAGACCTTCATAAAATCCAACTTTTTATTAAAAAAAAAGTCAAATGCGAGGTTAATCCCCCGTTTGTTCCCTCAAAGCTTAGTTCATTATTCTTGCACCCTGGGCAGGTAGAATAGAACTTCCTAAAAAAGAAAAAAATTAGTTCATTACTCTTTCACTCTGAGTAGGTAGAGTAGAACTTCCCAGAAAAAATTAGTTCATACTCTTTCACTTTGAGTAGGTAGAGAAGAACTTCCAAAAAAAAATTAGTTCATTACTCTTTCACTCCGAGTAGGTAGAGTAGAACTTCCAAAAAAAAAATTAATTCATTACTCTTTCACCCTGGGCAGGTAGAGTAGGATTCCCAAAACAATTAGTTCATTACTCTTTCACTCCAAGTAGATAGAGTAGAACTTCCCAAAATAATTAGTTCATTACTCTTTCACCCTGGGCAGGTAGAGTAGGACTCTCAAAAAGCTTGGTTCATTACTCTTTCACTCCGAGTAGGTAGAGTAGAACTTTCCAAAAAAAAATTAGTTCATTACTCTTTCACCCTGGGCAGGTAAAGTAGGACTCCTAAAAAATTAGTTCATTACTCTTTCACTCCGAGTAGGTAGAGTAGAACTTCCCAAAAAAATTAGTTCATTACTCTTTCACCCTGGGCAGGTAGAGTAGGACTTCTAAAAAGCTTAGTTCATTACTCTTTCACTCCGGGTAGGTAGAGTAGAACTTCCCAAAAAAAATTTAGTTCATTACTCTTTCACTCCGAGTAGGTAGAGTAGAGTAGAACTTTCCAAAAAAAAATTAGTTCATTACTCTTTCACCCTAGGCAGGTAGAGTAGGACGCCTAAAAAATTAGTTCATTACTCTTTCACCCTGGGCAGGTAGAGTAGGACTTCTAAAAAGCTTAGTTCATTACTCTTTCACTCCGAGTAGGTAGAGTAGAACTTCCAAAAAAAATAAAAATAGTTCATTACTCTTTCACTCCAGATAGGTAGAGTAGAACTTCCCAAAAAAATTTTAGTGCATTACTCTTTCACTCTGAGTAGGTAGAATAAGACTCTCAAAAAAATATAAATTTATTACTCTTTCACCTAGAGTAGGTAGAGTAGGACATTTAACTTTCTCCCAACTTTTGCTCAGATTTGTCTCAAATATCATTCAAATTTTCTCGAGTTTTGTTTTACTCAGATTTTACTCAATTTCACACAGTGCACATACTTGCACTTTTTAGTCAGGGAGAATTCTCTAAAATTCAAGGATCTGACACTGTCAGTGAGAGCTCTCGCTCAAGGACCTGACAATCTTTTAATTGGGGAGAGCTTTACCCTCAAGGATCCGAACACCCCGACGAATTGCTAAATCAGGCTGCAAAATGAACTGTCACTAGCTTTGACATTCAGATATCGCACTATCTACCAAAATAGATTTGCTATCTAGTTTGCTTCAACCCTCTGCCAAAGAGGGGCATCTGTAGACACCCCATTTTTGCACTCGCCTAATTAATCAACTCGTCACTCCGATTGCAATGATTCCCAATGATGGATGTGTATTCCATTGCTTTATTTTGTTACCAGATGTGTTTCAGAAATCCGGATGAGGTATCTCGAATTGACAAAACCTTAGAAACCACGCTACGCTAGGAAAATACGACCCCAGAAACATAGAAATCATCATCTTGCAGACCAAAAAGAAACTTCACGATAAAAATCACTAAAAAATTACCAAATTATCAAAATACCCCTAACCTCAAAACAACCCTAGAGCCTACGTTACCCTTATGAAAACTCTCTCGAACACATAAAATAACAAATCGGAACCAAATAAATCATTTCACCAATTTTAACAGAATTTGACAAAATTACGAAAATGCCCCTCATAAAGTTCAAAATCATTTCACACAAAAAATTTCATAAATAACACAAAATAATATTTCCATTGAATTCCTTACGAAAAATCGATTCTAAAACATCCTAGAACATTAAAAACTGACTTAAAACGTGAAAAGTCCTCTCCGGGGGTAAAACGGTAATTTCACAATTTTCATAATTAAAAAATTCCGAAATTAATAAATAAAATATTAAATAATTAAAGTGAACATTGATGAAATTAATTTAAAATTTTGAATTAAAAAATCGATCAATCGGACTTTCGGGTAAAATTGTTGAGGGTTCGTGAGATATTTCTTTATGGACCCCTCCCTTTGGGGGTCCAAAGAATTAAAGAAATAATGGAAGGGGGTTCTCCAAAATTTAAAGTCAATCAAGCAAGACTGTAGTCAAAGTATTAAAGTCAATCAAGTGAGACTAAAGTCAAAATTAAAGTCAATTAAGCAAGACTGAAGTCAAAATATTAAAAGTCAATCAATTAAGACTAAAGTCAAAACATTAAAAGTCATAATAGAATTCTAATTAAATAATAACTCTATCTAATAGAGTTCTAACTTAAAAACAATTCTACCTAAAACAATTCTAATTAAAACACAATTCTACCTAAAATAATTTTAACTAAAACACAACTCTAATTAAAAGATCTCTAATTAAACACTAACTCTATCCAAATCAACCTTAAAAAAATTCTATAAATAGAGGTGTTCACACCCTATTTTCGTATCAAATCATAAACCCTAAGAGAAGTAGGTCTAGAAGCTCCCCTAGCCCCCCATAAACCCTAGTTTTGGAGCCCCAACTCCTTACCTAACATCCCTCCTTCAATTTTAATCTAGAAAACACCTAAAATCCCTCCAAAAACACCCCAAATCCGTAACAAACTTGAAGAGTTCAGATCCAAAAACAAGGAGATACCTTGATCTAGGAGATCCGAAGTCAAATCCGAAGACAGAACGAAGCAAGGGAGTACAGTACAAGGAGCTATTTTTGTCAGATCTGAGGGAACAAAATCCTTGCTATCGGAAAGGTATGTAATTTTTTTATTTTTATCTAGGTTTTTAGCAATGTGATATATTTGGGAAGTTAGTAGAGACCGACTTTGGCCGGGCGGGGTTGGTGCCTGACACCTTCCAACCCCGTAACATGATCCTCGAATTTAGATTTTTTGTGGTAGATTAGTTCTTTTTATCCATGTTAGAGTCAGTTTGGTTCCTAGACCACAATAACTAGGTGGCGACTCCCAAACCTCAAGAGTCAAAAGCGGATCCGCGCACCCCGCGGATCGAGGGCGCTTTCAGGTGACAATTTAAAATCGCCTCTAAATACCTCATGTTTTGTAGTATTGGTATTTTTGGTTGATACAAAATGGTGAGAAAACATCTCTATTTATAGAACTCCATAGACAATTCTATATACACCATTAAATGACTTAGATTATTCTAGATAACTCCTATGGACACGTGATTTATTCAATTTTGAACATATCATCCACGTTGGGGGATTTTGGAGTCGCCACCATTCATTTTTGAAATGGGTGTGAATGGTCACCCGGATTGTATTTTTTTTGAAAAATCATGTTTTTCGACATTTGATGACTCTCGTACGGATATGGCTCATTTGGTCCAACTTTTGATTCAAGATAAGGGAGTCCATTTTATGGAGTAGGGAAGGTGTTAAGCACCCTACTCCATCCACTATTGGTGGTAACCTCGAACTCGGTCCATCTTGAAAATAAAAGTAAAATAAGAAAAGGAATCGAAAAATCCGACGTGTACCCTCAAGTATGAGGGGCTTTGATGTTGGTTCAACCCATTGAGGGCACCCTCATTGAAAAAAGGGCCCTTTGATGGTTCAAACCATGGTGGTGTATGTGAAGGTGTGAAGAAAGGGATAAATAGAAGAGGGGAGTTGGAGGGGGTGTTCTTTTGTCCAAACCCACCTTGCTCCTTTGTTGACTTTTTTTACTTTTCTTGATGAATTCCTTGATCTTCTTGGATTTGCTTGAGAAGAAGTTGAGAGTTGAGAGTTTGAGAGTTGAGGGTAATGGAGGTGAGTTGAGAGTTGAAGAGTTGAGAGTAGTAAGGTGAGTAGAGAGTTTTTTTTTAGAGAGTATTTTTCTCAAATTTTTATTAGGTAGTGAGAGTTGAGAATAAGGAGGGGTTTTATAGACTTTGGGATTTGTTTTTAAGGGTAAAATTGGGTGAAATGAGGAGGAATGGTAGAATGGTGTGGGGTTTAAGAGAAAGGTAGGGATAAATTAGAAGTGTTTGGAGGGTATTTGTGTAAGAAAGTTAAATGGGTTGTTTTACAACCCAAATGGGTTGGATCTTTCAACCCATTTGGGTTGAGTGTTGGGTGAAGGATAATAAATGGTAAGGATGGGGTGTAAGAGAGGGGGTCCATCCTAGCGATGAGCATAGTCAAGTAACTGAGAAAATAATGACGTAGTCGTTAAGATGCCCAGACTAATGTGCAGCAAGTCTTTTCAAGCGTTGAATATTTTATTTCGTACTCGGTAAATTTCTTGTTGAGATAGTAGATGGCATGTTCCTTCTATCCTGATTCATCGTGTTGCCCTAGCACACACCCCATTGACGTTTCTTGCACTGAGATATACATCAACAGAGGTCGCCCTGAAGTAAGAAGGACTAGGACTAGTGGATTGAGCAGATATTTCTTTATCTTGTCGAAGGCTTCCTGACAGTCCTTATTCCACGCTTTTGGTACATCTTTTCTCAGTAGTTTGAAGACTGATTCACAGATAGGCATGAGTTGTGCAATGAATCTGCTAATATACTGTATTCTGCCCAAAAATGCTCTGACGTCCCTTTCTGACACTGGTGCTTTCATTTCAATAATGTACTTGGTCTTTGCTGGATCTATCTCAATGCCTCTTCTACTGAAGATAAAGCCTAACAATTTTCCTGATGTTGCCCCGAAGACGCATTTTGCTGGGTTGAGCCTTAAATTGTATTTCTTTAGTCGATCGAATAACTTTATCAAGTTTATCAAATGATCTTCCTCCAAGTTAGACTTTGCAATCATATCATCCACATAGACCTTCATTTCCTTATGGATCATATCGTGGAATAAGGTTGTCATTGCGCGTTGATAAGTTGTCCCGGCGTTCTTGAGCCCGAATGGCATGACTTTGTAATGAAAAGTACCCCAAGGTATGATGAATGTTGTCTTCTCCTGGTCTTCTTCGACCATTTTTATCTGATTGTAGCCTGAGAAACCATCCTTGAATGAGAACATACCATGCCCTACTGTGCTATCGACTAGAGTGTCGATGTGGGATAGTGTAAAATCATCTGTAGGACTGGCTTTGTTCAGATCCCGATAATCGACACACGTTCGTACTTTCCCATCCTTCTTTGGTACCGGAACGACATTGGCTAGCCATTTGGGGTACGTGGAGACTGCGAGAAATCCTGCTTGAAACTATTTCATTACTTCATCTTTGACCTTGAGTGTCCATTCTGGCTTGAGTCTTCTCAACTTTTGCTTGATCGGCTTGCTCCCATGAGCAATCGGCAGTTTATGAACAACGAGATCTGTGTCTAAGCCGGGCATATCTCTATAGGACCAGGCGAAGATGTCTTGATAGTTATGCAGTAGTTCAATCATTTCTTCTTTCTGCTGAGGGGTTAACTAGGCTCCGATTTTTACAACACGTGGGTCATCTCCAGTGCCAAGATTAACTGAGTCTGTATCCTCCATGTTTGGCTGAACACCTTTTTCATGTCGTTTTAGAAAGTCTTTGATTTCTTTAGGAGGATATTCCACTTCGTCCTCAGACTCTTCCTCGATTCCCATGAAATCGAAGTCGAGTTCAAGATCGAAGTCATACTCATCCCTTTCATATTCTGTTCTGTCCAAGGTCCATTCGATTGAGACAAATCCTTTTGGTTTTTTTTATTTTTGAAGACTATTTGATTTTTTTTATTTTTGGGTGCTATTTTTCGGACACCTGAAATAAGAAGAACAATCGTGCAAATTCATCAATAAAGATAGAGAGCCCTTAAAAAAGTCTTTACCCAAGGACGAGGGCTCGTTATGATCCTCGGGCAAATTGATTTTGCCTAAGGACGTTTTTTTTTTAGGCCTCAGCAGCCTCAAGGGTTAGAGGGAATTCTTCCCAATTGTTTAAAATCTCTCTTTTCTTGATAAGGTAGATGAGGTAAGAAAGTGGTTGGTTTGGTGGTTCGATGATGACCATGATCTCTGGTGGATTGTTGTTAGAATTGGGCATAGCTCCTCCCAAGCTCAGTGGGATGACTAGTGATGCCCAGTCAATGCCAGTGGGGAAGGGTGAATCTTTTTCTTTGTTCACGGTGATTTCTACTTTTGTAGGTTTCCTTGTCATTTCTTTTAGATTCTCATTAGAATCCTCATTGAATAAGATATCAATGCCCTCCACGAGGGATGGTTGGGACTCAACAATTGAGTCTTTTCGAATGCGCTGGGGTTTGAAACTTACTGTTTTCTTCTTTCTGAATGACTTTGTTGGCAGTGGTTCCTATAAATTGTCGGGTCTGACTTGTGATTTCGGGAAGCTGATGCTGATGTGAGGAACCTTGCCCAGATTCCAAACGTTGGCTCTCGGTTTTGTCGTCTTGCTAATCAAAGTTCTCTTTTCTTTTCGTTCATGTCAGCAATGTCTTTCTTTGTAGGTCTGAAGCCGAGACCAAAGTAAGGCGTGTGCTTGTTTGCAATGATTGGTGTAGCTTTCCCTCTTTTTCCTGGTCCCAACCCTTGTCTGGGTTGATAACCTACTTTCTTCAATCCAACCATCAAATTTACCCTTGACAGCTCTGCCTTTACCTTCTCCTTCCCATTTTCAATATGATTGACAGCAGCGAATTGGTAGGAATGGTAAAGTGTTTTGTCCTTTGTTATCTCAATGTCAATAAAGGGGACGTCCTGAGCTCTCCCCGCCGGGATGAGATTTTCTGCTAGTACTGATATCATTCTCTGCCCCATGATAAATTTGACTCTTTGGTGCAACGAAGACGATACAGCCCCTACTATATGGATCCACGGCCTGCCCAGCAGCAAGTTGAAGGTTGTAGGTATCTCCATGACCTCGAATGTTACCTCGGAGGTGCAGGGTCCTATAGTGATTGGTAAATCTCTCTCTCCCATAGATTCCCTTCTCAAGCTGTCGAAACCTCGGACAATCTTATTGTTGGGTTTAACATGCGACCAGTCCGCATTAAGTTTTCGAAAGGTTTCGAGAGGACAGACATTGAGGGCTGAACCATTATCGATTAACACCCTAGCAACCATCATGCCCTTGCACATAACCATGATATTTAGTGGCTCGATGTGCCCCGTCCCTCTGGCACAAACTCACTTTCTGTGAAGACGATGGAGTTGGGAGCCATGATTTGACCCACTGTTTGTTCTAACTGTGCTGGCAAAATAGTTGTAGGTATATGCGATTTTCCCAGAATTCTCAACAGTGCTTCTTGATGTTCTCATGACTTTTGTAGCAGACCCAAGATGCTGATCTGAGCCGGCTGTTTGTTTAGTTGATCCACGACATTGTGCTCACTCTTGCTAATGAGCTTAATGAAGTCTGATGCTTCCTTGTCTGTCACATTCCCTATTTTCTCTTTCTTTTCCTCTTCATTTATCTTGCCCTTCCCCTTTTTCTTTCTTTTCTCCTCATCCTTTGTTTCTTTTGTTGTTTCTTTTGCCTCCTCCCTGATGCTTACCTCTTTTATCGGTACCCTCTGACACTTCCCTGATCTTGTCATATGGCCAATGTTGGCCACCATTGCCCTTTTCATTGTTTCGACCCCTGTGGTCGTAGTAACAATGGTTTCATAACTCCAGGGAACCGCTTGGTTAGAGCTATATGGGAATGGTTTTGGTGAGCGTATAGTTATTGGGGATGGATCGGACTTCACATTGAGGATGAGAGGTGGTGGTTACATTTTGGATGTCGTGGGGATGGGAAAAGCTACTTGAAAAGTCGATGGAGTGTATGGAATAACGAGTGGTGGACGTGATGATGAGGTGTATGGTATATGAAGGGGGGGTCGAGTCATATTTTGTGGACTTGGCAATGTGTACGGTATGATGAGAGGTGGCCTAGTAGAAGTATTTTGATGAGTGGGATGGATGGTGAGATCAGCCATTTTCAGTGGCGATCATGTATTTTGATGATGGTTTGTTGTGTATTGGTTGACGGTGCTGACTGTTGACGTCTCTGACTCCCTTGTTAGGTGGATTCTAATCTTCGACCCGATAGGAGCTATCAAAGTTGATGGATTAAAATCGGATTTCCCAATAATGACATTTACTCTGTGCCCACTTCCCTCTCCATTGTGGGTAGGTAGGGGGTTTTGGTTGATGTTCTGCTGCTGAGTGGGATTTGTTGGTCCATCCAGTATGAGTGCTTTTTTATCTATCAAATTTTGCACCTGGTGCTTAAGTTGTCAGCACTAATCAGTAGAGTGCCCCGGTGCACCCATATGAAATTCACAAAATAAGTTGGGGTTATATCCTGGTCCTTTCGCAGCCTCTGGATTTGGTGGTCGTTTTGTGAAGTACTCTCCCCTAAGCAAGATCAAAAGTAATTCTGTCAGCGTCATAGGCAATCTGGTAAATACCCTGTTTACCCTGTTGGGCCGTGCTTGTTGATTTTGCCCATACTGTGGTGCTGGTTGTGCTTGTCGAGGAATTGTCTGAAGTGCTGGAGCCCAAGCAACTCGAGGTACTGGCGTCCAAGGGACTTGTGGTGCCTGCAGCCTCTGAACTGGTGCTTGAATGAAAAGAGGTTTACTGGGTTGTACATTGTTGACTTGAGTTTCCTCTTTCTTTTTGACAAAAGGCACTAACTTCTTCTGTGCCGATGTCCCTGCTGCTACACTTAGGGCTGTGAAGTCAAATATTGAATCAGTTCGGATCCCGTCCTCGACCCAATCTGCCACTTGAACAAGATTGGAGGAAGTGCCCGTGGTATGCCCTACTAGATGAGTGTAGAACGAATGTCCCAATGTAGAGATAAACGTGGTACTCATTTCTTGTTCGATCATAACGGGCCATACCTGGGAAGCTAACTCTCGCCACCTTTGGGCATATTCCTTCATTGTTTCCTTCTGATTCCTCGTCATTCTAGCCATATCATTTCGATCTAGACCTACATCTGTGTTGAATCGGTAATTGTGCCAGAACATTTCAGCCAGGTCTTGCCAGTTCTTGATAAGCGTGTGATCTAGTCCTGAAAATCACTTGAGGGTCGGCCCCGTTAAGCTTCTTTGGAATAACTGTACCAGTAGCCTGTCATCTTCGCCATATTGGTACATAGATCCACAGTATAATTTCAAGTGTGACAGCGGACACCCCACTCCATTATATTTTTCAAATTCCAGGCATTTGAACTTAGCCGGCAGTTAGGCATTGGGATAGAAGCAAAGGTCCCTGAACCTTGTCCCTCCTAAAGTATTTGTACCCTTCATTCGTCTCATTTCCTCTTTGAGAGATTCTATCTGCTGGGCCATTTTGTTTTCAGTGGCATTTTTTACCTTGGGCACCCTGAAGTCACACTTATCATTTGGGATTACCACCGGAGGTGGTTGATTCTGTGGGATATAAAGTGGAGGCCCCTGATACATTGGCACAATAGGAGGTGGGGTGGTCTGTTGATCTAGTCGTGTCTGTTCAAGGGATTCCGAATTTGATCCAGATGCTTGGTGCTGAGCGGCTTGTACTTGTAGAAAGTTTGTACTACTAAAAACAGCCATCAACATTTATTCATGTCTTTTCGTTGTTTCTACTAGCTTCACTATCATTGCATTAGCTTCGGCAAGTTCACTTGTCACAGGTTGTAGGTTCTCTGAGTTGCTCATAGTTGATATAGATCGAAGGAAATACGGAGGCTTCTCAGGGTGTTTGTACTTCTTTCGTTTGGCCACCTTGTGTGTACAGAAGACCAAACGTTACTTTCTTGTTTACAAAAGGAATATGCATGATGTTTTATTAAGTTTGACAATTATTCGGGATAACACCCAAAAGGAAAATTTTAGTTAAAAAAAAACGTGGTTCGTCAGCACGAAACTGGATCGTTTGAGAAAAAAAATTACATCAGCAGGAGGCTGGCATCAGCACGGAGCCAGCATCAACGCGGAGTTGGAAGAATATTTTGAAAAAGAATTACATCAGCTAGAGCTGGCATCGACACGGAGTCAGTATAATTAAAAAACAATTACATCAGCATGAAGCTGGCATCAGCACGGAGTTGGCATCAACACGGAGTTGATAAAATATTTTAAAAAGGAATTACATCAGTCGAAGCCAGCATCGACACAGAGTCGATAAAATAAGAAGCGATTACATCAGTACGGAGCTGGCATCAACACGGAGTTGGTAAAAATATTTTGAAAAGGGAATTTTATCAGCACGGGGTTGGCATCAATACAGAGTCGATAAAACACTTTGAAAAAGAATTACATCAGCTGGAGCTAGCATCGACACGGAGTCGGTAAAATTAAAAAGATTTCATCAGCACGGAGCCGGCATCGACACGTAGCCGGTAAAATTTAAAAACGATTTCATTAACACGGAGCTGGCATCTACACGGAGTTGGTAAAAATCAACCCGAAGTTCGCATCAATACGGAGTCAGTAAAATTTAAAAACGATTTCATCAGCACGGAGCTGGCATCGACACAGAGTTGATAAAATTTTAAAAATGACTTTATCAACACGGAGCTGGCATTGACACGGAGTCGGTAAAATTAAAAATGATTACATCAGCACGGAGCTGGCATCGACACAGAGTCGATAAAAGATTTTGAAAAAGAAATTTCATCAGCACGGGGCTGGCATCGACACGGAGTCGGTTAAAAAAATTTCATCAGCACGGAACTGGGATCGACACGGAGTCAAAAAAAGATTTCATCAGTACGGAGTTAGCATCAACACGGAGCCGGTAAGACATTTTGAAAAAGAAGATTACGTTTTGAATTTTGTATACCAACCCATTAAATAATTCATTTATGCAATGATTATTCACAAAGAAACTAAAAGAAATTTTATTGAACTATTGAAAATTATTTGACAGATAAGATTTTCATTGAATAACAACTTTTAATAACTCTGACTTAGATTTTTTTACATGAACGCTTGGATTTGTTTTGATCGTCATCAGGATTGCTATAACAATTAGGCTTGCTTCTCTTAGTTCTAACGACTAGCTCTTTGAACTCTGTTGGTCCATCTGGATATCTTAAGGTGCGCTTGTTCCAAGCCTTCTCAATGAGATGCACTAACTTTTCAGTCAATGGTTCGGGAGGAAAGAATTCTTTGTGTTGAGATAGTGAAAACTCTATAGGTACTCTGTACTGTTCTGGGATCAAGGCAGGTTCGTAAAAAGATGTCTCATCCAGTCCAATCAAACGGACATAATAGGATCCTTTGGTACCTAAAACAGGGTAGTCTGTCATCCACCAAGGGCATCTCAAACCTAAAATTGAGTTGTGACGCATTAACATGTTTCTCTTGGAGAAGTGCTCTGGCCTATACTCGAGGGTTGAAGGAATGTCCATAATTTGAAGATGATCACAAAGTCACATATAAAGTATGTGAGGGCTTCCTTTGAAACCCCTTCCCTCACCATTTTTTATGGCATCAAAACCGGATAAGGTTTCAGCTAAAATGAGAGGTACAGGATTGGCTTTTCTGGAGAGCTGGGAAGCTATGTCTATGAAAGACTCAGGAACAATTTGACCCTCACTTTTGGAGGTCAGTATGTATTGGGCTAAGATCCCTAAACATAACCGATAGTCTCTAGTGGCTCGCCAGACTTCTGGTTTTACATTGATGGGATGACTGCGGGAGTGGTATGGACTCAATAAGGGTACTAAATACAATCTCCCGTTACGGACTAAGGCCTTGGCTTCTTCTTTTGAAATGTTTAGGCCTGTGGCGAGGTCACCAGAATATCCTGTCTTCAATGAAAGCCTGACTAGAGGACCTGAAGTAGATATCCCCATAATGCCACAATAGTCTTCATGAGTATGACACAAGTGCATATGCCCAATGTGGAAGATGTGAAGATAAAGGTTCCAACGATTAGTCATAGCGCGCAAAAGGTTCCAATCTATCTCAAACTCATGGAAGTACATGGCACATCTCAATATGAATTTTTCAAAGTTGAATTTTCTCTACGGTGTGCATCCCCGTGATAGTTGTTTTGACCAACTGGTAGATTGGGTTATTGCCTGCAGCTAGCATCCTGAGTTGACACAAAAGAATAGTTCAGTACATTTTCAAGGTCCATGTAAAATTACTTTTCTTTTGAAAAATTTTGTTCTTATGGAAAACACTTTCTTGAAAATATTTTTTTTTGGAAAACATTTTTTTCTAGAGAACACTTCTTTTGGAAAACATACTTTCTGGAAAATATTTTCCTTTTGTAAACTACTTTTCTTCTTTGAAAATTTGATTTCCATTTTGATTTAAATGGCCCGGCCTATCATGATTGTTGGATCGAGATGGATTGGGTCATTATTGAATTTTTGCAAGAAATGGATTCTTTATTGGGTTGGTGCACCCATTTTAATTTCTAAAAATAAAATTTTTGATCCATGAGGACAATCATACACTCTGATCTCACCATTCACATCATTTACATACATCAATCATAAGGTTCCATTCAATGAACAACCCGGGAACACCCACGATAAGTTCGAATCGTGACCTACAGGGAAGGTTTCTAGACTCTAAGCTTACTACGTGCAATGCATTTTTATCTAGTCACCATTGCCCAAGCACACCTATATACCTCTCAAACGTACTCAATCAGACGATACGTGGTGACTTGGTTTGATATACCGTATAGGTGATAATCTAAAACTTCAACTCACTTCTCTGAAGTCAAAAACAGCCAGTTTGATCTCCAGTTGAGAGGTGGCGCACGATGCTGAGCAAGGGTCCACTTAAATATCTCTCGTCTAGAATATACGTAATCTATCCCCCTCGTACAGTAGGGTACAGCGGGGCACGATCTCGTTTAGGCATTGGTTTTGACCAAGAAGTGCAATTGATGTACTTGGATTATCTTTTATATACCTACGGGTACGAGTCAAGAGTTGTAGCTTTCATAAATGATTTTCGCATCCCGGGAGGGGACCGACCACATACTAGTACTACGTTGGCAATCGGGACATGTGACCGTGTGGCTTACAATAGGACAGGGGCTCAGGTCGTCCAACATGGGTGTATCAATATATCTTTCAGAATCACCTGATCAAACGGTATTGATGCCCCAGTTTTATATACCTTACGGTACTTGATTGGAGTTGTGATTTTCATGAATGACGTCGCATCTCCAAGGAGACCGGGCCACGCACTAGTGCCACGTTGGCTATTAGGGACATGCAAGCGTGCAATACAGTAAAGTAAACGTGCTAGTGGTGTGTGCAAATAGGATAGGATGTGCCCGGGGCATTTTTTAGACGAGTGAGCCCGTTGGCCAGATCAAACCATTTCTACATAGATGTCACATAGCTCAAAGACTACCAAATCTATTACATCCACATTACGATCATGTAGGCACATTAAAATATACCTATAGAAATCATGGCCTTTTAGATAATTAGTCTACAAGGATAGCACATTCATAGTTATGCATCAACCAATCGATTTTTTTTCATCATTTTTTTTTCAATTTTTTTTTAATGAATGAACTAATAACAAAAGGATTTCTCTTTTTATTTTTATTTTTTTTATAGTCCAATCGATGATCGCCTTGAATTTTCATTTTGATCAATTAAAAGGTGGCGAGCGATACGCCCTGAGTTTAAAACAAAAAAAATGATCCGTTTGATCTTTTGAAGCTTTAAAACTCGAAACAAAAATTAATTCCAAGAGGAAAGTTTTCAAGACTGACGTAAGGAACAAGTTGAGTAAAAAATAAAAAACTTTTTTTTTTAATTTTTTTTTTAATTTTGTGCTCATTTTGAGGCACATTTCCTCTGATTTTTGGCTTGGGCCAAAAAAAAATTTATGCTTTTTTTTCTACTCATTTTGTATCCCGACAAGACGTCAAATAGAAATGCTAGCGTAAATGATAGTAAACGAGCTCAAAAACTGATTCTGACTTGATAAAATCTTCCTTACATTGTCACATTTGGAAGAAAATTTTGTTCTACCCCAAATCGACATGCACTAATAGTTAATCGGAGATCGAACGAGAAAGTTACAATCAATTTAAGTTTGACTGTCCATTCGACAAAAAAAAAATTGATTTTTTTTTATACTCATTTTGAGGCACATTGCCTCTGATTTTTGGCTTGGACAAAAAAAAAAGAATATTTTTTTCATTTTTTTGATGATATGCATGCTTAAAAGACATATAATCAGATAAATAAATTAAAAACTGATTTTTTTTCCTTTTTTTTCACTCAAGGGAGTAAATAAATAAAAAGAAACCTACTTAAAAAATAAATACAACAAATAATGTTACTTGCAAATAAGAATATTTTGAAAAAAAAAATTTCAAAATGACCGAATTGACACGAGGGTAGAGCCTTCTCTCCCCAGTGGAGTCGCCAAGCTGTAGACACGTGATTTATTCAATTTTGAACATATCATCCACGTTGGGGGATTTTGGAGTCGCCCCCATTCATATTTGAAATGAATGTGAATGGTCACCCGGATTGTATTTTTTTTGAAAAATCATGTTTTTCGGCATTTGATGACTCTCGTACGGATATGGCTCATTTGGTCCAACTTTTGATTCAAGATAAGGAGGTCCATTTTATGGAGTAGGGAAGGTGTTAAGCACCATACTCCATCCACTATTGGTGGTAACCTCGAACTCAGTTCATCTTGAAAATAAAAGTAAAATAAGAAAATTAATCGAAAAATCCGATGTGTGCCCTCAAGTATGAGGGGTTTTGATGTTGGTTCAACCCATTGAGGGCACCCTTATTGAAAAAGAGGCCCTTTGATGGTTCAAACCATGGTGGTGTGTGTGAAGGTGTGAAGAAAGGGATAAGTAGAAGAGGGGAGTTGGAGGGGGTGTTCTTTTGTCCAAACCCATCTTGTTCCTTTGTTGACTTTTTTTTACTTTTCTTGATGAATTCCTTTGACCTTCTTGGATTTGTTTGAGAAGAAGTTGAGAGTTGAGAGTTGAGAGTTGAGGGCAATGGAGGTGAGTTGAGAGTTGAAAGTTTGAGAGTTGAGGGTAATGGAGGTGAGTTGAGAGTTAAGAGTAATAAGGTGAGTTGAGAGTTTTTTTTTTAGAGAGTATTTTTCTCAAATTTTTATTTGATAGTGAGAGTTGAGAATGAGGGAGGATTTTATAAAGTTTGGGATTTGTTTTTAAGGGTAAATTGGGTGAAATGATGAGGAATGGTAGAATGTGTGGGATTTAAGAGAAAGGTAGGGATAAATTAGAAGTGTTTGGAGGGTATTTGTGTAAGAAGGTTAAATGGGTTGAGTGTTAGGTGAAGGATAATAAATGGTGAGGATGGGGTGTAAGAGAGTGATGGATGGGTTGAGTGTTTGGGGAGTAGTGTTTGGATTTGAAAGAATGGGGGTGTGTAAGAGGGTGGTTGATGATATTTTGAGAGGGTGTGGGAGATGATGTCATGTGTTAAAATGGGTTGAAATGAAGGGTTGAGATGAATTGATAGGAAAGTATAAGTGTTTGATTTGAGAGGAGGGGTGTGGGATTTAGATTGTAGATGTGGGTTTTGTAGGGATGATGAGGATAAATTAGGGGAGGTATAGGTTAGGGGTGTGGGTAGATTAGATTTTTTCGAGAAAGGGTGATGGGTTGATGTGGGTAGATTAGAGGGGGGTATAGGTTGGGGGTGTGAGTAGATGATGTTTAAAGAAAAGGTGATAGGATAAGTTGGGGATGAGGGAGGTGAGTTGGGGGGGTGACATGTGTCCCATTTTGATGATTGTGGTGATTGGTTGTGATGTTGGGTTGGTTGAGAATTAGGCTTGGGTAATGAGTTGGGCTTGGGTAGAGTGTTGGGTAGGTATAGTGTCGGATTGGGCTTAGGTTGTGGGTTGAATATGAATGGATTTGAGTTGAATGGGCTTGGATAATGAGTAGAATAAGAATGGGTTTGGACTTATGTATAGTGGGCTTAGGTTAGGGGTTGAATAAGAATGGGTTTGGGTTGAGTTGAATGGGCTTAGGTAATGGGTAGAATAAAAATGGGTTTGGACTTATGTTGGATTGAGTTGAAGAATTTAGAAAGGTGGTGAGGAATTGGGGTCCATGGGCCACGTGAGAAGCCTTAGGCTATTAATTGAAAGAAATAGAGGGCTTTTTGAGGTATGGGCTTTGAAGGCTTAATTCGTTTTTTATTATCTTTTTGGGCATTTTATGTCGAGGACCCGATCAAATTTGGGTGTCTACAACTCCTATATACCAATTAATAAATAAGTGTTCTAGAAAATACAAGAGTATTTCAAGAAATTCTAGTAAATAAATGAAGATTCTAGAAACTCTATCGACTACAAGAAAATTCTAGAGACAACCTATAATAAATCAAGTTTATTATTTCAACAAATCCCCCGTTTTGTAACTTCAAGTAATCAAGTTGTGGACATCTTTACTAAACAATTACCTCGGAATACATTCGTACCTTTGCGGACCAAACTGGTCATTGGTCAACTCCTCAGCTCATTTTGCTGGAGAATATAAACAATATTAAATATGCTGACTTTACAAAGAGCCACATGTCAACTCTACATCAAGATAATGATACAAAGGATGCACATCAAGATTATTCTAGCAAGGAGTAGAATCCTTACTGTACGCCTCAGAATATTATAGACAAAGATTCAATCCCTGGAATCAGTCAAAGGATCCTATATAATATGAAAATATTCTTCCATATTCTGTAGATTCCAAATTTATTATATTCTATTGTAATAAAATCTGGATTAGGGGTGTCAATGGATAGCTGAAATCCGAATTCGAATTCGAAAAATCGGATATTATTCAAAAATTTCGGATTTCGGATTTGGTTTCGGATGTCATTTTAACATCCGAATGAGTTTCGGATACGAATTCGGATATTGCGATATCCGATTCGATAATATCCGCTGCGATAACAATATATATATCATGTATTTATGTTTTACAACGAAACTTTTATATATGTATATATATGTGTTATGTATTCGTTTCATACAACGAAATTTTATTTTTAAAACTTCGTCTTCTCTAACCGTCTAACCCACCTTAATGGCTAAAGTCGTAAATAACAGACGACGTAATGGCGGGTTTCGATCAAACTTCCTAACCACTATCTTCTCCTGCCGGCGAGCATCAGGTACATACTCTCTCTCTCTCTCTCTCTCTCTCTCTCTCTCTCTCTCTCTCTCTCTCTCTCTCGATCCGATCCGATCCGATCTAAATCAATTGGAGTGATTTTTCGAAAAAATCTGTGAGTTTCGTCATTTCAACTGTGCGAACTCCGACACGTCTTCTCCGGCCGGCGAGCATGCAGGTAATATTCTCTCTCTCTCTCTCTCTCTCTCTCTCTCTCTCTCTCTCTCTCCGATCCGATCTGATCCGAACCGGATGAAGTGATTTTTCGGACAAATATGTGGGTTTTGTCGTTTCGAGTTCGACTGTGCGAACTCCGACAGTTTGAGGATGATGGTATTTGTAGGATTTTTATCAAATCGTATATTATCGGATATCCGATATATTTTTCGAATTCGAATTCGAATGTTTGTTAGGGATATCCGATCGGATTCGAATTCGAATTCGGATAGTATCATTTATTTTCGGATTCGAATTTGGATATAGTACTATCCGATCGGATAGCTATCCGTTGACAGCCCTAATCTGGATGGAAAACTGATCCTACGCAGTTGTATTCTCACCTTTAAAATATTATATTCTACTTAATTAATATTTCTAATGTAGAATATCCTAATTTATATTGTTATATATATTATTTTCCATCATTATTACCTTCCTTATATCATTAGATACATCTCATGCATCGTATTATGAGGCATCATTTTCTCTTACAGATGGGTCCATGAAAGCATCTAGAATTCCTTATCTGTCCTAGAGTTTCCCTTTCTATTAATTACTCTTAAAGAAAATAATTTAACAGTGAAATCATGTATAAGATTATACAAAACCTTTTTTTGGAAAGACCACCTCATGGATCATGCAAATTAGACATACCTCTCTAGGTTCAGAAAATTTAGATTGCACTTCCCTTGACTATTGACTTTAATAAAATAAAATTCTGAAACTACGTACTTGTCCATATGAGAGGAAGGAAGGCTAAGGGAAATAAAAAAATCTTGGGGAAATTATCATTGTATTTCAAAAAATTTAACAGTCAAGAAGGAAACAATATTTTGTGAGTAATTGACTATGATATATCTATCTATGCATAATATCATGAAAAATGGATAAGGGTTTACTGCTAGTTAGTATCGACAATAGATCTGCAAAATGTATCTCAACGGGTGAAATCTAGATATTTGTATTTCCTAAATCTAAAGGTATTTTTAAAATTATCAAAATAACAAGTGGGGTAAAGAAAATACGAATCATAAAAGGAGTAGTAAAGAAAATATAGTTTAAAAATTCGTAAGGTTTGGAAAAATGAACAGTTGATTACATGAAAATAAATATATATGTCTATAAATTAGAAAGTTCAAATGAAGGATTAACAAAGGTCAAAACATGATTATATGGAACATATTATAAAGACTTGGATAGTATATGAGAATACATATATATAATATATATATATATGGGTTAGGATCCGTGTACACATATATTTACTCATATATCTACAATGCATGTGTGTTGTTTTATGCGGGCAAAAAGTTTCGGAATTCTCACCAAAAATCAGTTAATTCTAAAATTTCTAACCTCATATTTATGAGTTGAAGAATCGTGGACCGTCCATTTTTTGTAAACCACTTTTGATGAGATTAAAAGTTTCGGATTGAGCTGATTTTTGGTGAGGATGATCTGCCCATCACAGAGATCATCCTCACCAAAAATCAACTCAATCTGAAAATTTTAGCCCACATAGGACAAAACACGTTGTAGATATTTGAGTAGCTATATGTGTACGCGGATCCTGACCCTATGTATATACTACACTTACAAAACTTCCGATTTGTAAAGCATTGGTTTGAAGAGAAAGAAGAACTGTTCCAAGAATTCTTTATCCCATGCACGCAATCTGTTATTTCAGAATCTCACTCCTGCTCCTTTTTTAAAATAATTAAATCAAAATTAGTTTACACTCATTTTCCTTCCACAACAAGTCCATGCAACTTAATGTTAAAAAAAAAAGTGAATGCTCACCCAAGAATGAATAATAAAAATTAACTTTTATATATACCTTCGTCACTTTGAATAAAATTTGGTCAAAAGTAAATGATTGAGGGAGGAAATCATAATTTTTAAAATCTAGGGAGGCATGTCCAATTCACTAAATAATAAAGATCTATCATTTAATTAAAAAAGATTCAAAAAATCTACCTGTCGCAGGTATTAATTTACCCAAATGTTGAGGTGAATTTGCCTATTTCTAATATCTTGTTGGGGTGTCCTTTAGAATTGCAACCATGGAGGTTTTTCAATTGTTCATCTTCATTTCCATTGTTATTTTTCAAGTTTTGGAGAGAAGCAGGCATTAAGCAATGAAATTGCATCTCAAGCTTCAAAGAAAATAATTGTTTCCTCCTCAGGTAAGGGAGATTTCAGTACAATTCAAGACGCCATCGATAAGGGAGTGCCAATAAACAATACTAATTGGGTCCATATCTACATCCAAGCCGGTTCTTATAGGTAAATCTAAAATTATACTCTTAACAAAAATTAAAAGATATATATAACCTATTGGATCGTTAGTATGAGATTTTTTCTTACTAAATTAGTCATTTTTTCTTACCACGATGTGGGTTCAAAATCCGCCTATTTTTTATGGGTAACCTATAATTGAAGCCAAGACCTCGGAGTTGCTTTTCAATGTGTCAAACGAAGTAAGTTATGGATCTAATAGGGGTGCAACTTAATTGGTCCGGTTCAAACCGAGAATTGAATAAAATTGATAGCTTATGATTGGTTTGGTTCGGTTCATTTGGAACAAGTTGCGGTTTGATTTTGGGTTAAGAAAATAGAGAACCAATCAATTTGGTTTGGTTCTCAGATCAAGGCTTGTATAGAACCAAACCAAACCTTTATGTAAGAAATACATATACATTAACTATTATGAATTATTTTAGTTGTTAGGGCATAGATTAGTGATTTATTTTTTTATGCATAGTTAATGACTTATCATATGAAATTTTATGTTTATTATATATATTTTTTTTCAATTAAAAATATGTTACTTCCAAGAAAAGTTATAGAATATTGACAATCCATAGAACCGAACCGATCCAAACCAAACCAACCTTATTTTGATTTGGGTTGGATCTTGGTATTTCGGTTTGGGTTGGATCCAAACCAAACCTACTTCAGTTCTTGTTTTGGTACTAAATCAGCCTAAATGCCTAATAATAAATAATAGACAAACTCTTATAAAGATTTAATTTTTAATATCAATTGTCTTTGACGCATGCAGTGGAGATGTTACCATCCCCCAAAACAAACCATACATTTTCTTGGAAGGTGAAGGCAACAGTACTACCTACAACCGTCCAATATAGTACCAGCGTCAATTTATGGAATTCTACCTTCACTGTGGAGGCCGCCAATTTTAAGGCGAAAAGCATTACTTTCAAGGTTAATTTAAATTAATAATTTATCTCTGTCTTTGTATTTTAATTAGCTTTGACTCTACGGTTTAAGATTTCGTACAATTATGAAATATTTCATTGAGACATTCTGATTTCAGCTTGGCCAGAACAACAAATTGAATGTTTTAGACTGTTTCCGTCGAGACCACTATGAGAAAAAAGGGGTAAATTCGATGTCAAGATCCGTCAAATTTAGCCATTTTTTCACGTAGTGTTTAAACGAGTCGCGTCAAATTTACCACTGTTTTCACGTTGTGGCGACTGTCTTGATTTCTCTCCGAATGAGAGAAATATATAACACATTGAATTTATTCTTTTCTTTGTTGCCCATTTAACACATTTTTTTAATTAGTATGTGTTCGTGCATGTTCCGTGATCAACTTATATTAACTCGTGGATGGCTCGGTCATTCTGCAGAATACATTTAATCACGCAATTCTAAATCCAGATGATGGAACAATGAGTGTGAAACCTGCAGTTGCTGCTCTCATAAAAGGAGACAAGAATTCTTTCTACAATTGTGGTTTCGTAAGCGTTCAAGACACGTTGTATGACCTAACTGGACGCCATTACTTCCATAGTTGTTATATCGAAGGCCTTGTTGATTTCATCATGGGCAATGGCCAGTCAGTCTATCAGGTGGAGAATCAAATTTCCAAAATCAAACAATATTTCAAAATTTTAAATTAACTTTCTGGCTCTCATATGGTTGGACTAAATTTTTAATTTTTAATCTAATTTTTCGTTTTTTGGAACTATGTATAGGACTGCCTGATAAATGTTACTGGAGGTGGTTATATAACAGCTCAAAATAGAGCTAGAGCTGATGAACCAACTGGTTTTGTGTTTAAATCTGGCACTGTGGTTGGAACTGGCCCAACCTATCTTGGTAGACCATGGGGACCTTACTCAAGAGTTGTATTTTACAAGACAACATTGTCTAACATAGTGGCTCCTGAGGGATGGGACGCTTGGAACTACAAGGACGAAGTGTAAGATTTTCAAGCCTTTAACAATCATTCCATTAAATGAAAATTTAATACAAAAATATTTACATAGATTGTAAAATTTATCCAGGTAGGCAAACAAAACTATCCGTTTATGTATTTTCGATCATTTTTATCTTCTTCATGCATTATTTCTCTAATATATACTTCTTTTGTTCTTGTTTGCTCAACTTTCTTTATAGGGCCAATATTATTTATGCAGAAGTGGATTGCAACGGACCAGGTTCAAAAACTTCGAAGCGTGTTAAATGGGAAAAGAAACTCAGTCTCGATGAGATAAATAGTCTTACAGGCCCCAATTACATTGACAGTGATGGTTGGATTGGAGGACAACCCTTGGCAATAGATGCCTAAACTCTGTCTCCATCTGAATTAATTTGTTAGGTTTCATAGATCCTTTTATGTTTTAGGTATTTTCATTATATATAGGGGTTTAAGATAGAGAGCCAAGTTCTATTGGTGATGATACCATAGATTTGGATTTAGTGCTTTCGTTGGGTTAGTGATGATATAATTAAAAATGGATTTATTGATTGAAATATATAAATAAATTTGGGTCAATGTAGTCATTTACCAACCATTAGTATTAGTATTGGTTTCATGCAGCAACGTGAACCGAGTTCATCCCAATCTTCTTTTTCTTATTTCGTCAGATACTCCCTCAAACTTCTCAATAATATTGACACAATGAAAATGTGCCTTGGCTTAGCCCCCATTGTACCTAGCTATTTGTTTATATCTATAAGTTTGAATCTTAAAATGAATCGCCCCATTAACAAAGGGCAAAACATTTATTTTGTCAAACCTATAAAGTCTCCGATATAATATGACTATACTACACTTATAAAAAATTTGACCCTGCAAATTTGTTTTTAATTAAGAAGATGAATTCTATTTATCACCAAATTTTAATTATCATAGAAATATAATTGACGAAACCTAGCATGTCCATCATTTGGCATCAAGGTGGGGATATGATGATAGATCTGCTCTTGAATTTTGAAAGTATATACATCATTCTTCATATTGACCAATTCTTTGTCTACCTTAGCACCCATTAATGTGAAAGTAAAAAATATTATTTTAATCGTAAATAAATTCTTGAAAATCCCTAGATTCATATGTTTGAGAAGTAAACAGATCGAACAATTCCACAAGCATAAGATTAATATTTAATGTAACATCACCATTGCAATAGTAGAATGTTGGAGGCTCAAATTTTATTTTATAGTGCAATAATATTTACAATATTCACTTATTTGAACAATATGCACTTCTTTAAATTCTTGTTTCATTCTCATTTTCATGTACTTAGAACCACCTTATGAAGAACATGCAATAATAACTTGCTTTTAAAATCCAACAAGTTATTAAGATTGTTCAGCAACTTAATTCATTTTTGATAATTTTTAAAAAAATAGATTTTTTTACAAATATTAAAATATTTAACTCTCTTTTAGTAATTTTTCCCTTTTTATGTAAAAGTATAAAAGTAATTTTACTTTGTAGTCATACCACAATTTTAGGCCCTGTTTGGTATTCTGCGAAAGACAAGAAATGCAAAACTTTGCATTTTTTGTCTTTCGCATTTCTTGTCTTTTGTGGTGTTTGTGATTGCAATGCTTGATAAACCCTTCATAAAATCATGGTAAAAGCTTGCAATTGCTTGGTTTCACATTAAATGCAAAAATTAAAAAAACAAAACAAAAAAAAAAAATGTAAAAAACTTTTTAAGAAGTTTTTAAACCAATTCAATAATCTAACACCTCAAAATTGCATTTTCCAAGAAAAATAATTTTCCTTGAGCATCACATAGGCCCTCCAATTTATATTTATATTTATTTTCATATTTTTTTAGGAAGAACATAGCATCCTTTAGTAACTAAGGCTGCTTAAGAGTTATAACAATTGAAATAAAAGATGATGTAAAAAAAAAAAACCAAGAATAGATGAGTGATGAAATTTGAATCAATTGGGTTATTAGAAATAAATTGTGGATTGGTGTGAAGAAAGATGTAGGAACCAAAAATATTTGATCCTAAGGATTAGAAAAGGAAATAGTCTGACCCGATCCAAACTCAATTACCCAAGTGGTTCAAACATACTTCAAGTCTGATCCATACCCCAATCAGTTCAACTAAACAGGATCCGACCCTTTACAATCATAACACAAGGTGGACCAGCCTCCATCGGGGCATAAAGTCATTCCTTCAACAAACAAACAAAAAAGAAAAAAATACCAAAAACTGAGGGAAGCCCATCCAATAAATGGTTGTAAATGGCTTGAAATAGACCCATTAGGGATGACCCTGTTTAAACCCATTTGGAGCTGGATTCGATGGGTCAACCCAACTCTTTTACAAGTTACAATCCTAATACATCATCTTTGCGGTACCCATACCACCAGTGCTGTCATGAAGCAGGTAGAGCCAGCTTTAGTTTCTATTTTTATTTAAAATTTTCAAACGTAATCTCCAGAGATGCCCACTCTAATGTTTTTAAAGGAAAGGCACCAAAGGCTTCCATTATGGGATAACCTCATCTCTATAATCATCATTATAATTTATATTCATAACCTTCTTTAGAAAAACCATCTCATCATTCTATTTTTCGCTCCTTTAAATTAGTTATTATTAGTAATTCCTTAAAAATTAGAATAATTCCATTAACTCCATTAAGTAATTTGGCCTCCTTACCCAATTTTTTTTTTTTTTAATCTAAATTAACTATTAAACTGAAATCTTTTTCTTGGGGGTTTAGAGTTCTTCACAACATGCAGACTTTCCAACTATTTATATTCATTTCCATTGCTTTGTTTTCATGCTTTGAAGAATTGAGATTAGTCATTGCAGCTTCACCTCCCATTTCAAAGACAATATATGTCACTCCCTCAGGTAGAGGAGATTTCACCAAAATTCAAGAAGCCATCGATAAAGGAGTCCCCGAAAATAATACAAAGTGGATCAAAATCTACCTAGTTGCCGCAATTTATTGGTAAAATATATATTATTAATCGATCATCTTTTTTTTTTTTTTTTTTTTTTGAAGAGTAGTATAAGAAATTTTATAAAGTTGATTTAATTAGATTAATTGTGTTTTATCGATGCAGGGAAACAGTAATCATCCCCAAAACCAAGCCATATATCATCTTGGAAGGACAGAGTAGAACCGGGACAGTGATAAATTGTAATACTAGTGTGAATTTATGGAATGGTACTATCAATGTTGAGGCAGACAATTTTGTGGCTAAACGAATTACTTTCAAGGTTAAGGAATTAAGATATTCTTTAATTGTTCCTTCTGATTTTTATTTTTTTTTTTTTTGCTATATTAATTGCAATACTTGGATTAATTAGAACAAGAGAAAATACGTAACTTTGCGTATACTAGCTCATAATTAATTGTTTTTCTATCTTATTATTGATATATTTTTATATAATCATCGGGATACATGCTTTATTCTACTGTTGGATTTCAATGTTTTAACACTCAAGATTTGGCCATTGACTCATGGAAAAACACCTAAACCGACTATTAAAACTAAGGGTGCAACTTGGTCCAGTTAAAGCTGAGAATCGAACCAAATCGAGGGCTTTGGATTGATTTGGTTCCAGGTTAACAAAATAGAGAACTGACCAATTTGGTTTGGTTTGTGGTTCATGCCTTGAATAGAACCGAACCAAACCGAGACCCAAATCCATAGATTAATAAAATTATAAATAAATATTATTAATCTATTTAATAAATTATACCTATTTTTTTTTATGAATAAATCAATTATTTTATATGGATAGATTAATGACATTTTTTGGACGGATGGATTATTGACTTTGTTTGATTGATGGAAAAGCTATTGACTTTTTTTTTAATGGATATATTTATGATTTTTTTTTTTATTTTATTGATGGATAGATTAATGACTCATTATAAGTGATTTCACATTCACATTTATTTATTTTTATTAGGCTTTTATGATATTGGCAACCCATAGAACCGAGCCTAACCGACCTTAGCTCGGTTCGAGTCAATTTGGTTTTATGGTAATTTGGTTCGATTCCAATTCTCATTTAATGGAATCGACCTAGATCAGTTCGATCTTGATTTGGCCTCAAACCCAACCAAGCTTCACCCCTAGTTAAAACAATTGAAATCCAATTATCAAACTTAAAAGAAAGTGATTTCTTTTGAATAATATCATATTCACTTTTTCCTATATTTCCCTCATTCTCAAACTGTACATATTTTATTTTTAGCTCAACTTTGTGATTAACTAATTTGTATAAACTCATCACTGACTTGTGCTTCCACAGAATTCATTTAATCAAAATAACATACAAAAGCCTGCAGTTGCTGCTGTGATACAAGGAGATAAGAATTCCTTTTATAATTGTGCTTTCGTCGGCCTCCAAGATACACTCTATGATGCACTCGGCCGCCATTTTTTCTACAATTGTTACATTGAAGGATTTGTTGACTTCATCATGGGAAATGGGCAGTCAGTTTATCAGGTAGAGAATAAAATTATGTTTATATTTCATTTTGGGGTGCTATTTGCAGATTTTAATAAAAAATTACGATAAAAAATTGTATCCAATTCCATGAAAATATGAATACTTTTATCCATTTTTTCGTAATTGTTTTTATATGTTTTATACTCGATTATGATTATTTTGTACCGAATTGGAAATTTCTGGACTAGCAATGTGAATTGAGTGTTAAGGCGGGCACTCGTGGTGGATATATAACAGCTCAACATCGAAACAGCGAGGATGAACCTACTGGTTTTGTGTTTAAAATGTGCAATGTGATTGGAACTGGTCCATCCTATCTTGGTAGAGCATGGGGACCATATTCAAGGGTCATATTTTACAAGTCACTTCTTACAGGAATCGTCCATCCTTTGGGATGGAGTGCGTGGGATTATCAAGGCCAAGAGTAAGATTTACTACAACTGCAAAATTTTCCCCTCAAATATTTGCATGAATGATTCAATTATTTATTCCAACATATTTAAATTCGCCTACTAGGCCAAATAATTTCTTCTTCTTTTTTTTTTCAGGAAAAATATATTTTATGCAGAAGTGGGTTGCACTGGAGCTGGTTCAAACACTTCCAAGCGCGTTAATTGGGAAAGGAAACTCAGTTGGGCTGAAATCAAACACTTTATAGGGTCATCGTTCATCAACCATGATGGTTGGATTGAAAACCAACCTGTAGAATAACTGACTGAAATCGATCAGCATTTACATTTATTTAGTTTGTGTTATGGATCCAGTATTTTAAAAGTCTTCCTCTGCATGATTTTGGATAATCCAACGGTTTGGGGGTTTTTTTTTTTTCCTACCATTATATGACAATTCATAAAACAATTGTAGACTTTAAATAAAATTCTTATTAGTTAATAATTCATGTTTAATTAGAATTGAATCAATTTGGTCCAATAGAATTGATATATTGGAGAGAACCATCCATTTTTATTTTTACAATGAATAATGATTTTCTAATGTCCCCCCTCTGAGATACACTCCCATTCGCCCCCGATGTGACATCTGGAAATGTGCAGTTGTGTATCCCAAGGAAAGGATCTATGGTTCTAGTCCATGCCACATCAGGGAGCATTGGGGCATGTCACGGCCCTTTTACAATATATATTTGTTACAACATTTTTTACATTGCTTCAATGCCATCCATTTTACATGATCCAATAGACATATAGATCAAACTTGCAACAAAATATTCAAAATTATGAATCTTTCATTCTCCATTTATTATTTGTTGCCACTAATCGTTAAGATTGATCAAAAATTACATCTGGATATTAGAAATATTGAATATATCATTCTCCATTCACCAATCATCGAAATTGATCACAATCCCATTGAAAAATTTAGATAAGTTATATTTGATACTCATGAAACCTTTGTGAAGTTTTACAAGTTAGTGCCATCTAGAATAAGTCCTTCCCAAAAATATATATTTATGGTGAAGGTTTAGGAATTTAATATATTTTTCCTTTTTTGAAAGAAAAGAACATTTCTAACCACATTTCAAACTTAAACAGAACCAATACACAAAAGATATACAAAAAGCCTAGGAATAATCTTGGTTGGAAGGCAGGCACCATACCATGCCATGCACTTGAGGTTCAATTCATCTTATGCTGCTATTACTAAAACAAAACAAGCCTAGGATAGTCCTTGCACGGTTTCTCCATGGGCAGACCGGCTTGCCTGGAATTGAAGGTTATATTGTCTCTGTAGATCTTTAAACCTTTCTAAAAGTTCCTGGAACGTTGGTCGGCGCTGTGACTCACTGTTTTGTCAGATTACAAATTAAAACCATAAGATCAGATTAATGGGCTGAAATAGGTGTTCACCAAGAAATACATGTGTTCCTTTCACTTACATCAGGATAATCATACAAAAAAAACACCTAAATTATCAATACTTTAATCTTACGTAGAAAATCGAGCTCTGCACAATGATCCTAGCCATCTAATTTTTAAACATTCCTTGAATATTCTAATTTAATGTTTCTACCGTTTTAAAAGAATGTGATAAATCTAGAATTCGGTGAAATATGCAGGGGTGGGTTCAACTCACTGAAATATCCAAGTATATCTCATATGTTATAGATATAGTATTTATTATGATTTCTATTTCCCTAAGATCATTCAATCAGATAATAAGATCAGATTCTAGCTTAAATCATGGGTGGTATGAAGAGAAAATTCATAATGATTTAAGTTATTAGCAGAGATAAGCACCTGTGCCAGCAGCTCTCAATTATCGACACCCACTGTGGGTCTAAATCATTTGGGATCTCTAGCCGTTGGTTCATAAAACCTACAGCTCCAATCACCTAAGGAATCCAACACAAATTGTTAACATATATTTCATGTTTCACACAATGCAAATGCCTATGATATAAAATCTTTTCCGGCCATTGTTGTCAAATGCAACCGCGTATGCGCATATGATATTTTGGGGAATAAAGTCGCATATGCCAAGAAGACATATGCGATGAAGTCATCATTATGTCATGGCATACATAAATGTATGTGATGGTATATTTGTCCAATGGTCAAAATTTTATATTTGAGCAAACACTTACAATTCATTTTATAAATACCTATCATCATCACTTCCACAATCTTACAACACTCTAATATGTTTTTATTCTTTTTTTAAATCAATTCTACTCCCGTTTTAGCTCCCTTCAAAAAAAGAAAAAAACTTTTTTTTTTGTTTTGGCAATCTAACTACATTCTCTGTCTTTTACTCCTTAAATCATCTACATCAAGCTTAAGAAGTAAGATTGAAAGATTTTTTGTAACAACGAAGAATTAAAAGTTTACTTTATTTTTCTAACTCTTATGAATTTTTTTTGAATTTTTTTTTTTTTTCAAACTTGGTAAACCTACAAATACAATGAATCATAATGTAACTGAAAATAAAATACTATAATATTTTATTTCTAAAAGTAGTATAATAATTGTAGATTTTTCTATTTTTAATTAACTTTTTTCCCAATTTAAAAAAAAAATACAAAAAAATAAAAATTGGATAATATGCAACTGCATAGGCTGTTGTGTGATTGCATATAAACAACATTTCCTGCTAATTTTAGACTTTTAGCATATGCTTCATAAAATCAGGAGTGAGACACAGTGTTTGAACATTTGTGCTGAAAAAACTACAAATATTAAATAGGGATACCATGTTGTGTAAGAGAAAACCTTTATTTGTTAACCACCACAATCAACTTATGTAACTAAGGTGGATTGAGTGTTATTGAATGGAGGGAATTTCTTCCATTATAATAGGTATAAAGAGATAACTAACTACGTAAACTATGATCTACCAAAGAGAAGGATACCTGCATTGAATTGAGATTATCCCAAGGAATTTTCTCAGTGACAAGTTCCCATAGTATTACTCCATAGCTGTATACATCAGACCTAATGTTTCCACATAGCAAGAGAAAAGTATTTGGTGAATTATGAGGTTCTACCAAGAAAAGGAGAACTTAAATCAACCCCCCCAACCCAACAGAAAAAAAAAAAATTTGAACAAAGTATTAGAACCTACTTCTCATCTGAAGGCTCGTTGCGAAGAACTTCTGGAGCCATCCATTGTGGCTAAACAGGAAAACAGTTTAGTGGTTAACAGTAGGAAGATTTGGATCATGATCACCAATCAATATCCCGAAGATATCAAAGAGAGGTGAAAGAATGCAACTTAAGACACGGGCAACATTATATACCGTTCCTCTCCCAGTCTTTGTTGTTAGGAACGTCTCATGTTTGAGACGTGAGAGACCAAAGTCACCAACCTGATGAAACAAAAGAAAGATGATTTCATCTCTTGAAATAAGAAAAAAAGGAAATTACGAATGGACAATGTTTAATAGAAAGAAAGCCACACCTTCACAGTCCATTTTTTGTCAACTAGCAAATTTGAAGATTTCAAATCACGATGAATGATTGGTGGGTTGCAATGATGAAGATAAGTCATGCCCCGAGCCTGTAGAAAGGTTAAAAACAAGGAAGTACATAATCCATGTCTGTAAGAGAAGAATTTTGTCCTATATAATACAGTATTTATAACATGCCTTTTTTTAAGATTGTAAAAAGAGTGATTCTATTGCTGCACCAAATTTTGCTAAGAGCACCCCATTCATATGAAATCACCAAGGAATTAGCACAGATCTTGGGATGTTCTTAGTAAAAGTTGGTGTGGCAATAGATGTTCTCTTGTAAAAATAGGAAAGCACATGCAGAGGTTCAGAGCCTCACAATTAAAATCCAATACCCAAAGATGGTACATGAGTCATTTTGTATAATGTTGGATTGGGTGCCAGATTACATAGCACGCACCGAGAATCATCATGATAAGTTCATAATAATACTATTATAATTTACTATATAATACCTTATTTGTGTGATAAGTACTAGCATACAATCTTTATAAGTATTATTATCTTTTTTCTTTAATGAAATGACATTTTCTCATAAATAAATTCAGTCATACTTACAATATCTAAAGCCATGTGAACACGTCGTCTCCAATCTAATCTAGTTGTGTTCCGTTGAAGTAAACGAAACAAACTTCCACTGTTTTAAAAAGGAAGTAAGCCCATTAAGTACCAATAAAAAGTAAGCCCAACAAGTACAATAATAGAAAAAATATATCAAACCAACCAATTTAATCAAATACGAATTATGCGAGACATTTTCGGAAAACTATATCATCTTTTACATGCAAAATACTTGAAAACATGACTTGGATCTCTCCCTGTTGTGAAATTTTCAGAAAGATAAGTGGAGAACGAACCGTGGAAGGAACTCCGTAACAATGCAAAGACGTGGTGGTGAAGTGACTGCCCCCATAAAGAGTATCACATTTGGATGTCGTACTCTCTTCATAAGTGACACCTTCATAAACAACCATTATTTTCAGATTAAATTCCCAATTTTAAAGGAAAAGAGCAAATAAAATTTTCGCATATGCTCCCATATCTTGACAAGATTTCACCGTGATATATTTTAGGAGCAAAATGTTCTTTGTATCACTTCAAACTTATTCTTGAAAGGAGAACTCAAGAACCAGTAGCAATTTCTTATCAATTGACAATTTCTAACTACATCAGAAACCAATTTATTAAACATGGTTTCAATAACTATGTGACTCTTGGCTTGGAAAATCACCTCTTGTCTAAAGGAAAGTATCACATCATCTGAATAATCTTGATTAGAAAATACTTTGACCGCAACATCCTGCAAAGAAGCAGACATTGTTTAATGACATGAAGCCCAATTCTTATACATCTTACAATGATAACTACAGAAAGATGCCAACCCACAACAATGGCATCACATAGAGATACAAAGATATAAAACTGACAGATACGGATAAAGGGAATTGAATAGCATGACTTCTCATAATTTTTTCTGGATTCATATATTATGATGATTACTCCTAGAAAGTTACAAAAAGGTATCTTTCAAAAAAACAAGTCACAAAAAGGAAAAGCAAGAGAACATACCGAGCCATACCACAGACCATGATATACAGTCCCACATGACCCTGCCATTCAAAAACAAAATATCATAAATAAGAAGAGTATCTCAGGATAGAGAAGCATAATAAAAAAGACAAGTTATGAACAAGGAACCATTGAGTCATTAGGAGACATATATATAGGAGCATTGCCTTGCCTAAATTTCCAGCTAGTAATATAGAACCATTAGACAGAAATAGATGGAAGACTTACAATTTATTGTTGTATTTTGTACTATATGGTATTTTCTTCCTTGTCTAAGTTTATTCATTAGTGGTGAAAAACAAGAAAGAAAAAAAATTATTGTTAGATGTCCTTGAGTTCATTATGCTTCCTTGAAATGGGAAATCAGAAATTCTAGTGAAAATGAAAAGCAAATAATGTCTAGAACAATCAAAATGCAGAGAATTCCATTTAAGGGCTTCACAGGGAAATAATATTCTCTTATTAAGAGCTGATTTGAGTTATCAGCAAACTTGTGGTGAACTTAATATGTTTACTTAAAGGTCGGGAAATAAATGCAAAAAGTGACAATTCCACCATCTACTGTGTCTTTTACAAAGGTTAAGAAGATGAGGATATTTATGAAAATGAACGAAACAGGCATTTACTCTACTACCATGTAAAGGTCAAGGAAAAGGTCTCACCTTGCCCAATCTGTTCTCCAATTGTCAAGTCTTCCCACAAGATTTCATAGTCTAAGCAGTCGGTTTCCACATCAACTTTATTTATAGCATTACTACTGCTACTTCCATTACTGCTCACACTACTTGTGCTGTTAGCATTACATGAGGAGGACCAAGACCCGGAAGCTTCATTATTGCCGGGTCTTCCGGGTCGGTTACTTTCTCCCATATGAACTTTTGGCTTTGCACCAGAGTTGGAACTTCTATGAGGACCCAAGTTATTTTCTTGATCATAATTCGACCAGGGCCACCCAAAATGTGTGGGCCCCTCCCGTTCGCTACCTTTCCACGGCCATGATAACCCCTTCTTGCTAATCCATGCCTCTGCCTTTGAAGTTATGACTCTGTGGATCCCAGTCCTCCCTTCGCCCTCATCACGAGAATCTCTTATGGTATTTTCCTTAGAAAATACACCAAAGGAAGTGGGGAGTATGTCTCCTCTAGGTGTGCTAGCTCCGCTCGAGTTAGCGTCCTCCCTATGATCAAAGAGAACCACATCTGAGAAACCATGATCAGAATACTGGCTATCTCCGCTCCCACTTTCACGTTCCATATTGTTCTCACCGGCACGTATTCTCGACTTGACTTTGTTCGTCACCTTAGAAGCCTGTTTCGGTGTTTCTAACAATCAAAGGAGGCTACACTAAAAGAATCACAAAATACTATCTTCCCATGGGCATAGGTGTCTCTGAGAAGAAAAACTCACCAGATTTGATATTTTTGATGCGATCACGTCTTGCAGAGGTTGCTGAGGAATAAAACCGAATTTCGGTGTGGGACCACCTCTAGGCCGACTATAGCTTGAATCCTGCATTTCTCTAAAGGGACGCGAATCACTCGATACGCAAATGATCCCAATCAAACTACCATCATCATCGTAGAATGGGGTGTTGATTGCAACAACTACAAACCGCTCTCCCAACTTATTTTTGACAGGTAACTGCCCAGTCCAATTACCCTCCATTCGTATCCGTTGTATTATAGAATCTGTTACATCGAAGCCACAAGCATCTGTAAGGAGCTCAGAAGCATCCTGACCAAGAGCTTCTGATGCAGAATATCCATAAAGCTTCTCAGCCATTCTATTCCTGTAAAATTGAATAATGCCCAAATAGGTTTTAAAAAAAAACTATATCTGGCTAACAAGCTAAGCTTATTCAACAAGACTAGTGATAAAGACCAAGTAAAGAACATAGTGAGGATGCCAATTTTTCTGTTTGAAAAAAAAAAATTGATCTTTCTTCAATGTGTGCACTCCACCAGCATCAGCTCATATTCATAGCCCACAATCAAACTCAATTCAAACACCTCATAAACATAGAATTCTGGAAGTACCCACAAGCACACAAAAAGTGAACAAAACAACAACCCAAATCACCAAAACTCTCAAAACAGGCCTCATATGAGCAAGACAAGGAAAGAACATTAGGAGGATGCCAATTTAAATTTCTGTTAGAGAAAAAGATCTTTCTTCCATGTGTGTACTCTACCAGCACCAGCTCATATTCATAGCCCACGATCAAGCTAAATTCAAAACACCCCATTACATAGAATTCCAAAAATAGTCACAAACACAGAAAAAGTGAATAAAACAACCACCCAAATCACCAAAGGTCCCAAAACTTCAAACACCCCATTAACATAGATTTATAGAAGTACTCACAAACGCAGAAAAAGTGAATAAAAAACAACAACCCAAATCACCATAACTCTTAAAACAATCCTCATATAACCAAGACAAGAAATTGAACAAACCCACCATAGAAATATTTATAAATAAAAAAACAAAAACAAAAACAAAAAAACCCGAATTGGACAACTCACCAGTAAATTATCTGACCACTGAGATCAAATATATGAACAGATTGACCCATAGACTGCAAAATATTGGGATACTGCTTATCCTTCAAATTCACCACCGCTGGCCCACCCCCTCCTCTGGGGCTCAAAGGGTCATCGCTTCTTCTCTCCCTCTGCAACGATGACGAATGTCTGAGAGAAGCGGAACCCTTTTTCCACGCAGTGTTTCCTTCAAACCCTCCACTTCCCTTTCTCATTGGAGCAGCAAATCTCGACCTACGAGGTGATACTGAGTGAGAACGTTGATGGTGCTCATGATTGGATTTGGAATTCGTGCAACTGCTGGCACTGTGGAGGATCATCTTTGAAATCTCTTGTTTGAGGTGAGCGTGCCCAGCTTCTAAGTCTTGGATCTTCTTTAGTAGCTCTTCTGCTGGTGGAGTGTCCATTTGTAGAGAAATTGAGCATAAGCCAGTTGGAATTTACTCACAAATTTGAATAAAAAAGGATGAAAGAAGACGAAGAAGAGGAGAAGAAACAGGCGTATAACTGCATATGGAGATGGGTTTCTCTACTTTAACTAAAAGAAGAAGACAAGAAACAGGATTCATGGAGATGGGCGTGTCTCTGTTTAGCCCTGCTTTTCTCCTATTCTCTCTCCTTGTGTTTTTCTTAGAGAGCTGCTAATTTTTTACTTATTAAACCACAACTAAAAATAAAGAAAATAAGGCGTGAGGGTAATTATAAAAACACCCCACGAATTAATAAGGGCAACCAACATCATAGTCGAATTATTTTATCTTATATAGGTTAAAAGTTTTAGAATGAACTGATTTTTAGTGAGAATGATCCTATAATGAGGAGATCCGATCATTTTAAAACTTTTAATCCCATCAAAATAAATTCAAGAATCGTAAATCGTCTTTTTTTTTTATAAATTAATTTTTATGAGGTTAAAAGTTTAGTGATGAGATAATTTTGTGTAAGCTCCTCATCATATGGATCATTCTCACCAAAAATTAGTTCATCCCGAAACTTTTAACTTATATTAGGTAAACAATTTGATTATGGTATGAGTTGCCTTTATTAATTAGTAGGGAATTTTTATAATTATCCTAGGGTGAATCTCAATTTCGTTCATTGAATATGATAAGTTTTCGAGATATTTTTTCAGTGAATTCGTCATTTTTATAATCAATGAATTCATTGATAATAAATCAACAATTTTTCCATATCAATGATTTCGTTGATAATTTATTATTAAATTCATCAATTATAAAAATGACAAATTCATTGAAAAAACATATTTTAAAAATTAAAATAAACAATTTATGAAAATAAAAATAATAATAATAATTGTGCATATTTTTAAAAATATATCAAGAAAATAAATAAACGTTTGAGAATAAGTAAAAGTTAAGTAGATTTTATTTTATTTTTCAAAATATTAAAAATTATAAGTTAGACTAAAGATTTCTAATGTTTGAAAGGTGTGCTTTTAAGTTTCAATAGGGGTGTGATCCATAATTTAATAAATTATGGTATAATAATTAAAAGTTGGGGCGCCAATAGCAGTTCTCTTTTTTAATGGTTGAAAATGACTGTCTTTTGGGTTCATGAACTCTTTATTTATTTTATTTTTTTTATGTTTTTTAAATGTTTAGTGGTTGTCTTTGGAGTTCTTTTCCTGTGTTTTACGTGTCTTCTTGTGCGTAACTAGATATCGGAAGGTTTTTTTTACTTTATTTACTGTTTTCTTCTCTCTCTCTCTCTCTCTGTTTTTGTCTTTCTCTGTTTTTATAAAGGTAGTGTGGTGTAGTGTGATTTATACAAATTGAGGGACTACGTGGAATTCACAGAGTCTCATTTTTTTTAATTAATAAAGATCTTAATTTTAATGGATGGAGCAGCTTAGAGTTTACATTGGTAAGGAAATTATCATTTTGCCCTTTTTTTTAACCTTTATAATTCTTCTGATCTAAGAAAGGTTGTTTACTTGAAAGTCAATGGAGTAAGGATAGGATGAACCTACTAGTACTAGTAGTTAAAACTTATGGGTTATATGTATAACATTCATATTTTGTGGTCCATACTCCGTAACACCAAATAAATATAGCAAATTAAATTGATGGCACACTTTGACTTCACGAGGTTGAAGCAGCCGCTACTACACCGTCCAAAAATTAAAAAAAATACTTTTCTTGACTAATAGCCATGAAAGGAGTTATGTTTTGCTCGGAGACTCTCGGTGCTTGCCATGTCAAGCATATAGAGAGGTAGTTTCGTATTTTTATAAATCACAGTGCCATTCAATACACGTGGGTACATGTGATTGGTGGATCCCAGATTTGAGCAAATGAAAGTATTACACCTGTCTTGCATCTACATGATCTAACACAAAATTTTAAAAGTTTTAAAAAAATTTAAAATAAGATAATTTTTCACCATTGGATTTGAATTGTAAAATTTGGGATCTAAGTAGTCGTTCATTTTCAACACCTTTGATCAGATTAAAAAAAAAAATTTTTTTTTTTTTTAATATGATCTAGACCTTGGACTGTAGAGGACAAAGGTGTTATTTGACCTATGTGACTATCCATGTGAGTTAAACAAGTTTAGTAAGATCAGGAGTGTGATTATGTTAGTAAAGCTAGCTTAACTCAAAAGAAAAGAAAAGAAAAATGCTACCACAGTTCATTTCCAATTCTGCCTTTTGTTACAATCTCATTTTTCACAAAGATGATCAATTTCCGAATAGGTAGATCTTTCGAGCTGTTGCTAGACTGATTAACAAGCAAGAAGCAACCAATTGTGCCAAACTTTGACTCAAAATTCTAATGGTCTCATGCACAATGAATCTATTTATTAGAAAAACCAACAAAGATGATAAAAGGCCATTGAAAATCTACATAACAAACCCGAACTCTTAGGGGGGGTTTGCTTTGGATTTTAAAATCTGATTTTGGCTCATAATCGGATTCTAGAATCTAATGCGTCGTTTGGTTCGGATTATCGACCAAATTTTTTTATAATCAAGAACTAAAATCATAAAGAATCATAAACAGTCATCAGGTTGTTTCTCTTGATTCTCACAGATTATCCACTTATGAAGATCTTGAAATACATCTCGCAACAACAATAATAATGATAAAATTATTATTATTTTTAAAATAATTATTATTATTTTTAAAATAATTATTATTTTTAAAATAAAAATATAAAATCATCATAATTTTTTGGGTAATCTTAATCTTAACATGCTCATTAACATACAATTCACTTGAAAACTAATACAAAATGACTTAAATGTCATCTTTTTCAACTCTTTCCAAAAATCTTTAATTTTTTCTCTCAAAAATCCATTATATTTAAATCTCTGGGGCATTTATTTTTACTTACATTTTCAATCACAAAAAGTGTAATTAGTTAATTTTTTTCACAAAATTAGTTTTCAAAAACATTGTTAGCCAAACTAGATTTTGGGATTCTGGAAATCAGTTCTTATAATTTGATTTGGACAATCCATAATCAGAATCGAGAATCATGATCTATAATCCGAATCAAACACCCCCTTAGAAAATAATGACCCTAGAGGTTCTGAAATTTCAATATGTCATTTACCCCATGTAGACACCCCCAACTTGATCGGACCAAGACTGAGAGTTCTCGAAATTCAGCAAAGAGCAGTCCATTTCAAAAGGTTTCAATTTAACCAAGTAAGGCCCATCTCAATAGAGCCCAACTCTTCAAAATCAAGTTTCCAAAGCTTAAAATTAAGTTTGGTCGTGGGTTACCCATGACCTATGCTAATTTTCCTTTGAGTCGATGACTCACACATGATCTTAGTAAATTTTACGTTGAAACTTGGGCAAGTCATCGACTTTAGTATTTTTTGTACTGAACTTCTCTAACCAAAGGTCCCGACAATTGGTCTATTATCATTGAGATTTGTGCACTTGAGTGCTACAAATTTGCTTAAGGGGAATTGACATTTAAACCCTCTTAATCTCTTGTTTTTCAAGAAAACTCAAGTTAAATTCTCACTCTACCCTTTCTTTAATGATTGCTTAATTACCAAAGTTTGATTTTTGTGTAAATTGTGTTTTTCTTCCAACCTTGACCTATGGTCACTCTTGATCCTCGTAAATAGTTTATTACTTTTTTATCCTTAGTTTGTTGAGACTATATTAGGGTAATTGATTATGGGTCAAGACTCATTAAATCTTAAGAATGACTCATGAAAAAAAACACATCATCCCAACCTTTTACATGTAAAATCCAAGACTTAGATCATTTTACATTTCTAAGAGAATTCTCTAGAACTTATGCACTATGACCTTTCCTACCCTCAAGTTTATTGAAACTCTATAAAAGCAATTGACCTTTAAACCTTTTCATCATTAGAAAGTTTGCATGTCATTGCTACCTAATTCAATAGAGTATGACCACATTCAAAGGATATGGACAGTTTTGCCATCTACAAGAATTCTCTAAAATCATGTGAGCTATTATACCTCTACCCTTTGATGACCATGATTGGTAAGATTTAAGGAGGTGGAAAGATC
The DNA here is from genome assembly GCF_017979445.1 of Akebia trifoliata. Taxonomy (NCBI): domain Eukaryota; kingdom Viridiplantae; phylum Streptophyta; class Magnoliopsida; order Ranunculales; family Lardizabalaceae; genus Akebia; species Akebia trifoliata. Next base: position 12,258,160 of record NC_141382.1, on the reverse strand, counting down.
ATCAAGAACAAGTTGATTGAGGGTATTTGAAGTCATTCATTGATGTTTTCTTGAAAATATTTTGAAGTTAAGGAATTTAGACACTTATATCTTCAAGAGTCTCCATGAACTTATAAATAGAAGATTCATCCACTTCATTTTAACCAATCTTTGGTAACCACCAATTTGGTGGGTGAGACAAGATGTGTAAGACCTTCATTATCTTACATCTGAATCTCTTTACCCTTTACTTCTAGGTGAAGATTATATTTGAGTCAATATTTGTTTGAAAATTAATTTTCAAAATCCCCTTTTATGGTGTGTATTCACACCTTAACTCTTTGACTGGTAATAACTCTTAAATCTAAGTAGACAAGGTCAAAAGCCATTGAACCTCATGTATCTACACTCCATTCTAACATAGAGAGAATCAATAACATTGGGAAAAAAAAAATTAAAAAAGGATTCTAGAAGCTACCAGTACCTTCTTGAGGTAAGGATTCCCAAAGATTGTTAGCTAAACAAATCATGTGTCCTACATTCAATTTTGTTGTGTCTTCCATTATTTATAATGCGTTCATATCCATTTTCACCATCTCAATCCACGTTCTCATTCTTCTGTCTTCCTTCTGCTGTTTTAGTATATCTAATTTGCATATTTGTTCAACTGGTGTTGTAATTGACGTTTGTTGAATGTGCTCAGACCATCTCAATCAACTCTCTTTTACTTTATCACATATTGGAACAAAAACTCATCCAAATAATTTTGTATGCTTACAACAAGAGGCCAGGGACAATCCAATAGATTGAACACCTAAATGTTTAGGGGATAGGGATAGTCCGATAGGTTGAACACAATTTGAGTGGTTTTCACTGGAAAAAAAATATTACTGAATGATTCATATATTTTTTCCTGATCATCGATGCGACCAGTTAGCCCATTAGGAATGTTTGATGTTACTGATTTTTATTATAAGATCTCCAAGGAAGACCCATGTGTTGGACATGGATGAACAATTCATGGTGGGGAGGTACCATCACGAAATACAGCCTCAAATCTTGGTGCTTTAAATTGCATTTCTCGATCAGGAACAACAGAATTAATTATATTGATAAATGATAGAGAATTCTCTCTTTCATTTCTCATGAAACTAATAGAGTGTTGCATCCTACGATTACTGGTACAGACATTATTAAGTCAAAAGCTTTCACAATCACCCTGGAAAATTGCGGAATAAAAGTTAACAACTAAAAAGATAGTAGAAAGCAGGTGGCGTTACACATGCTGTCTGAAAACGGATCACTTTGTGTAGAGAACATCCTCCCATGGGTGGCGGTACAGTGGCTGCTTCAATCTCTTCTGGTCAAAGGTGTGCCTACAATTTCCAATAGGGATTATGGATTGGTTAAATATAAATAAAAAGTAGTTCCAATAAAACATGGACATTTCAAACACTCGAATCTCAAAGAACATTCAATAGGGTCTGAACCCCTATTGGATGAACAAAAGAGAATGCATTTCTGAAAAAAGTATCCTACTCACCCAATCAGACCGATGGAACGTGCCAGTACAAAGAGCCCATTCAGATAACCTATCTCAATAATCTCATCAATCTCTGGCTTGGTGAACATTCCACTACCGGCGAGGAGATCCAAGAAAAGAGACCCAATAGCACCATCGACATTGAGAACCAAGTTATTTGCCTTTGATAGGGTGTAGGTTTCAACTTGAACTGCATATTCCATGTATTTCACAGAAGGGAAATGTGTGCGTGCGAAGAGTTGTAGTAGCTCCACTCTCTTATCCCTATTGTCACCTCTCTTGATCCTTTTTCCAACACAACACAACACAAGGCAAACGATAAAAGATTATTTCTCATATTTAAATTTATAGCACAATGTATCTAAAGTGTAAAAGAAAAAGGGACATATTGACAAAAGATAAATTTTGCAATGAAAGGGGAAATTGAATGTTTAGATCTAGCAATCACTTTTCTGGCATTTCTTGATAAATATGAAGAAAACTTTCTGACTCGATTAAGACATGGACTGACTGGGATTGTCAGATAAGCTCCATACCTGTGTCCAATTCCTGGTACACGAATGCCTTTCTTTTTCATACTCTCAACAAACTCATAAGGTGTAAGACCCTGAAAAGAAACATCATTATGATAACATCTTAGTGTCCATGTTTTAACATAACCTGAAATTATTCTCCAATTAACCTTCATAACAGCCAACTACAATGAAAACTTACCCTGTCGTAAGCATCCTTGAAGTATCGAGCAGCATCATCAATGGCCCCTCCAAATCTAGGTCCAATTGTAAGCAAACCTGTTCAAAAACTCATTCAGTTCATAATCTTATTGAACTCGCATTTTCTAATTAGGTAATTTAACTAATTATCCTGTAAATGGACAATGGCTATTAGAACGAACAACAAACTATTAAACAGTGACAGATGATATCAAGTGGAATATACCTGCAACGAGACTGGAAACTAGATCCTTTCCAGCCCTTGCTGTAACTATGGTGTTGTGAGCACCAGAGACACAAGGCCCATGGTCGGCACACAACATGATGCAAATCTGACCAAGCCAAATGTTTTGATTAGACAAAAAAATATAGAAAAAGATAAATTTTGCTTAGTGACGAAGTGCTTGATGTACAAGAAAAAATTAGCAGGAATAGCAAGGCTAAAGTGATTAAAACTCTAAATGCGAGCAAATTTAAGATGGAAAAATGGGATCATAACAAAGCTCAACACTTGTAACAAATCTACCTCAATGAACTGTGTACAATAACGAGGAAGACTTCGTTTGAACCACAAAAGAGAGATTACATCACCAACACCATAACCCTGTTCCACAATGGATGACATTGGGACACCAGCATAACATGGCTCCTCGCCTGCAAATAGAAACAAAGGAGAATTTAATGAATCGAATCTTTGAGCATTCAATCAAATGGCTAAATATAAAGTGAAAAAAGATAGCCTCAAATCAAACCTCTGTCATCTGAGATGGTGGAAATAATATGAGTAGGAGCCCGAACTTTCCCGCTTTTAATTGCAACATTCAGGTCCTCGGGGATCTGAGGAGGCTTAAATTCTTTCACCGGCGTAATCTTCCCCTCTTCCATCTAAGATAAAAAAGCAATTAGTCATGCCAAATAAGCTAGTGATGGGTTTTATGGCATAAGTTTTCCCAAGCATCAGAAATGTTAAAGAAACATCCGTATGCAGAATAATAGTGTGTGATGACACATACAAGTTTCTCAAATGTCTCCTTAATTGTGGCCTCAAATGCTTCAAATGATGTGGGAACAACAGCTCCTGCTTCTCTTAATGCTTCATTCTTTGCTTGTGCAGATTCCATCTCACCACCACTTTTGGCACCCTGATTTAAACAATGCTACAATTAAAAGAGTGGTGGATTAAAAGGGAACAGTCCTAGGTATTAGGGTAATAACTCACAGCATGACCAAATTGCACTTCTGACTTGAAGAGCCGTGCACAAGTTCCGCTAACCCAAGCAACCACTGGTTTATTGACCTTTCCCTGTTTAAGTGCTTCAACTAGGGAGTATTCATCTCGTCCACCAAGTTCCCCAAGAACAACCATCATTTTGACCTGAGTGATATCAAAGAAATAGATTGAAGAAAGACAAGAAACTATCAGAAGTTATGTAACAAGGTCACTTCATTTTCCAAGAGTTTGTTCTGTAGACATTGCATTGTATTGATGTGTCAGAGGAGTAACATTTTTTTCAAAAAAAAAAATCTTAATTTAATCCAATTATTTATTTATTTATTTACTATTTCTATATTTTTTTCGCATGATCTATTATTATCAGCTTATCTAAATGTAGTCTTTCTATATTTTTTAACATTAACTAAAGCATCTTAGTAACTCTCACTTAACATATGGAATGAATTATATGGGTGTGTTGATATCTAAGTAGATCTAACAATTCATATCAGTTTCACACAATGATAAAGGTGTCCACTTATATGTTACATGGATCAGAAGAAATGTTCCCAAGGGTACGAAGAAATTCATATTTATCACTGATGCTATGCAAAATATCCAAAATACAGAACTGGAGAGTGTAGATGTCATGCTCTTAAATGTGCAGACTCAAACATTAGAGTTCTTCAAAACATCAAGTTATAAATAATGAAAATATCAAGGATATTGACAACGGAACTTGACCATTGTTAACCATTACGATAGTTATAGAAGTTATTAACATTGTATGCTGCCCAAATCTTTCGTAAGTTTTACTATTCTATTCTTAAACTTACGGTATCATATGATCTGTATTAAAGAAATGATAAATACTCAGAGACAACCAGCTGAAGTGAAGCTACTATTCCAGGAGATCCAAACATGTTATGGGTGTTCAACAGTGTTATAAAGGTTGTAAGAAGTAAATTACCTGTGGGATATTGTTGAACCTAAGGATATGATCAGAGAGAGTTGAGCCTGGGAACACATCTCCTCCAATTGCTATGCCTGCAAAAAGTTTTGAAGTTCATTGAAACGGACTACAAACCCTAATTTTGCATCTAATATGGTAGCCAGGAATAAAATAATGAAACAACCACCACAAGATGTAGGTAGGTACCTTCATATAGTCCATCTGTTACCCGTGCAATGGTGTTGTAAAGTTCATTAGACATACCACCCTGCAATCATAAAACACATTTTCAGATCTGAATAGTTGTCTAGACATCAAATTTCGTTAACCAACACTCCATTGCATAACATTCAAAAGGCTAAATCTATAGTGAACTATCCTAAAACTGGAATGAAAGGGACCAGGAAACACTATGATGGGATTGGAAACCACTACTTGTTGGCCCCACCATAGGATGTTTATGATCATCTCATCTGCTCCAAATGATAAGGCACATTGCACGAGTTTACTATAGAATTACATTAAATTAGTACTAGAAGCAGAGACATACTAACAACGAACTAAATTAGAGTTGAATTGCATTTATTTGGTCGTGATGATTTATAAATACTTGGCCCTAAATGAATCAGAATGATCATTACAAGGATAAGTTATTTGAAAGCTGAGTAGCAAGGTTCATTACTAAACCATATCAATCAAGTATGAGTTCGCAAACCACAACAAGATGTCTAGAATCCACTAGAGTCTATGTGCTATAAATCTAGTAGAACCCAACTCTACATCCTATTTAAATTCCAAAACTGGAAGACTTTAGAACATCTTGGACGATGACATGAACTTCGCAAACCAAAAATGAAATACCAAGAGAATAATTACGAAGTCACAACTCCATGGTAAGGCTCAGTGCATGCTAAAATGTGTAGAAGGGAAAAGATTTAAAATAAATAAAAAGAAAAAGGTGCCAGCCCATAATAAATACATACAGATTTGGACACAAATCCAATAGATCCAGGCCTGTAAAGCTTGCACTGGATTATATTATCAATTGTTCCAGCAGTGTCACCAATCTTAAAGGCTCCAGCTTGAATGCCTCCAACGGTAGCAGGGCCAATAACAACCTGAAAATACCATCATTATTAGATACAGAAGAAAACTAGACAGAAATTAATACATCCTCAAGACCGATTCCTCTAATGTTGACAATGTGATCCATATAATCACATACAGCTTGGCATTCATTTCTATGAATCGATAAGATTTGATTACTATAATGGAAAATTGGAAACACATGTGATTGACCTTGAGCCAAAAAAAAAAAAAAGATCCCTCATGACCCATCCAGAGGTTTTGCACAATTGTCTCTGACCTTATTATTTGCCTTTGCATATGCAATCAACTGCTTGGTATCTGACTCTGGAACACCTTCAGCTATAATAGCTACAACTCTAATGGTTGGCTGTTTCAAAGCAGCCATGGATGAGGCAGCAGCACTGAAAATAAATCAAATGAAATCATTTAGTATACAATGGAGACCTTTTTCAGTCCAACGTACTATTATGAAAATGGGCGCTGACCTTCTAAATGATGCAAAGTTGATGAAAACATCAGCAGTTGGATGTGCAGCACAGGCTGCCTCAATGCTGCAGAACATATTCGAAAATCTATCAGGAAACTTAGAATTCAGAAAATGGAAAAGTAAAGAAATCTGCTATTGGCACCCCAACTTTCACTTATTACACTCCAATTTCTTAAATTATTTTTCACACCCTAATTAAGATTAAAACACACCATTCAAAAGTTCAGTTCAAGTTATTACTTCAACATTACAAACCATTATAACACACTCAAACTACTTCAACAGTTGTTTACAATTAGGTGCCCATATAAAATCCTAAATCTAACAAATAGAAATCCAACAAAAAAATAATAATAATAATAACAAAGAGTTTCTTTTGGCACCCCAACTTTTACTTATTCTCATCCATTGACTGTTTTTTATTCTAATTGGGGTGTAATAAGTAAAAGTCGGGGTGCCAATAGCAACTCTCAAAGAAAAGGATTAAACAAGTCAGACTCAACAAGGTCAACTGTGATCAAAGATAACAGCTTGACTTCTAAATATTTTATGACCCTTGTCACAAACTCAATGACTTGAGATAATAAAATGTGAAGAACAGTATATTCATATAAAACAGCAAACAAATTCAATTGAACACTCCCCTTTTTGAAAGGAATCCCAAAAATGTGGCTCAGCTGAACAAATATGGCTCCTCCATTCATTTTTTTCGAAAGTCATTTCTTCAATTAATTCAAATGTATTCATTCCGCCCTCATGATCTTAAAATTTATTAAATCCCAGTATAGAATGAAAAGGATGAAATATAAAGGAGAAAGAAGAACGCACGCTGAATGAACTGGTATGGCAATCTCCTCTTGACCGAAAAAGAGCTTTTGAAATCCCTCAGCACCAGGGTTTATAATTCCAGCAACAGAGGGCGTTTCCCTCCCTGGAAACATAAGTGAAGGAAATTATACATCAACATCAAACACTCCTCCAACACAAACATTCTGTATTAAGTGTATGAAAAATAAGAACAAAGTAATACCCACCACAAAGGAAATCAAAATCAAGCATCCGTTGGATGGGAAGTTGCTTGTAGTTGTAGAATAACGCTTGAGTTGTCCGGGAGAATAGTTGTCCCGTAGCCATGATGTACAAAGACACTCAAACAGACCTGCAAACAGATATGAGGTTAGCTTCCAACATTGAGAATAGGATCCTCATTTACAAAATGCAATTGAGCTCCCCTAAATTGGCGACCTAAGCATGCTACAAGAACTAGAATGAAAAATTTCAACCAATTATTGTTATCTTCCTTTTGAAGTTATTGATACAAGAAAATCACAAGTGTCTATCTAGATTAAACAGATATTATTGCTTTAAAATTTTAATCAGTTTTCCAATTCCATGAGCTTGATCAGATTGATAGATGTTAATTGGTCACATAAAAAGGCTTATCTTCAACATTGTATGCAAGTAGTGATATTCCAATTAAAAGCACACGTTCAATTACATAAATTTGATAGACAAATGTGAAGATCATCAAATTTTAAACAGCTAAGTACTAAAGCCTAAAGCATTCTCCATCAAAGTGGCAGTTACTTCTATTGAAACATAACCTAACGTCGGAAATCTGTATCAATGAAAAATTAGTAAAGCTCTTTTATTTTTCTTTTTTTTTTTCTTTTTTTTTTTTTTCTGGATAAGTAGTAATTAAAGCCCCATATTGATAGAAAATAAACAGAAAATATTCTATTTTCTACAAAATAAAGAGGGGCAGAACAGATCTACACTTCTATCATTCCTCAAATCATGGAAGAATAGATTCTTCAGATAATATTTCCAAAAAGAAAGGTACAAATGAAATAAATCCCTATAAACCACCAAAATAGAATAATTTCATCACTAAAACCTACTAGATCATGAAATAAAAGTCAAAACATTAGTAGATCAATTCAAGTCACACAATCCAGAGAACAAAACCAATAGAATCCAGTACAAATTAAAACATCCATCCAGATAAAAAAAAATACCAGATCTTGTAGTAAAAAAGCTGAATTAACATGAAAATCTGATCTAAAACAACTCAAACATAAGCATTTGATTCAAAATAGTGGAAGAATCAAGAAAAAAAGGTCAAATCTTGCATTTGGAATCCAGTTAAAAAAAGTAACTCTCGATTCTAACCTGAATTAAACGAGAAATTATAGAAATTCGAATAGAAAAAACCAGATCTCAGACAAAAATGTAACGAAATTAACAAGTTCGCCAACGCAAATCAGGGGAGAAGAGGAGGAATCTACCTGAATCTTAGAGAGTGGCCTCTGTGCGCGAGCCAACAGAGACAGAATGGAGAGCAGAAAGTGCAGGAATCTCCTCCGAAAGGAGGGAGGAGGCGCTCTGTAGCAGGTGAGAGAGAGAGAGAGAGAGAGAGGGGTCAGATAGTCACGTGGCGCAAGTTAGTTAGTTCATGATTGTTTGATTTATAGCAGAGAAATTCAGAGGGAAATCAGACTAGTCTTGGCGTCTCCCCAATGAGAGAGAAAAGATAGCATGTCATCCTTACATCTAAACGGTTGAAAATTTCCTCGAGATTAAAAGTTGGTAAGAATCTGTGGATAGTGGAGGGCGGGAGCGTTGGTAGGTGGTAGGTAGGTACAATGAGAGGGGACTTGATTTTTTAAAGAATTATGATGAATGTACGCCGTCTTCGTACACGGTTGGATACGCGGTTGACGTGTCCAAGACAGAGAATCGCACATCCTTTTACTGTGTATGCTGATGAAAATGATCCATGCTTCTGTACAATTGTCACATCAACCGTGTAACACGATCGTCTGCATTCAATACGACTCTCTTATTAAAATATATAATAATAAGAATTGAAATAACAGGACGCCCACTCTAATTCACGGCCATCTACGCCCCCATCAAACAACTGTAGATAGTTGTCTCGGGATACTTAAGAAAAGATTTATCACTATGTATATCCCGAGGCAAATGATTTACGGTTATGTAACGAAGGCGTAAGGGAGTGTGTGTTATAGAGGGGCGTCAAAAAATCATTACACTAACAATAATTTTCAATTTTTTTTTTCTTTTTTATTAATTAAGAAAGAAAGGCACGTTGCGTTGAACGGGAGATTTACAAAACATCTTTGAATGCCTTGTAATTACTAAACTGCCAATGAAACATGGATCATGAGTATTATAATAAAAGAGAACTTCTATTGCCACATCAACTTTTGCTAATAACACCGCAAGATATGTGCCCATTCGTCAGTGATTTACCTAATGAATTCGGGGTGGCATTAGAAAAAATTGGTGTGGCAATAAAATTTAGGTTGAATTATATTTTGTGTGTTGAATATGAAGAAATTCTGAATCCGGTACACAAATTCATATTAATTCTAAAAATATGCATGAATCAGTTTTTAGCAAATTCATTGGTAGGTATTTTAATTTAAAGTGATGAACTCGTTGATAAATTATTATCTAATTTGTCATTAAAAATAAGGATATTTGTCTTTAAATTTACATGTGACTCCGACGAATTCGTTATTATAAAATCAATGACATTTTGACTTTAAATTTACCAACAAATTCATCACTTTAAATTAAAAATACCTACTAGTAAACTCACTGGAAAATGATTCATGCATGTGTTTGGGAATTAAAATGAACACAAACAGAATTTGGACATAAGTTGGCCACATTTTGGAAAAAAATCCCTAAAATTCGCTCAATTTTTAAAAAGGGACGGACTTGATGTAGACCACTAGTTGTCTATTGCACTACAACCACAAGAAATTGCACTTCATTAGAATAATCTGTATTTTTGCTGAGATTAGTGTAAAAGAGTATCTTTGCAATTTTTTAATAGATGATTTATCCAATGGTTAAGAGATACACTTCTAAATAAGACTTAATTTTTTTGAGAGCGCAACATTTTTTGGAGTGCAATCACACAAATGAAGTGCAATGATGGGATTTTAGAGATGATGAATTGTGAAAAGAAATAAAAAAGCACAATTCCAATAAATTCTTAATTTCTTATAAAAGTTTCTTGAACTCACTCAAATCAATCAAATTGAACTCCTATCAAATAATTGTTGAATCCGAACTTCGTAACTATGATCATGAGAGATGGTTGTTGTAGTTTCAAAATGCTAACATCTTTTTTGGTGCCAAGCTTCACGTTGTTCGTGAATGGTTATCAGTTTTATATGGAATTTTTTCTAATACAAGATCAGTTTAAGTACAATTTGAAATATGTATTCAACAAACGTTTAAAAATTTAACAAAAAAGATGAGATGTTAAAAGTGCGATAAAATGATTTAGATATTACTCAAGTTTAACATCCTAAAAGACTTTCAAAGTACAATATATATCATGACTTGGATTCCTTTGAGTCATGAAATATGATTCAAGAAAAAAATGCACAATCCTTTCAATCAAGGATAGATAAGATTTTTTTTTAATGGGGTATCTGAACTTATGTCCAACTAGTGGGATCAGGTGAGCCACTACATGGACCAAGGCATATGGGCCCTCCCCTAGCATGTGCAACACCCACACCTCACATGTACTAGGTAAGTGAGAGTACGCCATCGCGGGTGGCCTTGAGGAACCACTACTTATAATAGATATCGAAATCTTAATGAAAATTTTTTAAAATATTTATTGTGTAAGTATTTATTATAATATTATTTTTGTAGTAAGTGATAAAATAATAATTCATTATAAAGACTAAGAGGTGACATGTGGAGAGTGTAGACGCACATGTATCTGAAGGGCTTATTTGAAATTTAAAATATTATTTAAAGGGTAATTTTGACGATTACATAGTAAAAAAAAGAAGATATTTTTGTAATTTTAAAAACTAATCAACATGATTTTAGGGACATAAGATTGTAATTTTCTTAATTTTTTATCAAATTGACTCTAATTATATTAAGTTTAAATGTTAAGATAAAGGGCATTTTTGAAATTCAAATTTTGGTGTCGAACCACTTCTACTCTGCCTTCTCTCATTATAATAATAAAAGATATTTTCGAAGAAATAAAAATTGTGGAGAATACTACCATTTCTATAGAGCATTGGACTATCAATCTTTGTGTATATATAATATGAAGAAATTATTGTAAATTTTTCTTTTTAATAATTGGAACGGGTCATAGCTGCCCACTCATTATTTATTCGAATTTGACTAGTATCATCATATTAAACAAATTGACTTCACTTATTTTACCATTTAGCGGCCATCTCAAGTATTTGGGACCTATAATCATGATTGCACCTCACCTCTATATAACTTAGAGCTTACTTTTGTGGTCTCATACTACACTCATTTTTATAAAAAAAAATAATATACTCAATTAAATTTAGTCAATATTGTCGAGCAAATATTTTAGAATTCAAGCATCTGTGAGGTTACCCAATTAAGTAGGAAATCAAGTCAAAAAGACCATTTTCAATACTAATTAGGGTTAGACCAAGTAAATAAATTGCTCCAATATTGGATTCCATGTCATGGGTTTTGAGTTTGGTTGCATAAGGTTTTTAATGTCCAATCCAAAGTATACTGTAATCCTTATTTTAAAAGGTGATTTAGACATGCCCCCTATGTTTTGTTGAATATTGGAGATACCCCCTTGACCTCAGCCTTGTACATAGACTACTAGAGATTGAAGATGGTGGCATTTGAGTATTTGTTTTCCCCTTAATTTACATAGAAGACTGAGGTCAAGGGATGCATGTTATTAATTTCAAAACAGAAAGGGTATCTCTAATATTCAGCAAAATGTAGGGGGGCATGTCTATATCACTAATTCAAGTCAACTAAATGTTACATTACTTTGAAAATTATTTTGTTAACTTTTTCAAAATATCCGGTTCTTTTATTTTCCACTATTTTAAGTCGATAGATTCATAAATCATTAAGTTGACTTGAATTTGTGGATCTTAGACGAGTTGAGCTCTTGAGTTCTGAATTAATGTATCATTTAGATTCAAGTGGATATGATCTGTGTCCAATCCGGATCTTATGTGGGGTCAATGGACATTAAACCATAATAAACTCCTTTTCTTATTCGGATCTCCTCAAAAATCCCAACTCGAAAATTTTGATTCTTGGATCACTCGAATTTTGGGTCAAGTATGACCGATTTTTATGCCCAAATTATTAGGATGAACTAAGAAAATATTTCCTCCTCACCAACCCTAGTAGATGACTGCATTATATTTAATGGTCAATATCATGTGTATGCACATAAGTCACTCTGACTTTATAGAGCTCATTATTCCAATTTCTAAGCTATGCTTTCAAAGAGAGTGGCTAATATAGTCCAAGTCAAATAGCTCCAATCACCAACGTTGCATTTACACAATATGACATGAAACAATTGGACTACTTGCCAACGTTGCATTTACACAATATGACATGAAACAATTGGACTACTTGTTGCCAAACATCCCAAAACAACTTGAAAGAACATCAACGCAAGATATCAAAATCCCAAGATGTGCGCTAATGGTCCAAGATGTAGATCCAAACATGTAACATGTGTAACATTTAATTAATGAGTATTGGTCATAGTGACAAAGGCCTCTTTAACAAAAAGTGTGAGGTCTTCAATTCAAATCCCCTCATTTGCCACCTATAATGATTCTTCCCAATTTATTTGGTATGTGTAGTTTGTTGGATATTGCATATATCAGATTTGGGAAAGATACGAGTTCTAAGAGGCCAATTGTCTCGTCCACGTTTAGTTGGGCCTACGAGTCCAGATACACCCGTCATTATTAAAAAAAAAAACCTTCATAGACTATACTATACTTGTTGTTATTTAAAACAGAGGAAATTAACAGTTGTTGGCAGACCATAAAGGGTCCACTTGATGCATCAGGTCCCACCACTACCGAAGTCCAAGTGTTGAACAACTTGATCAAACTTTCCTTTCTTTGTACGCCATTTAATTTTTTGTTTTCTTGGGTTAGTGTCAAGCCCATGAATTATTCTCTAGTGACATTTCAATTTGACAGACCATTTTTTTTTTCCCTTCCATCAGATACATTATTTTAACTTCTAACCAAAATAATTTCTTCTCTTTTGGTATTCCTTATGCATGTAAAACTTTTATATTTTTTATTTTTTTATTTTTTGGCAATATATAATGCTTTGCAAAATTTTCCTTGTTATATTTAGCTAGACAAAACTTGGCATGATTTTTCTTAAGGGAAAATTTAGGGATTTGAAAAGGAGACCTTCTATTAACACACCAACCTTTACTTAGCACACACCAATCTATATGCATTAAATTTCAGAAGGATTGATGTGTTGTAAGTAAAAGTTGGTGTGCCAATAGAATCTCTGTTTGGAAACATATGAGCAATGGAGGATAGTCCTAGACAAAATTTTATGGAAATTTGGGAAGGGCTTACCAAATTTTTGTTTTATACCAATCACTTAATTACCATTATATTAAGGTGTAATAGAGGAAGAGAAATGTGCTTCGAAGTCGAGTAAGATGATGGTGTGCTGAGACTAACTTGGGTGAGGTGATTTCGACCATCTATACAAGTTAAATAAATTATTGTTCTAGGATTAATTAGAAGAGTAGAGAAATATTGGGGGGAAGGAATATGAAGAGAAAAAGATGGAGAAGTGTGAGAACTTATGCCTTGAGAAAGAAGCAATATCTATGTATTGTGTTCTAGCTTCTTAATTTGATTCATTTATTTCTTGCATTCCCTTCACTATGCCTATTAGCAAATCCAATTTAATTAAAAAGACAAAGATGTCTCTCTAAACTAAATATGCTACGATGTAAAAAAGATGTACATATCTTATAACAAATACTTGTAATGAACATTAAGATACGCTTTGATATTTGATAGGGATACTAAGACACCTTAAAATGTTCCATTAGGGCATCCCCTCGTTTAGAACTTCCCCTTAACGTCAATAATTTTTTAATCTTTGACATCCCACGATCATCGACAATGGCATTCACATTGACATTTCTCACCTTTAACGATGAATAATTGAGCGTGGCAAGACCTTACCAACGTTCTGTTATTGCAATTAGTGGGAGTCTTGTGCTACATGTCTCTCTGTGATATATATTTCGCGTGACACAATTCATCATACACCATCTGTAATGAGATGAACATCATAACCATGTACGTGCACACCCCATCAGATGGCACCTCTGGAGCACTCACCATCTCTAATTTTTTATTATGCATCGAACTTACTAATGAAATGCAAGAATATTTTTAGGGATTCTCATGAAAATGTATCCCTAAAAATATTATATCGATCCCTAGGAAACTAGTATATTTCCATCCATATCAATATCATCCTTATAGGTTAAAAAAGTCTAATTTAGTCTAATAAATTAAAACTATGATCTTGTCAAGTGTTTTTAATGAACCCAAATTATAAGTAGGATTTGGGATAAGTTCAACTACTCCTGATCAGAAGTACATATCCACATAATCAATAGGGGTTTGGTGGCAGTTCTATTATATAAAAATATGTGTTGGTGAGAGAAGACCAGAAGATTGAAGTATCTTAAATATAAAGTTTTTTAATTTGATTTGATAATTTATCATACTTCCTTCCAAGTTCCAACCATTCGTCCAACTTAACCTTTTTTTTTATTTATTTTTATCCAATTAGTTCACATTTGTGGTCCAACCTTAACTTAAGAGACACATTATTAAAAGCGAGTCAATTGTGTACCATATCTCCTGATTTAATTATTTTTCTCAGAAAATAAATAAAATAATAAAGTCCTTGTTGTACACCTCCATAAGTAATTGGGGGTAGTGGGCCGGTTTGGAGCCCATGTAAGAGAGTCTGACCCACTTAATAAAAGGTCCCACGGATTTGTTTGTTCGAGTCCTACTTTATGTTATTCGATTCATTCAGCTTAATTTTGAAATGTGAATTAATCCAAAATAATTAAATTTAAAAAAAAAAAATTATGCAATAAAGATTTGTGAATCCAATTGTTGTGGTTTACTAATTCTTCAAATGGGTCCAACAAATTTAACATAAGATTCATTCCTAAAGTGTCGAAATCACAAATCAAAGTGAATCTAAGAAATGAATTATTCCTTCGTTCCCATACGAGCCGAGTAGGACTAGATTGATTTAGAGAGACAAACTACAAACCACAAACCCAAATTCAAAGGAAAAAAACCTTTGAATCGGCCAGCCGCTTCAACATTCTGAAGGAATCCTTTCCATCTGATTACACATGGCATTTCAAAGGAGATATTTAAAATTTTAATGAAAATGTAGGGGTGTGAAACAAATATAAAATGCCATATGTGTCTTGTAATGAAGAGGGTTCCTTCCCAATTTGAAGGGGGATGTTAAAATCCTTATACCTATTATCATTACTGTTTCAGAATTTTCTAAGATACTCAGTCTCAGGCTCAACCAAAACCTTATAAAGGGAAAAAATTTTAAGAAATAAAAAAAGGGGCATTCCGAGAATCGAACTCGGGACCTCTCGCACCCAAAGCGAGAATCATACCACTAGACCAAATGCCCGGATATGTTGAAGTTTTAAAATTAAATTTATTATATAAAATTAATAATTCAATTTCATTTGTATGATAATTTTTTTTTTTATTTTTTATCAATTCTGAGGAAGATAATCCTTACATTAATACTATGTCATTCAATAAATATTTAAAAAAAGATACCATTTGTACAGATAATCCCACATGAATTTAAACTAAATAAATATTTTCAAATGGACACATCTCTTCCTTTTTTTCTTTTTTGTGGAAAAAATACACTCAATTGACAGTATAACTTGTTTGTAATTTGGAACATATTTCAATGTGAAATTATGGTCGAAATTGCTAGACCTATTGGTCTGTTGGGTGGCTCATCAAACCTATGACCAACGTTTTCTTTAGTTTCTAAATATTGGGTTTTCTTATTAAAGAAACAAGCCTATTACAATAGGATAATTGAGAATTTCAATTGATCCGGAAAACCTCTATTTTGAAAAGGATTAGAATCTTTTGTTGGGCTATATTCTAACTTAGAGAAAATTTAGATCCTGAACTCCTATCTATAAATGTATGGATTGACTTCCTTATTTCTCTAGATTTTCAATTAAAGAAAATCAAGAATTCTCAAGAACTCTCAACGGTTTTGCACACTCTATAATGGGCAAGGCTAGAGAGGTCTTTGAGGATACGAATTCCATCAATAAATTAATCAATCCATAGGGAAGATCAAAGAAGAGAAGGTGAACCTAGAAATTAAAACTATTTCATCAAAGGGGTAATCGCTATTTTCAGCTTTCTGGATTAATGGCAATCACTTCAATTTCAAAATTTGTCTATTGGCAATTTTGATCATGTTTGGTATAATTTCTTTAATATCGGAAATAGTCCATTATCAATAAATTTTTTTTCTTTGATGGATTGCACATTCTAGTCATTCTGTACGTGTACAACAGTTAAATATAATCACTTTCTGTGGATGAACATATAGAGATGTGAAGGTGTGACCTATTCAATGTCATAAATCATAATAATTAACATTACTGGGCCTTATCACGCTATTCATACTACATTAGAGTCTCTATAATCTTCCATATGCAGATGAAAAATACTAATAATGGATCATGAGAAGCATGCCCATTCCCACAAATGCGGAGCAACTTGGGACTGTCAAGATTGAAATAGAGATAGCACGAACATAAGATCAGGTGAATTGGAATCCAATTACAAGAAAATTAACAATGGATCAAGAAATGATTCAACGATTTGCCACTCACCTTGTACATATAGAAAAACTCTAGCCTGACTATGTTAGTCGGGCAAACCCTACTTATACATGTAATAGAAATCAATCAAAGTGATTACTCAGCTTTTGGATCCATATTTCAAGCCCTCTTGAATATAGATAGAAGATTCATTATTTGGCCCACTTTCTCTAATTTCCATGTTTCAGAATTACGATCTTGGACTGGCCCCTTGGAATGACCTAGAAAATAAAATAAGTCCGTGCTACTATATGTACCTATGGGATAGAGGAAGAAAAAACTAAATAAAAAGAAAGAGAGGATAGCCCCTATAGCTTTAGAAAAGCAAGGAGCCCACATCCGATTAATGTCTGGGAAATCCATTCAACCGGAATAACAAGACGGCATCCATGCCTGAAACGTGTTTTGCTTGCCTACTATATGAGGATCCAATCACGATCAGAATCTTATAACTTAGTGTAATAATCAGATATAATTCGATCATAGATAAATAGATCTATTTATCTTTGTTGCGGGTGGTGTAGCTACTGAGATTAAGATCAATAAGTTTATTGGAATTGGTTCTATATCAATGGAATCTCATCATCCATACATAAAATCAGAAATTGAACATTTTCAGTGATTTTCCCATGAGCCCAGTAGCTTACATTGCTTAGCTTTATGCTTGTGTCATTGCCCACCAATGCATGTTTTGTTAACATTACATCTATTCTTAATTTTGCCATTTTTTTGGTTTTGTTTTGTATATCTGTATTTTTGTCTAAATGAACCTGTCTCTGATGATCATCAACATATTTGTACTTGAGTGGGCCCATATCAATCTTAGCTTACTTTTGGTGGCTTCAGCTAATAAACTTGAACTCGAGACCCCAAACTTGCATTGCAATATGTTAATCAACTAAGCCACGGGCCCAAAGTCAAAGAACTCTCACATAAACTGCCAGGTTGCCAAATCACACCTCAGCCCTCTTGATTGGGTTTGAAAAGAAAAAATATATATATATACCTTTTTTTTTTCTTGGAGTTGGTTAAATTTTATCTTCTACATACATGTGGCACCCAGTGGTGTTTTGGGGCACCGCATTGACATGGGGTCCATAAAGCTAGATGGTCTTTCGATCATATATATGTTTTTCCAAATTCGCATAACTAGGGTCATAGCCCATCCAATAAGCATAATTATATACAAAACAATGAGGAATCAAGATCCATACATATATGCCACAAAGCAATTCTCTTTGTTCTTCTTATATGCTTAGCCATCAATTTCAACAGTTACTCCTCTCCCCCTCCTTTAATGCAAAGCACTCTAAAGTTTCCAAATTAGGATTGTTAATGGGGGTAGGTTCAGGCAAAGGCCAACCTAACTGGGCTTGAAGATTAGCCCAACCCAAGTGCGAGTTGGATTTTGGGCTCGTTAAAATTGTCACCCTGGGAACTTAAAAATCATTTTACTATTCTTAGATTATGAGCTCAACTTTAATTTCATGCTCATGGGCAGACCAAGTTACCCAGTTCAGGTCAATATGTCAGTGGGCCTTCGCACTGGCTAATTTAATAATTTAATAATTTAATTAGAATATTTAACTAATATTCACGTTATTAAATAAAGAGAGAGTTTATATTACCACACCAAATTTTATTAGGTTAATTCTTCCTTAATACCTTGTAAATTGGTGTGCTCTTAGTAAAAGTTGTTGTAGCAATAGAAATCTCTCTAAATAAAATAGAGTCATTCCTTTTTAATACATTTTTGAGAAATTAAACAGTCAGACCTATTTGTTGCAATTTTATTTTAAAAAAAAAACTCTCTTACTTTATCAACATTGTTACTCAACAAAACTTGATTTATGAATTAGGTTAGTATGATTAACTTAATAAGATTTCAAATCTTACTAAAAGTCATTGCGACCACATGGATTGTCAAATTGGCAAATCCAACACCATAGAATTCTAAATCTCATGGAAAAAACTCAAATTCAAAAGATAAAAGTCAATGATAAATTTTTTTTTCAAAGTTAAATAAAATTTTGTCCTTTGTGACATTGTAACACCAAAAATTGATGCGGTTTGGATCCGCTCCAAGGTTTGTCAAGTGAATTTTATGACATGGATCCCTGTTCTAAGGTTTATGAGTAACAAACTCCGCAAAGTAAGGTTTTCTTGAAATTGTCAAAATTCAAGGTAGTTTTTTGTAATAAAATGCTAACAGCTAGGTCTTCCCGATAAATCTCTATTTTTTCTTTTTCGTTTTGTTTAAGAAGCAAAATTAACTAGAGTTGAAGTACAGGAGCTGACGAGGGGAGTTGCGTCCACTAAAATCAGAGAGCAAAGGCACTACAAGACTTAAAGTAAGAAAGAGTAAGGGCTCATTGTCAAACGTCTCTCAAAAGAAAAGAAATTCTACATCTTATCAACTTCAAATCGATGTTTTTCCTTTTTAGGCAAATAAGCAACTCATTAAGCCTTCTTACCAACTTCAATCAAATCTAATATGGACCACCTATCCATCAGGATACTACATCAAATAATGAACCGCTCTCACAAATCATAATATTTTAACAACTCAAAAAATAAAAATAAAAAATTCAATAGTAATCAATTTTCATATCCCTTTAATTAGGGGTGCACATTGGATTGGATAAATCCGAGAACCGAACCAATCCGAAGCTTTTGGATTGGATTGGTTCGGATTGAACACACTCGTGGTTCGGGTATGGATCGAAAGAAAAAAAAATCCGGTTGATTTGGTTCGGTTCCGGATTAGACATATAATAGAACCGAACCAATCCGAAATCCGAACCAAATTTATATATAATATTAATATATTTAATTATTAAAAAATAGAACTTTCGTTCTGTATTTCTCTCTTCTTCCAGTTAGAAGAAGCCGAAAACCTAGCCACCGTCGTCGATCATCTCCCTCACTCACCTCACCTCGCCATCTCGTCGGAAAACGGAGAGGTAACTCTCTCTCTCTCTCTCTCTCTCAACTATGTTAGGAAGAGGTAACAGTGCACTAACCCATATTGCATCTGTGGATTGGATTGGTTTATACGCCACCTTCACCGTTCGTGTTCTTCAAGAATACAATGCTGGGTTCTTCTAAGATCTTCGCCTCCACATGCGGTGACTTCGCAATCACCCAGAAGAACCAAGCAAGAGTTGTATCAGTTGAATCTTGACCTACGAAAAGGAAGTTCAACCCTGTGTCTTTAAGGAACTTTTCACCTTTAGGTAGCAAATCATTCTTTGAAATTTCTTCAGAAGAAGTCATGTAAGCTGTTATTAGATTAGTTTCTTCCACACCTTTAAGCATATCTTCTCTCTTTGAGGGTATGAATCGATCTATGGTTTTCTTTGCCTTCTCCAATTTCTTCTCCTTCTCGATCATCAACCAACGACACAATTTCCACCATGTTTTAGGAATTACATGCCTATAAAATATGGCTTCAGTAGCAACGTCAATCGCCTTGGAAAGTTCGTTAATAGGAAAGTTCCTAGAAAGATAATTAGGATTCTTCCCAAATGTAACAGCAAAATTTTTGTCGAAAGCAAACCTCAAGAACACATCTTCCAAATCAGCAACAAATGAGAACCGAGAACCGATCCGAACCAATCCGAACCAAGATTGGATTGGATTGGTTCGGTTCTATAAGGTAATTGGATTGGTTCGGTTCTAAATTTGTAGAACCGATCATGTTTGGTTCGGTTCCAATTTTGTCAAAATCCGAACCAATCCGAACCATGTGCACCCCTACCTTTAATTAAGAAAAAAAATTATTTTTATTTTTATTTTTTTAATTATGACCTTTACATGACAAAGCTGTTATTGTATTGATCATCATATCACACTCCTTAGTTTGATCAAACTAGAGATCCATATTCCTTACATGAATGGTCGGGGATGACCTAATCAACCAATCAAATGTACGTCTATTAAGTATTAACCAATACTACTTGAATTGAATATAAACATCCAAATTCAAATTAAAAAAAGAGTCAAGAATTTGTTGATTCCTGCTCTGTCACACACCCCTTGACATGGCATAGGTTAAAATTATAAATTTTTTCATTGGGATACACAATTGAATATCCTCATAAATATGTGACATTGTGTATTTCGAGGAAAATCTATGATTCTAGCACATGCCACATCAGGGCGAGGTGTAGACAATCATTATTCTTAAAATATAAAAAAACATATGAGTCACCCAAATTCAAATCAATGAGTATTATAAATTTATTTCTTAATTAAAATCGAATTAACTTATGAGATATCTGATTTTGTTTGATAAGTAAATTAGATTTGAAAAATAGTCAAATTTTGAATGGGTCACATGCACTCTTGATCTAGTCTTCTATTATATACTAATAGTAAATGATATTAATACTCTTATCTTCAATCCATACCCTTATTTTAAAAAAAATTATTTTTATTTTTTTACAAAATCAATCCTCAATTTTTATCTTCAATATCAGTCATTTTTAACCTTAATATATATTTATAAGGTTTTAAGGAAAGTTGTATAACAATGAAATTTATGTGATTTAGATATGATCACACGAACTTTGATGAAAAATCCTTTCTTGATTGAATCATTGAATCATCCAAATCAATAATCAATAGTAAATAAAAATTTCAATACTATGTTTTAATTGTGTAACTTTTTTATGGTCCCTTTGTCTCTTTTATAAGACTTTTGTTAATAACTACCTCATTGGAGGTTCTCTTCACAAATTGATGCTTCGTGATTGTTCCACTTTTTCACGTTCTGTAACTATTTTTCATACCATCTGATATTGTCTTGTACGATTTTGATATGCGTAACCATACCTAATTCCTCCACGTGGACTAATACTTGTTTCTTAGAATTTAATATTAATATGCTACCAAATGTATTATTCTAATTAGTGATTATTTCTAGGTACTCATTACTATTTTCTACAAAGGATTTAGACAATTTTGAAAAAAGATGGATTGAAGTAAGATTGAGTTTAACGAGCTTGAAGATGATGATTTTGATAGATCAATGATCTTTTGGCTTGGCTCGAGATTAAAAATGAGAGAGAGAAAGGGAGGAAATGACAGATGTAAAGGAATTTATTTAAATAGTTATGAAGTTATTTGTGAGAGAAGACAAAAATCAAGATAATCATTGGAGAAGATGTTTGTCGAGATATCGCCGTTCACAAACTTTAGATATGGAGTGAAGAGTTGAATGTGGGGGAAGGAGGGATCAAGAAATTTGAAAATTTTAAGAGAAAAAGAATATAATTTTATTAAATATTAAATAAATTAATTATATATTGAATTGGATATTATTTAAATGTATGTGTCAATATTGAAATTCATTAAAAAAAAAATAATTGAAATATTAAAATTTATCTGAACCTAAATTTAAATTAAAAACTTTTGGATAATATCTACTTTATTAAATATTCCATACACCTATTCACATGAGAAGAAAACGAGAAGAGACGCTTGTAGTGACACTCCTGAAAATATTTCTTTTTTCTCCTTTTCTTACGATTGATTAAATAATCTGATAATCAATGATATATGTTAGGTGGGTCCACGTAAACATGAGCGTACGGACCTAATAACATCATCCCATGTCTCATGATTGATGACCATTTCCTTTCAATCCCAACTCATAGGGAAACCCAAACAACTGGCGGTAGAGTTTGTCTCGGGTGACGCGAATGAAGTGACATATGTCATCTTTTAAACATGATGTGGACGTATTACACCCAGAATTCCACGTTATTTATTAAATACTCATCATCCCAATCTAACATTGACACGTGCATATTCTTCAAAATATTTAGTAAAATTACACAGAACCCATGTACAAAGAAGAGTATTTTACTAACACCCCTTACAAATATATGATTGATTCACTTGAAATAAATAACAAATAATGAACAAAATGATAGAATGACAAAGTAAAAGACAACTAAGTTTTTTAAGATAATTAGGATATTTTTATTAGAGAATGAAGAGAGTATTTTATTTATTTAACTAGTCTATAAAGAAAATTGAGATTAAAAAACATGCAATCAATCTGAAAATAGATGAATAACTAACAATTGTCTTTAAAATTTATTAAATTAATTAAATTATGATTGAACCCAAGTTTTGAAATATTATAATAACCAAAATCATGTCTTATAGAAATGAAGATAAAATTAACTTGATTTAACATTTATCTGTAATTAGAATTTATATTTATGCTAAATATAAGTTTAACGTTCATTTGATTCTAATTTCTAACCCACCCTACAATAAGAGAATTCCTTTCCTTACTAACATAATGAGAAAAAAGGTTTTATTAAGTTTCATCCACCATAAAAAGACATTGAGATACCTAATACATGATTTATTATAATTTTTTTTTTCTTTTTCACTGTATTAGTAAGGCTAGTGATGCTTTGAATTTGTAACTCTCTAACAAATGTATTTAAAAAATTAAAAATTAAAAATATACATATATGATTTTTCAATATTTTCTTCAATTTCATTGATAAAAGTTAATATTCACAAATATCGTCAATTTATTAATGAATTAATTTATTACAAAATCTAATTGGACTTCATTGGATCACCTGGTCTGCTCAGATCCGATTTATTGGTGTGGACTGTGGAGTTTTTAAGTGTGTGATAAGATATTCAAGGAAGTAATGTGGTGGTTAGTTGTTCCATTTCTACAAAGATGTTGGGCTTTGAATTTGGGTCAACGAACGTACTCTCTACGTCAAAATATTTCGAAACCGTAACTTTCTCAGCCTTTGATAGTTTTCCAACAGACCCATTGTACGGCTTAATAATGAATGCTTAGGATTTGTGAATATTTCATAGTTTCTTAGGTTTTCCGGTTTTTCAATGCAACCCACTTTGATCTTCGTGAGGTATTTGTGTGAATTCGTGTATTGGGAAGATAATCTTATAAAATATTATTTAATGTAGACATTAAGGACATTTAGCATAAAAATTTCATGATTTATGACAATGGCAAAAGACCCACTATTTCTTATATTACTCAAAATCAGGCAATTGCCATAGCAACTCAAGTTTTTGGATAAAAATACCCCCAATTATAATTTCTTTAATAAATTCTTAAAAAATAATCTTTTAAATTGTAACTTCCTTCCTCTCAACATTTTATATAAAAGAGAGAGAGAGAGATCCATTCTCTAACAAATAAGTTATAAATTTGAGAAATCATAATGAGCCTTGTAAATCTACGCACTCCCATGTTTAATTCCTAGCCTATTGAAGATTTTCACCAAAGACTGTCGATTTCTCCTTTATTTTCATTATTTTTTAAATTAATTTATATATTCTTATAATCTTGATGCATATTTTGTTCATAGCTATTTAAATAGAAATTTGTAGTAATTTTTTCTTTCACATAATTTTTAAGGTATTGTTCATAAAATTTACCCAGTATCAAATCTTGACGTTGGAATGTATTATAGAGTCAAAGCTCAATAGTACATATTGTTGAGGTTCGATGTTGTGGACATTTTTCACTTATAAAAACTTATGTTGGACAATTTCATCTAATTTCAACAATAAGTACCATTGAGTCTTGAAGCTATAATATATTTCAATGTCAATGTTCGATACTGGATAAATTTTGTAGACAAAATCGTAAAAATTTTGTGAAATCAATTTTTTTACAACCATTTTTCATTTTTATAATTATGGACAAGAAATATATCAAGATTATAAGAATATATAAATGATTTAAAAAAAATGAAAGAAATAGATGAGAGCTACAAGGTTCACTATGGTCCCTCAAATCTATAGCTTCTTTGATGAAATCCAATGACTTTTTTGGCAAGTTTTGGTAAAGAGAACAAATCTCTCTCTATTTTGATGACATAAAATGTTGAGATAGAGGAAGTTACCATTTATAAGATTATTTGTAAGGGTTTATTAGGGAAATTATATGTGAGGGAATTTTTATCCAAAAACATGAGTTACTATAGCAAATAGCCCTATTTTGAGTATTAAAAAAAAGTGACCCTCTTTTGCCATTGCCATAAACGTATGGAATTTTTATGCTAAATGTCCAAAAATTAAAGATATGAAATATGTAAGGTTTTTTTTTCCTTATTTGTAGATTTCTTTAAATATATCTATCATGAATTTTTCTTAATTTCTTTCATTTTTTTCTCATTATATTTCAGTCTAATTAGGTCTATAATTTCCCTATCATGTATGGCTCTTATTATTCTAAATTTCATTACAATGACCATCGTGGATGCTTGTATTATTGGTTATTTTGAATTTTTTTAGCCCTTTAATCTAAACTAGGGTTACCCAATTCGTTAGTTTAGTACCTAACAATGAACAGATTCGAATTGAACCAATTCGTGGTACGGTTCATTGTAGGTTCATGAAATGAAGCGAACAACTTGAATTTTTTACTTTTTTACATCCTCCTCCACATCTTCATAATATTTGAGTTATCCCCCAAAAGTTTTGAACTGATAGTGTACCCCTTTGACCTTAATCTTTATTAATAGACTAAAGAAAAATGACTAAATACCATCATTTGCAACCTATAAATAAGAAAAGTTGATTTTTTCTTCCCAAAATTTGCTATCTTTAGTCTAATCATTACTTCAACTTTCAAATGCCTTTATCTCTGTCTATCAATGCGAACCGGATTCATTCTCAAGAGGTGAACCACTGACCATAAACCTGATTTGAACCGAATGAACCCATGAATCAGGTAACATAGATCTAGACTTGTTGGATGATAGACTTATTCATCTTTATAGGTCACCCACTCAAAGTTTATTTTTAATTAGTGTAAAAGTGCACATGATTTTGAGTTATTTTCCTCAAATAAGGAGTTTTTCTCTCATCATTAAATTTATAGAAGAAGAGATTAAAAGGAAGAAAATACAAGAAAATGAAAGAATCTCCATACAAGTCTGTAAATGCGTGATTTTTGAGTTCGAAGATCACCTCTACATATATTTGGATTCACCACCATTCTTTTTTATAAAAGGATGTGAATGGACACCTAAAAGATATTTTTTGTTGGAAATGTGTCATTTTGGCATCACAGTGACTCTTATACGAATTAAGATACTGGTCCACCAAGGATATAGGTAAGGGTTCGGTTGGAGAGAAGGGAAGGTGTTAAGCACTCCTCGCTATCCATCAAATGATGATAACCTTAAAACGTGGCCATTTTTAATAAAAATGAACGGAATAAAATAAAAAAAATGTTAAATGATCGACAACTTGTACCCTTAAATGTAAAGGATTTGCTATCGACTTTGATCGTAAGGATTATCTTATTGAAACAGATGATCCTCACCAAAATCTTGTTTTAGGGACACAATTTTGAAAATTGTTAGCTAGTGGCTATGGGCCCATTCTCATGGGTTGAGAAGGGCCCAATCCTCGATAGTCTCAAAAGATTTTTTTTTGTGGTATGTGCAAATTGTGGATGATGATTGTAGACACCCCATTTTTGCATCCGCCTGATTAATCAACTCGTCAACCCGATCGCAATGATTCCCAAAGATGGATGTTATTTCTATTGCTTTATTTTGTTACCAGATGTGTTTCAGAAATCCGGATGAGGTATCTTGAATTGACAAAACCTTAGAAACCACGTTACACTAGGAAAATACGACCCTAGAAACATAGAAATCATCATCTTGCAAACCAAAAAGAAGCTTCACGATAAAAATCACTAAAAATTAACCAAATTACCAAAATACCCCTAACCTCAAAACAACGTTAGAGCCTATGTTACGCTTAGGAAAACCCATTCGAACATATAAAATGACAAATCGAAACCAAATAAATCATTTCACCAATTTTAACAAAATTTGATAAAATTACGAAAATGCCCCTCATAAAGTTCACAATCATTTCACATAAAAATTTTCATAAATGATACAAACCAATATTCTCATTGAATTCCTTACGAAAAGCCGATTCTAAAACATCTTAGAACATTAAAAACCGACTTGAAACGTGAAAAGTCCTCTCCGGGGGTAAAACGGTAATTTCACAATTTTCATAATTAAAAAATTCGAAATTAATAAATAAAATATTAAATAATTAAGTGAAACATTGATGAAATTAATTTAAAAATTTGAACCTAAAAAATTGATCAATCGGACTTTCAGGCAAAATTGTTGAGGGTTCGTGAGATATTTCTTTAAGGACCCCTCCATTTGGGGTCCAAAGAATTAAAGAAATAATGGAAGGGGTTCTCCAAAAATTAAAAGTAAATCAAGCAAGACTGAAGTCAAGGTATTAAAGTCAATTAAATAAGACTGAAGTCAAAATTAAAGTCAATTAAGCAAGATTGAAGTCAAGATATTAAAGGTCAATCATTTAAGACTAAAGTCAAAACATTAAAAGTCAATCAAATAAGACCAAAAGTCATAATATAATTCTAATTAAATAATAACTCTATCTGAATAGAGTTCTAACTTAAAAATAATTCTACCTAAAACAATTCTAATTAAAACACAATTCTACCTAAAATAAGTCTAACTAAAACACAACTCTAATTAAAAGATCTCTAATTAAACACTAACTCTATCCAAATCAACCCCTAAAAACATCTATAAATAGAGGTGCTCACACCATATTTTCGTATCAAATCATAAACCCTAGGAGAAGTAGGTCTAGAAGCTCCCCTAGCCCCCCATAAACCCTAGTTTTGGAGCCCCAACTCCCTACCTAACATCCCCCCTTCAATTTTAGTCTAGAAAACATCTAAAATCCCTCTAAAAACATCCTTAAATCCGTAACAAACTTGAAGAGTTCAGATTCAGAAATAAAGAGATACCTTGATTAAGGAGATTTGAAGTCAAATCCGGAGACAGAACGAAGTAAGGGAGTACAGTACAAGGAGCTCTTTTTGTCAGATCTGAGGGAGCAAAATCCTTGCTATCGGAAAGGTATGAAATTTTTATTTTTATTTTAATCTAGGTTTTTAGCAATGTGATATCTTCGGGAATTTAGTAGAGACCGGCTTTGACCGGGCGGGGTTGGTGCCTAACACCTTCCAATCTCGTAACATGATCCCCGAATTCAGTTTTTTTTGTTTTAGATTAACTTTTATCCATTTAGAGTCATTGATTGGTTCCTAGACCGTAATGATTAGGTGGCGACTCCCAAAACTCAAGGGTCAAAAGCGGATCCGCGCACCCCGCGGATCGAGGGCGCTTTCAATGATAAAAGATGATAATTTTTGTTTTTTGTAAATGGGACTTCAACCCCTACACTTTCGATCGAACCAAAGTCCAATCTACCGTAGATAAGGGAGACTTGGCATTACATTTTAGAGATTTTCTAAAAATTAAAATTAAAGAAGTGAGGGAGGGGGAAATGGAGATGGGAGAATAGGAGAATTTGCGTAAATTAAGACCCTATTCTAGATCCACCTTGAGGCTTCCTTTTTCTTCTTCTTTTTTCTTAGGTACTTAGTATAATTATGTATATCATTTTGTAGAGAAGAAGAATAAGTGAGAGACAGAGAGTTGAATAGAGAGAGGTTCATAATTTTCTTTTAAATTTTCTTAGGGCTTGAGAGCATGACCACTTTTACGAGGGATTGAGGGATTTTTATAAGTTTTTTGGGTTGCTTTTAGGGTTAGAAATGTCAAAGGTGAAAGAGTAAAGGATAATGACATGAGGTGTAGGCATTGGAAGGTTGATGTTTTGATGTAGAGAGGAGTATACATGGAAGGTAGTGGAGATGGATCACTCTTGACTAGATTCAACCCATATAGGTTGAGTGTTAGGTGAGATTAAAGGGTATGGGTATTAGTTGAAAGAATAGTTGTGTAAAGAGGGTAGTTATGGATATTTTGGAAGGGTGGAGGAGATAATGACAAGTATCCATGTAATACCCCAAGTTTTTAACTCGTATCTCGAGGGAATCTAATAGTGAAATTTTGGGAAAAGTTTAAAAGTAAAACTTAGAGTAAAATACTCAGATTTTGTTAGGTTCACTTTCAAGGAAAATCAACTTAGCCATTGGATTCAAAATGGTCAAAATATATACTTTAGCTTATAAGCAAGCTCGAATTCGAGTTCGGATGAAAAAGTTATGAAATCCTCAAATTTTGTGTGGAGTGGGATCCAAAATAGTGAAATTTCGTTAGAGTGAGAATCAGGAAAATTCGATATCACCATTAGGTCCGCAACGAAAAACTATTCAAAATGAAATATTCATTTATCGAATTTCAAATCTGGAAAGCTAAGATATCGTCGACCATCAAAATAAATAGAAAACTACAAAGATACCCTCAGCCTTGTTATAAAAAAATGCTAACTTTCTTTTTAAGTCATTCTCTTTTTCTCCAAAGGACCAAACACCAGCCCACTCTCAATCCAAGGATTTTAAACCATTCTCATCAAGTTCTATCACAAATGGCTCCGGATTGATCGTCGACGAAGAATAAGAAATCATCGGCATCGACGAGCTCCACGTTCTCATCACCTTGAATCTTTATTTCCCTTTCTTTCTTTCCATACCTCATAAAAAATCAGTGAGTGAGCTTGAATAGAACCAACTCGAGGCTTCACTTTATTAGTAGAAAATTCGTCTTTTATTGTAGAAGAGTAGGAGAACGTCGTCGTCAAATGTTTTGCAAACCTTTGCTCATTTTGCACGTTCGACTACTATTATCTGGCTCAGGTTGATCATTGACTATGACCATAAGGTACAGGTCCTTTCACGAAGTGTCAATACGTTCGACTACTATTAGATAGTTAATGATCATTGAGTCATCATTTTCATCTAAGCCTATCAGGCGAACATATGATTCTCTAAGACATTTCTATACTTTCCACAACTACCTTTAAATTACATAGTTTACTTGTAAAAATAAAGAGGAACGTCACGAATCTTAGTTGTATTGCTACTCCCCTATGCATCTTATATTACATAGGAGTTTACCATTGCAACTGTTCATCCTAGGATAGTATGTCACTCCAGACATAATATGACAGACTATCCTTTCAGGCTTTCACAAACTGTTTAATGAATCCAAAAATAATTATGTATATATATTTTTTCCTTTTCAAAAATAAAATAAAAAATAAAACATATAAGTGTGTGGAATGGACATTCGATTTCCTATCATGCAACGGTCCAACTTGTAAAAATAAAGCAATACTCATCGCCTCGTGATAACAGAATCATAAATAAACATGCAACCATCGCCTCGCGATAATAAAAAGTAAATTAACTATCGAATATCTACTCACTATCACACGTAAAAGATGAAAGTCTATACTCTCCTTTAAAAAATTAAGGACGTCGCTTCTACAATGTGATCATTCTGAATTTCAACCTTTAAACCATTTTCTTTTTCAACTCAACAAAATATTTGTAAATTTTTTGAAGAAATAAAAGTATATTTTTTTAATAAATTCAAATATTAACACTTATTTTATAATTTTTTTTGAAAATAATGACCAAAAATGGTAAAAGATAGTTTATATAGGTAATTCGGGGTAAAATCATTGATGATTGGTTAAAGTTGTGAAAAGCTGATGAAAATTTAGCTAAGTATTGAAAATGTAATTTTTTAAAGTTCTTCAAATTGAAAATGGATTTTTGGAGACGAACATCTTAAATATGAAATTTGATATTATGTAATTTTGAAACTTAGTTCTAACGAAAAGCCCAAGAAGTCGAGAGTCAAAATTCTAATAAAAATGTTAGAAATCGTATTTTATCATTGAACCCAAACATTTGATTTTTATTTGTTGAGATTTGAATTTTTAAATCATTCCTGTTGTTTCCAAATAGAGGGTAATTCCTTAATTTCATTAAATAATTTCAAATGTTTTTAATGAAACTAAGGTGCTGAAAAGTATACAAGCTGGTGAGAAAAAACAATGTTGAAAACAAATTGAACTTCAACTTTTATATAGGGGCAAGCGACAGAGGTAGTTGGATGGTCGACCAAGCATGTTGGGTTGACTGAACCCAAGAGTTGTTTACCCTCAAGTTCTTCGTGGGGAGACTGATCGAGGTGGGTGATCGAGCGAAAGAGATTTATTTTCCTTTCGACAATTTGTTCCCCAATTTATCAAAACTTTTCAAAAAATTAATTTTTTTCCTTCTATTGATTCAACAAGAAAATACACTAAATAAATAATTCTAAACATGATATTGTAAGAGATCAATATTTTCCTAATTTAAAACAAAACATATAAGATTTTAAATCAAAAGTTATACTGCTTTGAAAACTATGGCTACTAGGAAGGTATAGAAGTTCTCCTACAATCGAAAACTCAATAAGAACATGAAAAAGAGATAAAGATTCATATGGAGCACCAAATAATACATATAAAAGCATGATTTAAAAAAAATATATTTTATCCTAACTTCAATGAAAATAACATTATTTTTTTTTAAATTGAATATTCGATGCAAATCAAGACTAAGACTATTAGGAAGGTCTACAAGTTTCCTACCTTAGATTCGATGACTAAAAACTCTATGAAGCATGTGGGAGATCGAGTTGGATCGAAGGTTCCGTGTTGTATGTTGTCGAAATTTCTAACTTGTTATATCTCTTCGAAGGTTGCAACAATCTGATCGTTTTTCTCTTCTATGCCAACGTCTAACAAAATCTCGAATTAGTTGAAAACCTAAGTTGAAGATGTAGGGAGGCTAGAGTTTCTTTAGGATTTTCTTTTAGAAGAAGGGAATGTGGGAAATAGATGAATATTTATGGAAATTGTCATGGGTCCTAGCATTTATAGTGTTAAAAGGACGTAACAATCATTATTTGATTTGATTTGTTTTAAATAAAAAGTCTATGTCTCGAATCCCGATTTTCGCAATCTTATAGTCTATTTCGATTAATTTTTTGATGCGGATCTAATGATCTAATCATTTTTAGAAATTTCAGCTTTAAAATTTTTTCCTATTTGATGACCTATGAATTTCTTCGAGACATGTGTTTAAAAATCTGGGACGTTACAAGTATCCTTGAGAATATCCAAAGTATACTTATTTTGAGAGAGAAAAATACCTTTTTGAAAACGAACAATCTCGATGCCAAGAAAATATTTGAGTTTACCCAAATATTTAATAAATAAAATTAGTTTTGAAAAACTATTTGAGGCGATAGATTGTCGAGGCATCATTCCCAATAATGATGATATCATCGACACATACCAAAAAAAATATCGAAAAAATCTCCTTTATGATAAAAATAAAAAATAATCAGACTTTGATTGAGAAAAACTAGCCTCAAGAAGGGCAGAAGAAAATTTGGCAAACCAAAGATCATCTTGTAAAAAAATATTATTAACATCAAGTTGATAAAGAGAGCAATACTTAACATAGGAAATAGAGAGCAAGGCGTGAATTGTAACCAATTTCGCAACATGTGCAAAAGTATCATGATAGTCCAAACCTTCAACTTAATGAACCCTTTGCTACCAAGCGAGCTTCACAATGCTCAATTGTACCATCTGAGCGGTACTTGATCTTATACACTCAATCACAACCAATGCCTTTATTGTTGGGTGAAAGAATGTAGAGGTTCCAAGTATGATTTTTATCTAATGTTTCAATTTCCTTTTCCATAGCATTAGAGTTAATGCTACCTAAATAGAGCATAGCCAATAATTTGTTGTATTGTTCTTGAGTGATAGCGGGCGTGCTGGTTATTATACTTTCTTCAGATTTGGATGTGTTAGTAGATGGACCAATTTTCTTTGGAGGATATTGAATAAATTTAAAGCAACGATCTTTAGTGTAACTATCACAGTTACAATGATTATAGAGATAGATGGGAATGTGATTAGATGTACCACTATGGTTAAAAGGCTTAGTAGTAAGAACAATAGCATCTGGAATTGGAGATGAAGAATCATGAATCTTTTGTTGTTTCTCTTCTTGACAGACAAGAGAATAAATTTTGTTGTGCTCGGAAAAGGTTCCATGAGAAGAATTTGACTTTGAAGAGCTACATATCTTTTATGAAGGCTTGTAAAAATTCTATCCCCCTATCTTGTTGGTGTTGTTGGCAGAAGCTTTCCCATGTGCACAAGAACAAGGTTGGATGGTAACAAGAAAATTAACTTCATTCCACAGTGATTGGTGTTTTGTTAAATAAGTCGAAACACTCATGTCTTCTTGTTGGAGAGAAGAGATAGCTTATTTTAATTCATAAATCTGTGGAAGATTAGATGGAGAAAATCACTCTGATAGATCTAACTAACTCTCCCTTGAAGTGTCGACGTACTGGATGCTACTACGAATTTTTTCTGAGACTGAGTTGAGAATCCATGAGGTAACTAAATCATTTCATCTCTCCAATTGATAGAGTTCCCTTGATATAGTCGGTCTTTCCAAGGTATCATCCACGAAGCCTACATTGTTTTTGGAATGTAAGGCCATGGTGATGGCGCGAAGCCAAGTACCATAATTATAACCTATTAGAGGATGTGCAACAAGTGCAATAGTTGGACTATCCGAGTAACGAATAAAAAGTAGATCATTATTCGATTTTTGCAATTTTGATAGTCTCAGACGAGCTTTCAACATCGGTATGATTTTTGCCATTGAAGAAGCAACGAAAGAAAGAAACTAAAAAAATTAATGAAGAGAGATCATTGATGACTTGTCCTGATATCATGTAAAAATGCACACAATTTTGGGTTATTTTCCTCAATTGAGAATTTTTTTCTTATCATTAAATTTATAAAAGAAGAGATTACATGAAAGGAAATTGAAGAAAATGAAAGAAACACTATACAAGGTTATTTACAAATAAAGGGAAATACAAAAAATAGAATGCTATAATTAAATAAGAAAATAGAATAATCAACCAATTAGGTATAGAATCATGCTAGAGTGACCTCAAGATTATACCTCACATCTCACTTTCTTGACATGGAAGTATGTTGGAACCATATATATTTTCACTTGTATCTTAATGAAAAGCATCTACAGTTTCTACACACTTCAACATTACTCTTAGGTTAATGCTCTAATCTTGCTACCCAAATATAGTAATCATAGTTTGTTGACACAAATAAAGAAATTGTAACAAGTAGATTAGTAATTTAGTGATTGTGAAAAATTGAGCCCAAGTCTATGGATTTGATTTTAATCTAATATTTAGGATAAGTTCTACAGTTGTCACATGTTATGAAACTTTTAGATTAGGATTGGATTTTCTTATAGAAGTGGTTTTCTAGTTATATTATGATAGTAGTAACCAATCACTATCTCATTGGGTTTAGAACTCCACTCCACCACTAATTTGAATCCTATTTGATCTTTAGTTTTCCCCTTTATATATTTGGGTATTGAGTTGTACTATGTACTAAGTCAATTCTTCTAAGGTTTGAGAGAGAAAAGTATAAGGGTGTACAAGGGTTTCAGGATTTGGATTTTGGAATTTGGAATTAAAATCTTGTGTGATTATTTCTTGTATTATCCTCCTTTGATTTCTTAATGAAAAAGATTATATATATCCGTGAATGTAGACATTGTTATCGAACCACATAAATCTCTATGTTCTTTGGTTTATTTATTGATTTTCTTTTATTATTTTATTTGTAATCATATTGAAAAAGGTTCTCTAAATTCACAATAATTGTCACCCATAAACTTTAGCAGCTAATCTAATCAACATCTTAAAATTTTTAGTGTTAAAACAAAGTATATAAGCTTATTTTTAGTGAGATCGGTAGCTTAATATGGAGGAGAATCAATCTCAATACTATGACATCATCGCGCTCATAGACTTTATCAACTAATCGAACTGACACCTCAATTAACTATCACCACTTATTCCCTAAATTTCCTATAGTAATCTCAAATAAGGTATTTGTATGGGTAAGACTAGGATAAATACTATTTCTAAAGATGATGTTGAACCTTTCTCTAATGTTAAAAAAGCAAAATATCAAAAGTTGAGATCAATGCTATTAAGCTTCTCTATCCACAAATAATTTTATTTATAAATCACTAATTATCTCAATGATATCATAATTCCACCATCCAACTTACTTAGTTCATTCGATTTGAATTTAGGTTCTTTGTTTGTTATTCTAGACAGACCTAAATTGTATGATATGATCTAGCTACATAGATAACTTGTTTCTTGGCTTGCTAGTTCGGTTTGCCACATACAAATTATAATAAAGTACAACTATATGAATAATAAAACATAACGGTGAATCCCACACCCTTATCGCTCACACATAAAAAGGGGTTGAGATTTAATCTCGTTACGGATTTTGAAGATAACTTTTAACTTTATTATCTGTCTTCTTCTTTTCCTTTCAAAGAGTTCTCTTCCAAGAGTGATATCTTGCTCACGGTGTTCATAGACTCTTTAGTGCGTATCACGTCAAACATGCAAGGGTAGTTTTGTAACTAATAAGGGTAATTTTGTAAATTAGGGATGTCATTCAATACATGTAAGTTCATTTGATTGGTGGATCCAAGATTTTTGTGAACAAAATTTTTCCTCTTCTAATTTTATTATCTTTCTAGGACTACCATTTTTTTAATAATACCCCTCCAACTTTGATGGTAATCATGGTCAAACTCTATTAATATTTAAAAAAATTCCAAACTTAAACATGAAAAAATAAAAGTAAAAATAAAATAAAATATGATTTGCTTTTGTTATATGAATACATGAATAAGGTAGACGAAGGAGAAAAATTAAATTTCTCTAAAGATATATATTTTGTATCTTCATTATTTGGTGCATCGAATCCAACCACAAAATCCCATGAGTCAAAATTACAAGATTTGTAGTCTAATCAGAATGAATTCATTATATTCCATGATTGGGTTTGGCCAAAATGAGAGCCAATTATGAATCTGATAACATATATATATATTGGCGTGGGACATGTAAATCTTTTAGATCATCTTATATGATTTTGGTATTTGAGATAATTATAGTCAGTGGGTCCCATCCTTTACAAGTACATGCAAGAAAGTCCTGGTATTTGCTTGGATCAAACGGTGAGAATCAAACTGGTTTGGAACAAACCCTTGGGCAAAATTTATTGAGTCAGGGAATGGGCCAGGGAAATGTCTAAGGGTGGATAGAAATGATTCATGTGTCCTTAGATTCCACGATATCGTGTCAATCTCATTATCTTGATTTTGCTATTTTTTTTTCAAAAGCTTTTAATTATGAATCTTATCTGATAGATATATATAGATAGATAGATGATAGATGTCATTCAAAGTTACAATGTGAGTCACGTGAATCGATGGCGCAGCAGCACCATACTACACTACCGCCATCACCAAACAACACATCAACTCCATCAATCCTTCTAAACACGCTTAAAATCTGGATTTCTCTCTCTCTCTCTCTCTCTCTCTCTCTCTCTCACTTTATTAAAAGGTAATTTAATTATTCCTCCCCAAGCTTTGGTAAACATTTCAGATACTCCCTATATTTCAAATGATATATTACCCCCTTGAGATAGTCTTGTCACTTGTGTCCTGTGAGGGAGATTTCCATCTCCTGAGTAGGGCTGTCAATGGGCCCGCCCAGTACGACATGTATATCGGGCCAGTCTTAGGTACTAGGCCCATCACCCAATCAATAACTTATATATTAGAATACTGCTATTGGAACTCTAACATTTACTTATTGCACTCCAATTTCTTAAATTATTTATCACACCCAATTTAGAGAAACACACCATTCAAACTTTACAGAAGTTCGATTCTAGTTCTTACTTCAACATTACTAAGCATTGTAATACATTCAAACAACTTCAATAGATGTTTACAATCAGGATTCGACTTATACAAAATCCTAAACCTTAAAAAAATAGAAATCTTAAAAAGAAGAAGAAGAAGAGAAGAGAGAGAGAGAGAGAATTTCTATTGGAATCCAACTTTTACTTATTCTCAATTATTGATTTTTTTAAATATAATTAGAGGGTAATAAGTAAAAATTGGGGTGCCAATAGCAATTCTCTATATTATATACTAAAATGTATAATTTTAAAAATAAATACATATTTATATATGAAATTTGGGACATCCTAACCTACTGTAGCCCAGTGTATAGTGTGGAAACTTGAATTGGTTGGAGAGTAAATCCATGCTCAACCCCAAGTGACGTGACCCTCAACCCGACCATCAGGTCTGAGTTCATTAACCCAAGTTCAACCTGAATTTGAATTTCTAAAATCAAATTGAGTTCAGGTTAGTCGGAATTAGGAAATTTTGGGCAGATTAGGCTCATTGTGCAACCCTAAACTTATTTTGACCAATAAATAAATTATATCTTAAACAAGAAATACAACATCCAAATCTATCATTGAAAGAATATTTAGACAAATCATATCAAAACAAAATGCACATTAATAATATTCAATTTTCCACGAACCATTATAATAAGATGAAATCAAAAGGTTAAATTGAAAAATTTCTTGATGATGCTCCCTTCACTACTTAGTCCTTAATGTTTGTAACATTAATGAAATGACTTATCTTCAAGAAATCTATGCATACCATATATAAACATATATATCAATGGACTCAAATAGAAAAAAAAAAAAAAAAAGATTTTTTCTTTAATAATGAGAAAATAATAACTAATATAAAAATATATAGCATTGGAATCTGATTGAGTTAAGCTGCCCGAACCCTCAACCCGAATTGAGTCTAGGTTGAGATATTCTAATCTAGGCTCAACTAATCCTTTACATAACTCGACCTAAGATTGCCCATCAATCGGGTTGAGCTCAGGCCAATCCACCGAGGTTGCAGCCCTACCAATGAATCAATGCGATCAGTCAAGGGCATAAGGTTTTCATAATTTGTCCCAACCCAAGTATTAGGTGGGTTGACTATGATTTTGAAGCCTGATTAGGATCGACTCATTTAAGAGCCTTGTTTACAGTAGGCCCAGACTGCCCTAGTCATCCTATTTCCTACACCTTGATATGAACAACAATGTCACCCTTCTCAACTTCAACTCTAATCAATTCTATTTGGTCTTGTGGAGAATAAAAATTGTCCTCCCATCTAGACCATTCATATTGCACCAATCAATGCGAGTCTCAATACAAGTATGATTAAGCATGGGTCAGGAGGATCGTATTGGTATGTATTCGAAGGTCTTGGTAGGATGCATCTATTATATCAGGTAGCTTCACAGGATTAAAACTTATTTAATCTCGGAAAGAATATAATCCCTACATGGAATGATTCTTTCCCGAAGGATAATTACTTTATTTAGATAATGATTAATTGACCAATTGCAATCTGATAAAAATTATGAATTGTTTCTATTATTAAGTTTTTTTTTTTTTTTTTAAAAAGGGGGGGAAACCCACTATAAAAGGGATTAGAAAAAAAAAATGGAGAAAGAGATATTTCGAAGAAGGAGGTCTAAGGACTATTATGGAACATGGAAATCATATAATATGGTTTATAATAACTACCATAGAACCCGTGAATGTAAACATTTTTGCCAAATCACACAAAATCTTTGATGTTCTCACATTTTTCTCTCCTTTTGTATTCTATGAATGATTTTTGTGTTTTAAAATCTTGTCTCGAGATAATATTTCAGAGAAAAGATAGATCGTTGAGATTGTCTCACAAAAATATTTTAATTCATTGCAAAAAAAAAAAAAAATACAAAACATAATTATGAAGTTTTGTACAAAAATTGAAAGCATAAACTTATCCATATTATGGATCCCATCCGTCATATTCTCAACGACTAAAGTCATCTCAATAAGATGACTAGGCATCCATTACCATTAACCTCTTTTCTTTAGGTTACAATGTCTACATTATTGACGGGTTATGATCAATTAATATTTCATGGATAATAACATAAAGTGGGTCATTGGTCTAATTAGGAAAAAACCATAAGTTCTTTAAAAAGTATGAAATACATTTTTCCTCTTATACATATATATATAAAATGATAGATTTTTTCAAAAAGAAGAAAATATTTTTGCCTCTTATGCAAATCGAATAAAATGGATAAAGGGCCACTTATAGCAGGTGACATAGGAAAAAAAGAAACATTAGGATGATGTCATGCTCCCATTGCATAAAATTTCAGGTTATTTACTATGCCAATCCTAAATTTTACTCTCAAAATGTATAGGTAACACTGAGACATAGTGATTATCAAACCGACATGGAAGACATTGATCTTGATACGTCACCATGGGCTGAAAAATTATTTTTGGTTCAATGGATTACATGATACTTTGGGATATGCATAAATCAAGATTTTTAAAATAATTTAAGATTAATTTGATCCATAAATTTTATTTGAGCATAATCTTCTTCATACAATTGAAATAGAAATGGAATTTTAACAATCATGCTAACTTAAGGAATATGTGGCTTTGTTTCTCCAAAATTACAATTAAAGTACCATTTTTTTTTATAAATATTTATATAATAAAATACAACGATGGACCATACTCTTTTTATTCTATTATAAAGAGGGATTAAAATTTAATTTTGCTACATATTTTGAGATTTTTTTTAATTTTATTGTCTTTCCTCTTTTATTACTTTCTAAGAACACCCTTCAATTGTCTTTGTTTAAAGTGATTGTGCAGGACGTTAAGTTTAACATTGAACTAATGTAGAGGTGTGCACAGAACCATAAATGCTCTTTCTTGCACTTCAACTTAATGTAGAACGTAGTGACATGCCTAGTCACACGAGCACGACTCATCATGAATATCCCTCCCAAAGAGGACACACGGGCGAACTCTAATACTTATGGTAAGGTGAAAACTTTGTCCTCACACCTTGACATATGTTGTGATGAACAGTGGGATAAGTTATTTTCCCCAAATTTCAATAGTATCCTTGCGGCTCGGTATCAACCTAGTACACGCTTCAATAGAGTAACAATGAAATTTTAGAGAGGTCCCATTCCTTTTGCCTTTTATGGTGCCCTCCTTTATTATAAGAGGATAGTTGCAAATTGCACACGCAACAATCATGTAAACGGAGTTGATCTTTTCTTGGTTGTCCGAATTCCAAAAATTAAGTTACTTATGTCCAATACAAATTATTGCTTGCTGTCAAACAGCTCCAAAGAGGACTTTTGTTCTTGTTAGGTTCTCCTACCTATTCTATGTACAAATGATTATTTGTTAGAAACTCTCTTTGGTAAGAATATATGTAAATGTAATCTGGAATTTCAATGATTTGTGAGTGGTCATAGTGGATTTGCGTCAACAATACTCATATTTCTAAATTTAATGATTCTAGGTCATACTTGTCTTTTCTTAATAATCAATTTTTTTTCATATATATGTATCAAACTTTTCTTCAAATATTGAATTTGTCTTATTTTTAATGAATTCGATAACTCGATGATGGAATATTGAGCTCATGTCTATGGTATTATCACCAAGATAGTTGGCGCCTTCATCAGATCTCCTCTTCCTTTTGCTAATTACTAACAAGGTAGTACAACATAAAATTGTATTTTGTTTTTTCATGAAATTTGTCAAATATGATGGATTATATTAGACAAAATGCTGTATATCCGACCAAATATGACTTATAAATCAGATGATAAACAAATAATTGAATGCTTCTGGGCTCCCATCGAACATGGGTCCTTATATTTTTAAATAAATTGTTGGGTGGTGTTCAGTAACAGTGTAAACCCCACCATCTCAAAATCTCGTGAAGATGGGAAGTTGAGGAGAAATTAATTGATATTATAGGAAAACCACCTCTCCCCCACCTTTTTGAGAGAAACAACACTATCCCATTTCCCAAAACATAAAAATTTCAATTACACAAAACCCTAAGACCCTTGAGAAGAGACATTTCTAGATCTACTTCAATAACCCACCTTGAAAATTGAGATAACTTCCCATCCATCACCATCAATCCCAATATTTTAAAACAAATAGAACTGTAAATTTTTTTAAAAAAAATTCCTCTTTTTTGTTGAAAATCCATAGCCCCAAAACTCAAACCTCCCACGACCCAATGTTTCAAACTCCATCATTTTCAGTTGGACAATTAAACAAAAATTAAAAAAAAGAAAAAAAAACCATATCCAACCAAGTGAATGAAATCCTCGTGAAGATATCTTCCCTACTTTTAAACCACTAGATTGTACTAAAGATTCAAACTTTAGCACTCTCAAAGAAAATCCAACAGTTTTAATTTTAAGGAAGATAGCTTGCTCAAGACAACAGAATCATTTTTTCTGAATAAAGGATAGTGGAACATGAGATGTTGGCGCCCCACACACATTCCCATGCACCCTCTCTCTCTCTCTAACAGTCACACTCCCATGATTTTACATCACTTCTCATATTCTTCCATGATTCCATCCCATGTATCTTTTTATCTAATTTTTGTTAATTAATTTATAAGTTGGTTTTGTTTTTTTAATACATGTTTTTGTGTCATACTTTTCACCACCTTCTGTTCTTTGTTAGTTGACACAGTAATTTCGACTTGAAACCGCCCATCTTTTCCTGTCTATAGAGATTTGATTTCTGATTTCTTTTTTTTTCTTTTTTTCTTTACCTCACTTGCCTTGTTCATGTCCTTTTGACCCTTCTCCCTTTCCCTCTCATATCAAGTAGCAGTGTTGAGTGTTGGAGCCTAATTAAAGTTGAAGTTGTAGAGAGATATCAAATGAGGTCCTTAGGAGGTGAGGTTGTGAAGAAGGCAATGTGGCTCTACCCAAAAGTTTTGGGTTTTAATCCTTCTGAGAGATGGGGACACTCTGCTTGTTGTTTCAATGGGGTTGTTTATATTTTTGGGGTAAGTATGATAATGGGTACCCATTAATTTCTATTTGTTTTTTATTTTAAATTTCTTTTGATATCTAGTGTTATTGATGTTGTTTGTAAATTTATGTTGTCTTTGTTTTCTTATTATTTTAATTTTTTTTGTTGTTGTTACCTGTCTTTCTTGAATGTTAGATGACTCTTTGGATTGTTATGGTGTTATTCTCATTATTAGTTTTTTCTTAATTTTTTTCATAGATTTTTTTCTTCTTCAAATTTTCTGATTTTCCCTTCTAAGTTCTAAGTTCTTTGTTTTTATTTTTCTTTTATAGTCCATGATTAATCCATGTTTGCTTATTCTTTTATTGAGGTATGTGTGCATATCTTGGTCTGTCTTGAATAATCTTGACTCTCAGTTTATTTATTTTCTGTTTTTATACCCCTTGTTACTAATATTTTGGAGTTCTTTTACAAGTTGTTTTCTTCTTCTCTGTAGTACAGTTGGATTTTAACAATATAACAAAAAAATTTATTTTTATAGTTAGAAACATGATGAACCCTTTGAGTTAATGGATGTATTCAACTTGGCTCATAATATTTGATTTTTATTTTTTTCTTCTACTTTATGCTTTCACTCTGATCCATTAAATGTAGTCCATCCATCCCTTGAATGGTTATAGTCATTCATACTATATTCTAATTTTTAATGTTTCATTTCTGTAAAATTGATGACCAGTTTGGGTTCCTCTCTTTAACAAACAACAAATGAAAAAGAAAAGAAAAAAACGTAAAAGAAGTTTTCATTTTTCCAGAGCACCATCTCTAATCAGTCAGATTTTACTCACACTTCTTTGTTGGTTCCTCCCTTGAATGATTTCTTCCTGACTATTTTGTTCTAAATGAGAGCTATTGATTTTTTTAATTAATTAAATTTTTTTTTTTAAATTTCTCTTTTTGAATTGCTCTGCATTTTGTTGGAAGTTATTCTCATTTTTTGATTGGGTCAGTTCTTTTCACAGTTGACATGTTTCTCAGTTTTTCTTTTAACAATATTAGTTTCTTGCCTTAACCTCTTTCCATCTATTCTTCAAATCCACCCATTAATTAATTTTGTTTTTTCAAAGATCCCCTCATTTAAAGACCATAGTATGGACTCTCCATCTCTTTCCAACATATTAAGAGATTCTTCACATTTATCTATTTCAGGGATGTTGTGGTGGGTTACATTTCAGCGATGTACTTACGCTCAATCTTGATACAATGACTTGGAACACCGTTTTAACCACGGGTCAACGCCCTGGCGCAAGAGACAGCCATAGTGCAGTACTTATGAGGCATAAAATGATAGTGTTAGGGGGTACAAATGGTTCTAAGAAAGTGAATGACCTTCATATATTGGATCTTAGAACAAAAGAGTGGAGGAGTCCTAATTGTGAAGGGATTCCACCGAGTCCTCGTGAAAGTCATAGTGCTACTGTCGTTGGAGATGACAAATTAGTGATATTTGGGGGTAGTGGTGAAGGGGAAGCAAATTATTTGAATGACTTACATGTTCTAGACCTAAATACCATGAAATGGACTTCTCCAGAAGTGAAGGGTGATCTTCCCGCTCCAAGGGATAGTCATATTGCGGTTGCAATCAGTAACAAACTTCTTGTTTATGGTGGTGATTGTGGGGACCGATATCATGGAGAGGTTGATGTCCTTGATATGGATACGTTCACTTGGTCTAGGGTATGTATTACCTCTCGATTTCATTTTAGATTAATTATGATTATTATAGTCTTTGTTGCTTTGATGTGGATTGTTTGCTATATTGTTAAGATACATCTAAATTTGGAATAATTTTGTAATTGATGGATGTTCAATGTTGCCACAGCTGATTGTTCAAGGATTGTCACCTGGTGTTAGAGCAGGTCATGCAGCTGTAAATATTGGGACCAAGGTAGGGCATTTTTCCCGAATAAATTTGAAGCAAATAGTATAAAGTTCCGTAAAGGAAAAAAAAATGTAGGATAAAAGAAAATTGGTTACCAATTTCCTTCTTGCTTTGCAGGTTTACATCATTGGTGGTGTTGGAGATAAGCATTACTATAATGATGTTTGGGTCCTCGACTTAAGCACTTGTTCATGGAC
Organism: Akebia trifoliata; assembly: GCF_017979445.1. Lineage (NCBI taxonomy): Eukaryota > Viridiplantae > Streptophyta > Magnoliopsida > Ranunculales > Lardizabalaceae > Akebia > Akebia trifoliata. The sequence goes on along the minus strand of NC_141382.1, from coordinate 12,214,494 downwards.
TCAACTTTTTATACGGGGTCAACAACCACAAGGGCGGTTTTCTCATACAGCGGTGGTTACAGACTCGGATGTTACCATCTATGGAGGGTAAGCTGGTTTAGAGTCAAATCATTTGATCGACCTTGGCCTAGACTAATTTCTAGTTTAAAAGTTTCACTTAGAAAAATTATGTTTCGATTTGTTTCTTGATGTCAACTTTGCAGTTGTGGGGAGGATGAGCGTCCTCTCAATGAGCTACTTATATTGCAGCTTGGAGCCGAGCATCCCAATGGCCGTTACAACATTTCCTTGTGCAAGACTTTCGGAAACCATTGGAACCAAGAAAAAAGAAGATTTCTTAGAGGAGTGGATACTAATTCGGTAGGATAGACGGATACGAATACATTAATATAACTTCATTTCCATATTATTTCTTCAAACAAACAAATTGTTATTGACTTTATTGCAGGTCTTTGGGATTAATGGGGAACCAAATAGGAAAGTCTGTGAACCAGATTCAAAGCACTCTCGTCAACGTAGTTCAGGTTTTCCTTTGATTATTTCGTCAGTTTCATGATAAGTTCACCTAGAGATACAGAAACATGACCCACCTTTGATTCTCATTTATCAGATAGTTTGCATCACAAGAGGAGGAAAACTAGTGATTCAAACGTGTGTGAGATTGAGTCGGAACAAGAAGAGCATTCTCTTTCACTCTCACAGAACTCATCTCCTTCCCAATCTGACCAAGAGCAAGCCCCAATTCAAAATCTCTCCAGTTCGGTAGCCGAACCCAATGTAGCCCCTCATCGCTTTGGTTCATTGAGACATCGGAATCAGATTTCAAGCAATTTCCATCGGAGAACTCCACACGATTTCCATATTGTTGGAGGTGAGCATCCGAGACAACTAAAGCCAGAACGGTTTCTTCATGCTCACACAGGAAGGCAAGAAATGAAATACGTAACAGCAGGACAGAAGCCCCCGGAGGCAGGGCCAATACACACGTTGGTAAAACTTCGTAATTGATACCAAAACATTTTTATTGGTTTAATATTTGTTAGTTTATTTTACATTTCTATGTATCTCACTCTTATCTTTCTTGATAGATTGGAGCTGAAATCCGAGGCAAGGTTGATGGTGCTTTTGATTCGGGCTATCTAATGACGGCTAATGTTAATGGGAAGATCCTCAGAGGGGTCTTATTCAATCCTGTAAGCTACTAAAAAATAATTTAGTCCATGAACGAAACCCAAGTTTTCATTTTTGTTTGTCCAAGAATTATGACTCGATCAATTTCATTTCTGTGATCAGGGACCTGGGGTTATCCCGAGAGCGTGCGTTCTTCCTCAGAATTCTTCATTTGTGTCTGGTCGGGTTGCTGGTGTTCAACCATGTACAACTTCCAACTGCATCGGTCCCACTTATGTCATGCCTGGTCAACAACCTATGACATTCACAACTCATGAATCCAATCATCATGTTCGGCAAGGTCAATCACCTCCAGTAGTTAGAGCTGCCCCAACCTTGGCTCGAGCTGATCTTCAAGACACGCTTCTAACTCTAGGCGGACCTGGAAGCAGCCATGGTGGATCATAGGAGAATTGGTGTACGTACACACGGATGGAGAATGAATCCTTTTTTTTTTGGTGTGTAAATGTGAAATAGATCAAAAATAAAAAAAAGTTTCATGTTCATCTAGCTTTAAAAACAGTCGGGTAATTCGTTTTGAATCGGTCTTTATGTATCAACCGTTTTGGCTTGAATCGTTTGTTACATAATTTGTAAGATTAAGATGATTTGGGGTTTTTGAACAATGATATATGCTCTAGATCAATGTACCTTCTAATTATGAGCTTGTAGTCTAAGCCATACATTTTGCTCATCTGATTATCCATCTCTTTTCTCTTCATTTTTCTTTTTTCTTATTTTTAAGTATGCAACACCCTCTAACCTAAGTCAATTCTCTATTAAAACACATAAATAACTTAAATGACAAAATCTCTCATACCCTATAAACTTTTTACAGGTTCTCAAAAAAGATCATAAAGTATGTCATATCTCATATCTTGTATCTCGAGGTGTTTAAATGATTTTTGCTTAAAAGCATGTGATGTTGGTCATGGGATGGATGGTTTATAATTTATAGCAATGGGCATGAGCTTTATAATATATTATATTATATTATATATATATATATATAGATAGATTGATAGATAGGTATATTGTTTATAAAGTAAAGTTTGTATTTATATATAAATATATTTATTTTTATGCTTTTTATTGAGAGCTATTATTGGTATCCCAATTTTTATTTGTTACACCCCAATTTGTTAAATTATTTACAACACCCCAATTAAAGATTAAAATGCACTCTTCAAACATTACAAAGGTTTGGCTCAAATTATAATCTCAACATTACAAAATATTATTTATAATTATGATTAGAGTTGTGTTGGAGTGATTTTAAAATTCACTCTATCTGTTGACGTGGAGGTGTAAGTATAACCTTTTATATTTTTCATTTGCATCTCGATGAAAAAAATCTATGATCCATACACATCCACATTAGCAAAGTATGAAACGAAGTGAGCATTTTCCTTCTGATTAGGCACATGAAATCTGAACCGAAAAATTAGAAATGTAAAAGAATTAAAAAAAAAACACGAGTTTCTTTGACACCTCAAGTTTTACTTATTCTTAACCCTTACCTTATTTTCTTAATTATAAATTGCATTTTTCTCAAAATGTATGTCACAATATCAAAATTTCAATACAATCTTCATTTTAATTCTCAAAACATGTTTTTCTAATGAATTGGTCATTTCTATAATCAACAAATTCTCTAATAACATAAGTGATGAATTCACAAATTTGTAGACTATAAAAGTGTGATGAAAAATATGTTTTGGAAATCAAAATGAACATTCTATGGAATTTCGAATTTCGAATTTCGTCATATTTATAATTGGGTGTGCTAAGTAAAAATTGGGGTGCCAATAGCACATCTGTTTATTTATGTGAATAAGAGAGTGATGTAGGTAGGTAGGTTGGTAGGTATGATTGTGAAAGAAGAGAGTCCAGCTGTACGAAGATTTTGCGGGGTGTGACGTGTGTGGGTGCACGGAAAAGCTCCCGTGGTTCCCGCGGGATGCACTTTAGTGAGTGAGTGAGGGAAAAACAGTCGCTTTCAGCCGTCTGATCTGTCTCCCCCAAGTCATTCCATCACTTCGACAAGACGTCTCTCCTGAATTTCATTACGTCATCCACGAGTTTTCAACTGTGTGTGATTCCTATTTTGCTCCGTACCTTACTTACATACTTTACAACTTAATCGCTCACTACCGTTACACGTGTATTAATTATCAATTGTTTGTTATTTTTCACAGTTATTAGGTAGAGTTTTGTACACGACGATGTCTCTTGGGAACCTAAAATAAGAATTTTTTATATTTATTTTTTCTTGATTCTTATTTATTTAGATTATAATTCTAATTCTAAAACAAGTGGATCCGAAATTAAATATGTCAAAATGCCCGTGGGTATCTAAAATCCAATAAAAGGAAAAATAATCAAAACATTATAAAAAAATTCTTTAAAAAAAATAATATATCATTTAAAAAATATCGACTTAATTACAATTTATTCTAGTAAAGATATAAGTTTATTTTTTATAAGAATTAAAATTTCTTTTCTTTACATGTAAAAATCGTTTAGGAAAAGTGGCTCATTTTAAACTTCAAAACATAGTTTATATAAAAATTTGAAGAACTTTGTGTAAAAAATGTAAGGAAATCTTAAATAATCTATAATAATAAAAAAATGATAAAATAAATTGGTTTCAAGTACTGATGGTTACCCATTGAATAGAACCTGACGGTTTTGTTCCTATCAATTCAATTTCATTTAAGAATCGACTATAGTTGGATATACCGAAAAGAGAACTAAAATCAAGGTTTTCAATTTAATCTGATTAAATGGATATTGATTGACGCCCCTATTTTAGAATTTTGATCTTGTATCCACAAAACCAAGGTTAGACTCTAAGTCTCCATGATCATTAAATTTGGATTTTGTTAGGACTTAACAATATTGTATGTTAGGCTTGGCATGTTATCTAAATGTAGTCGGTGCTAGTCAACTCCATTGGTAAAGTCTACGGGTTGTCAAAAAATATATAGTTCGATGTAGAATTTTGTTGAAAAAAATAATGTCATAATATTAAAAAATAATAAGTTTACATTTATCTCTAACCATTTTTCAACTACGATTAAGATTGAACTTTTATTTTGATGAAAACTAGTTTCAAACGACTCTAATCACCCACAAAAGGTGCATGAATTTGAGATTTTGATAAATGATCAACTCTACGATCAAGAATCAATATTGAAAAATTATCAAATTTAATTAGTAGATTTTATTAATCAAGTAAAATGGTTTTATTAAGGATTGAGTAATATAGTTAGTGAATTTAAAAAGCACCTCAATGCCATCCCCCAAGGGTTAGTGGGATGGCAAATACCACATCTTAAGAAACAAAGGTCTTGAGTTTGAATCTCCCCTTAGGGACTAATTATAGGTATAGTGTAGATACTCCAATTTGAACGGATCCCCACTTGAAAAGGACTTACAAAACATATTTTATCAAAAAATCTTCAAGGGGCTTAAAAGCTTAAATCTTAAAACTCAAACTTATCATTTAAAATAAGGACCTTAGGACATCTAAAAATCCTATGGACTCACAATAAAGCTTCTAAACCCCATCATCTTCACAATCCTTCATCATTCAAACCCCAAACCTAAAATGAATCTCAAACCCATTTTTAAGTCCATTTAGAACTCACTAATCATGAACCACCCTAAACCCCCATTTTAGTCCTATCTTAAATCAAACCCAAACCTAAGCCTAACGTTAACCTTAAACCTAAGCCAATTCTAATGCAATTTCTAACCAAGGCTACAACCGAATCCTAAGCCCAACATACAAATACTCACTTTAAATAAAACCCCTACTAAAGCCAAAATTCATATCCATGTCTATAAACTTAACCAATGAAGATCTACACAATATCAAAAGCCCATGATCATCAAGTTGGACACTTGTCACCATGCCAACCCACCTCCCAAAGTCAATCTGTTTAACACAATGACCGTCCTCAAAAGCTACACAACTCATACATCTATCCACCCCACTTGTCATCACTAACCTCTATCATTTTTTTTCAGACTTTCATCACAAGCCATCCCTATACTCTTTCTCCTTAATCAACTCATATGGTCTACCAAAAGTAAACACATACTCCCACTTTTGTCACATGTCACCACCTCCTCAAATTATCATCACCAATCACTTACATTAACCAAATTTCTAAACTAATACCCACACACTCTAACTTAACCCTCACTCAACTTATGGATGGGTTGTCTAACCAACCCAATTGGATTTTATCCATGTGTTTGAGTCAAAAGTAATCCAATTACCCCCTTTGGTTACATTTATCTTTCCCTAACATCAAAATGCCAAATTCACCATGCCTAAACCTTATGATATTTCCCTTCACTTTTTCATCTTGACTACTTTAACCTCAAAAGTTACCCCCAACACCTATAAAAATCCCTCTTTTCCTTTAGAAAAAGCCCATGTTTGAATTCCCCCCTCAAGTCATCTCCCTCTAGCCCCCCTCTGAATTTAAGAATTATACAAAAATCACTACTTAATCTTCTACTCTCTTACTTAATTTCTTCCCTAAAAACAAAGGACTAACATAAGTACTTCATCAAGAGCCTAAGAAGAATAATGACTTAAAAAGAAGAAAGAAGAAAAATCAGTTTTAATTCATGGAAATAGAAAAAAAAGAATTCAAATTGTATAAAAAAAATCTTCGTTTACAAATCGAGATTGTTTCAATTTATAGAACACAATCCTAACTTAGTTAGATAACTAATCATACAAGAATAGGAAAACTAATTCCTTACATATTAGCTCTAAATCAGTGTCCTACAGCTATACGATTTGTAGATCCCGAATTACAAAAGAGTAAATCTCAACACTCCCCCTCAAGTTGGTGCATAAATGTCACACATACCCAATTTGTCTAAAAATTTTAAAAAAACTCGATTTGAGACTACTTTGGTGAGAATGTCAGCTAGTTGATCCTCCGATCAAATCTTCGGCAACTCCACAATTTTTTCATCTACTTCTCCTTAATGAAGCATCTGTCTATCTCAACATGCTTTGTACGATCATGTTGAACTGGATTATGGGTAATATCACATGATGCTTTATTGTTACAATATAGTTGAATTGGTTGCCCAGATGGATAACCCAAATCCTGCAAAAGAAGTCTTAACCACAATGATTCACAAAGTCCAAGCACCATACCTCTGAATTCAGCTTATGCACTTAAGCGAGAAACAACATTTTGTTTCTTGCTTCTCCATGTAACAAGATTACTTCCTACGAAAGTAAAGTAACCAAAAGTAGATTGCCTATCATCTATGGCTCCAACCCAGTCAGCATCAGTATATGCATCTATGCTTTGATAATCAACATTTTTAGTGAATAAAATTTCTTTTCCAGGAGCTGATTTCAGATATCTCAAAATGCGCATAACTGCATTCATATGTTGTTCTCCAGGATTATGCATAAACTGGCTAACAATACTCAATGCATAAGCCAGATTTGGTCTTGTGTGTGCTAAGTACATCAATCTCCTTACAAGTCTTTGGTATCTTCCTTTATCAGTAGGTGCTTGATTGGACTCAACACATAACTTCAGTCCTTCTTCTACTGGTGTATCAGTTGGTTGATATGCTGTCATACTAGTCTCTTGTAATAGATCTAAGGCATAGCTTTTTTGAGATAGAAATATTCCTTTATTAGATCAAGATACTTCAATCCCAAGAAAATACTTTAAAGGACTTAGATCTTTCATTTTGAATTCTCTAGACAAGTAATCCTTGAGAGCCTTCTTTTCTTCTTGATCATTTCCTATAACTACCATGTCATCCACATATACAATGAGTGCACTGATCTTACCCAGTTGTCTTTTCAAGAATAAAGTGTGGTCTGAAATTTTCTGATGGTAGCCAAAGACTATCATAGACTTTGTGAATCTTCCAAACCATGCTCTCAGAGATTGTTTCAACTCATACAATGATTTCTTTAACTTGTACACCTTTCGACTATGCCCTTTTTGTATCATGTATCATGGTGGGAAACCCATGTAGACTTTTTCAGATAGTTCACCATGTATAAATGCAATTTTCACATCAAATTGTTGCAATGGCCAATCAAAGTTTACATGTGCGAACTGTATTGATTTTGGCTACAGGTGCGAATGTCTTTGTATAATCGATCCCATAAGTTTGGGTGTAACCTTTTGCCACCAATCTCACTGTAAAGCGTTCAATTGTACCATCAGCCTTATACTTCATAGTATAAATCCATCGACATCCGACTGGTTTCTTTCCTGGTGGAGAATCAACGAGTTCCCAAGTTTTAATTTTTTTCAGAGATTTCATCTCCTCATTCATATCTACTTCCCACCTAAGGTCAGTTAAGGCTTCCTACACACTGCTAGGAATAAATACAGTAGATAATTGATTTACAAATGACAAATTTGATTTTGAGAAACGAATGTTTGACACATAATGACTCATAGGACACTTAACTTTATTAGAAAGTTCAGGTTCATATGTGAGTTTAGGAATACCTTTAGTGTGACACCGTGGTAGTTATTTTTTTAGTGACTCATGCACTAAATCAGGAACATTCTCAACAATCGATTGGTTTGATATATCAGTTGCGAGGGACTCGAACTCGGACGACGATGGGGTTGGAGCCATACTTTCTATTTCTAGGCATTCATCACCACTTTGATTAAAACTTATACCACTCAAATCCAATTTGCCCAATTCCTGATTGGCTGGTCCACCTTGTGAGTCATCACTACTAGAATCCAAGTCCAAGTTTATGCCCACATCATGGTTGTGATCTTTGAATTTAGAGGATTCAATTTCCTAAAAAATGTGATAATTATAATCTAGAATCTAAATTTCTCTCTAGTACTCCCCTTGAAGTTCAGGCTCAAAGGAAAAATACATTGAGTCTTCATGAAAAACAACATCCATTATGATGAACATTTGTCGAGTTGGAGGGTGATAACAACGGTACCCCTTTTATTGAGTGTCATATCCAAGAAAAACACATCGTAATGCTCGAAGAGTTAGCTTGTTGCATTGATGCTTATGGAAGTGTACAAATGCTACACAATCAAAGACACAAGGAGGTAAATTGGGGATGATTAGGGCAACAACTGTGTTAGTGAGAGCTTGCAATGGTGTATGGAAGTTAATAGAACTGGAAGGTAAATAATTGATTAGATATGCCGCAGAGGTAAGCGCTTCTCCCCAATATGATAACGGCATATAACCTATCAATGAAGCACGAACAACCTCAAACAAGTATCAAAATTTTTGCTCTACAACCTCGTTCTGCTTGGGGTGTGTGGACATGGGATTTTAACTCTTTTTGAAACATCCCTCCACTTTGGGGGATTTTGGAGTCGCCACCATTCATTTTCGGAAATGGGTATGAATGGTCACTCGAAATTGTATTTTTTGAAAAATATGTCATTTTGACTTTTGATGACTCTCGTATGGATAGGGTACATAGTCCAACCTTGATTCAAGGTAAAGGGGTCCATTTATAGAGTAGGGAAGGTGTTAAGCACCCTACTCCATCCACTATAGGAGGTAACCTCGGATTCGATCAACTTTTAAAAGTGAAAATGACATTATAAAAATTAAAAACCGATATGTGCCCTTGTGTAGGAGGGGCTTTGATGTTTGTTTAGTCCATTAAGGACACCCTTATTAACAAAGGGGTCTCCTTTGATGGTTCAAACCATGGTGGTGTGTGCAAATGTGTATAGAAAGGGGTGAGTAGAAGATGAGAGTTAAAGGAGGTATTCTTTTGTCAAATCCACCTTGATTCAATCTTGATCTTCTTAGATCTTCCAAGATGTTCTCCTTTGAGTCTTCTTTTTTCCTTTCTTGATTTGTTTGAGAGAAGGTTGAAAGTTGAAAGTGGTGAGATGAGTTGAGAATTGATGGTGGTTAGGGAGTAGAGTAAGAGTAGAGAGTTGAGGGTTGAGTTGAGGTGAGTTATGATTTTTTTGAGGTATTTTTCTTAATTTTTCATTAGGTGTTGGATATTAGATTTTTCATTAGGGATTGTGAGTTGAGATGATGGGATTTTATAGAATTTGAGAGTTATTTTGAGGGTAGAGTTGGGTGAAATGATTAGAATTGATAGAATGGTGTGGGGTTTAATAGAGGGGTATGTATAAATTGATGAGGTTTGAAGGGTATTTGTGTAAGAAGGTTAAATGGGTGAGTTTTGACCCAAATGATTTGGATCCTACCCAACCCATTTGGGTGGAGTGTTTAGTGAGGTGAGATGATGGGTTTTTAAGATGGTGGTTGTGATTAAGTGTTATTTGATTTAAGAGAATTGAAGATTTAAGAGAGTGATTGATGATATTTTGGGAGGGTGAGGGAGATGATGCCATGTGTCAAAGTAGGTGGAAATGAAGGGTTGTGATGAGTTGATGGAAAATGATGAGTGTTTGATTTGAGAAGATGGGTGTAGGTTTAGATTGTAGATGTAGGTTTTGTAGGAAATGATGAAGGTAGATTAGAGGAGGGTGATGGTTGGTTCGTAGGGAGTGATGGGGGAGTGTGTAGGTTGTAAGTGTTTGATTTGAGAGAATGGATATGATAGGTTAGGGGAGAGGTGTAGGTTGGAGGTGGGGTAGATGCTATTTAAAGAAAGGTGATGGGATAGGTTGGGGATGAGGGAGGTGAGATAGGGTGATGACATGTGTCCACCTTGATGATTGTGGTGATTGGTTGTGATGTTGGATTGGGTTGAGTTGGGTTTGGGTTGAATGATTTGGGCTTGGGTAGATTGTTTGATTGGCCTTAGGTTGTTGGTTGAATAGGAATGGATTTAGGTTGAGTTGAATAGGTTTGGATAATGGGTAGAATAAGAATGAGTTTAAGCTTATGTTGGATTGAGTTGAGTGGGCTTGGGTTTGGTTAGAATAAGAATGTGTTAAGGGAAATAAAGGAGTGGGTAAGTTTTTGGTCCGTGGTCCACGTAAGAAGTCTTATGCCATTTATTGAAAAATGAATAACAAAATTCATTGGATTTTTGTAAGTTTGGGCCTCGGAGTCCATTCCAATTTTTACGATTTTGGGGGCATTTTACATCAAAGGCCCGGTCAAATTTGGGTATCTACAGCTGCCCCTCTTTGTAGGAATTACGTGCAAAGAACTGTAAAGAATAGACGAAACCCTGATTTGTACGGGCCCGAGGATTTTGCTCAGACAAGTTTGAAACCTCCGATTTGATTTGACGAATTTGATGGTAAGAAGTGGTTACCCAAGCACAGGGTTTGACAGGATGAGCCTTTTGATTTCCTCGTCCTCGTGACGCGGAGCTCGTGTGAGGTCTCGTATTTGTGATAGTTTGGAAAAAAACTTTGAAACGTGAGTTTTCTAACAAGTCTTGGACAAATGAATTAAGTTTTTGCAAAATGTTATTTTTCGATTTTTTAGATTTTTTTATTTTTTGATTTTTTTGATTTTTTTGATTTTTTTGATGATGATTATTATTATTATTTTGATGATTTTTGTTTATTTTTCCACAAGTTAATCTTCCCACTTCATGCGTTGTCCCTTGTAATGGTGCCTTTGATCCTTTCAACGGTGCAAGTAGTATGGTTGTTAACATTTATCATAAATCCAAAAGAGAGTTTTGTTATTGGACCACAAGTTAATCCTCCCAATTCATGCGTTGTCTCTTACAATGGCGCCTTTGATCTTTTCAACGGTGCAAGCAATATGGTTGTTAACAGTTTTCACTGATCCAAGAGAGAGTTTTGTTGTTAGACAACAAATAATATGGTTGTTAACAGTTTTCACAGATCCAAGAGAGAGTTTTGCTGTTGTAGCACAAGCAATATGGTTGTTAACAGTTGTCACAGATCCAAGAGAGAGTTTTGCTGTTGGAATTGAATCGACTAAGATCTGAAGATAGGAGGGTTACATAGTATGCGTTACCCCCATTTAGAACTACATTCATTGCAACAATATCAACAAGAGCATATACTACGAATGAGCCTGTTGCATCGGTGCTACTCTCTTGTAATATCTGCATGTTGCTCTGGTTGGAATTTGGAGTATTTACTCGCAGTAGAGATACACTGTTATCAAGATCAGGAGGTCGGCCTAGGTCTTTGAGGAGTAAGGAATCTTCCATTTTGAGGGCTGAGATTGGTGATCTGCGGGAGAGGCTTGCTTAGGGTCTCTGCTCTGATGCCTTCACGTCTTACCTGGTGAGTCATGATGTTTTGAACGCTGAGGTAGTGGTGATGGGGAAAGCTGTTCGAATTTGTGCCTTAGAAGATAGACTTGATTCTTTTTTCATTTCTCGTCGAGATGCGTGATTGGCACATATATATTTTTTCTATTTTTTTATTTTTTATTTTTTTGAGATGAAGATAAAATAGGTTTTATTTTTACGTACTTGGCCTCAATTGTATCTATTGCTTTGAAAACATGAAGTTTGAATAAGTCCTAGATTTTTCATCACTGGCCAAAATAGTAGTTTTGAAAATATTTGAATTTTTGGTGGTTTGTCTTTGTCGAATAGATATTGTAGATCCAAAATATGAAGATTTTCGAAAAACCTTTGTTATCTCGATGATATCTGTGCTTTTGCCAACTACTGAGAATATAGATGTCAGTAATTCTTAGGCTCTTTTTAGAGTCATCCTCAGTGCCCCAGTACTGGGTGAATATCGATTGAGCAGGGGATTTGGAATTTTGGGGAATTTTCGTCGTTCACAGTTTATACTCATGCGGGCAAGGAGTTCTTCATATATTTTTTGTTTTTTTTTTGTTTCCTTACTGCCCCTGGTGCCAGTTACGGTTTTCACCAGACCTGGTTTCCATATTTTTGCGCATCGACGCCTTTTTAGGTTTTCATCGTGTCAGTGGCTTTGATCTTGCCATAGTCTGATTTTTTTTACTCATAATGCCCTTCCAGGTTTTCACTATGCCATTTCAGACTATGTTTGTATTTTTTGGATTTTACATTAGAAATCTTGTTTGGAGCCTCTGTGTCTTTGTGGTTTGGTGACTCAAGTTGAACTGTGAGATCGATGACTCTATTCTTGTAGTGACACTCTTTCTTGAGTAACATATCTAGATTCTCCTCTCGAGTTTGCTGACAACTATTCGTGGCTTGACAACTAAAGTTGAGCTGCGAGATCGGCTACTCTACACTTCGAGTACTCTTTTTTTTCGAATATTCGGCCTAAATTCCCCTCTCAAGTCTTCCAACGACTATAAGACTTGAGGTCCGGATCAAGTCACTAGATCATTGGTGCTGCTACCTTTATTATGATGCCTTAGATCATTCTTTGATCCGAAAGGACTTTTGATGGGACGAAGTGTTGGCTAAAGCTGAGTGCAATGGAAGGTATAAAAAAGGTTAAGGTTTGAAGTGGGCTAGACATGGGGTTCGTCTATTTTTATTTCGAAAAGGTGATCTATGTCTCCTCACAACGTCTCTCGAACTTGTTTAGGCTGGAGATTTGGGTCAAGCTCAAAATCAAGTATCCGAGTTTTTTGACTTTTTTGATTTTTTTTGTATATTAGTCGTTCACAGTTTATCCTCATGCGGGCTAGGAGTAACTTGATGCTTTGACTTTATGATTTTCTTTTCTTTCGAATTTTTTTTTTGTAACGTTGACTTGCCCCAGTCTTAGGTTAAGAAATGAACGTGATGGCTCAAAAGGGTTGACTAGGGTGTGATAGTTAGTTTGGGATAGCAAAGATAGCATTTCGTTATCTCAGGATCAGGTCTTAGGCGTAGTATTTTTTGACAATGTCAGCATTGATCGGTTGAGGAAAAACTTGTCCGTCCATCTCTGTAAGGATCAAAGCTCCTACCGACATTATCTTCTTCACAATGAATGGTCCTTCATAGTTTGGTCGAAACTTTCCCCTGACATCTTCTTGGATTGGCAGGATCTTTTTAAGACAAGGTCTCTTGGTGAGAAATTTCGAGATTTGACTTTCTTGTTGTAGGCCCGAGCTATTCGTCTCTGACAGATCTGTCCGTGGCAAATAGCTGCAAGGCGCTTCTCTTCTATCAGATTTAGTTGATCAAATCGAGCTTGAACCCATTCTATTTCATCCAACTCTACTTCTTTTAAGATTCGGAGGGAGGGAATTTCAACCTCAACGGGTAAGACTGTTTCCATCCCATAGACCAGTGAATACGGAGTTGCCCCAATCGAAGTCCGAAATGAAATCTGATAAGCGTGAAGGCAGCATGTCGTGCCAATCCTTGTAGGTGACTGCCATTTTTTCGATGATTTTTTTGATGATCTTGTTGGCAGCCTGAACTGCTTCGTTCATTTTGGTCCTATACGGTACAGAGTTGTGATGAGTGATCTAGAAGTCTTCGCATATCTTGATCATATCCTTGTTTTTGAAGTTCTTGGCGTTGTCAGTCACTAACCCACTGGGAAGCCCATATCTGCAGATAATATTGTTCTTAAAAAACTTTAGAACACTGCTCTTTGTGACATTGGCATAAGAAGCTGCTTCTACCCATTTCATAAAGTAATCAATAGCGACTAGGATGAAGCGGTGTCCATTTGAAGTTTTTGGCGAAATTTGTCCAATAACATCCATGCCCTAGAGTGAGAAGGGCCAAGGAGTTGTCAAATTGTGCAATTCTGAAGGTGGCGCGTTGATCTTGTTGGCATAGATCTGGTAGAGATGGCATTTACGGACGTGTTAATAGCAATCATTTTCCATGGTAGTCCAGTAATATCTCATTCTCATGATCTTCTTAGCAAGCATGTGACCATTCATGTGAGGTCCGCAGACTCCACCATGTACTTTTTCGATCAGTTGTTTTGCTTCTATTTCTACTACACATTGGAGTAAGACTTCATGATGTGATTTCTTGTACAGAATGCCATTGCTCAGGAAGAATTGGACTGCTAGCTTTTGAATAGTCCTTCGATTATTTGACGTTGCATCTAAGATGAGGGTTCGATCTTCTAGGTATGCCTTGATGTCCGAGTACTATGACTTTTCTTCAAATTCTTCTACTTCAACGGGTAGGCACTAAGCTGGCTCATCTTGAATACCGATCTCAAAATGGGGTCAATGACTAAGTCCTCCGAGATACTAATCATAAAAGCAAGCGTGGCTAGCGCGTCAGCAAATTGGTTCTTAGCCCTTGGCATATATGTAAATGAAATCTTGTTGAAGCTTGAGCTTAACTCTTCGAGATACTCATGGTAAGGGATCAATCTCTATTCTCGGGTATTCCATTCTCCAGTTGTTTGATAGACTGCTAGGCTTGAGTCTCCGAAAACATCTATCTCATTTACCTCGAGATCCAATGCTACTTTCAACCCTGCTATGCATGCTTCGTATTCAGCCTCGTTGTTAAAACATTGGAACTTCAATCTGATTGCAATTGGCACGTAGGACCCAACTGATTTGATCAATACTATCCCTATTCTGCTCCCTTTCTAATTTGTTGTTCCATCAAAGTACATTTTTCAGCCTGGTTCGTCGTCATCATCCTCAATCTTAGTGAGCAATGTGGCTTCGTCAAGAAAATTTGTCTTCAATGGTTCGTAATCAGCCAATGGTTGCTCGACTAAATGATCGGCAATGGCTTGCCCCTTAATGGCCTTTTGAGTAACATAGATGATGTCAAACTCAGATAATAGTAATTGCCACTTTCTAATTTGCTGCTCCCTTTCTAATTTGCTGTTCCATCAAAGTACATTTTTCAGCTTGGTTCTTCGTTATCATCCTCAATCTCAGTGAGCAATATGGCTTCGTCAAGAAAATTTGTCTTCAATGGTTCGTAATCAGCCAATGGTTGCTCGACTAAATGATCGGCAATGGCTTGCCCCTTAATGGCCTTTTGAGTGACATAGATGATGTCAAACTCAGATAATAGTAATTGCCACTTTGCAATACGACCTGTTAACGCTGGCTTCTCGAAGAGGTACTTGAGAGGGTCCATTCGAGCGATGAGCATAGTCGAGTAGCTGAGGAGATAGTGGCATAGTCGTTGAGATGCCTAGACCAGTGCATAACAAGTCTTCTCGAGTGGTGAATACTTTGCCTCATAATTAGTGAACTTCTTGCTGAGATAGTAAATGGCTTGCCCTTTTCTTCCTAACTCATCGTGTTGCCTCAGTACACAGCCCATAGACGTTTCTTGCATCGAGATGTACATCAGTAAGGGTTGTCCTGGCATAGGAGGAACCAAGACTGGCGGATAAAGCAAATATTTCTTTATTTTGTCGAAGGCTTCTTGACAGTCCTCGTTCCATGCTTTTGGCATATCTTTTCTGAGCAGCTTAAATACTGGTTCGCAAATAGGCATGAGTTGCACAATGAATCTGTTAATATACTGTATTCTACTCAAAAATGTTCGGACATCCTTTTTTGATACCGGTGTGAAAGCGCCCTCGATCCGCGGGGTGCGCGGATCCGCTTTTGACCCTTGAGGTTTGGGAGTCGCCACCTAGTTATTATGGTCTAGGAACCAAACTGACTCTAAAACGGATAATGAACTAATCTACTATAGAAAATCTGAATCCGGGGATCATGTTACGGGGTTGGAAGGTGTTAGGCACCAACCCCGCCCGGCCAATGTCGGTCTCTACTTATCCCAAATAAATCTACATCGCTAATAACAAACCTATATTAAAAAATAATGAAAAATCTTACCTTCGATCTGCAAAAGTGTTATTCCCTCAAATCTGGTGAAAACGACTCCTTGTACCGTATTCCTTACTTCGTTTTATCTCCGGATCTGATTTCTGATCTCCGAGGTAAGGTATCTCCTTCTGGGATCTGGGTACTTCGAATTAGTTGTGGGTTTTTGGGGTGTTTTTGAGAGGTTCCTAGGTGTTTTTCAGACTGAAATCGAGGTAGGGGTGTTAGGTAAGGAGCTGGGGCTCCAAAATTAGGGTTTTGGAGAGGTTGTGGAGGCTTCTTCACCTACTTTTCATAGGATTTTTTCTTTGATACGAAAATAGGGTGTGGAGGCTTCTATTTATTAAGTTTTTTAGGAGAATTAGGGTTTGATTAGGGTTTCTTTTTAGGGTTTCAATTAGGGTTTAGACTTTGGTCTCATGAAATGGACTTAGTCTTTAGGGTTTTGACTTAGGGTTTTGACTTTAGTTTTATGAGATTGACTTGATTAGTTTAGATTAGGGTTTTGATTTAGGTTTTGACTTTAGTCTTATGAGATTAACTTGATTAGTTTAGATTAGGGTTTTGATTTAGGATTTTGACTTTAGTCTTACGAGATTGACTTTAATACTTGACTTTAGTCTTACTTAATTGAATTTAATTTTGACTTTAGTCTTATTTGATTGACTTTAATATCTTGACTTTAGTCTTGCTTGATTGACTTTAAATTTTTGGAGAACCCCCTCTATTATATCTTTAATTCTTTGGACCCCCAAATGGAGGGGTCCTTAAAGAAATATCTTGCGAACCATCAACAATTTTGCCTGAAAGTCTGATTGATCGATTTTTTTGTTCAAATTTTAAAATTAATTTTATTAATGTTTCACTTTACATTATTTAATGATTTATTTATTAATTTTGAGATTTTTTAATTATTAAAATTGTGAAATTATCATTTTGCCCTCGGAGAGGATTTTTTACGTTTTAAGTCGTTTTTCAATGTTCCAGGATGTTTTGGAATCAATTTTTCGTAAGGAATTCAATGGGAGTGTTGGTTTTTTTTCATTTATGAAATTTTTTGTATGAAATGGTCGTGAACTTGATGAGGGGCATTTTCGTAATTTTGTCAAATTATGTGAAAATTGGCGAAATGATTTATTTGATTTCGATTTGTTATTTTATGTGTTTGAATGAGTTTTCCTAATCGTAACGTAGGCTCTAGGGTTGTTTTGATGTTAGGGGTATTTTGGTAATTTGGTCATTTTTAATGATTTTTAACATGAAGCTTCTTTTTTGTTGCAAGATGATGATTTCTATGTTTATGGGGTCGTATTTTCCTAGTGTAGCGTGGTTTTTAAGTTTTGTCAGTTCGAGATACCTCATCCGGATTTCTAAAACATATCTAGTAACAAAATAAAGCATTGGAATAGACATCCATCATTGGGAACCTTTGCGATCGGGTTGACGACTTGATTAATCAAGCGGATGCAAAAATAGGGTGTCTACACGGTGATTTCATTTCAAGAATGTACTTGGTCTTTGTCGGATCTATTTCAATGCCTCTTCTACTGACGATGAACCCTAACAATTTGCCTGACGTTGCTCCGAAGACACATTTTACTGGATTAAGCCTTAAACTGTACTTTTTTAACCGATCGAATAACTTTCTCAAGTTTATCAGATGATCTTCTTCTAAGCTAGATTTAGTAATCATGTCGTCTACATAGACCTCCATTTCCTTGTGGATCATGTCGTGAAATAAAGTTGTCATTGCGCGTTGATAAGTTGCCCCGTCATTTTAAAGCCCGAATGACATGACTTTGTAATGAAAAGTGTCCTAGGGTGTGATGAATGTTGTCTTTTCTTCGTCTTCTTCTGCCATTTTTATCTGATTGTACCCGGAGAAATCATCCATGAATGAGAACATACCATGCCCTGCTGTGTTATCGACTAGAGTGTCGATGTGAGGTAGTGAAAAATCATCCTTAAGACTAGCTTTGTTCAAATCCCGATAGTCGACACACATTCATACTTTTTCGTCCTTCTTCGATACTGGAACGACATTGGCTAGCTGTAGACACCCCATTTTTTACATCCGCCTGATTAATCAAGTCGTCAACCCGATCGCAAAAGTTCCCAATGATGGATGTCTATTCCAATGCTTTATTTTGTTACCAGATATATTTCAGAAGTCCGGATGGGATATCTCAAACTGAAAAAACTTAGAAACCACGCTACACTAGGAAAATACGACCCCAGAAACATAGAAATCATCGTCTTGCAAACCAAAAAGAAGCTTCACGATAAAAATCACTAAAAATGACTAAATTACCAAAATACCCCTAACATCAAAACAACCCGAGAGCCTGCATTACGCTTAGGAAAACCAACTCAAACACATAAAACAACAAATCGAAACCAAGAAAACCACTTCGCCAATTTTCACAAAATTTGACAAAATTACGAAAATACCCCTCATAAAGTTCACGACCATTTCATACAAAAAACTTCATAAATGACAAAAACCAACATTCCCATTTAATTCCTTACGAAAAATTGATTCCAAAACATCCTGGAACATTGAAAAACGACTTAAAACGTAAAAAAATCCTCTCCGAGGGCAAAATGATAATTTCACAATTTTAATAATTAAAAATTTCGAAATAAAAATTTCGAAATTAATAAATAAATCATTAAATAATGTAAAGTGAAACATTAATAAAATTAATTATAAAATTTAAACCAAAAAAATTGATCAATCAGGCTTTCAAGAAAAATTGTTGATGGTTCGCAAGATAATTCTTTAAGGACCCCTCCATTTGGGGGTCCAAAGAATCAAAGATATAATAGAGGGGGGTTCCTCCAAAAATTTAAAGTCAATCAAGCAAGACTAAAGTCAAGATATTAAAGTCAATCAAATAAGACTAGAGTCAAAATTAAAGTCAATTAAGTAAGACTAGAGTCAAGTATTAAAGTCAATCTCATAAGACTAAAGTCAAAACCCTAAATCAAAACCCTAATCTAAACTAATCAAGTCAATCTCATAAGACTAAGATCAAAACCCTCAATCAAAACCCTAATCTAAACTAATCAAGCCAATCTCATAAGACTAAAGTCAAAACCCTAAATTAAAACCCTAAAGATTAAGTCAAAATCCTAATTGTAACTCTAATCAAACCCTAATGCTTCTAAAAACTTTATAAATAGGAGCCTCCACACCCTATTTTCATATCAAAGAAAATACCCTTGGAAAAGTAGGTGAAGAAGCCTCTACAACCTCTCCAAAACCCTAATTTTAGAGCCTCAACTCCTTACCTAACACCCCTGCTTCGATTTTAGCCTAAAAAACACCCAAAAACCTCTCAAAAACATCCCAAAATTCCATAACAAATTCGAAGCACCTAGATCCAAGAAGGAGATACCTTACTTCGGAGATCAGATATCATATCCGGAGATAGAACGAAGTAAGGAATACGGTACAAGTGGCCGTTTTCACCAGATCTGAGGGAATAACACTTTCGCAGATCGAAGGTAAATTTTTTTTCATTATTTTTTTAATCTAGGTTTTTCATTAACGATGTAGATTTATTTGGGATAAGTAGAGACCGGCAATGGCCGGGCGGGGTTGGTGCCTAACACCTTCCAATCCCGTAACATGATCTCCGAATTCAGATTTTCTGTAGTAGATTAGTTCATTATCCGTTTTAGAGTCAGTTTGGTTTCTAGACCATAATAACTAGGTGGCGACTCCCAAACCTCAAGGGTCAAAAGCGGATCCGCGCACCCCGCGGATCGAGGGCGCTTTCAGTGGCGACTCCACTGGGGACTATTGAGGATCAGACTTGAAAAACCCCAAGTATGGGAGCATTGCCATGATGATCTATTTTTTTTTTAGTTCGATTTATTTTATTTATTTATTTCTTTTTGTGGCTTGATTGTGGATGATTTTGGGTATTGCATTTTTTTTCAATTAAGGATCACTTTTTGATGACCCCTAAATAATGAAAGATTCAAATTGACATATGAAAATGAAGGAATGATGAAGGTTGGGATAACAATGTTAAAATATTTTTACAGAATATTTTAGTGAGAATTAAATCTGGGAACCTCTTAATAAAACGTAGATCTCATCGAGTAGATTAATTTAGAACCTGAGCTCACTCGATTTCATTATCCGGAGCCTTAGATATCATCGATGCAAGTTCAATCTATAAATCTGGAATTATTGCTGAATGAAGGTTGGGACAGCAATGTTAAAATATTTTTACAGAATATTTTAGTGTGAATTAAGTTTGGGCACCTATTAATAAAACGTAGATCTCATCAAGTAGATTAATTTAGAACTTGAGTTCACTCAATTTCGTTATCGGAAGCCTTAGATATCATCGATGCAAGTTCAATCTATAAATCTGGAATTGTTGCTGAATGAAGGTTGGGACAGTAATGTTAAAACGTTTTTACAGAATATTCTAGTGAGAATTAAGTTTGGGAACCTATTAATAAAACGTAGATCTCATTGAGTAAATTAATTTAGAACTTGAGTTTACTCAATTTCGTTATCGAAAGCCTTAGATATCATCGATGCAAGTTCTATCTGTAAATCTGGAATTGTTTCTGAATGAAGGTTGGGACAGCAATGTTAAAACGTTTTTACAGAACATTTTAGTGAGAACTAATTCTGGGAACCTATTAATAAAATGTAGATCTCATCGAGTAGATTAATTTAGAACCTGAGTTCACTCGATTTTGTTATCAGGAGCCTTAAATATCATCGATGCAAGTTTGGATTGTATTTTCCTAATTCATAGAAAATCCGAATTTATCTAATGTTAGCACAATTAATGTTCCTGAGAGTGAGCTCATCTCAACCATTGTCATTCTATCATTGATGTAACATCTATTGGAATCTCGATTTATTTTGGATCACCCAAAAGTGATCATTGATTGGACCTTAAAAATTATAAAAATCATGCCTATTGCAATGTTTGTTTGATCAATTATTCTATGCCATGCTCCTTAATTGATTTGCCATTGATCTTGATCAGATATATAGTTGATGTGCTTATTAGTGATCTTAATGATTTTATTGGACTGGTATTTGTTTTGGCTAATATTCATATGGTATCAATGTGTGATGGTATGTTCAGGCCCATGGGCCCATTTGTTTGGAAAAGGCTCCGGGCACACCCCACCCTGTTTTGCACACACCACTAGCACGTTTATATTATTGCATTGCACGTTACATGTCCCTTATAGCCAACGTGGCACTAGTGCGTGACCCACTCTCTTCGGAGATGCGATGTCATTCATGAAAATCACAACTCCAGTCACGTACCTTAGGGTATATCAAACTGGGAATCAATACTGTCTGATCAGGTGATTCTGAGAAGTATATTGGTGCACCCAGGCTGGAGTGACCTGAGCCTTTGACCTATTGTGAGCCACACAATCACATGTCCCGATTGCCAACGTAGTACTAGTACGTGGTCGGTCCCCTCATGGGATGCCAAACCATTTATGAAAGCTACAACTCTTGACTCGTACCCGTAGGTATAAAAGATAATCTAAGTATATCAATTGCACTTCTTTGTCAAAACCGATGCCTAAGCAAGATCTTGCCCCGCTGTACCCTACTGTACGAGGGGGATAGACTACGTCTATTCTATACGAGAGGTATTTAAGTGGGCCTTTGCTCAGCATTGTGCTCCACCTCTCAACTGGAGATCAAACTGACTGTTTTTGGATTCAGAGAAATGAATTGAGGTTTTGGATTATCACCTATACGGTATATCAAACCAAGTCACCACGTATCGAAAGATATATAGGTGTGCTTGGGTAAGGGTGGCCAGATAAAAATACATTGCACGTAGTAAGCTTAGAGTCTAGAAACCTTCCAGTAGGTCACAACTCGAACTTATCGTGGGTGTTCCCGGGTTGTTTATTAATTGGAACCTGTTGATTGATGAATGTATGTGAGTGTTGTGAATGATGAGATCAAAGTGTATGATTGTCCTCAAGGATCAAAAATTTGTTTTGAAAATTAAAATGGGTACACCGACCCAATAAAGAATCCATTCTTTTACAATAATGACCCAGTCCATCCCGATCCAATAATCATGATGGGCCGGGCCATTTAAATCAAATTTTCAAAGAGGAAAAATGGTTTACGAAGGGAAAGTATTTTCCAGAAAAAGTGTTTTCCAAAAGAAGTGTTCTTTAAAAAAAAATATTTTCTAGAAAAAGTGTTGTTCTCTAGAAAAAATGTTTTCTAAGAAAAAAATGTTTTCCAGAAAATGTTTTCCATAAGAACAAGATTTTCCAAGAGAAAATGCTTTCCAAATAAAAATTATTTTTCAGAGAAAAAATGTTTTCAAAAGAAAATAAAATGAGGGAAAAATGATTTACAAAAGATCTATTTTTGCATGGAAAATTTTTGAAATATATTTTTTACCAAAAATCTATTTTTGCATGGACCTTGTAAAATTATCAAAATACATTTTTCTAAAAAGAAAATGATTGCAAAAAAAATCAGAATTTTTAAAATTATTATTCAATAAAAACAGTATTTTCAAGAGTTTAATAAAATTATTTTCCTTCTAATAATCATTGAATGTATGAATTGTTTAA
Source organism: Akebia trifoliata (assembly GCF_017979445.1). Taxonomy (NCBI): domain Eukaryota; kingdom Viridiplantae; phylum Streptophyta; class Magnoliopsida; order Ranunculales; family Lardizabalaceae; genus Akebia; species Akebia trifoliata. The sequence continues at coordinate 12,192,072 of NC_141382.1, read as the reverse complement.
TGGATTGGTGCACAAAATTCAATAAAATCTCAGGGTTCATTTAAAATGTTATCAAGGGGGTGACACTATTGGTTAAATTCACCTTCAAAAAGGTTTAAGGGTTATTATTGTGTTTAAACTCAATCGTCCATCGTCTAGCTAGGGTTGTAAATCCGGTCAGTTAAAGTAAACGTCAATATCAAATCAACAGTCAGAAATGACCTCAAAATTTCTCAACATCGTTTAGTTGTTCTTTGAAGATCATAGTGTTTCAATCCTACCGATTATAAGCAATATCTCAGTCTTCAGTCCTAATCAAACTCGTGTGGGTACTTGTCTTGAGTTTTCATGAGTCATTTGGGTTAGCTCGAGTCTTTTTTTCCAGCAAGGTCATGTCTTCCTTAGATTGAGTCTACTCTTTCTTATTGAGTCAAGTTAGTTCATCGAGTCTATAGAGGTGTCTATTGCCCCATCTGAAATTGATTGGATAAAGGAAATTTTTGAATACCTCGAGCGCATTAACGAATTAACTAATAATTTGATAGATTTCGTTTCTGAACAAGAAGATAAGAGTCGGGCTCAACCTTTAATCGAGAAAGGAAAGGTTTTTGACCTCGAAATAAAAAAATAATTCCTAAAGAGATTCAAATAGAACCATCTTATCCCTAAAGGAACACAAAGGGATAATGAATTTACTCAGAAATTTCAAAAGACTTGTTCGTGTGATCATATGAGGGTATGTTAGGTACAAGCTTGGGTGTTGTTCAACACGGAATAGCTACTCGTCTATATCGATGGAATTAAAGAAGATGTTATAAAATGTATCAGCACTATCCTTACTACATCTTGAGTTTCAAATCACATATTATCAGTCGATATGGGGGTACCTTTTGAACTGATCTCTGATAATGGGTCGTACTTCAAAGCATAAATCATTACTCTATGTTTAAAGTGGAAGATCCGAAAGCACAAATCATCCCCTTACCGTCCTCAGATCAATGGAACAGTTGAAGCAGTTAGTAAGAGTCTCAAGACTATCATAAGGAAAATGTGTCAATCACATCGAGATTGGTTAGAAAAATTATCATTCACGCTATGGACATATCGAACTTTAATTCGATCCTCTACTGGAGCTACTCCCTACTCCTTAGTGTATGGCATAGAAGCAGTCTTGCCAGTTGAAATGGAAATTTCATCTCTCAGGGTCTTGTTGGAAAATCATTTGTTAGAAACAGATTGGGTTCGTCAGCAGTATGAAGAATTAAACTTGATCGAAGAAAACGAGTTAAAGCCCTGTACCACGTGTAGGCCAATCAAGAAGAGTCGCCCGTGCATTCGACAAGAAGATTAAGGCCTGACATTTGTAAATCGAGGATTTAATACTTAAAGAAAATCAGACACCTACCTTTGACCCTAAAGGGAAGTTTAAACCAAATTGGGGAGATCCGTTTATCATCAAGGAAATGTTACCAGGAAAAGCTGTCAGATTTCGAGATCATGATGGAATATAATTACCAGAACCAACCAACCTTGACCAAATCAAACGGTACTACATTTAAGGAGGCCATATTTGATCGAATCAATTATCCTATTACCCAGTTTAATATATTCTTTCTCAACCCCTTTGCAGCCTTTTCAAGAAGAAAAATTATGCTTTTCTTTTTCTCAGCCCGATCACCTAACCTAGGGGAGGGAAGATTCGAACTACGTCTTGGTCTGATCATAAAATTCTGGGGTACGTAGGCAACCTGAGAAGTTACTTCAGGCCCGACCACATCAAAATAAAAAAAAATAGATTCCCTGAAAAAAAAAATCTAAAAAGAAAAAAAATCAAAAGAAAAAGAAATATCATCTAAAATGGGGAAGAAAATTTAAGAAAAAAATCTTAAATGAATTGCCACACAAGGGGCATTTGGGTTTTTGAGCCTCAAAATTCATTTCTTTTTATACCAAATCCTAAGCCTACCTATAAAAGTCCTTATAAGTACCGTACGAAAAGTCAAGGAAGATAGCAAAGCATGATCAGACAGCAACTCTAGAAGATCAAAAAAAAATGATGAAGCCTGTTAAGTTGAAAACCCGAAAAGAGCGGCTTAGGAAAAAATTAAGGTAAGCTCGCAAAGTTGAAAATCTGAAAGGACAACTTTGGCAACAATCAGAGCCGAGAAAAAAAGAAGAAAAAGCTCGCTAGATCGAAAACCTGAAAAGGCGATCTAGGCAAAAGTTAGAGCAACAAAGAAAAACAGAAGAAAATCCCAAGCCAAGAGCGGTCCGAGCTGAAACATTAGAAGTCTGAATAATCAAGGTCAATACTTAACTTAAACCAGGCATAGACTCGGAAGCCACAAGTATCTTGTCTGCGATTGATCTGAAAATTCTTACTACCCCAAGTGAACCAAGGGAGAAAAGAATGAATTCTATGATGAGTCTCAAAAGGGAAATAATTTTGTTCTCTTGAGCCTTACTCAAAACTTTCAATAAAATTAATCAAAATTAAAAGTTGGATCTTTATTGCGCTTGTGGTAATCAAAAATTTTAAACCTTCATACAAGGGGCATTTTTCATTTTCCTCTAATATGTAGTTTCCCCTTATACTAGGGGTATTTTTTTTATTTTTTCATGATGTATTCAATTATCTTCAATGTCATGTTTATTGTCAAACTAGGGGCATTTTATTTTTGAGCAATGTTAATCCTAAAAGATAATGAGAACCCCAAACTTAAGGTTACCCTCTTGATAACAGTTTTTCAAAAAACTTGTGAGGTTGAAACTCAGGTTTTTAATTCACAAAACTTTTTTGATAAAACCTTGAGGTTCAAACAAATGCATTCTGAATCTCACATAGGAGATAGGGCATCTATTCTGTCCCAAATCTGTTCATTCCCAGATTCAACCACTATTTTCCAGATTCATTTTCAATCGTTTCTCTCCCAGATTTATTTTTTTGTTCTCAGTTTTACTCACCTAGATACCGTCGAGGGTTTTCTCGGAACTATGCTCAGATGCCGCCAAGGGTTTTCTTGGAACTATGCTCAGATGGCGCCAAGGGTTTTCTTGGAATTATGCTCAAATGCCACCGAGGGTTTTCTCAGAACTATGCTCAGATGCCGCCAAGGATTTTCTTGGAATCATGCTCAGATGCCGCCGAGGGTTTTCTCGGAACTATGCTCAGATGTCGCCAAGGGTTTTCTTAGAATTATGCTCAGATGCCGCCAAGGGTTTTCTTGGAATTATGCTCAGATGCCGCCGAGGGTTTTCTCAGAACTATGCTCAGATGCCGCCAAAGGTTTTCTTAGAATTATGCTCAGATGCCGCCGAGGGTTTTCTTGGAATTATGCTCAGATGCCGCCGAGGGTTTTCTCGGAACTATACTCAGATGCCGCCGAGGGTTTTCTTGGAATTATGCTCAGATGCCGCCGAGGGTTTTCTCGGAACTATGCTCAGATGCCGCCGAGGATTTTCTCGGAATTATGCTCAGATGTCGCCAAGGGTTTTCTTGGAACTATGCTCAGATTCCGTTAAGGGTTTTTTGGAATTATGCTCAGATGCCGCCGAGGGTTTTCTCGGAACTATGCTCAGATGCTGCCAAGGGTTTTCTTGGAATTATGCTCAGATGCCGCCAAGGGTTTTCTTGAAATTATGCTCAGATACCGCCGAGGGTTTTAACGGAATTATGCTCAGATGCCGCCGAGGGTTTTCTCAGAACTATGCTCAGATACCGCCAAGGGTTTTCTTGGAATTATGCTCAGATGCCGCCGAGGGTTTTCTCGGTACTATGCTCAGATGCCGCCAAGGGTTTTCTTGGAATTATGCTCAGATGCCGCCGAGGATTTTCTTGCAATTATGCTCAGATGCCGCCAAGGGTTTTCTTGGAATTATGCTCAGTTACCACCAAGAGTTTTCTTGGAACTATGCTCAGTTACCGTCGAGGGTTTTCTCGGAACTATGCTCAGATACCGCCAAGGGTTTTTTTGGAATTACGCTCAGATGCCGCCGAGGGTTTTCTCGGTACTATACTCAGATGCCGCCAAGGGTTTTCTTGGAATTATGCTCAGATGCCGCCGAGGATTTTCTCAGAATTATGCTCAGATGCCGCCAAGGGTTTTCTTGGAATTATGCTCAGTTACCACCAAGAGTTTTCTTGGAACTATGCTCAGTTACCGCCGAGGGTTTTCTCAGAATAATGCTCAGATGCCACCAATGGTTTTCTTGGAATTATGCTCAGATGCCGCCGAGGGTTTTCTCGGAATTATGCTCAGATGCCGCCAAGGGTTTTCTTGGAACTATGCTCAGATGCCGCCAAGGGTTTTCTTAGAATTATGCTCAGTTACCGCCAAGAGTTTTCTTGGAACTATGTTCAGTTACCGCCGAGGGTTTTCTCGGAATTATGCTCAGATGCCGCCAAGGGTTTTCTTGGAATTATGCTCAGTTTATATTTACTTCATGCTCATATTTGACTCATTTCCAACTCAAACTCTTTGAAATCAATCTCAGATTTTGAACCCACACACTTGCACAGTTGTTACATCAGTCAAGGAGAATTTTCTAAAATTCAAGGATCTCACACTACCAGTGAGAGCTCGCGTTCAAGGACCTGACATTTTTCTAGTTCGGGGAGAGTTTTACGCTCAAGGATCCGAATACTCTGACGAATTGCTAAATCAGACTGCAAAATGAACTGTCACTAGCTTTGGCATTCGGATATTGCACTATCTACCAAAATAGATTTGCTATCTAGTTTGCTTCAACCCTCTGCCAAAGAAGGGCATCTGTAGACACCCCATTTTTGCATTCACCTGATTAATCAAGTCGTCAACCCGATCGCAAAGGTTCCCAATGATGGATGTCTATTCCAATGCTTTATTTTGTTATCAGATATGTTTCAGAAATTCGGATGGGGTATCTCGAACTGACAAAATTTAGAAACCACGCTACACTAGGAAAATACGACCCCAGAAACATAGAAATCATCATCTTGCAAATCAAAAAGAAGCTTCACGATAAAAATCACTAAAAATGACTAAATTACCAAAATACCCCTAACATCAAAATAACCCTAGAGCCTGCATTACGCTTATAAAAACCCACTCAAACACATAAAACAAATCAAAACCAAGAAAACCACTTCGCCAATTTTCACAAAATTTGACAAAATTACGAAAATACCCCTCATAAAGTTCTCGACCATTTCATACAAAAAACTTCATAAATGACAAAAACCAACATTCCCATTGAATTCCTTACGAAAAACTGATTCCAAAACATCCTGGAACATTGAAAAACGACTTAAAACGTAAAAAATCCTCTCCGAAGGCAAAATGGTAATTTCACAATTTTAGTAATTAAAAATTTTGAAATTAATAAATAAATTATTAAATAATGTAAAGTAAAATATTAATAAAATTAATTATAAAATTTAAACCAAAAAAATTGATCAATCAGGCTTTCAAGAAAAATTGTTGATGGTTCGCAAGATATTTCTTTAAGGACCTCTCCATTTGGGGGTCCAAAGAATCAAAGATAAAATAGAGGGGGGTTCTCAAAAAATTTAAAGTCAATCAAGCAAGACTAAAGTCAAGATATTAAAGTCAATCAAATAAGACTAGAGTCAAAATTAAAGTCAATCTCATAAGACTAAAGTCAAAACCCTAAATCAAAACCCTAATCTAAACTAATCAAGTCAATCTCATAAGACTAAGGTCAAAACCCTAAATCAAAACCCTAATCTAAACTAATCAAGTCAATCTCATAAGACTAAAGTCAAAACCCTAAATTAAAACCCTAAAGACTAAGTCAAAACCCTAATTGAAACCCTAATCAAACCCTAATGCTTCTAAAAACTTTATAAATAGGAGCCTCCACACCCTATTTTCGTATCAAAGAAAAAACCATAGGAAAAGTAGGTGAAGAAGCCTCCACAACATCTTCAAAATCCTAATTTTGGAGCCTCAACTCCTTACCAAACACCCCTGCTTCGATTTTAGCCTAAAAAACATCCAAAAACCTCTCAAAAAATCTCAAAAGTCCACAACAAATTCGAAGCACCCAGATCTAAGAAGGAGATACCTTACCTCGGAAATCAGAAATTAGATCCGGAGATATAACGAAGTAAGGAATACGATACAAGTAGTCGTTTTCACCAGATCTGAGGGAATATCACTTTTGCAGATCGAAGGTATGATTTACAAAAAATCTATTTTTGCATGAAAAATTATTGAAATATGTTTGTGGAAGTTGTTATTCAATGAAAATATTATTTGTCAATATTTTTCAAGAGTGCAATAAAATTATTTTTCTGAATAATCATTACATTAATGAATTGTTTAATGGATTGGTGCACAAAATTCAATAAAATCTCAAGGTTCATTTAAAATGTTATCAAGGGGGTGACACTGAAATTGGTTAAATTCACCTTCAAAGAGGTTTAAGGGTTATCATTATGTCTAAGCTCAATCGTCCATCATCTAGCTTGGGTTGTAAATCCGGTCAGTTAAAGTAAACGTCAATATCAAATCAATAGTCAGAAATGACCTCAAAATTTCTCAACATCGTCCAGTTGTTTTTTGAAGATCATAGTGATTCAATCCTACCGGTTATAAGCAATATCTCAGTCCTCAGTCCTAATCAAACTCGTGTGGGTACTTGTCTTGAGTTTTCATGAGTCATTTGGGTTAGCTCGAGTCCTTTTTTCCAACAAGGTCATGTCTTCCTTAGATTGAGTCTACTCTTTCCTATTGAGTCAAGTTAGCTCATCGAGTCTATAGAGGTGTCTGTTGCCCCATCTAAAATTGATCGGGTAAAAGAAATTTTTGAATACCTCGAGCACATTAACGAATTAACTAATAATTTGATAGATTTCGTTTCTGAACAAGAAGATAAGAGTCGGGCTCAACCTTTAATCGAGAAAGGAAAGGTCTTTGACCTGAAAATAAAAAATAATTCCTAAAGAGATTCAAATAGAACCATCTTATCCCGAAAGGAACACGAGGGGATAATGAATTAACTCAGAAATTTCAAAAGACTTTTTCGTGTGATCATATGAGAGTATGTTAGGTACAAGCTTGGGTGTTGTTCAACACGGAATAGATACTCGTCTATATCGATGGAATTAAAGAAGATGTTATAAAATGTATCAGTACTATCCTTACTACATCTTGAGTTTCAAATCACATATTATCAGTCGATATGGGGGTACCTTTTGAACTGATCTCTGATAATGGGTCGTACTTCAAAGCATAATCATTACTCTATGTTTAAAGTTGAAGATCCGGAAGTACAAATCATCCCCCTACCGTCCTCAGATCAATGAAACGGTTGAAACAGTTAGTAAGAGTCTCAAGACTATCATCAGGAAAATGTGTTAATCACATCGAGATTGGTTAGAAAAATTATCATTCACGCTATGGACATATCGAACTTCAATTTGATCCTCTACTGGAGCTACTCCCTACTCCTTAGTGTATGGCATGGAAGCAGTCTTGCCAGTTGAAATGGAAATTTCGTCTCTCAGGGTCTTGTTGGAAAATCATTTGCTAGAAACAGATTGGGTTCGTCAGCAGTATGAAGAATTAAACTTGATCGAAGAAAACGAGTTAAAGCCTTGTACCATGTGCAAGCTTATCTAAGAAGAGTCACCCGTACATTTTACAAAAAGGTTAAAGCTCATCATTTACAGGTCAAGGATTTAACTATCAGACTTCAAAGAAAATTGAACACTCCTCCTCGACTATAGGAGAAAGTCTGAACCCAATTGGAGAAATTCATTCATTAAGAAAATACTGTCTGGAAAAGTCGTCAGACTTCAAGAAGTGAACTACTAAAGTCAACCAACCTTGACCGAATCAAATGGTATTATATTTAAGGAGGCTATCTTTGGCCGAATTAATTTTCCTGCTACCCAATTCATTATCTCCTTTCTCAGCCCTTTGCAGTCTTTTCAAAAAAAAATGATGCCTTTTTCTTTCTCAGCCCGATCTCCTAACCTAGGGGAGGGAAAATCCGAACTACGTTTTGGTCTGATCTCAAAAATTTGGGGTACGTAGGCAACCTGAGAAGTTACTTCAGGCCCGACCACATCAAAATAAAAAAATAGATTCCATGACAAGAAAAAAAAATCTAAAAAGAAAAAAATTCAAAAGAAAAAGAAATATCTTCAAAATAGGGAAGAAAATTGAAAGCAAAATAAAAGAAATGCCACGCAAGGGGCATTTGGGTTTTGAGCCTCAAAATCCATTTCACTTTATGCCTAGTCCCAAGCCTACCTATAAAAGTCCTCCTAAGTACCGTGTGAAAAGGTCAAGGAGGGTAGTAGAACATGATCGGACAGTGATTCTAGAAGGTCAAATGAAAAGAAAAAGATGCTCAGTTGCCGCCTAGGGTTATCTTGGATTTTGCTCAGTTTCCGCCAAGGGTTATCTTAGATTTTGCTCAGTTGCCGCCAAGGGTTATCTTGGATTTTGCTCAGATACCGCCAAGGGTTATCTTGGATTTTGCTCAGATACCGCCAAGGGTCATCTTGGATTTTGCTCAGTTGCCGCCAAGGGTTATCTTGGATTTTGCTCAGTTTTCGCTAAGGGTTATCTTTGATTTTGCTCAGATGCCGCCAAGGGTTATCTTGGATTTTGCTCAGTTTCCGCCAAGGGTTATCTTGGATTTTGCTCAGTTGCCGCCAAGGGTTATCTTAGATTTTGCTCAGTTGCCGCCAAGGGTTATCTTTGATTTTGCTCAGTTTCCACCAAGGGTTATCTTGGATTTTGCTCAGATGCCGCCAAGGGTTATCTTAGATTTTGCTCAGTTTCCGCCAAGGGTTACCTTGGATTTTGCTCAGATACCGCCAAGGGTCATCTTGGATTTTGCTCAGTTGCCGCCAAGGGTTATCTTGGATTTTGTTCAGTTTTCGCCAAAGGTTATCTTGGATTTTGCTCAGATGCCGCCAAGGGTTATCTTGGATTTTGCTCAGTTTCCGCCAAGGGTTATCTTGGATTTTGCTCAGTTGCCGCCAAGGGTTATCTTGGATTTTGCTCAGTTGCCTCCAAGGGTCATCTTGGATTTTGCTCAGATACCGCCAAGGGTCATCTTGGATTTTGCTCAGTTGCCGCCAAGGGTTATCTTGGATTTTGCTTAGTTGCCGCCAAGGGTTATCTTGGATTTTGCTCAGTTGCCGCCAAGGGTTATCTTGGAATTTGCTCAAATACCGCCAAGGGTCATCTTGGATTTTGCTCAGTTGCCGCCAAGGGTCATCTTGGATTTTGCTCAGTTGCCGTCAAGGGTTATCTTAGATTTTGCTCAGTTTTCGCCAAGGGTTATCTTTGATTTTGCTCAGATGCCGCCAAGGATTATCTTGGATTTTGCTCAGTTTCCGCCAAGGGTTATCTTGGATTTTGCTCAGTTGCCGCCAAGGGTTATCTAGTATTTTGCTTAGATGCCGCCAAGGGTTATCTTGGATTTTGCTCAGATACCGCCAAAGGTCATTTTGGATTTTGCTCAGTTGCCGCCAAGGGTTATCTTGGATTTTGCTCAGTTTCCTCCAAGAGTTATCTTGGATTTTGCTTAGATGCTGCCAAGGATTATCTTGGATTTTGCTTAGTTTTCGCCAAGGGTTATCTTGGATTTTGCCCAGTTGCTGCCAAGGGTTTTCTTGGAATTATGCTTAGATACCGCCGAGGGTTTTCTCGGAACTATGCTCAGATGCCACCAAGGGTTTTCTTGGAATTATGCTCAGATGCCGCCAAGGGTTTTCTTGGAATTATGCTCAGTTTATATTTACTTCATGCTCAGATTTGACTCATTTCCAACTCAAACTCTTTGAAATCTATCTCAGATTTTGAGCCCACACACTTGCACAGTTGTTACATCAGTCAAGGAGAATTTTTTAAAAATTTAAGGATCTGACACTGCCAGTGAGAGCTCGCACTCAAGGACCTGACATTTTTCTAGTTCGGGGAGAGTTTTACGCTCAATGATCCGAATACCCCGACGAATTGTTAAATCAGGCTGCAAAATGAATTGTCACTAGCTTTGGCATTCGGATATCGAACTATTTACCAAAATAGATTTGCTATCTAGTTTGCTTCAACCCTCTGCCAAAGAGGGGCATCTGTAGACACCCCATTTTTACATCCGCCTGATTAATCAAGTCGTCAACCCGATCGCAAAGGTTCCCAATGATGGATGTCTATTCCAATGCTTTATTTTGTTACCAGATATGTTTCAGAAATCTGGATGAGGTATTTCGAACTAACAAAACTTAGAAACCACGCTACGCTAGGAAAATACTACCCCAGAAACATAGAAATCATCATCCTGCAAACCAAAAAGAAGCTTCACGATAAATATCACTAAAAATGACCAAATTACCAAAATACCCCTAACATCAAAACAACCTTAGAGCCTACATTACGCTTAGGAAAATCCCTTCAAATACATAAAATGACAAATCAAAACCAAATAAATCATTTCCCCAATTTTCACAAAATTTGACAAAATTACGAAAATACCCCTCATAAAATTCACGACCATTTTACACAAAAAATTTCATAAATGATAAAAACCAACATTCCCATTGAATTCCTTACGAAAAAACTGATTTCAAAATATCCTGGAACATTGAAAAACGACTTAAAACGTAAAAAATCCTCTCCGAGGGCAAAATGGTAATTTCATAATTTTAATAATTAAAATTTTCGAAATTAATAAATAAATCATAAAATAATGTAAAGTGAAACATTAATAAAATTAATTTTTAAAATTTAAACCAAAAAATTTATCAATCAGGTTTTCAAGCAAAATTGTTGAGGGTTCGCAAGATATTTCTTTAAGGACCCCTCCATTTGGGGGTCCAAAGAATTAAAGATATAATAGAGAGGGGTTCTTCAAAAATTTAAAGTCAATCAAGCAAGACTCAAGTCAATCAAATAAGACTAGAGTCAAAATTAAAGTCAATTAAGTAAGACTAGAGTCAAGTATTAAAGTTAATCTCATAAGACTAAAGTCAAAACCCTAAATCAAAACCCTAATCTAAACTAATCGAGTCAATCTCATAAGACTAAGGTCAAAACCCTAAATCAAAACCCTAATCTAAACTAATCAAGTCAATCTCATAAAACTAAAGTCAAAACCCTAAATTAAAACCCTAAAGACTAAGTCAAAACCCTAATTGAAACCCTAATCAAACCCTAATGCTTCTAAAAACTTTATAAATAGGAGCCTCCACACCCTATTTTCGTATCAAAGAAAAAATCCTAGAAAAAATAGGTGAAGAAGCCTCAACAACCTCCCCAAAATCCTAATTTTAGAGCCCCAACTCCTTCCCTAACACCCCTACTCCGATTTTAGCCTAAAAAGCACCCAAAACCTCTCAAAAACATCCCAAAAATCCACAACAAATTCGAAGCACCCAGATCCAAGAAAGAGATACTTTACCTCGGAGATCAGAAATCAGATCCGAAGATAGAACGAAGTCAGGAATATGGTACAAGGAGCCGTTTTCACCAGATCTAAGGGAATATCACTTTTGCAGATCGAAGGTAAGATTTTTCATTATTTTTTAATCTAGGTTTGTCATTAACGATGTAGATTTATTTGGGATAAGTAGAGACCGGCAATGGCCGGGCGGGGTTGGTGCCTAACACCTTCCAACCCCGTAACATGATCCCCGGATTCAGATTTTCTATAGTAGATTAGTTCGTTATCCGTTTTAGAGTCAGTTTGGTTCCTAGACCATAATAACTAGGTGGCGACTCCCAAACCTCAAGGGTCAAAAGCGGATCCGCGTACCCCGCGGATCGAGGGCGCTTTCAGTCTATCTAACCGAAGCTCTTTTTTCTTGTCATTCATATCCGATATATCCTTTTTCATGGGTTTGAACCCCAGGCCGAAATAAGGAATGTGTTTTTTTTACTTCGACTGGTGTATCTTTCCCTTTTCCTCCCGGTCCTAACCCTTGTCTAGGTTGGTAACCTACTTTCTTCAAAACCCGATCAATCATCAAATTTGTTCTCGATAGCTCTGCCTTTACCTTTTCTTTCTCCTTCTCAATGTGATTGACAACAGCGAATTGATAAGAGTGATAGAGTGATTTGTCTTTCGTCATCTTTATATCGATGAATGGCACGTCTGGAGCTCTGCTAGTCGGAATAAGATTTTCTGCCAGCACCGATATCATCCTTTGTCCCATAATAAATTTGACTCTTTGGTGTAGAGAAGATGGTACTGCCCCGACAATATGGATCCATGGTCTACCCTGTAGTAAGTTGAATGTCGTTGGTATTTCCATGACTTCAACTGTTACCTTAAATATACATGGGCCTATTGTGATGGGTAGATCCACTTCCCCCAACGAATCCCTTCTTGAACTGTCGAAACCTCGGACGACCTTGTTGTTGGGTTTAACATGTGACTTGTCGACGTTGAGTTTGCGGAAGGTTTCCAGAGGACAAACATTAAGCGTTGAGCCGTTATCAATCAGTACTCTAGCAACCATCATGCCCTTGCACATGACCATGATGTTTAACGGTTCTCCGTGCCTCCGTCCTTCAGGCACAAATTCACTTTCAGTAAAGATAATAGGATTGGGGGCCATGATTTGGCCAACCGTCTGTTCCAACTGTACCGGCGAGGTACTTGCAGGTACATGTGATTTTCCCAAAACTCTCAGTAATGCCTCCTGGTGTTCCTCTGACTTCTGCATCAGACCCAGCATACTGATTTGAACTTGCTGTTTGTTTAGCTGGTCCACAATATTATGCTCACTATTGCGAACGAGCTTAATGAAGTCTGCAGCCTCCTTATCTGTGACTTTCATCTCAGCCTCTTTACTTGTCACTTTCACCTTATCTTTTTTCTGGTCACTCTCACTCATTTTGCCCTTTCCTTTTACTTTTCTTTTCTCTTTATCTGTCATCCCCTTTGTTGTTTCTTCAGTCTCTTCCCTGATGCTTACCCCTTTTTTTAATTTTTTTACATCTCCCTGCCCTTGTCATATGACCAATATCAGCCACCATTACTTTCTTCATGGTCTTAACCCCTGAGGTTGTGGTAATGATGGTTTCATAGCTCCAAGGAACTGGCTGGTCGGAGCTATAGGGGAATGGTTTAGGTGAGTGTATGGTCATGGGAAGTGGATCGGGTTTTACATTGAGAATGAGGGGTGGTGGCGATGATTTGGATATAGTGGTGGTAGGAGGAGTTGTATGAGAAATTGATGGAATGTACGAAATAACGATTGGTGGACGTGAAGATGAAGTGTATGGTATATGAAGAGGGGGTCAGGTTGATCCTTGAGAATTTGGCAGTGTGTAGGGTATAACAAGAGGAGGTCGGGTTGCATTTCGATGGTTTGGTGATCCATAAGATATAACTAAAGGTGGTCGAGTAACAATATTTTGATGAATGGGATGGATGGTGAAGTCGGCCAATCTGAGTGGCAATTGCGAGTTTTGAGATGAATTTGTTGTATAATGGTTGACTGTGTTGACTGTTGGTGCTTCTGATCCCTGAGTTAAATAGACCTTGATTTTGGACCTAATAGGGGCTATCAAGACAGACGGATTGAAATCGAGTTTCCTGTGAATGACATTCACCCTGTGCCCACTTCCCCCTCCATTGTGAGTAGGTAGGGGATTGATGTTCTGTTGTTGGGGTGGGTTGGCAGGTCCATCCAGGATGAGAGCCTTCTTATTAATGAAGTTCTGTACCGGATGTTTGAGTTGCCAGCATTGATCTGTAGAATGCCCTGGTGCACCCATACGAAATTCGTAGAACAAATTGGAATTGTACCCTGGCCCCTTGGCAGCCTTAGGATTTGGTCGACGTTTTGTGAGATACTCACCCCTGAGCAAGATTGGCAGTAACTCCGATATTGTCATGGGTAACCGGATAAACACTCTATTTACCCTGTTAGGTCGTGTTTGTTGGTTCTACCCATATAGTGGTGCTGGTTGTGCTTGTGGAGGAACTGTCCAGAAGGGATTCTACGGTGTTGGAGCCCAAGCAGCTCGAGGTACTGGCGCCCAAGGGGCCTGGGGTGCCCGTGTCTGCTGAGCTGGTGCCTGAATGACGAGAGATTGGCTGGGTTGTACATTATTGACTTGGATTTTCTCTTTTTTTTTGACAAAAGACACTGATTTCTTCTGTGTCGATGTCCCCACTGTTACACTCAAGGCTGTAAAGTCGAATATTAAACCAGTTCGGATCCCGTCCTCGACTCGGTCTACTACTTGAACTAAGTTTGAGAAGGTGCCTGTAGTATGTCCAACCAGATGAGTGTAAAAAGCATGTCCTAGTATTGAGATAAACGTAGTGTTCATCTCATGTTCAGTCATCGTAAGCCGTACTTGTGAAGCGGACTCCCGCCATCTCTAGGCATACTCTCTCACTGTTTCCTTGTGTTTCCTCGTCATCTTAGCCATCTCATTTCGATTTAGACCCACATCTGTATTGAACCGATAATTATGCCAGAACATTTCAGATAAGTCCTGCCAACTCTTGATGAGTGTATGGTCCAATCCCGAGAACCATTTGAGGGCCGGTCATGTTAGGCTTCTTTGGAACAGTTGTATCAGCAGTCTGTCATCCTCACCATATTGACACATTGACCCACAATACAATTTGAGGTGCGATAGAGGACATCCAAGGCCATTATATTTCTCGAATTCCAGGCATTTGAACTTAGTCGACAATTGTGCGTTGGGATAGAAGTACAGGTCCCTGAATCTTATTCTCCCTATAGTATTTGTGCCCTTCATCCGTCGCATTTCCTCTTGGAGAGATTCGATCTGTCGTGCCATTTTTTCGTCGGTAACACTCTTAGCTTCGGGAGCCCTAAAGTCACACTCATCATTTGGGATCACCACCGGAAGTGGTTGATTCTATGGTATATAGAGCGGAGGACCCTGACATATTAGCACAATAGAAGGTGGGGTGGTTTGTTGATCTGGTCGAGGTTGCTCGGGTAGTTCGGGGTTCGACCCAAATGCCTGGTGCTGGGTGGCTTGTAAAAAGTTGGTACTACTTAAAACGGCCATCAACATTTGTTCATGTATTTTGTTGTTTCTATTAACTTTGCTATTATCGCATTAGCTTTGGCCAGTTCATTTGTAGTAGGTTGTGGGTCATTTGAGTTACTCATAGTTGATGAAGATGATCGAAGAAAGTATGGAGGCTTCTCAGAGTGTTTGTATTTTTTTCGTTTGGCCACCTGCGGGTATAAAAGACCAAGCGTTACTATCTTACTTATCAAAAAGAAAATGCATGATGTTTTATTATGTCCGGTAATTATTAGGGATGTCACCCAAAAGAAAATTTTAGTTAAGTGAATTTTAAAAAAACATGGTTTGTCAGTGCAGAACTAGATCATTTGAGAAAAAAGAATTACATCAGCCAGAGCTGGCATCAACACAGAGTCAGTAAGATATTTTGAAAGAGAAATTACATCAGCACGGAGCTGGCATCGACACGGAGTCAATAAAGTATTTTAACAAAGAAATTACATCAGCATGGAGCTAGCATCGGCACGGAGTCGGCAAAGCATTTTGAAAAGAAGTTTCATCAGCACGGAGCTGGCATCGACACAGAGTCGATAGGATATTTTGAAAATAAGTTTCATCAGCACTGAGCTGGCATCGACACAAAGTCGGTAAAGTATTTTTTAAAAGAAATTACATCAGCACGGAGCTGGCATCAACACGGAGTCGGTAAAGCATTTTGAAAAGAAATTACATCAGCACGGAGCTGGCATCGACACGGAGTCGAAAGAACATTTTGAAAAGAAGTTACATCAGCACGGAGCTGGCATCGACACGGAGTCGGTAAAATATTTTGAAAAGAAGTTACATCAGCACGGAGCTGGCATCGACACGGAGTCGGTAAAGCATTTTGAAAAGAAGTTACATCAGCACGGAGCTGGCATCGACACGGAGTCGGTAAAGCATTTTGAAAAGAAGTTACATCAGCACGGAGCTGGCATCGACACGGAGTCATTAGGATGTTTTGAAAATAAGTTTCATCAGCATTGAGCTGGCATTGACACGGAGTCAGTAAAACCTTTTGAACAGAAATTACAACAGTACGGAGTCGAAAAAACATTTTGAAAAAGTAATTTCATCAGCACGGAGCTGGCATCGACATGGAATCGGAAAAATATTTTGAAAAGGTAATTTCATCAGCACAGAGCTGGCGTCGACACGGAGTCGAGAAAATATTTCGAAAAAATAATTTCTGAGATGAATCAAGTTGGAATAACCCATGTTTTTGGTAGCCTCAAATTCAGTTCTCTGAAATCATCGCCAGCCAGGCAGATCTCCAAATGGCACTCTTAAATCACCTTATTCCCTGAATAAACGTAGTCTATCCCCTCATATCAACTGGGTAAGATCTTTCTAGGCACCGACTTTGATCAAGGACTGCAATTGGTACTTTTCGAAATCCTCTTTTTTTTTTTGAAAGAGATTGAATTTATTTGAGTTGATTGATCGGTTGTTAGCCTTGCTAGATCATAGATGGATCATGGACTTGATTCGATATGGGTCGTGGATTTGGGACGTGGATCCGATTTGAAATGGATCTGGGTCGTGGACCCAGTTGAAGTGGATCTGGGTCCAAATGGATCTAGGTCGTGGACCCAGTTGAACAGATCTGGGTTGTGGACCTAGTTGAACTGGATCTGGGTCGCTGACCCAGTTGAAGCGGGTCTGGGTCAGACCCAGTTGGAATGGATCCGGATCTGGGTCGCGGACCCAATTGAAGTGGGTTTGGGTCATGAACCCAATTTTTAAAATGGATACTTAGTAAGAGATGATAATGGGTTTGATTATAACTTAGATCGATAGCGTGTCGCATTTGGCAACATCAATCATGAGCGGGATCAATTCTAAGTGGTAGACCCTGAGTTTAAGGGTGAAGTGAGTCGTTCGATCATTTTCAAGTCTTAAAACTCAAAATAAAAAAAAACTCTGAGAAGGAAAGTTGTCAGGATTAACATAAGGAATAAAATGAGAAATTTTTTTTTTTTTTGGGTCCGTTTTTCAAGTACAGACCAAACATTTTTTGCTGATCCGTACTTCAAATACAGACCAGAACATTAAAAAAAAAAAATAATTTACTTTTTACACTCGTTCGTGCTTCAAACACGGACTTTACCATTTTCTTGAGTTCGTGCTTCAAACACGGACCAGATCCTTTTTCTTGAGTCCGTGCTGCAAACACGGACCATAACCTTTTCTGGCTCTCCAAACTTGCTCTGTTTTTTCTCCTCATCCCATTTTAACCCATAATTTATGGATTTTGAGGCACGTAGCCTCTGTTTTTTGGCTTGGGCCACAAAAATATCACTTTTTTTTTATAATGCAAACATAAACAAAAAGCGATTTTCCCCTTTACCTAGAGGGACATGAAACAGAACATAAAAGGGGAAACCTCCTATCATCTATACAACTTTCCATCGTGGGCTAAAAAAAAAATTACATCACATAGGAGCATGGGATGGATATGGAATTAATTTTGAAAGCCTTAGTGTCCTTTTTCTATTAATTACGCTTCGATGCATGCGGTTTATATGTAGTTTTTCGGTTACCCATTCTTCAAACCTCGATGTACACTGAAGTGTGCATGTCTTAGGTTGGTGAATGGGGTGGATGTTCTCCTCCCTGCCACCCAAAATAGCGATCTCGAGGGCTAGAGAATACCGGCATCTGGGATTAGAAATTTAAGAAGGAGGGGGTGGATTATGCATAGGGCTATGAATCGCATGTGCATGTGCGTGCATTTTTTTGAAGAATATGTATCCATCCTTACATTCCTTGTCAAAAAATAAAAATAAAACAAAAAGCTTATGTAAATAAACATTACAACCATTTCCATATGAAACTTGTGAAATAAATAAATAAAGCAAACGTTAGTAGATTAACAAAAACAAAACAAAACAAAAAAGAAAACAAACATTTTATTTTTTTTAAATAATCGAATCAAAGGCGAGGGTCAGACCTACTAGTATGTAGTCCCCAGTGGAATCGCCAAGCTGTGGAGATGGGATTTTCAACTCTTTTGAAACATCCCTCCACTTTGGGGGATTTTGGAGTCGCTACCATTAATTATCGAAAATGGGTGTGAATGGTCACCCGAAGTTGTATTTTTTGAAAAACATGTCATTTTGACATTTGATGACTCTCGTATAGATAGGATACATGGTCCAACCTTGATTGAAGGTAAGGGGGTCCATCTATGGAGTAGGGAAGGTGTTAGGCACCCTACTCCATCTACCGTAGGTGGTAACCTCAGATTCGGTCAACTTTCAAAAGTGAAAATGACATGATAGAAATTAAAAACCGATATGTGCCCTCGTATAGGAAGGGCTTTGACGTTGGTTTAGTCCATTAAGGACACCCTTATTAACAAAGAGGTCCCCTTTGATGGTTCAAACCATGGTGGTGTGTGCAAATGTGTATAGAAAGGGGTGAGTAGAAGAGGGGAGTTAAAGAAGGTATTCTTTTGTCAAACTCACCTTGATCCAATCTTGATTTTCTTAGATCTTCCAAGATGTTCTCCTTTGAATCTTTTTTTTTCCTTTCTTGATTTGTTTGAGAGAAGGTTGAGAGTTGAGAGTGGTGGTTAGGAGTAGAGAGAGAGTAAAGAGTTGAGGGTTGAGTTGTGATTTTTTTGAGGTATTTTTCTTAATTTTTCATTAAGTGTTGGATATTGGATTTTTCATTAGGGATTGAGAGTTGAGAATGATGGGATTTTTATAGAATTTGGGAGTTATTTTGAGGGGTAGAATTGGGTGAAATGATGAGAAATGATAGAATGGTGTGGGGTTTAAGAGAGGGTTATGTGTAAATTGATGAGGTTTGAAGGGTATTTGTGTAAGAAGGTTAAATGAGTGAGTTTTGACCCAAATGATTTGGATCCTACCCAATCCAATTGGTTGTAGTGTTTGGTGAGATGAGATGAGATGATGGGTGTTTAAGATGGTGGTTGTGATTAAGTGGTGTTTGATTTAAGAGAATGGAGGATTTAAGAGGGTGATTGATGATATTTTGGGAGGGTGAGGGAGATGATGCCATGTGTCAAAGTAGGTGGAAATGAAGGGTTGGGATGAGTTGATAGGAAATGATAAGTGTTTGATTTGAGAGGATGGGTGTAAGTTTAGATTGTAGATGTAGGTTTTGTAGGAAATGATGAGGGTAGATTAGGGGAGGGTGATGGTTGGTTAGTAGGGAGTGATGGGGGGGGGTGTAGGTTGTAAGTGTTTGATTTGAGAGAATGGATAGGATAGATTATGGGAGAGGTGTAGGTTGGAGGTATGGGTAGATGATATTTAAAGAAAAGGTGATGGGATAGGTTGGGGATGAGGGAGGTGAGATAGGGTGATGACATGTGTCACACCTTCTTGATTGTGGTGATTGGTTGTGATGTTGGATTGGGTTGAGTTGGGTTTGGGTTGAATGATTTGGGCTTAGGTAGAGTGTTTGGTTGGCCTTAGGTTGTTGGTTGAATAGGAATGGATTTGGGTTGAGTTGAATAGGTTTGGATAATGGGTAGAATAAGAATGAGTTTGGGCTTATGTTGGATTGAGTTGAGTGGGCTTGGATTTGGTTAGAATAAGAATGGGTTAAGGGATATAAAGAAGTGGGTAAGTTTTTGGTCTGTGGTCCATGTAAGAAGTCTTGGGCCATTTATTGAAAAATGAATGACAAAATTTATTGGATTTTTGTAGGTTTGGGCCTCGGAGCCCATTCCAATTTTTACGATTTTGGGGGCATTTTGTATCGAGGGCCCGGTCAAATTTGGGTGTCTATAGGGTGTATTGGAACAAGTGGTTTGGTGAATAGTTCTATGTGCTTCCAAATACTACTGAAGGTCAAAACTTTGATATTGCCCCCCATTATCATTGTGAAGAACCTAAACATGTGCATTGTATTGAGTTTTTAAACATTTTATGGAACTTTTGAAATAATAAGTTCACTTTACCTTTGGACTTTATCAAGCACAACCAGGCCATCCTGGTATAGTCGTCAATAAAGATAAAAAACCAATGTGATCCCCCCCAAATAGTAACTTTTGACGGACCCCAAACATCGAAATGTATAACCATAAAAGGAAGTGGACTTTTATTCAAACATAATGGAAATGAAGCACGGTGGCTCTTTGCTAGTTTACAAATATCACAGCGTAATCTAGAAACATAAAATTTTATAAATAAACTAGGAAATAATTTTTTCAAATAACCAAAGGAAGCATGCCCTAGACGTCGATCCCACAACTAGATTTTAGATTTCTTTTTCTCCCTCTCCGAACCATCCACTATCAATGCTTGTCATAGCTTATCAGAACTTTTTGACATTAAGTCCAAGAAATACAGCTTCCTTCGCCTAATACCACAACCAATCGTCTGCTTTGTTTGGATGTCTTGAAACACACAAAAATCAGGCCAAAATATTAAACCACACGATAAAGTTGTGGTTATTTGGGAAGCTGACAAAATGTTACAATCTAAAGATGGAACAACTAAAACAGAATCTAAATTCAGATTATCAGTGAGGGTCAAAGATCCTTCCCCAATAACTATTGTGAAGTACCATTGGCTGTAGAAACATATTTTTGTGAGGACGAATTAAGAGATGAGACCTGTCTAGAATCAAAGGTCATATGATCTGTAGCACCAAAATCAATTATCCATGCACTATTAGAAATTGGTGTAGAAATATTTAAAACCTTACCATCATTTTCTGCAATTACTACCAACCTTAAGGCCTTTTCAGCAATCTTATTTTTAGTCTTTGTTTCAACAACTGTTGTAGTGGAGGTCTTCTTCGAATTCTTCTTCCAACGACTATGATCCCACCATTCCGGATATCCCACAAGCTCGAAACAATGACTTTAGGTATGACCAATCTGATTGCAATGGGTGCATTTGTAGGTAGACTTGTCTGCACCGTTGGTGGCTTTAAGTTGATTGGGAAGAGTATGATCCTGCTAGTTTTGATTTGATCGATTTCGAGCCACCATGGCTGAAGTTTCAAAATTTTTGGATTCCCCTTTCAAAGTTGCCCGACGTATTGTTTCTCGTCGAAGTAAAGAGTAGCATCCTTCCAAGTCTAGAACTAGATCTTTGCGTAGAATCTCTCTACGAACTTGTTCAAAATCACTATCCAATCCGGCAAGAAAGATGTGAACCCTTAATCGCTTGATAGACTTTCGATACGCTTCAATGTCATCTGGATCTTTCATGACCACTTTATCGCGATGGTCCAACTCTCATAAAATCTTAGTTAACTCTCCATAATATTCAGATAGAGATTTTCCATTTTGTTTGGCGATGAAGGCTTTTTAGTTAAAGGCGAAAACTTGCAACTCATCACTCCCATCATAAAAGGCTTTTGATAGAGTACTCCAGATATCATGCGCAGTGGGTAAGCGTAAATAACGCTTCATAATTTCTGGACTCATAGACATTAAGAACCACCTCTTCACTTTCTGATTTTCGGCATACCACTTGTCATACCCATCTTCTGATTCAGTAGGTGACTTCGTCTTGCCACGACTATAGGAGAGTTTCTCCCTTTCAGCAATATGCATCTCCATCAACTGGGGCCAAACATCATAATTTGATTCAGTAAGAATAATCCCTACATTAAAAATACCTTCAAATTGAACAACAATCGGAATCGATTTTGTCTCAAATGATTCAATAATTTTTAACTCATTTTTTTAATAAGAAAAAGCAAATAAGATAATGAGTTCCCTTTTTAGAGAACAAGTTTGTGGTCTCGGTGATGAGTTTTCTTTGATAAGTACGCATGAACCAATCGCAAGGTCTCTTCAACTTTCGATCTGGATCTCCTAGACCAACAAATCTCCATCGATCTCTACACCAGCAAATCTAGATTTTCGCCAATCTCTACACCAATAGATCTGGATCTCCTATTCCAACAAATCTCTACCGATCTCTGTACCAACAAATCGTACCAAAACTACATCCAAAATTTGATCATAGCAAAATCATGAACCTATCTCGAAGAACAAAATCTTTAACAGATTTACGATCTTCAACATAAGACAAGACAAGTGCATTTTCTATTTTTTTCATGACTCTACATTTCCACCTAAGAAAGAAAAAAAAAATTTTGACTATGGTGTGGGTTACCCTTATTGATTTGTGGGGTAATTTTATAATTATCCCTAGCCAAACAAGGGCCTCCTCATTTACAGTTTTTTACCTAACCACCAAATTATTTACCCCCATTCTCAGCTCTCCTTAACCACTACATTACCTAATATTTTTTTACATGATTCTCTAATTGTAGAGTAAGAAATAAAGCGTGGTTATAGAATCCAAAACCAAACTACTTTTTTTGTTACCCAATGCATATACATCATCAAAGGCAACTCCATGGTTTCATCTTCAAATGAGGAGCATAGGGGTTTGCATGAGCAAAGATGACCCCATCCCTTCATAAATAAATAAATAAAATAAGGCAATCAACTAAAAAAAATGCTAATTTCATTGTTTTCCTATGTCAAAAAGCTTAAAAACTAAAGAAAATTCTGAAAAATAGTCCATATAATTAAGCAAGTTCTGCACCTAAATACAATCAATAGTTAATTTGTTAAATTTTTTTAAGGTTTTTAAAGATAATTAAGTCCCCCCTTTGTGCTCAAATAACATCAAAACCTAATAGATAGGTTCTACATCATAAAATCTTATTTACAAGATTCAATACTAGGTTAATCCGATAAGTATATAAAATAATACTGTTGCTTGGAAACTCTTTAAAGGGTTAAATCAAGATTCAAATATCATAATTTTAACCAAGAAAATCATGAAACCCTAACTTGATTGGGGTTAAATCGAACTCAGATCGTTGTTCAAAAGTAGAAAATGCTGGCTTCAATCAGAGATTACATATAAAACCTTTCAATTTCTTATCAATGGCACGAGATTAATCAAGTGAGAGTGAGAGAGAGAGAGAGAGAATTTGAGTTTCTAGAGCTTGGAGCTAAACTTAACACTCAGAGAGATTTTAGAGACAAGAGAGGGAAATTTAATTAAATTTTAAAATTTGATCCACGAATTATCGACAGTTTTATAAGAAACGTCATTGTTTCTTTTCTATCAGATTTACAAACCGTTGTTACCTTTATTTTATATATTTTAAATAAAATAAATTAATTGATCAAGGAATTATTGGCAGTTTTTAAAGAAACGTCGTTAAAAAATAGCCTTAAAGTTCCACTCTAAATGCACATTGTTTTTGTAATGATTCTAACTCTAAGGAGGCTAGGGTTAGAATTTAACTCTAAAAGAAGAGAATGGAAAGTTCATAAATATCTAATAAGTTTGTTATTTTAAGTGACGTATAGGAATTTGAGTATCATTTTCGAGTTTGTTTCTTTTATTTATAGAGTCTATGTCCCGGGCTCTGATTTCCACATATTTAGAGTCTATTTAAGGTATTTTTCGATACGGGCCTTATAATGTCATTGCATTTTTCAGAATCTACATACGTGACCAATCTTAATATAAAATTTTCTTGAGATAGATATAATATGATGATTAATGACCCATAGATACGTTTTGAAAATCTAAGGCATTACACTAGGAGTCCTAACCATACACATACTTAATTTGTTATCTATTGTATTAATTATATATATAAAGAAACTTTCTTCTGATTGGTAACTATTTACTACTATAAAATAGATACTTTGTCGCCAATTGTATAACTATAGAGAAAAAGTGGGGTGGGGGCAAAATTTTCAGAGGTTTTTTTTTTTTTGGGTATTAATTGGTTTGGGTTCTATTTGGGTTTTCATTCAGTTTGGTCTGGTTTCAAATATGAAAACCAAAATTTGAACAAAAAATTTTGGTTTCGATTTGGTTATTTTGGATTTCGGTCCTAAAATTTAAGGCCAAGCTTCAATTTTGAGTTGTTGGGAAAACAACCACACAATGTGTAATATAATCCACAGCGAAGATCAAACCCTTTCCCTCCTTGAGTGACAAAAATAGGCTAAAAATATCCAACCAATATCAACACCACCATTATACCGAATAATATCAATCTAAGTGCAAGATAATCAAACTAAGCAAAATAAACAACCACAAGCAACAACACAAGATTTTTAGTGTGGAAAACCCTTCAAAGTGAAGGTAAAAACCACGGGACTTGTCTTGGTAGTCCACACCCAAATCTTCCACTATCAACAATAATGGGTTACACCAAAGTTCTCTCAAGATTAATCTAGAGGTTCACAAGATTACAATCAACATCAAGAGTACATATTCTTGGTTCAACAATACAATAAACATCATCTAATAAAGATGGGTTCCAATAGAAAATAAAAAGGGAAAGGTTTAGGTCTCACCAATGAAATCTCTCAATAGAAATGAAAAAGAGAAGCTAATCTGAAAAAATAAATCGGTAGAGTTGTAGAGTTTATTGCAAGGATTTTCCACTCCAAATATGAGTCAAATCAGACAAAGTTTACCCTTTAATCTTCTTGCTCTAACTCTCCAAAGTCCACCCCCTTTTCTTTTCTCTTTCTTTCAACTTTGCTCTTTTCTTTTCTCCCTTATTGTAACCCAAAAACAGCAGCCCCAACTAAAGAACCAACTGTTGCCCTTTTTTTTTTTTTTTTTTTTTTTTTTTTTTTAAAGTTGAATGGGCTTTGCCTTTATTTCTTTGGGTGGCCCACATGAGGTGGACCCAACCTAACAAATCTCCCCCTCCATCTCATGTGGGGGGCTCTACCAAGCCCGTTCTTCGCCTACAAGCTTCCAACTTTTCATTTGGCAAAATCTTTGTAAACATGTCCGAGCCATTCTCACTAGTGTGCACTTTCTCCAATTGTAACTCCTTAGCGTCAAGCATATCCCGAATCCAATGATAACGAACATCAATATGCTTGGATCTCGAATGAAACGTCAAGTTCTTGGAAAAATGGATTGCACTTTGACTATCACAATAAATAATTTATTTCCCCTGTTGCAAGCCTAGTTCTTGTAAGAACTTCTTCATCCACAAAGCTTCCTTGCAAGCTTCAGTCACTGTAATATACTCAGCTTCCATGGTGGATAGAGCAACACACTTTTGTAACTTGGACTGCGAAGAAACTGCTCCCCCTGCAAAAGTCATCAAGAGTCTTGAAGTAGACTTCCTGGTATCAACATCTCCTGCCATATCTGCATCTATATAACCATCTAATACAAGTTCACCATTTTCAAAGCACAAGCACACCCTTGAAGTACCTCTGAGATACCTAAGTATCCATTTCACTGCTTCCCAATGGTCCTTACCCGGATTAGATAGGAATCGACTAACCACTCCAACTGCGTGAGCAATATCTGGCCTCGTACACACCATAGCATACATCAAACTTCCAACTGCGGATGAATAAGGAATTTTGCTCATTTCTTATTTCTCTTTCTCACTTGAAGGACATTGCTTGATAGTAAGTTTGAAATGACCTGCAAGTGGAGATGACACGGCTTTGGCTGTACCCATGTTGAATCTTTCTAGAACTTTCTCAATGTAGCTTTTTTGAGATAACCAGGGCTTTCCATTTCTCCTATCACGAGAAATCTTCATGCCAAGAATCTGTTTTGCCGATCCCAAATCTTTCATGGCCAACAATCAACATATCATTGACATAAAGCAAAAGGATGATGAAATCATCACTAGAATAATGCTTTGTAAATACACAATGATCAGTAGTTGTTTTGTTGTACCCATGGCTCACCATAAAAGAGTCGAACTTCTTGTACCACTGCCTTGGTGCTTGCTTAAGCCCATATAAACTCTTGTTCAGTTTACACACAAGATGTTATTTTCCTTTGACTTTGAATCCCTTAGGCTGCTCCATAAAAATTTCTTCTTTTAAATCACTATGAAGAAATGTAGTTTTTACATCAAGTTGTTCAATCTCCAAGTTCAAGCGAGCTGTTAAACCAAGAACAACTCGGATAGAGGACATCTTCACCACTAGTGAGAAAATTTCTTCAAAGTCAATACCTTTCTTCTGACTGAAACCCTTCACAACCAACCAAGCCTTGTACCTTTGTGAGTTATTATTTTCAGTGTTCAACCTTTAAACCCATTTATTCTTTAAAATTTTCTTGCCTTGAGGTAACTTTACCAAGTCATAAGTATGGTTCTCATGTAAGGAATTCATCTCTTCTTGCATAGCTTTCAACCACTATTTCTTTTTCTCAAGTGAGATAGTTTCTTGGTAAGTTTTTGGCTCTCCCCCATCAGTAAGCATCACATACTCATGAGGAGGATATCTAGTAGATGGCTGACGCTTTCTTGTAGATCTTCTTAATTCAATTTCAACAACTGGTTGTGGTTGTTCTTACTCAATCTGATTTGCTGGCTCAACTTCTTCATCAGCTTGATCATTTTCATCAACATTACCATCATTGTCTTCTTGACCACCTCCCCCATAATCAACATGCACTAGAGGTGGAGCAATTGGTGTCAGATCAACAGAAATGCTAGTAGAGGGATTAGACTTCTCAGCCTTTTCAACATCTTCCCCAACTTGATCTTCAAGAAACACAACATCTCGACTTCTAACAATCTTCTTGTTTACTGGATCCCACAACCTATACCCAAACTCTTCATGACCATACCCCAAGAAAATACACGACTTTGCTTTACCATCAAGCTTGGATCTCTTATCTTTAGGAATGTGAACAAATGCTCTACAACCAAACACTCTCAAATGATCATATAAGACATCTTTTCTTTTTCAAACTCTATCAGGTACATCACCATTTAGAGGAACTGATGGAGAAAAGTTAATTAAGTCAACTGCAGTTCTCATAGCCTCCCCTTGAAAGGACTTAGGTAGCTTGGCATGTAACAACATACACCTAACCCTTTCTTCAATGGTTCGATGCATCCTTTCAGCTACACCATTATGTTGATGGGTCTTTATGACAATCTTCTCAAGCCTGATACCATGATTCTTGCAATAACTCTCAAAAGGACCTCTGTATTCACCCCTATTATCTGCTCGAACACACTTCAACTGTTTTCCAGTTTCTCTTTCAACTTGAACATGAAAATACTTGAAAGTCTCGAGTACCTGATCTTTGGATTTCAAAGCAAAAGCCCAAACTTTTCTAGAATGGTCATTAATAAAAGTCACAAAATAAATAGCACCGCCAAGCGTTCTAGTTTGCATAGTACAAACATCTGTATGAACTAGATCAATAACATTTGGCCTTTTAGTTGGAAGATGTGTATGAAATGCAACTCTATGAGTCTTTCCAATTATGCAATGATCACAAGTCTTTAGAAATGTCATACCTTGCAACTGAGGTACAAATTTCTTCCTAGCAAGAGTTTGAAGTCCCTTCTCGCTAATGTGGCCAAGCCATTTGTGTCAAATATCAACATGTACTTCTTTCTGAATAGCATTCACCTCTCATTTGCAAAGTGTAACTTGCGTGACATAGAGAGTATTCAATTTCTGTCCCTTGACAACCACTAGAGAAATCCTGGTGAGCTTCTATTTACCTTTACCTAAATGACTAGTAAAGCCCTCATCATCAAGTTTTCCCAGTGAAATCAAGTTGAGACGAATATCTGGAACATGTCTGACATTTCTGATAATTAACTTATTGCCGATGTTGGTTTCTAAGTGGATATCACCAATGAACACAATCTTGGATGCACCATTGTTACCCATTCTGACATTCCCAAAATCACCACTAGTGTAGGATGTGAAGAATTCACTGTGGGAGGTTACATGGAATGAAGCACCCGAATCAACTACCCAATCACTATCCTGGTAGACAAGGTTAACACAACCATCATCGTAAATAATCACTGTATCGCCATCATGAATGGCTATGTTTGTTTCTTTTTCATTATTCTTGACTTCACTTTGTTCCCTTTTCCAGAATCTACACTCTCTCTTCATATGCCCTTGCTTATTGTAGTGAAAGCAATTAATGTTTCTTCTCGGTCTAGACTTGGATCTCCCTTTAGAACCATCCCTTCTAAAGTTTGCGCGTGGGCTCTTACTTTGGCTTCTTCCTCGCCTATCTTCTTTTTCTGTAATGAGCACCTTAGAAGAAGACTCACCCATTTATTTTCTTCTAGCATCTTTATTTAACAGACTATCTTTAACCAAGTCCATGGTTAGTTTGCCATCTGGTGTCGAATTGCTAACTGTCACCACTAAAGTTTCCCAACTCTCAGGCAACGAACTAAGAAGTAAAGATGCTTGGATTTCATCATCAAGATTCATCTTCATGGCTACCAACTTGTTCACTATGCTCTGAAACTGACTTGTATGCTCAACCATGCTGCTTCCATCTTTATATTTCAAGTTAACAAGTCTTCTAATCAAGGCAGTCTTGTTTCTTGCAGTTTTCTTCTCAAAGAGATTTTTTAGCTTTTTCCACAGAACATCGGTTTTAGTTTCATCACAAATTTCCTCAAATACATTTGGATCAACCCACCGTCTAATGTGACTAATAGTTTTTCTATGCATAACTTCCCAATCACCATCAGACATTTCAACTGGTTTTACATCACCCAATTTAATTGGCTTGTACAAATCCTTGCAATAAAGCAAGTCCTCCATCATGCACTTCCAAGTTGAATAATTTGTTGAAATTAATTTGATCATGCCATCTGTCCCTTCCATTTTTAACACTCAAGAAATTAATTCCAAACAACCTTTGCTCTGATACCAGTTGTTGGGAAAACTACCACACAATGTGTAATATAATCACAACGAAAATTAAACCCTTTCCCTCCTTGAGTGACAAAAATAGGATAAAAATATCCAACCAATATCAACACCACCACTATACCAAATAATACCAATCTAAGTGCAAGATAATCCAACTAAGCAAAATAAACAACCACAAGCAACAACACAAGAATTTTAGTGTGGAAAACCCTTCAAAGTGAAAGTAAAATCACGGGACTTGTCTCGGTAGTCCACACCCAAATCTTCCACTATCAACAATAATGGGTTACACCAAAGTTCTCTCAAGATTAATCTAGAGGTTCACAAGATTACAATCAACATTAAGAGTACATATTCTTGGTTCAACAATACAATAAACATCATCTAATAAAGATGGATTCCACAAGAAAACAAAAAGGGAAAAGTTTAGGTCTCACCAATGAAATCTCTCAATAAAAATGAAAAAGAGAAGCAATCTGAAAAAATAAATCGATAGAGTTGTAGAGTTTATTGCAAGGATTCTCCACTCCAAATTTGAGTCAAATCGGACAAAGTTTGCCCTTTAATCTTCTTGCTCTAACTCTCCAAAGTCCACCCCCTTTCTTTTCTATTTCTTTCAACCTTGCTCTTTTCTTTTCTCCCTTCTTGTAACCGAAAAATAGTAGCCCCAACTAAAGAACCAGCTGCTACCCTTTTTTTTTTTTTTTAAATTTGAATGGGCTTTGCCCTTATTCTTTTAGGTGGCCCACATGAGGTGGACCCAGCCCAACATGAGTATCAGGTAAAATTTACATCCGTAGAGGTTGAAGAGCCATTAAGAAATAAAAAGTTCACTAAATAAACTATCAAACAACATCCCACATCTCAAAGACTAATTAGGAAACATCCCCTTAGTAGGGTCCTTGAAGTAATTATCTTAATTATATGAGAAATTACCTAGTACATGTGGGCGGAGGGGATTGCACGTTGCCCTATGATAGTCAAGTTCTTTTTTTGTTTTTTTTTTTTTGATAAATATGATAGTCAAGTTCTTTAAAAGACTTAGGTACCTTGGTTCCAATAATTAAAGAGAAAAAACAGTAGCATATGAGTTTATGAGTTTTTGAAGGGTATTTGTATTGGACTTACACCCAAGTTTTGAGCGGATATTCGCATTCAACTTTTCAATTGATTTTATACATTTTGAACAAAATGTCCATAGAAGATGAAAATAGTCTCAAGTTTCCTTTCCATTTGCTTGCGAAATCGCAAGACCTATGCCTTAGTGAAAAAATAGAGAAGGAGAGGAACTTGTATGTCATCTATTTTTATTGGACCGAAATAAATTTTGGATAAAAAATATTTCGGGTATCATGCCCGAATTCTTATTGGGTTGACAAACTATATCTGAATCCAAATGATTCAGGTTAGATGGATCAGGTAAGCAAATGTTATCCGATCCATTGAGAACCCTTCTTGGATCAAATTCACTAACCGTCGACGTGAATCGAGTTTGATGCCACTTAGCATTGCAAGAGTTATGTGAACTCATGTATGCCCGCCACGTCAGCTTCTTAATTTCAACACTCCACTTCTAGAGTCTTTTATACTTAAAATGATTTAAATACCCTCATTTTCAACTTCTAAATCAAATAAAATAAAATAAAATGATAATAATGGGTTGGGACATGTGACACATGAAAGTGAACCCACATGTTCACATACAATCACAATCATGTATATCTGAGATCAAATGGTTGAGATTTATCTTAGAGATCCATAATGGATCCACGCCATACATCTTTTATCCCAATGGTTGGATTTCACAAATACATGGTCATGGTTGAGTGTGAACATATGAGTTCATTTTTCATGAGTCTATTGTGACCCATAAATAATAAATAAATAAAATAATTTTTGTTTTTCTTTCCAAAATCAATTAGTTTCATGTTTTTTTTAAATGTATTTATTTAAGTCAACCTTTCTTAAATCCACCGTTTTCAACCTAACATTAATTCTTTGAAGAAAATCCAATATTTTTTTATCAAAATATCATCATTGAAAATTTGATTTTGAAGATGAAAAATTAAAGTATTTAAGGTGATTAGTCTTAAGGAATAAAAAACAATGCAAACCAATAAGTGTTGGGCACAGTGATTAAGACATCCCTCAATAAAGGAAGAGGTCTTGAGTTCAACTCACACCTGTACTAATTTTTTAAATGTTGCAGGTGTCAGCTAACTTAGTTGTAAAGTCTTTGGGTAATGATATCAGAGACCTAGGTTCAAATCCTGCCAACGTTAAGTTACTGAACTCAGTATTACCAATAAAAAATATAGGAAAGATGAGTTCTACTAATAGCACATCAATCTTTTTTAAAATAATAAAATTAACATTAAAGTGGTGTGCTATAAGTAAAAACTAGGGAAAATTATTTAAAGGACCCTCATGAAGGGACTTCTCTCTAAATAGTCCCTAAGTTTTCAATGGTTGCTTGGCAGGAGATTTAGTAAACTTTTTCTTTCTACATGATCCCTGGACCTCATCTCTCACATTTCACAATTGAATGCCCTGACCATCCAAACTCATCATTTTCATCAAAAAA
This sequence comes from Akebia trifoliata, assembly GCF_017979445.1. NCBI lineage: Eukaryota > Viridiplantae > Streptophyta > Magnoliopsida > Ranunculales > Lardizabalaceae > Akebia > Akebia trifoliata. The sequence continues at coordinate 12,160,805 of NC_141382.1, read as the reverse complement.
ATTATATTTTTGACACCTCAATCGATTTTAAAGACTCCATTCCTTCATAAAGGATTTAAGAAAGAAAAAGAAATCATTTTCAAGGGATTTTTCAAACATTTTGAATATGTATCTAAAAAATTAAAAAACTAAGATTTTTTCACTTTTATGTCTTAGTTTTTGGATGAAAATCAATCAATAATGGTTCTCTTGGGTTGAAATCATTTAAACAAGTCGTTATCTTAAGTTTTTGGTCAATCTTTCCATGTATCTTAATCGGAGAAATTCGAAAATTGAAAATGAGTGGATTTTACCAGTGTCGAGTTCACCACTTTTTATTTTTAAAATCAATGAACTCGACAGTAATACAAAAGCGTTGAGTTTGACGGTAAATAAAAAGTGGTGAACTTAACAGCAAATAGTGGTGAGTTCGACAGTAAAAAAATGTATGTGAACTCGACACCAAATAAAAAAGCGTCGAGTTCAACAGTAAAAATTATGAACTTGACAGTATGTGGGACCATTAAGAAAGAAAAAGTTTACTAAATGTCTTGTCAAGCTAATTCGCAAAACCTAGGGATTATTTAGAAGAAACCCATCCGTGAGGTCCTTTAATTAATTTTCCCTAAAAGTTGTTAATAGAATTCTCAAAAATTATATGATCTTTGAATAAATTAAAAAAATTGAAGAAATATGGTTTGAAGATGATGCTTGATTTTAGAAAGAAAAACATGTTTTTTTTTAAGATGAGAATATTTAAATCATTTTGCATGAGAAAAGAGTAATGATTTTTCTAACTCACTAGAATACTCTCTTGATTTGACATGTGCTAAATCACAGATTTTTTACCTCGGGATACACATTGCAAAAATTTATGAAGATGTGCATATGTACATCTCGAGGCAAAAAATCTACGATTCTAACACATGTCATATCAGGAGAGTATTTTGAGTATACCCAGTCGTGATAATCTAACTATCCACGTGGCAAACTCAATCGACTATCTTGACGTGGCAAGTTTGAGAATTGTAAATCTGCGCTCCTTGGGATGATGCACGGCTGCACTTCCTGTAAAAAGTGTATCTTAAGGAAACTGTGTATCCTCAGGAATGTAGATGTATGATTCTCAAACTTATCACGTCAGGTAGTCGATTGAGTATGCCACGTGGGGTAGTCCGATTATCACGACTCAAAATTTAAGTAGTTGAATTCCAATGGCTGACGTGGCTATCATGCATGACTTCCAAAATGAATTCAAACTGAGAAACGTATTTCAGTTTCTAGTGCCACTTTTAATGGAAATCCGATATTTCAGAAGCAATTAATGCGACCAATTCTCTCTTTCGTTCAACTCTAACAAACTCCTGTGCTGTCCTGTCCTCAATCAGTGTCAAATGGTCCCCTAAAAAGAAAGAAAGACAAAAAATCAAAGAAATATACAGTGATCGTTGTTCTTTGAGTCTCTCAGATATCCAAGTGAGTCTCTCAAATGGTCCTCTTTGAATCAGAAGAGATGATTTAGTTTCATTCAATACAAGTAGAACAAAACCCAGTCGTTTTCCTGTTCTTTAAGCGTATTGGAAAACGAACTTGTCTGTTTTTTTTTTTTAGTCTCATAATCTCTCAAGTTTCTCAAATGGGTATTTTTTTCCCTGCAACCATGAACATCATAATCCGAATTTTATTTTCTGTCGTCTCACTTTCTTTTCTATTAAATTCCCTTCATGTCTTAAGTGCCTCTGAGTCCAATTCAATTTCATTTCTCCTTGATTGTGGTTCTCCTAATGGTGGACATGATTCCGATGGGCGAAAATGGGAATCGGATGCAAAATATATAGTTTCTTCGGATAATTCGATTCCGACCCGAGCCCAATTCCAAGACCCATCTCTACCTTCAACAGTTCCATACATGTTTGCTAGGATTTTAACGTCGGAATCGACATATACTTTCCATGTTTCCCCCAAGAATAGACATTGGGTCAGACTACATTTCTATCCTTCTTCTTACAGCAGTTTCAATCCAGGGGACGCCTATTTTTCGGTTGTTTCAGGAGAGTTCACACTCCTTAGCAATTTCAGTGCCTCCATTACAGCTCAAGCTCTCACGCAAGCCTACATTATCAAAGAATTCTCTCTCATTCCCAATCCTACTGGTGTTCTCAACCTCACTTTCACACCTTCTTCCAAACATAATGGTTCTTATGCTTTTGTCAATGGCATTGAGGTAATTTCAATGCCCGAATTATTCCAACCTGCGACATTGGTTGGGTTTGCTGAACAATCGGTTGATGCGGAGAGCTCGACATTGCAAACAATGTATAGGTTGAATGTCGGAGGACAGTATATTCCCGCAAATAATGACTCTGACCTTACTCGGACATGGTACGATGATTCCCCGTATGTGTACGGTGCTGCATTTGGCGTCACGAATGAGGCTGGAAAGAAATTTAGGGTTAGGTACCCCAACGATATGCCAGAGTACATTGCCCCTAACGATGTCTACAGCACTGCAAGATCAATGGGCCCTGATTCGAAACTCAATCAGAATTATAATCTCACTTGGGTTTTCCAAGTTGATGGGAATTTCATGTATGTTGTTAGACTACATTTTTGTGAGCTTAAACTGACCAAGATTAACCAAAGAGTTTTCAACATTTATGTAAATAATCAAACGGCACAACCATCTGCCGATGTGATTGCATGGTCAGGATCAAAGGGTGCCCCTACTTACAAGGATTACGCAATATATGTTACTGAGGGGGGAGACGAAGAGCAGTTGTGGGTGGCACTACACCCGTCTGTTAACGACAAGCCCGAAGTCTACGATGCAATCCTCAATGGAATGGAGATCTTCAAGCTGAATGATACCGTTGGGAATCTAGCAGGCCCGAATCCGGTACCATCACCGATGTTACTTGAGGCAGAATCTGAGGAGGAGAAAACTTTTGCACCATCTGCGTCCAATAAACACGCTCAAGTGATCGGAGGTGCTGCTGGTGGAGCTGCTGCTGTTGGTTTAGTGGCAGCTCTATGCATTGCGGTCTATCAACGAAAAAAGAGAGTCCTAGGACCCGAATCTGGTGTTACATCCGGTTGGTTACCACTCTATGGGAGTTCGACCACGTGCTCAAGCAAATCAACAATATCGGGCAAGAGTTGTGCAAGTAGTCATATCTCATCATTGGCAGCAAATCTATGCAGGCATTTCTCGCTAGGAGAATTAAAACAAGGCACGAAAAACTTTGACGAATCTCAAGTTATTGGTGTTGGAGGATTCGGGAAGGTCTACAAAGGAGTTGTTGATGGAGGGACCAAAGTAGCCATTAAAAGAGCAAACCCATCTTCAGAACAAGGTCTTCATGAGTTCCAAACCGAAATTGAGATGCTTTCGAAGCTGAGGCATAGGCATTTGGTGTCTTTGATTGGGTACTGCGAAGAGAATGATGAGATGATATTGGTTTACGATTACATGGCTCACGGGACGCTAAGGGAGCATTTATATAAGAACAATAAAACTCATCTCTCATGGAAGCAGAGGTTAGATATCTGCATTGGTGCCGCAAGGGGACTTCACTACCTTCACACTGGTGCCAAGTACACTATCATCCATAGAGACGTGAAGACCACCAACATTCTTGTGGATGAGAATTGGGTTGCTAAGGTTTCTGATTTCGGTCTGTCCAAAACTGGTCCTAGTCTCAATCAGACCCATGTTAGTACTGTGGTGAAAGGTAGCTTCGGTTACTTGGATCCTGAGTACTTCCGACGACAGCAATTAACAGATAAATCGGATGTATACTCATTTGGCATTGTCCTCTTTGAGGTATTGTGTGCAAGGCCTGCGCTCAATCCGAGCCTTCCAAAAGAACAAGTTAGTCTTGCTGATTGGGCCTTGCATTGCCAAAGAAAAGGAACTCTTGAAGACATTATCGATCCTCATCTTAAAGGAAAGATCAACCCCGAGTGCTTGAAGAAGTTTGCCGAGACTGCTGAGAAGTGCTTGTCTGATCATGGAGTCGATCGACCATCAATGGGTGATGTGTTGTGGAATCTCGAGTTTTCCCTCCAATTGCAAGAAAACCTGAACAGTGCAAACTTGGTTGGAGATGGTGAGTCAATTAAAACATCCCAAGGAGTTTCCCATGAGACTAATATGGGTACCCATGCCACCAGTTTAAGCCTTGGAGGCAAGGGCACGTTGAATGAAGATATAAATGGGCTAAACACAAGTGCGATTTTCTCACAAATCGTCAATCCACAAGGGCGATGAGAAATATTTTTTCTTGATCTTTGCTTCACCAATTGAGAATGAGATTGGGTTTCTTTCTCTTGAAACTGATAGTAACGAAAGTTCAGTGAATTCGTTCCAGCTCTGTCTGGTATTTTATTTAATTAATTGTGTTATATGATACCCATTTTAGTAACTTTTTTTGAGGTAAGTTTTCAACACAAAATGTACTTCCATAATAGAACAAGCTTGAAATCATTTTGTTAGTTTTCTTTCGACTTACTTGCAAAGCTAAATTGCCTCAAAACAAATAGATTTGTGTTTTCTGTAAAATACTTGAGATTTATATTGCTTAGCTACTATATATGTTAAGTGGCACTTTATATTGTTTTGGAATGGGACTGGTCTTGCCAGACAAATGACTAGAAGAGCCTCACAGTGGCCAATTACTTTGTTTAGGACACTTTGGACATATTTCCTTCTTCAGGAATCGATTCTCTTGCCAAGACAGCTTAATGTAATCAGCATTGTTTTAAGGTTATTGGTTATTACCATACATGGGAAAATTTGCACTTCATGACTAACTCAAGACATTATTAAATAACATAAGTCTGTTTTATAGACAAGTGATTCTTAATCCAACAGTTATCAACTTCTTCAGCTCAATTGACTGATATTCTTCATTGCAAACTTAAGCTTGTTTGTTGGTTCATCATGTTTGGTTAACTTCATAGCTTATTTGAAATCGTGTTTTTGGAGGGACCATTATATATATAGAATGGTCAGTTATGATATCGAAACAAGTCAACACACTGCATTGGTTGGGATGAATTAATTCCCTTTCCTGTTGTCTAATCTCGACTCGACGCAAATATTCCTCCAAGAAAATAAAGAATGCTAGTAGATCTGTCTGATATGATTGGTGCTATAAAGTCAATTTTTTGGATAAATTTGAATGATTAAAACAGTGGGCCAGGGAATAATAATACTTCCTATTCATAAGAAGCCAATGCGTTGCAACAGCTCTATGTATCGTTCACATTTGTGGTTAATTTGTACGCCAATTGCATTAATGGTCTCCCCGTTTGAACTCCTGAATTTCAGAAGAATAGATGAGAGTAGCCATAGCAACCAACATAAATAACCACAGTAAAAAAATTGGAACCAAATTGGCTTGGTTAGTATTGGTTATTGAATCGAAAGAACTGATCTTCAATTCTAGCTTATGATGGAAACTAGAATTTGAACTCTTGTATAAACAAAAGCAATATGATACAAATGGGAAAAAAGAAAAGCTTTAATAAATTGGTGCTGCCCAGGTTCGAACTGGGGACCTTCAGTGTGTAAGACTGACGTGATAACCGACTACACCACAGCACCAACGTGCAATTATGCCAAACAAAAATATATATAGTTATTGTCAAACATTGTCCGAGTGAGTCACATATCCAGGAATAAAAATAATAAATAATTTATATACTAATATTACCCAATAATGAAAGCAGATATCACTTAGTAGGGATGCATTTATTTTACAAATCCAATACGTGGTAAATCTTTTAAGCATCAAGTGGAGCGTCTAGTGTCTTGTGATTCATAAGAAGATACGAAAAAAATAATAAGGTATTATTAAAATATTTGAGGTTAAAAGGGTAAAAGTGAAAAAATAATAAGGTTAGAGAGGTATTATTCAAAAGAAGGTAAAAGAGGAAAGATAGTAAAATTTGAGGAATAATATTAAAGGGGAAGGGGGGAGAAAGACAATAAATTTGAAAGCATGAATGTGGACCTCACTCCGATGGGACTGCTATCTTTATAATAATAGTAACAGTAGATCTCACGTTATGTTTTATTATATAGATCTTTCATCCAATTCAAAAAATATACATATTAAATTTACGTGAATGGATAAGATAACAAGTCTACCTACCCTTAGTGACCCAGTGAATTGGGCACGGACAAGTATGCCCTTATACTTAAAAAGGATATTACCTCTTATATCTAATGGATAAGTATATAAGCACCCCACAAATTAATAAACCCACACCATGGCCAATTATTGTCTTATATGGGTTAAAAGTTTTGGAATGAGTTGATTTTTGGTGAGAATGATCTCTATAATGAGGAAATCATCCTCACCAAAAATCTGCCCCTCTCAAAACTTTTAACCCCATCAAAATAAGTTCAAGAACTGTAAATCGTCCAATTTTTTTTTTTTTTTTTAAGCCATTTTTAGCATGGTTAGAAGTTTTGGAATGGAATGATTTTTTATGAGGATGATCACTAGACCATATAATTCATCATCACCAAAAATTTGCTCATTGCAAAAACTTTAACTTATAAAAGACAAAAAAAATGGCTATGGTGTGGATTGCCCTTATTAATTCATAGGGTGCTTTTATAATTACACATCCTTCATTTCCATTAAAAATTATTCATTAAAAATTAAGTTCTTTTAATATTGATTTCAAATTTTTGTGACTTGTATGACATTATTATTTTTAATTTGAAATTTGTGGGCTTTTAGAAATAAAAATTTTTATTTATAAATTAAAATTTTGAATATTACTTATTTTTAAAAATGAATTGTACTTTAATTTTATAAGAAATAATATATTTTATTGTGTTAGATTAGAAATAGGCATTTGAAACATGCAAACAATGTATAATATGATTGTAAGGGTAAAAAAGATAATTTACTAGTTTCAGCAATGTGTAACAAACATGATTCAACATCTAAACAAACAACTTTTTCAGCTCTTAAATTCAGCACTTATAAGTTTCAGAACTTAATGCTATGTAACGCTTATTTTTTTCACTTTAACAAACAACACCTTATATAAATAGTAAAAAAAATGCAATTGAACCATTGATATGGCGTGAGTGAAAATATAATAGCTATGAATAATAATGGAGACATGATTGTATTTTCTAATATACTAACGATATAGCATGTATATTTTTTTAATTAAAATAGAAGGTATTTTTTGCAAGAGATAGTAAATGGTGATGGTAGGAGTGCAACCTGGGTGGACTAGCCCGAATTCAACTTGGGCTCAACCCGATTGGTGGGCGAGCTTGGGCCAAGTTATGTAGAAGATGAGTTGAGCTTGGGTTAGAGTATATCAACCTGACCTCAATTCGGATTGAGGGTTCAGCCAACCCAAACTTGATGCTATATGCTAATATACAAATACTTTTATATTAGTTGTAGACAACCCAATTTGCACGTACGGCCCACCGAAAATGTGTTTTAAGTCAAATTGCCAACAAAAAGGCCTAGAAGCCCAAGTTTTCAATTTACCCAAAATAAAAGCCTTAAGGCATATGGAGCTCTGGCGATTCTTCTAGGGCTTCTAGCAGTGCGATTGAAATGATTGGAAAACGGTCACCAACCACAAACGCAACAAAAAGGATTTGGGGTACTATAAAACCAACCACATCTTGAACGAAATGGAAAAACTCAGTAAGACAACAATAATTGAACCAACATAGAGGTGGAAAACAATGAGCAAGATAAGGAACATATTGATAAAGAAGTGGAAACAAATCGAAATGGAGTGGGACGTGAAACATGGAAGGAAACCAAGCAAGCCAATTTATGACTAAAAACAAGAACCCAACAAAGAAGACAAGGAAGCAATAACAAATCAACACATTCATAGGCAACGATGGTAGGAAATGTAAGAGCCACTATTCCCCTCAAAAAGGAGAAGAGAGCTCAATAATACAATGCTCCAAGGAACTTGTGAATAAATGGTAAGGTACTTTAGTTGGACATTTTATAGATAAAAATTTCTCCCATGTAGTGGTCAAGAATGTTGTGGAGGACAAAAGGTAGCCTTGAGGTTTACTTAAATAGAAACAAGATCTTTTTCTTCAAGTTCGGGGAGGAAGAAGATAGATGCAAGGCCCTCCAACAAGCCCCTAGTTTGTGTCAAGAAGAATATTGATTATAAAGGAATGGAGCCATTGCTTTGAGCTTGAAATGGTAGCCATACCCATCTGGGTGAAACTTCCTTTTCTCCACAAAATGGACATGTGTGAACTCTTTCTTAAGTTTCAAATCTTTACTTAATTCTCTCTAAAATCCCTCTCAATTCCCAACCCCAAATCACTAGATTAAAGCCCTCTAAACTCTCAATCTTAAGTTTCTATGCAAGAATTCAAGATATAAAAACCTTCTTTTGAAGATTAAAAAGAATACACCAAGAAGAGAAGAAAAATAAAAACAATGTTGGCTTAAATAAAAAGTAGTGTAGTAATATTCTCCTCACCCTCTTCTATATCCCTCTTTCTTTAATTTTGGTTTAGTAAGCCCTTCTAATGTAGTGAACATCATCTCCTACACACGATAGATTAGACTTTTGCTCAACCAAAAGGATAGGGGTTGAAGTCCCTTTTAAAATTCTTGGTTTCTTAATCCAGACACATTTTGCACACACCCCATCAAAGTTTTTCAAGGCTAAAGGTATTTGAGCCTCTCTTTCCAAAAAAATGGCTCATAATGATAAAAGTCTATATTTTTCAAAAAATTTGTGACCTTGGGACAAGAGACATAGACAAGGATCCTTTTTTTCAATGAGAAAGTCCCTATGATCTAAACCCAAGTCAATGTCCCTTACAACCAAGGGTACAATCCGTGTTTTCTTCGTTTGTCATATTTTCTAAAAGATGGTCATTTTTCAAGGTAACCACCTAAGGTGCGAAAAGAAAGGGATGCCCAACACCTTCCCCACTTTCTATTCGGACCCCTTACCTAGACTCTAGGTAGAAAAGTGTCAAATTCATACAAGAGTCATTACAATAATCAAGTTTCTAAAACTAATTCCCAGGTGGCTATTCATACCTACTTCCTAAAAATGAGTGGTGGCATCTCCAAACCACGTTGTGTCGATCTTTCGAACTCTAATAACTTCATTAGTTGTACATTTTTTATTTACTTCTGTTTATTCCATCTTATTATTATTGTAGAGGGAAATAATCATGTAATTATCTAGATTGTACACATGTCCAAGCCGGTTAAGTGGTATCATGCGTAAGTCAATGTTCGTAGCACTACCTAGCAATAGAGTAGACCAAGATAGAAAGCACCTGACTTGACTAGGAAAGCAGCACAGCATTAGACAGAACTTGGCCTGCCAAGCAAGGCAGGCCTAGTCAAAGAATATTCATAATACTGATTTATGCATGTTAAGCCTATAAATCTTGAAGGAGATCTCTCTAGAATAGCATACTCGATCCCAATTCCATTTAGGATCCTGGTAATCAGGGGATTCTCCAGGATCGCATCCCGTGAGGAGGTGAAACCCTGATTCAGAGGAAGGATCCATAAATAGCGAAATTGACATAGGCTTAAGGATCTTTTTGACGGATTAAGGGTTGAACCAATAATAATCATTATTCTTCTACAATTCTAACTTGAGCGGCGAAGAGTTTTTGACAGGTACCATACCGATGCTAACTGGGATGTGAAAGGAGAGACTTCGGATTAGTATAGCAAAGTCAATTAGTACCTTTATCGAAATCTGACCCCACAATTATGATTTATAAACAGTTAGATATTATTAATGTGGGGTTTGGTTTAGTATTATTTATCTAAATATTCTTTCAATGACGGATTTGAAGGTTGTATGCGATTTTATTTACTAGTGTTTTTTTTTTTTTTTTTTTGTTTTTTTTTTTTAAATAATGAAATATATTTACTAATCAAAAATAAAATTAGAGTTACTCAACAAACCTAACTCGACCAAACCTTCCAAAATTACCTAACTCAGGCTAACCTGAGCTCAACCCGATTTTAAAAGATCAAAATCGGGTTAAGCTTGGGCTACTAAGCTTAAGCCCGATGGTTAGGTTGAGTTGAGGGTTCTACTACTTGGGTTGAGTCGGAGTTTAACTCCCAACTCGGCTAGATTGCAGCCTTAGGTGATGGGGTAAATAATGTAAATTATATTTTATATATAAGGGTAAATTACCATTTCATGGGCCAAATTTGATGAAATTATGATTTTAGCTAACTGTTCATTTTAATTCCCAAAACATGAACGTGTGAAATCACCAATTTTTTAGGTGACAAGATTACAGGTTTAAAGTGACAAACTCACTGGGTTTTTTCCCCCCAAAGTCACAATCTCGTTAATTTGTATAGTGACGATCTCAATAAAAGTAGCAAAACCCACAAGATAGGCACTTGACATCTGTGAGATTGTCACTTTAAACCTGCAAAATTGTCACGTTAAAACCTTCGATATCGTTAATGTTCACATTTTGGTAATTAAAATGAACAGTGAGCCAGAATTGTAATTTTGTCAAAAGTTAGCCACATTTCGTGAATATCTTTATATATAATTCAATATATACCACTATATAATTCAATATACGCAACTTTCGAGACATTCCATACCCTAATTTAGATATTTTGAACTTGGCTCTCTTAGGTTCCCATTCTTGCTCTGTCACATGTGCCCACTTCGTCGCTCTGGTCAATAAGTTCCTCCCGTTGGACATGTGGCAAGCATGTGATTGGATTATATTTGGCATCATATTCATGATATCATCTGTTCCAAATATATTCTTATTTGATCTAAGAATCCATCCAACCCTTGATTAGTTGACTTTGTTTTAAATTTTTATTATTTTCCTACCAATTAAAAAAAAAAAACACACAATAATTGTCTTTATTAGTCATACCAAGATCATTACCAACCCCCCCTCTCAACAAAAAAAAAAAAAAAAAACCATTTTTCTCACTCAAAAGACCATGTTGTCTCTACTTCACCATCCCCAAACGCTCCTCCTCCTCCTCCATCTCTTCCTCCTAAGCTTCATCTACACTGTGGTCAATGGCAATTCCGTAATTCCACCCCAAACTTCTTGCCCTTCATTCAATTGTGGAAATGGTGCCCTCATTAGCTATCCTTTTTGGCACCAGCACACACAACAAGACTATTGTGGCTACCCAGGCTTCGGCCTCACCTGTCTCGACCATTACCCAGTTCTCCATCTCTCCCAAAACCTATACCAAGTGAAAAATATCAATTATTTCGAAACTACCCTCACCCTTTCCTACCCTAAAATTAAGGAACAAAATTGTTCTATGGCGCGTGACAATGTCACACTAGACACATCTCTGTTACACTATAGTAGCCATGTCAAGATATTTCAATTCTTCTATAATTGCACATTATATCCTCCCTCACTTCCTTATATAAACTGCCTTAATTTCGGTTCTAAACGTTCCTACATGTTTATGGTGGAAGAGATTCCCGAGTTCGATTGGATTAGGTTTTGTGAGTCGGTGGTAACTGTTCCATTGGTCGAGGATACATTATCGTTTGATGGACGTAATGTTGGTAGTTTTAGTGGACAATTGATGCAAGATGGGTTCGAATTGAAATGGCGAGCTGATGCAACTTGTCGATCTTGTGTGGCAACCGGTGGGTTTTGTGGTTATAGAAATGGTTTCAGATCAAATTTCATTTGCCTTTGCTCGGATGGACATCATACTCTTTACTGCGGCGACAATGGTATGTGTTTCATGCATCTAGGATTATAGAACACAAAAGTGATTCTAGACTCCATTCTTGCCCATAAACTGATTCTTGCCTTGGATATTACATTTGATTTGGATTATAAAAGCGATTTTCTCGTAATCAAAGCCAGAAATCGAATAGACCCGGTTCTTGCAATTTTTCTTTGTTCTTTTTTGGGAAAATTACTGAAAGAAGGGTTGATTTTTTAATTAATTATTTAAAAAATAATAATTTTTAAGAAATTATCGAAAACAATTTAACATGCTGAACTGTCCACCATTGTCCAAGGTTTTACGCTTCTTTCATATTCCACTACTAGAAAAAGTAAGGCTAGGCTTACTAACTTAAGGTTTCAAATCTTACTAAGTCGTTGAGTTCACCTTGTGACATCCATAAGCGTGATCTGATGCCATGGAGATGTAAAGGACAAAATTTTATGAACTTAACAAAAATTAAAAAGGTTCTATTTTATGTTAAATTTTAATTTAAAAAAATTTTAGAGTTCAATGGGAGTTTAGTAGTTGTTTATTTTTAAAACTTTAAAAAATTTATTTTTTTGATTTTTTTTATTCTTTTTGAATATGAGTTTTTCCATGAAATCTAGAGGGTTGTAGGGTTGGATTGTCAATTTGACAATCCATTTTTCAATGACTCTCAATAAAATTTGAAATCTTACTAATTAATAAAGAATTGACAATCCATTTTTCAATGACTCTTAATAAAATTTGAAATCTTACTAATTAATAAGGAAAGTGTTTTTCTTCAATGCACATAACCTCTTACATGTTAGTAGGCCAAACTCACCCAGATATTTAGAAGACGTAAGAGAGGGCAAAGCGATGGACAATCCGGCAATTTCAAACAAGCTGGACAGTCCAGCTTGTTAAATTAGATTTTGTTAAAAAAAGAAAAAAAAAAAAAATTTTAATTAATAATAAAAAAAATAATTCTTTTTTTTATTGTAATTTTATCTTCTTTTTTATTTTCCTTATTTATTACAATTATAGAAGCAAGATTATATATATATATATATATATATATATATATATATATATATATATATATCTATATATATATATATATATATATATGAGACCGGATTATGCACTTAGGGTGGAGGATTGAAACTCTCCCTCCCACACCCTAATACACCCTTACGTGACATGTATTGAGGTGTAGGAGGAGCATGATTTTTAAACTCGTCCGAGATCAAGACGTATCGCCCGAGTTAATTCGGTATCAGAGCTGAACGAGACTAACTCACGGAGTCATTTTTTGACCGAGATTTGTGAGTCACATTGCAATTTATTGATTTGTCTCACGAGACGTCTCAAACGTATCGAAAAACTCGTCTGAGACGACTCGGTATCGGAACTGAACGAGATGAGACGAAATATCGAGTTTAAAAACCATGAGGAGGAGAGTTTCAATCCTCCACCCGAGGTGCATACGATGTCTCTCTCTCTCTCTTTCTTTCTATATATATATATATATGGGTCGGGATCCGTAGACAATGTTTTATCCTATATGGTAAAACAATTTCAGAGTGGCTGATTTTTTGCAAGGATGATCCCCTCATCATAGAGATTATCCTCACAAAAATCAGCCTATTCCAAAACATTTTGCCCATATAAGACAAAATACATTGTCTAAAATGTTTTCTACGGATCCTGTCCCTATATATTTATTTTGATATATATCAAAATAAATATAATCAAACAAGATTTTGGAGTTAGAGATTACATCCCATAATCTAATTCTGACAATCCAAAATCAGAATTTAATAATCTAAACCAAACAAATTAAGTATTTCCATAAATGTAAGGTACATAATTGTTGAGAAAAAGTATTGTGACGAAAATCATATTATTGAGAAAGTGGATTTTCTAAGGTGACATTTGTCAATGTTTGATTGCAATTAGGAAAATATCAAGAGAAGAAGAAAACAAATTAAACTCCTATCAGAAAATTATTTACTTAGAGCATCAGTTTAACAAATAAGTTTTCACCTTAACAATTAAGAAAATCAGTCTCTGCAAAAATAATTTAACCACAAAAATGCACAATCAAACTTATGTTAAATCAAATTTTCCTAGGAAAATATTTTCAGCACATTTTCTCATGCAATCAATGATAAGTGGGATCGAATCCTTTGTAGTACTTTATACAGTAAAATCTGACAATTTAATTTAAGTTTATCAATTGTCCATTTCTAGACCATGAATGCTATTCCTGTTGAGTTTTTTTTTTTTTTTTTCCAACGTGGCCCTCTTTCAAGTCTCAACCATGTGAAAAGTACTACAAGACACTACAGAGGATCTGCTGCTCCAGTTTTGTTTGTAACCAAACAACCCAAGTAACATTGAACCTCGTCTTAAACATGTCTAGGTAGGACCATTGTTTGTTGCACAAATTAAGTACCTGATTCAATTTTTTAAGAGATTAATTTAATCATTCTTATTATATTAACATTTGTAATGAATATAGTTTATAGTTCTCCAACTGTTATAAACTAAACCCTTATTATATATAATTATCAGTGGCTAAATTGGATAAATATAAAGTTACAAGTCTTCGGTCTGCTTACCTACTACATAAATATTAGAAACAAAACATTAAAAAAAAAATTAAATTAAATTGAAAACTGAATCGGGGCTAGTAGTAGTTTTTTTTAATTTAGAAACTGATTAAAAATTGAAAATATATATGAAGTAATAGATTAACCACCCATTATCTTTTGTGTAAAAAAATTGGTATTTTGCCATGATTTGTATTCTTTTGATATTTGCAATGATTTACCATTTTAACAATTATTATAATGTTTGCCAATCAGTTTGAATCCCTAGGTAATATCTTCCCTTCTTTCATTCACTGAACGCTTCATGTCAAACCTTGTTTAAAGAAAATGGGAGGATATTCCTAGGGATTCCCAAACAGATTTAATGTCCTACTTTTGCGTGTGTGTGTGTGTGTGTGTGTGTTTTAATTTGACTTATGTACATGATGAGTGTAAACATGCAGATTTAGGTTCGGATCAGTTCGGACAGAATATCGTTGCAACTGGTAACTCTCTCTCTCTCACACACACACACACACCCCTATAATAGTTTTGTTCATTTTGATTGCAGGTGCATTAGTTTTGGGCAGTTTGGTTATGATAAGTGGAACAATCTTATACTTAATGCGGAGAAGGAAGTCGGCCTTTCCAAGCAACCCATTCTTTTTCTTATGATAGAAGACTAGAAAGAATGTTATTAAGAAGAGCACCACAAATTCCTATGAAAACAAATTAGACCATTTCCCTTGGGTATCATTTGTGTCTGATGATTCATTTGCTAGACATCCAAATATTTAGATAAATGGATCGATCCAATATAAATGGTGTGACGTACGTAGATATATATATAGGAACTCAAATCTGTCGAATCACTCATTATATGATTTTTGATATCCTAGGTCTCCATGTTCCATCATGCTGAAGTTGTGTCGATACTTTCACATAATTAAATAAAAAATTATAATATATAAATTTCTATTATAATTACTAGCGGGTGGCACGTGCGTCTGTACATGAGTTACAAAAATTAGTATTTGTGTAAAGTTAGAATTGTATTTATAATTAAGTTAAGAGACTGTTTTAGAAATTTCAAATAGATAATCCAGTTTTATGACTTTTTGAGTCAATTATAATGACAATTGTGTGATATTTTCCTACAATTAACTCAAAAGAATAAGAAATTAACCATGTAAACGCGTGAGGCTTTAAATGAGCTAGAAACATAGTTTTAAATTAACAAATCTTGTTTACATAGAGATGTTTGTCCAAGAGAAATATCAGTTGTTGGTTCCTCTCAAATCAATCCAATACAAATTAATAATGAAGCTAGAAACAGAGATTCATGGTAAAGCTCCTATAAAGCATACAAACAATGTTCATACCCATTCTCCTCCAAATAATACTTAAAAAAAAAATACAGCTCTAGAGCTTTGTTATGTCACCTAAGCACTATTGAACTTAGTGACATTAAAAATCTCTTGGATCAACAAACAAGTTTCTTATCGGTTGTGTCTTCATCCACATGTCATCATCATCATTGGGTCGTCCATTCACTTTCTTATAGTACCAAAGATCATTGATGGATGACATGGAGTTTCCTTTGGGTACATGCTCTCCAAAAGGATCACAAACCCCAACCTCAGTAATAATCACCTTGCAATCCTTCACATTTCCAGCCAAATTACATGCAAAGCACCATAAAGACTTCATAAGCTCCCCAACCCTCTCTCCCTCTCCATAAATCCCATAAAGAAAGAGAAATCCAAAAGGTTTGTGGAGTAAGTCAGAGGTTGGTATCCTAAGACAGGGGAATACTTTAGCCCCAGCATTACTTAGAGTAACGTGGAAACACTTGAATGGATTTTGCCTTCTTATCTGAAGCTTATAAGCCTCATAAGTCTTCCATATGCTAAGGATGGCCCAAGAGCTTGGAGTTCTATTGCAATGTAAGTCAACCCAATCTTCTTCCTCGAAAAATGACACCCAAGTACCGAGACTTAGCTTTTCGCTCAAGATTGCATCAATGTCCACCGGAAATAACTCTTTGCTTCCAAGTCGATTCTTGTACAAGGAAATCGCCTGCTCTGTGCTTAACTTCTCTATTTTGACATTGTGAGTTAATGAATCCTTGGCACAAGAATGAATAGGTTGAATGAGTATCACTAGGGAGCTTAGCTGCACATAGTTGCATTTACGAACGAAAAGGTTCGTGGAAGCGATGTTGTCTTCTTCTGCGGCAAGGCATATATATTGTGCTCCCTTTTGTATAGCCCAACCTTCAATTGATTTAACTAGCTTCAAACCAATTCCTTTACGCCTACACTGAGGAAGAACTTAGTAAATGATCACGTAAGCTTAATAAAGTTAACAGCGTTTTGAGTCATCATGTTTTAAACTGAAAGGATATGTTTTTTAATGTTCTCTTAATACTAAATAAATCTTTCTTGGCGATTCAAACAAGCTCTCTGAGTTAACTACTTAAGCATGGGATCGCCATATTTTGCACCAAAATGAGGTATTTATTAGAGTTCTTTTTCTACTAAATACATCTTCTTATTCTTTGTGTGAAAAATTGGCAATTCAAAAAAACTCTAAATGTCAACTACTAAGATAAACCTTTTTTTTTCCCTTTGCCAAGTAAACCATTGCTTGTTTTCTACCCCAAGGGGTAGGCCTAGTGGCAAGCCAAGCTTTGATAAGCTCCTCAGGAAGGACAGGTCAAGTGTTTGAAACCCACAAAGCAATGAATTCCTTGTGGCCACCCTCTAGGGTCCGGTTGACCCTTTACTCAACCAATTCCACGTAGGACTTTTCGAAGGAGCGCGTATGACCATGGGATTAGTCTCACCGAAGGGTTGGGATACCCACAATAAGCTATAATAAAAAAAAAACATTGCTTGTTTTCTCTTTCTCTTCAATTATTCTTCTCCCAACTATTAAGGGTCCCATCGAGTTTCGTATCACCATGCATAGTAGAGAAAAACAGCATTTTCAAATGCTAAGACTTGAGACTAGGCGTTTCACTAGTCAAAAGCCTTGAGGCGTTATCTAACAGAAGGCGCGCAAGATAGAATTAATTCTATTTAAGAACATTTAAAAAAGAGAGAAAACAAAAGAAAGGGTAACTTACATTACTACAACTCACATTTTACATTCTAAAGTTTAATATCCGAAAAAAGCTCATCAAATAGAATTAAAATTGAACTACATCCTTAGCTTCACACCACAAACTTCCTAATAACATTCTATCATGGCAAATTATTACCTGTATCTGGGAGATACTCGAAGACCAAGTATGCAGCCCATTGTCACATGAATTCTCTCAATGCCAGTTCCCACACACTTAATGCATCCTCGAACTACTCCAACAACCTCCCCATTTCCGACCAGCTCTGCGACCTGTAGGCGACCACTTTAAAGCATGTTAATGGCCCATAGAACATATTGTCTGATTTAATTTTTTTTTTTTTCTTTTAAGGAGACAAAGGGACTTGTTTACACCAATGTAGCAAATTAAGAAACACATTGAGGGACAAAGCATGAAATTGTTTTTGGTATCTGAGATCATCATTAGGCAATAAATAATTAAGACAAGGGATCCACCTACCACCTACCAGCATAACATGAGTTGGATAGAGCTTAATCCTACATAGAGGGTCACCCAACATATTGGTGAAGAAAGAAATCCCTTTTTTTGATGACCCTGTGATACAGTGTCTCTCTAGCCTTTCCACCACCTCTAGGTCTCTATCTTCATTGTATTCCCTTACAAGGACCATATTGTCTATATGGGTATCCATTCTTCTATTTGAAACTAACAAGAGAGAGAGAGAGAGAGAGAGAGAGAGAGATTTTAGGTAGAAAGCATGAAGAGAGATTCAGTATTCTTATATCCTACTAAGAATTTACCTCTTGGGTTTACAAAAATATCCTTATTATTTACTGGTGAATTTTTTTGGCAATATTTTGACAGTAAAAATTCATTAATATTTATAAATAATGATAACAAATAATGGACAAGTCAAATGTACAAGAACAAGAACAGAAACAGCGCAATTATTCAAGGTAAGGATTCATTAGATCCTTTTAGTACAGAAAGAGAACAGTTTTATAATTATTTCCATGTGCTTCTCTCTCTCTCTCTCTCTCTCAACGAATACAAAAGACAAAAATATAAAAATTTATGGCAAGAGGTCCTCCATCAAGGTATTATCTAAAAAGGATGAAGTTTAAAGAAAAAAAATAAAGAATCTCTGCATAGTTCTTGGCTTATAGAAAGAATATGACAAAATATCTCAAAAATTAATTTTATGTGTATTAGAAAAAAATGAATCCAAAGTAGATAATTTTTTTACATAACTAAGGACTTTTAAAAGAGAGTTATGATTAATATGAGAACAAATGATGATAAGATCATACATAAGTAGTTATTGGTTACATATGACTTAACATCAAGGATCGGTTTTGAATTAAGGAATCCATCAACATATAAAAGCATGTAAAGATAGTTAATAATACTAGAGAATGAGTTAATAGAGAGAACTAATACTCTCAAGAGTTGTTTTAGAGTCTAAGGACTTGAGCACAGAAGGAATAACAACAGAAACAAATTGTCAAGAAAATTCCCAGAAACAATTATTTTTGTAAACTTAATTGTATTATTGAGAAGGATGTTGTTCATAGAATTAGAGCTGGATGATTAATATTATATGAAGTGCTATATAACAGATTTTGACAATGATTATGTCGGCCAAAGTTGATGCAAGTGTTCTTTTTGATGGAATCATTTAATTGTTTTTATTCCTTCCTTCTTTGTTTGGTTCTTTGATTTCAGTTGGTCTTCACATCAATCACTGCTAAGTTAAAAGAAACCATGTGATGATGTCAGTGTAATTTTTTTTGTAGGTAGTCTTCCATATCATCATGATGCCACTGTCCTTCATCCTACATCCACACTTATCACCTTCTCCTCCATGTTAGAAGGAAATGTAACCTAGTAAAAATTTGCATTCTGGGGGTAAAATAGATTTTACCAGTACAAATATACTTCAATTTGAGCCCAACACCTTTTTCTTTTTCTTCAAATTTATTTATTTTTACTTGAAATGGTATAACATAGATAAAACTTTCACCAATGTAGAAGTACTAGAATCAGTTCGCATAGATGCAATGTAAGCCACATATGGAAAAATACTAAATGAAACTTGACAAATGAATTTCTTTCTAAATATCCCCCAATTTTAGGGGATTAACTTAACATACCCCATATATCTAAAATATTGAATGTCTCATTTTTATTTTTATTTTCATCTGTAATGGTCCTTTACATGAGATTTACAATGACCTCTGCGAAAATAATTAGACAAATTTATAGAAAATATATAGTATATATATTGATCAGATAATTGTTTTTTTTCAAAAAGAAAATCTTATTTTGCACAAGATGTGTAAATCTACACTGTGAACTAGTAAAATATTTTCTCGTTCCATAAATGATTTTGCTGCTTTATTCAGAGTAAAATATCCAACTCGCTGTTTTATACAACAAAGCACTTTGAAAGATTTAAAAAAAGACGAATTCGCTGCTATGAAATCTTTCAGAGCAGCAAATTCACTGCATTGATTTCGTCAAAACGGTAATCAATACTATGAAATGATGGGTGTACTTCACTGTCTTTTCATACGCAATATTGGGAATCGTGACAAAATATATTCATATATTCATTTCTATTTCGAATTAGTAAAAGCAACTAATACACTGTTTTATATGGTGCAAAGTGGCAAATTCATGACAACATATTCTCCATCTTTTCGAGTATTGTTTACTATTTGAATAAACTAAACCATCGATGAATATGTTGCTTGGCCTGTGTCAATGTTACATATTCACTGCTTCTAATTAAAAACAACAATTTCATTAATTTATTTGCTTCAAAGCATAGATTTTATAGTTTCAAAAGCATCAAATTTTCCATTTTATTTTGTAGATATATTAATAAATTCAAGATATGAGTCAATCTTCTCGATTCTCTCCTATCTTGGGAAGCATCCTCAAGAAAAAAAAAATATTTATAAATCCTTAAAACTATATTTGTTCTAAATTTGATATCGATGTGAATAGTAGGAAGGAGAACAAATCTCATATGCTAATGATAGAAGTGGTGTAAATTTTAAATGTGAGATTTGTTATCTATTAAGTACTATTTTCTTATGGATAGAAAAAAAAGAAGTTTGAAAAATCCTAATTTTCAAAATAAATGTAATAGAAAAAATATTACCTAAATAAAATGATTAAGGCATACACAACGCACTGTCCTAAAACGAAATTCGCCCCTGATACGGTACCACAATTTATAGGTGTTCGTTGATCTTCAGGATACAACAACCCACGTTTCCAATAGGGTACTCTAAATTAGAAACGTAACTTCGAACTCAACGATCTTGTGTGCTCTCACAACGAATAATAAAATATATGATAATCGAAATCAAGTAAAATAAAAATTGGAGATTAAATGTGTTTAAATCGACTAAGCATTAGATATAAATAAAGATAAAGTGACTGTTTAAAACAGTCACAAACCTATTCGAATGTGCTGGTTCAGAATATACACATACACGCATTAAGGTTTTCGAGTCGGTGGATCCAAATCCCAATTAGAACCTTAGATTTTCCTCTTGGACCTCCGTATGCGCGCATGAGTCCGCCCACTACTTCTATCCACTTTAAAGCTATTAGAAGCACAACTACTTAAAAATTACAAATCAATTATTCTCTTAGTCGATGTAGGACTAAAATTACTCAAGGCAAAACAAACCTTTCAACTAAACTTAAATAAAGTAAAAACATAAAACAAATATGGGATTGTATTACCCTATGGTTAAAAGATTGTTTTACCAAATAGTTAAAACCTTTTGAATATTAAAGGATTTTCAAAATCCAACCCTCTAAATTTTAACAATCCCCCACATGAATGCAAAAAATACAAAATAATATATATATATATAGCACTTTGAATAACCATGCTCCAATATAGGTGTCTTTTGGACTTGAACCTTATCTAGTATAAGTCTATTGGATTTACAAGTTAGTCAATGGACTTTAAGCCTTGAATTGCCAATCTTTAAAGTAAATCAAAACAATGAACTATACACACAGGTTACTCAATCAACTATCAAGTTCTATCAATGGTGTTCATTTTGGCCCTGAACATAACCTGGTATTATAAGTGTTTTAGAGAGCTTAGCCTAAACTCTCATAGAATCAACCCAATTCTACACTCATTTAGGTGTGCCTATGAGAAGTATGCTGATATACTCCACTTTTACAAGTATATGCAACATTAAAAATTATAATTCAACATTTTTTCTTTACAGGCAACATTAAACACTTCATAGGAATGGACTTGGAATACTATGTTCCATTAGTATTTTTTTTTAAATTATATTCAACTAATTTTCCCATTGAACCTATTTTTTGAGATCTCCAATCAATTAGGTTGAGTTTCTATTGAAGTAATTTTTAATCACTAGGCTTTAGGTCAATTTCCTTCGAAATCAATGCAACTAACTTTTTAGATAATCCTTTTATTAGAGGATACGCCAAATTTTCCTTAGACTTTACAAAGTCAATGGAAATAATTCCATTAAAGAATAGTTGTTTTACATAGTTGTGTCTCTATTTAATATACATTGACTTGCCATTATATACATTATTTTTTGTTTTTGCAATGGCAGCTTGGTTGTCATAGTGAATAGATATAGTAGATACTGGTTTACGCCAAATAAGAATGTTAGCAAGAAAATTCCTTAGCCACTCAGCTTATTTACCAATCTTTTCCATGGTAATAAACTTAAATTTCATGGTGGAACGAGCTATGCATGTTTGCTTGGTGGATTCTCATGAGATTGCTACACCTCCAAGTGTAAAAATATAGTCATTAGTGGATTTCAACTCTTCCGAATCTGATATCCAATTGACATCACTGTATCCTTCTAATACGGCAAGATACATATTATAATACAGCATGTAACTCATGGTATACCTTAAGTATCTCATGATTCTCACCAAAGCTTCCTAGTGATCATGTCTTGGGTTGTTAGTATATATATTTAATCTATTTACTGAATAAGTAATATATGGTCTTGTACAATTCATAATATACATTAAACAATCAATAACTTGAAAATATTCTAATTGAGAAACACCTTTACTAACATTTTTCATCAATTTACAATTTGGATCGAAAGGTATTTTTGCATGAATACAATCAAACTAATTAAAACGTTTCAAAACATTTTCAATATAATGAGATTGTGATAAATCAAATTCATTATTATTTCTAAAAAAATTTATTCCAAGAATGACATCAGCTGGACTTAAGTTTTTCATGTCAAAATTTTAGATAATAATTTCTTAATTTGATTTACAACATTTATATTAAATCTAAAAATTAACATGTGATCTACATACAGGCAAATAATCACATAAGAATCAAAGATAGTTTAATAATAAACACACTTATCAGCTTCGCTAATTCTAAATCCATTTGATATCATTACATTATCAAATTTTTCATGTTACTATTTTGGAGTTTGTTTTAAATTATATAAGAATTTAATTAATCTACAAACCTTAGTTTCATGTCCTTTAATTACAAATCTTTTGATTGGTCCATATATATTTTTTCATCAAGTTCTTCATTTAAAAAGACAGTTTTTACATTCATTTGATGAATTTCTAATTTATAAATGGAAGCTATAGCAATAAGAATTCTAATAGAAGTGATCCTAGTAACAAGAGAATAATTGTCAAAAAAGTCAATTCCTTTGTTTTGTTTGTACCCTTTAGCCACTAATCTAGTTTGATATTTTTATCGAATTTTAATTTTCTTTTGAAAATCTATTTACAACTAATTCTTTTATTACCAAGAAGTAGATTAACTAATTCTCAAGTGTTATTACTCATAATTGAATCTATTTCACTATTTATAGCTTTTTTTTCAAAATGAAGCCTCAGGTGTTGAAATTACATTTTTGAAAGTTTGAGGATCTCCTTCTAAGAGAAAACTAATAAAATTAGGTCCAAAAGATGTTACAATTTTAGTTCTCTTGTTTCTTATAGATTCTATATCAGATTCTTATTCTCTAGGTTCATTATTAGATAAATCAATGTGAGATCTCTTTAAAGATTTTTCAATTTTATCCTTACAAGGATACACATCCTCAAAAAATTCAGCATCTCTAAATTCAATTATAGTGTTAGGATTAATATCATTTATATCAGATTTATGTACAAGAAATCTATATACACTACTATTAATAGCATATCCAATAAAAATATAATTTATAGTTTTATGACCTAATTTTGTTCTTTTAGGTAAAGGGACATCCACTTTATCTAAACACCCCCACACTTTTATGTATTTAAAAGTAGATGTTCTACCTTTTCAAAGTTCATAAGACGATTTTTTAGAATTCTTTAATGAAATTTTATTTAAAATATAACAAGATGTTAAAAGGACTTTTGCTCATAAATTTAAAGGTACCCCTGAACTAACAAGTAAAGAGTTAACCATATTTTTCAAAGTTCTATTTTTTCTCTCTATTACACTATTCTGTTGAGGAGAATAAGGAGCAGTAGTTTGGTGTATGATTCCATTATCTTGACAAAATATAGTTAAAGGATTAGATTCATATTCTCCTCCTCGGTCAGATCTTAAAATTTTAATTTTCTTTTCAAGTTGATTTTCAACTTTAGATTTATAAAGTTTAAACATTTTTAATACTTCATCTTTACTACTTAAAATATATATCATACAAAATCTAGTGCAATCATCAATAAAAGTTATGAAATATTTTTTATCACCTCTAGATTGAACGTATTTGAGATCACATAAATCAGAATGTATTAATTATAAAGATTTTGTAAATCTTTCAATATTTTTATAAGGTTTTTTTAGCAAATTTTGATTCAACACAAATTTCATATTGTTTAGATGCATCAATATGCATTTTAATAATCATATCACTATTCATTAATTTGATAACTGATTAATTATTAATATGACCTAATCTAGCATGCCAAATATTATAATACTCAGAAACATAAGCGGAAGAAATAATATTATTAATAAAATCAGAAATTACATTAAATTTAAATAACCCATCACATAGATAGTCCTTACCCACAAATATTTCATTATTTATAATTATACATTTATCAGATTCAAACACCATTTTGAAACCTCTCTTACTTAAAAGAGAACCTGAAACTATGTTTCTTCGAATATTTGTAACGTGAAGCACATCATTTAGAGTTAGAACCTTATCAGATGTGAAATTTACATTTTCCTTTTCCGATCACAACGGATATGGAAGAATTTTTCATGAATAACTTTTTATATCTAACGTTGTTGTAAGAGGAAAACGTGCATCTCTCAGAGCATATGTGTTTGGTGGCTCCCGTATCCAGTCACCAATTATTAGTATTTCCTACCAGATTCACTTCTGAAACAACCGTTAATAAGTGAGTTTCAATCACATTGGTTTGTTCATGTTTCTGATGGTGTTGTTGATTTTTCATTTTGCAACAGCCCTTGGCCCGATGTCCAGGTTTATTGCAGAAATAACAATTTCCTTTGATCTTCTGAATATTGTCTTTCTGACCATGCAAGTTTTTCTTTACATATTTTTTCTAGAATTCGGGTTTGAACTTTCTAGTGAATTTGGAAAGTTCTTATTCCACTACATTTGCTTTAGAAATCATAGAATTTGTTTCACTCTTCTTCTCATTCTTTCGTTTATCATCTTCAATTCTAAGTCTTTTAACTAGATCCTTGAGTCTCATTTCTTTTTTTTCATGTTTCAAATTATTTTTTAAATCTTTTCAAGATAGTGATAATTTTTCAATTATCGATCCAACTTGGAATCCTTCACTTATACTTATGCCTTTAGTATGAATCTCATGAATAAGGATTTGGAGCTGTTCGGATTGTGATACAACTGACTTTGAATCTACCATCTTAAAATCTAGAAAACGCCTAACAACAAATTTTTTTGTGGTGGCATTTTCTATAGTATATTTCTTTTCAAGAATTTCTCACAATGTCTTGGCAGACTCAATAGTGGAATACACATTATAAAGAATAGTACTTAATCCATTTAGGATATAATTTTGACACATGAAATTAGAATGTTTCCCTTTCCGATATTCGATTCTTTTGATTTGGTCCTCCTCATCATTATCCAAAGAAACTGGTTCTTGCGTAATGATATGAGCTAAATGTAATGTTGTTAAATTGAACAACGTTTTCTGTTGTCAGAATTTAAAATTATTTCCATTGAATTTATTGGATTTTTCACTGTGCACGGAATTAGAAATTGTATCCATAGAAATCAGTAATTAATGGGGAATTTTGTTTTAGATTATTATCTACTGAGTACTGATTTCTTATGGATAGAGGAAAGAAAAAGTTTGAAAAATCCTAATTTTCAAAATGAATGTAATAGAAAAAATATTACCTAAATAAAATGGTTGAGGCATGCACAACGCACTATCCTAAAATGAAATTCGCCCTTTTTACGGTATCACAGTCTGCAAGTATTCGTTCTCCAGGATACAACAACCCATGTTTCTAATAGGGTACTCTAAATTAGAAAAGTAACTTCGAACTCAACGATGTTGTGTGCTCTCACAACAAATAATAAAGTATACTGATAGTAGAAATCAAGTAAAATAAAAATTAAAGATTAAGTGTGTTTAAATCTTCTAAGTATTGGATATAAATAAAGAGAAAGTGACTGTTTAGAATAGTCACAAACCTATTCGAATGTACTGGTTCAGAATATACATATACACGCATTAAGATTTTCGGGCTAGTGGATCCAAATTTCAATTGGAACCTTGGGTATTCCTCTTGAGCCCTTGTGTGCGCGGGTGAGCCCGCCCACTACTTCTATCCACTTTAAAGCTATTAGAAACACAATTATTTATAAATTGCAAATCAATTCTTCTCTTAGTCAATGTGGGAATAAAATTACTTAAGACAAAACAAAACTTTCAACTAAACTTAAATAAAGTAAAAGCATAAAGCAAATATGGGATTGTATTACCCTATGGTTAAAAGATTATTTTACCAAATGGTTAAAACCTATTGAATATTAAAGGGTTTTCAAAATTAAACTCTCTAAATTTCAACAAGATCTTCATTAGCACATTCTAAATTTGTACAGTCTTGACTCTTGGAGGGTATGATAGTAAGGGAAAGGTGGTTGGCGTGGATGCAAATAATAAGCTAAGGATATGGTTCTGTTGGAGGTCTTGGATTGGAGTTGGAAACACCACACCTATAATAAATGTGAAGATTAAAAGTGGGAGGCCTAGAATAATTGTTTAGAAGGAAGAAGTGGTGATAAAGGACCTTCAATTGGAGTTTAGAAAGAAAAACCTTATAATAAGGTCCATAATTAAAGCAACTTCAACTGGGCTTCAAATCTCTATATTGGCTTGTGTTACAGGCACCTCACAAATTTTTTAGACCCCCCCCCCCCTTCTCTCAATTTTTGAAAGATGTAATTTGTTAAAAAGAAATTTACCTGGGGATTTTAGCATCCCACCTTCTTCTTACCTTCACTTTAAAAAAAATTATGACCTTTCAATCTTCATTAAACACCACTGGAGATCATCACATTTAGGTTATTCTCTCGGCCCAATCAATCTCCAGTAAACACACCGGAGAACATTAACACAAACACATTGTATTCATCACTTCTCCATTACCCCTCTCTCATTTGCTTATAGAAAATTTAAAAAAAATGGAAAAAAATAAAAATTTAGATAGAGATGGAGTTGAAATTTACCCTAAATCATCCCAAACTATGGGAAACCATTCACAATATACTTCAAAGATAAATAATGGAATCTTAATTTGTAAAAAAAAAAATCATTTTATTTCTCAATTTTCAGGAAAACAAAATTTAAGTTTGGTCTGCATAGAAAGAACATGGTCGAAATTGCTTGATTTATAACAATAAGTACCTGTCAATATAGATTTTTTTTTAATTCAAGTTTATGTCGATAGGAAGCTGTCGACGTTGTCAAAGTCATGACGAAAGCCTCCTGTTGTCACTGATGACTTGAATTTTTTGTTTAACTTTTTTTTCTTCTGATTCTTGTACTATGATGATGAAAGAAGAAGAAGAGAAGGAGGAATGTTAACCGTTACGGTGGAAGAAGTACTAACTTCTGGTGATAACGAAGATGGAGAGTGGAAGAAGAAGAAGAAGAATAATAATAATAGATGGGTGTGCCCAAATAATATGAGGTGCCAAAAACTTTGTTTAAAATAATAAGGTGCCTTAAAAAAATAAGCATCATAATAAAATTTTGGAGTGCCTGTATAAACAGTTCTCTATATTTAGAAATGGAGCCGTCCAAATCAAACTCCAACCATGCTTCAAAATGAAAATTTTGTCTCTATATCACTTCACGCCTTCATGCAGAGTCTAGAGAGAATATTTAAGTTTGGTCTTCATAAATAATGAAATCTTAATTTGAAAAACAACATCATTTATTTCTCGATTTTCAGGAAAAAAAATTTAAGTTTGGTCTGCGTAGACAGAACAATGTTGACATTGCTTGATTATAACAACAGGTACCTGTCAACATAGATTTTTTTTTAATTCAGGTCTACGTCAACAGAAAGCTGCCGACATTGCCGAGAGCCTCCTATTTTCATTGATGACTTGAACTTTTCGTTTAACTTTTTTTCTTTTGATTCTTGTACTATGATGATGAAAGAGGAAGAGGAATGTTAATCATTACGATGGAAGAAGTGGTGACTGGTGGTGATGACGAAGATAGAGATTAGAAGAAGAAGAATTATAATAATAGATGGGTATGCCCAAATAATATGAGGAGCCAAAAATGGTTTTTAAAATAGGGAGGTGCCCTTAAAAAAATAAGTATCCTAATAAATTTTTTGAGTGCATGTATACACAGTCCTCTATATTTAGAGATGGAGCCCTCTAAATCAAACTCCAACTAGGCTTCAAAATGAAATGTTTGTCTCTACATCACTACAGCCTTCATATAGAGTCTAGAGAGAATATTTAAGTTTGGTCTTCATAAATAATGTAATCTTAATTTGTCAAAAAAAAATCATTTAATCTCTCAATTTTTAGGAAAAAAAATTTAAGTTTGGTTTGCGTAGACAGAATAATATCAACATTGCTTGATTTATAATAATAGGTATATGTTGGCATAGTTTTTTTTTTAAATTTAGGCCTATGTCAACAGGAAGCTGCCGACATTGTCAAAGCCATGTCGAGAGCCTCCTTTTTACATTGATGACTTGAATTATTCATTTAATTTTTTTTCTTTTGATTCTTGTACTAGGATGATGAAAGAGGAAAAGGAGGAGGAGAAATGTTAATCGTTAAAGTGGAAGAAGTGGTACCTGGTGGTGATGACGAAGATGAAGAGTGGAAAAAGAAGAAGAAGAATACTAATACATGGGTGTGCCCAAAAGATATGAGGTGCCAAAGACTTTTTTAAAAATAGTGAGGTGCCCTTAAAAAAATAAGCATCCTAATAAATTTTTGGAGTGCTTGTATACACAATCGTCTATGTTTAGAGATGGAGCCCTCTAAATCAAATTCCAACCAAACTTCAAAATGAAAATTTTGTCTCTATATCACTTCACGCCTTCATACAGAGTCTAGAGAGGATATTTAATATTGGTCTTCATAAATAATGGAATCTTAATTTACAAAAAAAAAAATATATCATTTATTTCTCAATTTTCAGAAAAAATTTAAGTTTGGTCTGCGTAGACAGAATAATGTCAAGATTGCTTGATTCGTAACAACAAGTACCTATCGACATAGATTTTTTTTTTTTAATTCAAGTCTATGTCAGCAGGAAGCTATCGACATTGTCAAAGTCATGTCGAGAGCATCCTGTTGTCACTAATGACTTGAATTTTTCGTTTAATTTTTTTTTCTTTTGATTCTTGTACTATGATGATGAAAGGGGAAGATAAGGGGGAGGAATGTTAACCATTACGGTGGAAGAAGTGGAGATTGGTAGTAATGACGAAGATGGAGAATGGAAAAAGAAGAATAATAATAATAGATGGGTGTACCCAAATAATATGAGGTGCCAAAAACTTTTTCTAAAACAGTGAGGTGCCCTTAAAAAAATAAGAATCCTAATAAATTTTTGGAATGCCTGTATACACAATCCTCTATATTTAGAGATGAAGCCGTCCAAATCAAACTCCAACCAGGCTTCAAAATTAAAATTTTGTCTCTATATCACTTCACACCTTCATGTAGAGCCTAGAGGGAATATTTAAGTTTGGCCTTCATAAATAATGGAATCTTAATTTGTAAAAAAAAAATCATTTATTTCTTGATTTTTAGGAAAAAAAAAAGTTAATTTTGGTCTGTGTA
Source organism: Akebia trifoliata (assembly GCF_017979445.1). Lineage (NCBI taxonomy): Eukaryota > Viridiplantae > Streptophyta > Magnoliopsida > Ranunculales > Lardizabalaceae > Akebia > Akebia trifoliata. The sequence continues at coordinate 12,131,053 of NC_141382.1, read as the reverse complement.
GACAGAACAATGTCCACATTGCTTGATTCATAACAACAGGCACCTATCAACATAGATTTTTTTTAAAAAAATTTATGTCTATGTCTACAGGAAGCTGCCAACATTGTCGAAGCCATGTCGAGAGCCTCTTATTGTCACTGATGACCTGAATTTTTCGTTTAATTTTTTTTTTTTTTCTGATTCTTGTGCTATGATGATGAAAGAAGAAGAGGATGAGGAAGAATGTTAACCGTTACAATGGAAGAAGTGGTGACTGGAAGTGATGACGAAGATGGAGAGTGGAAAAAAAATAATATTAATAATAGATAGGTGTGCCCAAATAATAAGATGTGCCAAAAACTTTTTTTAAAATAATGAGGTGCCCTTAAAAAAATACGCATCTTAATAAATTTTTGGGCTGCTTGTATACATAGTCCTCTATATTTAAAAATGGAGCTCTCTGGTAGTAATACTTATGTAGAGATTGCAGAGTATGTAGATTGAACAAATATTATAATAAAACTTTGATAAGTAGGATTCGTTCCATAGGGACAATCGTGATTCAAATATTTATTCGAATTGAAAATGAAAACAGATTCTTTAAAAATAGATTTGTAAAAATAGAATAGAAAATGACAGCTAATTTGTAAATGAAATTGAAACAGAAAATAGAGGTTGAAAGATAATGAAAAATGGCTTAGAGGAAGTTGTCCTTATTATTGAATAATTCTAATTTTAACTCGATCCATGTAGCAAGTCATTACTCGTGGATCAGAAGGTAAATCGATTAAAAATTAAATACAACCACACAATATCTATGTAAATTATGAACTTAGAAGAGATTATCCGATTTATATCTCAATTCATCACGGAGGTTGATTTTTCTTAAACTTATCTAAGCAATAATCATCAAAGTTTGAATTAGAGGTACAAGTTGGATAGTCTCATCATAAGAGGCTTCACTAGATCACAATTTAAAGTAGAGATAATGGTATTAAAATAATAATATTAAGATGAACTTGCTCCGGCATCCTTAATCTCTCTAAGGAGAGTCTATCCGATCATCACAAGGAGCAAATTACGGCAATAGTAAAATAAGTAAAATGTGGTAAAGAAGAAGATGAAGATAACTATGTTACACTTTGATTCCTCTCTGATGATCTTACAATAAAACTACAACTAGAACTAAAAAAGAAAAATGAAAGAAAATCTTTTGATACTCTCACTACAATCAAGATTTCTCTATCTAAAAATCAAAAGAATTATAGAGAATTTGGAAGAAGAAGAGGGACCCAAGAGGGACCCCTTCCTTTAGGGCAACCCCTAAATTTATAGATTTCTATTCAAGTTATTGGGTCGGATTTTTGTTTGAGTTGATTCGAGAAGAACCTTCAGTTACAACTGCCAAAACATCTAGAATGTTTAGCTCGAATATCGATGCATAATTCCTCAAGATTATTACGGAACACTAAGGCCCTACTGTGACGTGGTGACGAATTACTCCAAGATTTGGTTGGATGCTCCCTTTTGACTCGTATATTATAATAAAAATTGTTACAAAAATATTTGCTTCCGAATTTTACCTTTTTTACCTGTAAATAGTAAGAAAATCCATTAGTTTCTATAATTTAGCAAATTAATACAATTTATGTTTAGTTGAGATAAATAACAACTAAGTGTTGATAATATTTGTGTAATTACGGTCCCAAAAATGGCTTTATGGGACCTTATCACACCCCCAAATCTCGATTTTGCTAGTCCCGAGCAAAACTTAAATTTAAACTACACCTCTTTCATGAGGTTTCTGACTGTATTTAGTATATGCAGTAAGCCCTTAAACCCCTAAGTTACCTCTAGTGGACGAGTTTAACTCATGAAGGTTTGTAAGGAATATACTCACAAAATTCTAACACTTTACAGAAATATCAAAATCAAAATAAAAGTATGTAAGACGAATATAACGATATTTCACAAATCAGTCAAAGGTCATTTACGTTTGAACAAAGTTTTAAGTTTCTATTCTTCGATTTCAAAAATTCCAAAAATGTAATACCCCGAGTTTTTTACTCATATCTCACGAGAACTTGATAATGAAATTATGAGTAAATTCTAAAGGAAAACTTATATTGAAGTCTGTAAGATTGTTATGTTCACTTTCAATGAAAATCGACTTCGCCATTTAATTTAAAAAGGTCGAAATATATACTTTAGCCTGTAAGCATGTCCGAATTCGAGTTCGGATGAAAAAGTTAAAATTTCTCGAATTTCGTGTGAATGGGATCCAAAATAGTGAAATTTCGTTAGAACGAAAATCAAGAAAATTTGACCACACCGTTAGGTCCACAACGAAAAAAATATTCAAAATGAAATATTCATTAACCATTCTTCGAGTTCGAATAGTCAAATTATGGTCGAAACTAGAAATAATGAGAAGAAAATTACAGATATACCCTCATCACTTTCTATTTAAAAGAAAGTTAGCTTTCTTTTATTCCTTTATCTTCTCCTCCAAAAAGCCAAACGACAACCACTCTCAATCCAAGGGTTTCAACTCATTCCCTTCAAGATTCGTTGAGATCGAAACAGAGTTGAACCTCGACTAAGAAGGCAAAGTTGTCGGTCACGACGAGAGCTACAACCTCACCATCTGTGCTTGCCCATTCTCGTTCATTTTCCCCATACTCCATCAAAAATTAGTTATGTAGTTCGAGTGAACCTCTAAACATTCCATCTGAAGGCTTCATCTTATTAGTAAAAGGCTCGTTCCCCATTATAGAAGAAAAAAAGAGTGTCGTTGTTGAAAGATTTCAAACCCTCATTCTTTTGCACTCAAGTCAGCCAATATCAACTCTCTTGCCATCCAACTTAAGCTCTTGTACTAGCTTATCACCTTTGGCATCCATGAATTTCGGTAGGGGACTTTCGTTTCTTAGTAGTAACCTTAGATTTCAAAATGTACATTTAGGAACTTTTATCGAATATGTGTCGTATTTGTAACTCCTAGAAATTATTTGTTTGATTTTCAATTCATAATAGAAATAGACGTTTGATGTGTTTTTATCAATTTTAAATGTTAAATTCGTGGGTGGGTTGATGAGATTGAAGAACGGAAGAAAAATCTGAAAAATGATTGAAGAACCCAAATTTCATGAAATTGTTCAATGTTGTCAGCAGGAGCTATCGGTTCCACCGACACCTGTCGAAAGCCATTCTGTTGATGCCATCAACAAAATTTTACCAAAACTGACTTTGACTTTTGGACTACCCTCCTCATGATTTGTACATGATTTCCTACCCTTCCTTTTATTAAAAACATTTAAGTAAATATTCTCTTTACTTCATTCCATTTACTTTAAGTTCTTTAATAAAATTAAAATTTTACCCTCCCTTTTGGAACAATGTAAATAGTTTTAATATCCAAATCTCAAATGATCAAAATCTGAATTTTAGTTTCAAGAACAAAACGTAAATTTTAAAATTTTTGACAAATTTTCAAAAGTTGATGTCTTTCGCGTTACTTTGAATTAGACTACAAAAATTATATAGTGTCAAATCTCGTGTTAAAGACTTTCATTTCCAAAAACCCATTTTCAATTTTGAGAACTTTGAAAATTTGAGTTTCCGACAATTGGTCAAATTTCTACAAACTTTTTCAATTTTGACAGTTTACCTTCGTGTACTTATTGGGACCCCGTTTTAATAAAAAATTGATAGTTTTTCGATTGAAAGATCAAAGTAAATTTGAAAGTTTGAAAAGAGAAAAGATTTATCATGAAAAGTGAAAATGTCAAAAAAATGGGAAAGAGAATGAAATGGTAAAATGTCAAAATCACACCCGAGGACTGATGTCTGCATTTTACATTGTATGTTGTGTGTAGGTTGGTGAAGGGATATCTAAGTGTAATGAATGGTTGCATGTTTATTCAAATTATGTTGGCGTAGAGGCTCTGAGTACAGTTATTTATTTTAGGCCGGGGGGCCACAGTTGCATGGTAGGAGACTGGATATCCATTCTCAACCCTGTATTATTAATTTCTCTTTTATTTTCAAATGAAAATGATATATATGTAACTATTTTGTGAGTTATTAAAGAATCCGTGAATGCCCGAAGGGATAATACATCATATCATCTGAAATGGTGTACTATGGACCACCAAGCTCATATGTGGTATGGGACACATATGAGAGCAAAGTCACAACTAGAATCCGGGTCCATTCCTCTCCATCTTTACCAGTGAACATGTATTGTAAAGGTGGTCGTATATGAATAGAATTGTTTATTTTAGGAATCACATACACGTCTGATAGGCATAGACGAAGATGATTGGTCAGTGATCACTAACAATCCAGTAGTAGTTGAACGTTCTGACATATCGAAAAGAGACCCATTACTTACAATCACGTCAAATGGCTCGCCTGAACCGGATAAATGGTCACCAAATGTGGTACGCGCGCCAACTAGCCACAAAATCATGAACTAAAAATTAGTGAATTGTTGTAACATTATATCTCGACTGAAGCGATCCAATCGTGAATCCCAACTCTTTAATTCTAGTACTCCACCATTGTGTAATATGTATCTGTTGTTCTATTTAGAATTATAAACTAAAAAGCATATCTACTATTTCAATGTTGTCAATTATATTTACATAAGAATGAAAATGTATAATGAATATAGATGACTGATGTTATGTGAGATTTTAAATTGTTTAGTTGCTCATCCCTAGCTATATGTAACAGTTAATCGTAGTTTAATTTATAAAGTTTGCATGTTTTTGAAATGATTCAATATGATTACTCGATCACGTTAGGTGAGGTTATTAGTAGGAATTGTTTGTGGACCTACTGAGTAATAATTATTACTCACCCTTTACTTCCTATTTTTTTAACTTCAAGCCTACAGTCGAAGAGGCAGTCATAGAGTTATCGAGCGAGGATCATCTGGTAGGTCATACCGACGATTAGAGTCCACTACCTGGTGAGCACAAAGACTATTTTCATTAGGAGTCATTGTGTCCAAGAGGTGTATATAGTTTTTGGGCGGAGTGATAGGTTTATGTTAAAGTGATGATAAAATTTTGTAATCCTGTATATTGTTATCTTTTGCGCAACTCTGATCTATCTATATGTCGTTCGTAATTTTACCAACTTTTGCGTTTTGTATACTCTTGGCTTATGTTATATATAGAATTTGTTGGATTTTGGTTTATCAGGTTTTTGAGTTTCGTGGAACACTAACATAAACAGAAGGAGTCATGTCAAAATTTCGAAATCCCACCTAATACCTTGAAATTTGACCTTAGGATTTGTATTAGTGTTTGGCGGGGTGTCATAAAAAATATTTTGAGTGTCTGAGTAATTTTTATTTTTATTTTAAAAACATATTTTTCAAGAATAAGATTTCACCTCCTAACTGTTAAGAATGGTTGGTTTTACCTAAGTTCTAACTCGAAACTAAACATCTTGTCTAGAATAGTAAGAGATGTGGATGTTCATTTTAATACATCTAAGGGGCTTTATATGTGATATTCCAACTTACTCACATTTTTACCATTGACGTCTTTCACCCTACTGCACTATTTGGTCTCATTGGATTTTTTTTTTCATTTTTTGCAATTCTAGTCATCTTTGACATCTTTCTCGCATTTTCTACTTTTTTTTTACTTTTTCATATTTCACCATTTTCTGGTATTCTTTTTCAAAAAGCAAGTAGCCCTTTCCAAGGTACCTAGTTTAATCCTATAGTTACTGCGCAAGCCATATTAACCCTAGTTTTGTTTTTCTTCTAACCAACCAACCAAAGGACAAGGAAGTCATAGTTCACTAGATTAGGTTTCCCCTAACACTCTAGACAGAGAGGAGAGTCAACTCTTGTTCCATAAAATCTTATTTTTTTCAGTACTCAATTAGAAGTGAATTTTTCAAAGTAATCTTTTTATAATTTTCTTAATGAGAAATAACCAAAAAAACTTATGATCAAAAGTTAGGACATGAACCTAAGATTTGAAATTCATATGTAAAAAGTGCATACAAAGATTTTGAAGAAAATATTTTGAAAGTGTTGTATAATTTTTTTGATTATTGATTTTTTTTCAATTTTTTTTTCTTTCTGAAAATATAAAACTAAACTAGCAATAAAATATAATGCAATTATGAGCTAACCTAATACCCCCAAACCTAAATGACATATTGTCCTTAATATGGAAGAAGTAAGAAAAGAGAAAAAAGATTAGATCGTACCTGAAACAGATTAGGCATTAATGTGCAAAATCTTATTTTAACTGATCTGAAAAGATTGAAAGTTATAATAATTATAATTTTTGAAATAGTTTTTGCATAAATGAAATCCTACCTAAGAATTGAAAACTAATCTAAAAACGTCATAATCTAATAATTAAACATATCATAATCTGAATCCAAACTTTCAATGGCCTGTGCCTTCGTCTCCTCAATATAGACCAACATCTGTTTCTGCTACTCAATCAACAATTGATGATCAGTCTGCAATCCTAATAGTACTTGTAGACACCCCAATTTGCACGAACCCATAGGAAAATCCAAATTTTCTCGAATTAATTTCGATTTAGAACTCAAGTTCTTCGACGGACCCACATTGCTATTTTGCATCATTTTCATGCATACATGCATCATCTCATATCATCGCATGCCAATACCTTGTCCCTAATCCACCTAAACCTATGCCCATCACCCAAACCCAAATCCAATTCCATATCCCAAACCCAAATCCAAGTCCATGTCCTAACCCAAAACCAAGTCCATCCTAAGCCCAAACCCAAGTCCACATCCCTAACCCAAAACCAAGTCCATCCTAAGCCCAAACCCAAGTCCATATCCAACCCAATCCAAGTCCATATCCAAATCCAACACCAAGTCCATACCCAAGCCCGACACCAAGTCCATTCTCTCACCCCTTCACAAGATGACACATGTTGATACCTCATAAGCCTCCAACACCCAATGCATCATCTAATTGGAGAGTCAACCTTTCTTTTGTGAAAACTCAAGAATGCCCTTCTCAAAAAGTTTAGTCAAACCAAAAAGGTTAGTTGGTCTTTGGTAATAATCTATAAAAGTGAGAGAACTTCCCATTATGCCCTCAAAAGGTGGGAATCTTCAAGTACATACATGGAGTTCTCCCATTGGTCCATTTCAAAATTATACTTCTACCCTTGCTATTTGTTATTTACAAATGAACCAAGATCTACTTTTCACCTACCACTTCACCTTTACACATGTCATTCTCCTATTCACCCTCCCAAATGTGTTTTTGTTTTCCCATTGTCCATTTCAAAAACTACACTTCCACCCTTGCTTTATGAGTTATTTACAAATAAACCAAGATCTACTTTTTACCTACCACTCCACCTTTACACATGTCACTCCCCCATTCATCCTCCCAAAAGTACTTTTGTTCTCTCACCTCTATTTACCAAAAAATCAAGGATCAAAACATGTTTTTAGGGTTTCTTCACAAATGTCATATTTACCCTCATACAAATGGAAAATCCAAAAAGAAACAACCTAAATCTCATGTCCATTTTCTTTATTTTTAGGGTTGGACCACTTTATCCCCAAAAGTTCTCCAAAAACTCTATAAATACCCTCATTTTCTAAGAATAACTCATGCTCTCAAGCCCCCATCTCTCAACCTAAAACTCTACCCAATTCTCTACTCATCTCTCATCTCTCAACCTTCAACTCTCTCACTCACCCTCAACTACATCCTTTAACTCTCAAGTTCACTTTTCAAGCTCAAGTCATTCAAGACCTCCAAGGGGACAAGGTGGGATAGTAGTTATTTAGTTATTTTCTTTCATCTTGCATCTTCTTCTTCTAATCCTCTCTTTTTCTTTTTTAGAAACCCTTAGGATGTAATGGAGAACCCTCCTTCATCCCGAGTAGATTGAACCTCAACCTTGGGCATGGAATGCTTGAGGCGGTTTGGTCGAAAGGATGGAGGTTGAAGCCCTTTTAAACCCATTCTCATATCATGCACCATAATGTACACTATGCACACACATCACACATGTTGGCTATGATGAAGAAATGTGTAACTCTCTTGATGGGGTTAAAACACTAAGCTTCTAGCTAAACATGCATGCATTAAGGTTATAGATCTAAGAGAACTCCTTTCATGGAACTTCTCTAAAATCATAAACCAACATTTCAACTCATGCAAAAGTGTGTTGACTCCATAGAATGTCTTTTTCCATAAGATATCTCTTATGTCAACACTAACATCAAAACCTCTTCCAATGAGGTACATACACACTATATGCACCCACCCACTTCATGCATCTCATGCATTCTACTTGTTATTTTAATCCTTTCAAAAATGGCCAAATCTAAAGGTAACCACCTTAGGTGGAGAGAATGGGGTGCTTAACACCTTCCCCATTCTCTAACCGAATCCCCTTACTTAGATCTTAGGTAGACCATACCTTTTCCATGATTGAGAGTCACTACAATGCCATAAAAAATGGTTTTCAAAAGAATCGATTCGGGTGCCCATTCACACCCATTTACAAAAAGAATGGTGGCGACTCCAAACAACGTAGTATTGAGGTTCAAAGGTGAACATTTCTCATGTCTACAGTACTGATTGATTGGTTTGATTGAGAGTGAAGTTGAAGAAGAAGAGAATGAAAAAGGGATTAGGGTTGGACATTTTTTTTTTTGAAAATTTTTTATTTCCTAACTATATTATTCCTTAAAACAAAAACACATGGGTTGCCTCCCAAGCAGCGTCAAGTTTAACGTTTTCAGCTAGACCTATTAAAAAGTCTGATTCTTAGGAATTTTTCTAGTATCTAATTTGACGGTCACAACAATCGACTTTTCACCCCAAATGATAGGTAAACAAATTTTGATAATCGTTGGGACATGAAAATGATTTTTGAAAATGATCAATATCCTTCGTTTATCCTCAGTTCTTAGCGTCATCACATTTTTTAAACAATTTTCAACCATCATACTCCCTAAGAAAATGAAAGTTCTAAGACAGGCATGGTCTTTACAATCTTGCGAAATGATAGACTAGATGGGGTACAATGTTGGATTGATAGTGATCGAAATTGGTGTAACTAACAATTTAGAGTTGATTTTTGATTCCTCTTGGACAACAGTTTCCTCTATTGGTGGATCAATTTTTTTAGCCAAATTTGAACAATCAACTTGTTCATCGGGAATTTGAAACATTGGTTGGCTCTCGTGGGTTATCTCATTTGAAAACTGACTATTATCTCTTTCTTCTAAAGGCATAGTAAACTAACCTAGTTGGATTTTCATCATTTTTTCGGTTGGAACTATAACTTCATTGGTTTGAGTTTGAACTTTAATTGAAACAGGATTATCAATTATTGATAGACAATCATCGAAATCCTCAAAAGATTAGAACTAGTCATTAAGGTTATTTTGAAAAAATGGTAGAATATCCGAGATTAGTTGATCATTTATCTCCTAATTGATTATGAATTGATCAATAAACTGTTATTGTTGATGTTGGCTGAACTGTAGTTGTTAGTTGGAGGAAATGACAAAAATAAATGAGTAGATGTTGGCTCAAGCTCTGTAATCGAAGAATTATTTAGAATCATATGATTGTTGGGGAATTATGGTAGGATCCATCATCGAGGTGTCCACTACGTCAAAAAAGCCCAAATTCTGCACTTTTTAACGTTAAATTCGACGGCCTAAAACCCACGTTTATATTTGTCGGCCCAAAAGCCCGCATTTAAGCCCAACACACTTATTCGACAGCCCTGGCCCAACGACCCACCGGTTTTTTTTATATTTTATATTTTATTTTTATTTCATCCAACAGCTACTTCGATCTTCCTTCTCAAAGAAAACCATCTCTGCGCTAAAATCCTGTCGAAATTTCTTCTCAATCTCCCTCTTCGATCTACTCTTCTCAAGCTCCCTCTTCGATCTACTCTTCTCAAGCTCCCTCTTCGACTCTGAATTTCTTACCAAACCAGTCTTTGGAGAGGCATTCGAGCAGACTTTCGAGAAGCATTCGGGAGGCATTCGAGCAGACTTTGGAGAGGCATTCGAGCAGAATTTCGAGAGGCATTCGAGAATACTGATCACCGATCAAACCAGACATTCGAGAGGCATTGGAGAACACCGATTGATCAAATCGATCGATCGATCGATCACTTCGTCGATAGATTTCTTATCTGTTTCAAATCCAGAGTTCATTAGTGTTTTTGCAAATCAAATTTTCTTCCTGCCTCGTTTTAGCCTTTTAAGAGGTACATCTTATAATTTTCTCTCTAATTTCAGTTTAATCTTGTTAAAATTCTGCTTTAGATGCTTTAATCTAATTTACCGAGCTTGTTTGTGCTAAAATGAACTTATAATCGTAGAGTTATTAGCGATTTTTATGTAAAAACCCTAATTTTTCAGTCTGCCATCTTCACTTCTTTTTATTTCTTATATTTTTATTCTAGTTTCTTTACTGCTTCTATTTTTCACTTTAATATTCTCTAATTATTATGTTTTGATGGTGATTTATAGTTTTTTTTTTTTGGAGCTTTTCTGATAAATTTGGATCTAAGATTGGAGAAACCTAATTGGATGCATTTTTCTATGAATTTAGTTCGTTAAGAGTCTATGTTTGGAGCTCTCTGCCAATGGTCCATCTCACTGTCTTCTTGTTAGCCATGTCCAACGGAGATTGTTTTTTGAATTTTGTTTTTATTTTGGATCCGAGATTTTCTCTGAGATGTATAGGGCTGTTGTGTTGGTTTGCTAATGTGATGATTTATTTGAGCAAAACGACCCTTAAAATCTTATCAAGCTAGTAAAGAAAGTGTCACGTTAATTGATCAGAAATTTTCAAAGTGGAAAAATTTTCAATTGTCGAAATACAATATGACTAATAAATAATAATATTGATCCGACTTGTTTAGTGGTAGTTAGTTGGAGATTCTAAATAAACTGTAAAGTAGTATTGGTTATGTAAGTCAAATCACATAATTAATGGTAACTTGGTATATATTTGATATATATACATCTTGAATGAATTTTTGAAACCATGATACCAACACCCATATCAAGGGCTACCAATGAGCCAGGCTAAGCCTTATTGGACCTCAAAATCATAGCCTAAACCTAGACCCTCCAATAGGTCGGGCAGACCAAATAAAGAATGACTAGGTCTTTAGCCTGAATTAATGTAATCAGATCTATTTAAACATACATGTTATTGTAAAAAACAATAAGGACATATGTAGTTTGTAGGTGGTATTTTGTTTAACATGTATGTCAGAACAATTGCGGGTATGGCAACGGAAAGTGTCACTGTGACTGAGTGGAGGCCAGAGACTTCCAAAGAGTAGCAATGCTCTTTAAGTAACCTACTCAAATGGGGCCTCCAGTTACAAAAAAATAGCTCAGAAGTGCCAGAGTCGAACCTGATTTGGGTTTATTTGGATACAGAAGTTCAAGTTGCACAAGGCAGAGTTATATGGGAGCCATACCAAATTGTGTTCGTCTAGGCCATGAGTTTAGCAATGCAGCAAAAATGGGCTCTATCGATTCAGGTCTGATAAGCACGTTTTGAATGTTTTAGATAAAACCCATAACTAGTTTACTCCCAAAAGAGTAATAGTTATCATTGCCTTTTCCTACTTCGTGTCTAAATGGTTTAGCGAGCTAAAAAAGGATACCAACATTGCTTCTCTAGCATTTCATGAAACTTACAAATCTAAATTACTTTACCCATATTTTCATACAAGCAGTGGCCATAGAGCATTCAATAATTCCCTAAAATATATACACTTCATTCTTAGAAGTCACTTGGAAGAATACATTATGAGAAAAATAAAAGAAAAACTACACAAAACAGAACATAAACCAAACTTGCTGGCAAAACAGAAGAAGAAGAATTGTTCAAAGCCCTTTAAGAATAAACCCATGTATTTCGACCCTATGGACTTGTTGGAGTTACCACCAACTTCAATTATGTCTGTTGACGCTAGAATCATCTCTTCTGATCTCATTTGGTTACCTGGGCCATCTAATTGAACTAGATGAACATCGAGCTAGATACATACCTCTGTGGACATTTGAGCAACTAGATCAAACTGTTGGTCCAACTCACAAGCGGACTGGGCATTAAACATTAGAGTTGCTGGGCAAAACAGAACACAAAACAGAACATAAATTGCTGGCAAAATAGAAGAAGAAGAATTGTTGGAGTTGAACCAAGCTTGAATTGAGAGAAGGAGATTACATGAGAAGGAGATGAGTAGAGCATAAACCAAGACAAATAAACAAACCCATGTTCTCTTACCCATTAATCTCCTCATAAAAGAAATGGTGGTTTTGGTGTTTGGGTTTTGTTCTACAAACTCACGAGCCATTGAAGTCTAAAAAATGAATGAGTGATTGTTCTTTGATAACTGTTAATAGAGATTTGAGTAGATAGTGTTGGATGGGTTTTAATGGCTGTTGGGTTCTCAAATCAAAGCTGTATTGTTTGGACCAGAATCTTATTTTGGGGATCTGTTATCTCTGCAAGTCTGAATTCCATTTTAGGACTTCTTTGTGGTCTTGAAAGGGTTGCCTACATTTCGCTTTAGTGCAATGTGGTCCGGTTCAAACTGAAAATCGAACCAAATTGATGCTTTTGGACTGATTTAGTTTGATTCGATTTGGAACAAAGTGCGGTTCAAGAATTGTATAGAACCGAACCGACTCAAACCGAGAAACGAACACTTATAAAACAAATAAATATATATTAATTTATTATAAATTATTTTAGACGAACACTTGTCCGTCTCTCCCTATATTATTTTTTTTATTATGCTTATAACTTATGAGTTAGTACAAGATTAATGATTTCTAATATAAGATATTACATGTTTGTTATTTATTTATTTTTTATTAATATATATGTTATTTCTAAGAAGATTTATAGTTTATTGGCAACCCATAGAACTGAAATGAACCAAATCGACCTTAAATATATGTGGTTTGTTTTGGTTCTATGAGCAATTTGGTTCAATTCTAGTACTTGCTTATTAGGATTGACTTAGGTCAGTTCAATTTCAATTTTGCTACAAATCGAATCAAGTTGAATCCTTCTTACTCTTAATTGGTCTAGTAAGGTCATTTATTGGTTGTTATATGGTTTAAAGTTTTGGTTTGTGTTGGAATGTATTGTATTATTTCGGAATGATTAGAGTCATATCTAAAAAATTTGAACCAATTGATAATAAAAAACTATCGATTCTACAAGTAGGGTGTCTGAGGGTATTTGGTTCGAACCAAACATATTTAGTTTCACAAAAACCTTAATCAAAGCAACATATTCACTTCTGTAACTTACAAGATTCATGACCATTCTCATTTTTTTTTTTCTTTTTTATTTGTTATTTGCTATTTATTATTTATTTGTAGTCTTTGCTTCTATTCTTATTCTCAATTAGATATCTTTTATGGTTTCCATAGCTTTATTATTGGTTTAAATCTCAAATTAGATTAAGAATTTAAGTACCCATTTGAGAATTGAAACCAATGGTTATCCTTAATTTTTAACGACATTAGAAGTCCAACATCATTAGTCCATAAAAGTCTACTGATTTGATGGTCATGATCACATCAAATGATGTGAAAGACTATGATTAATGACAGTACCAACAATATATTTTATAATTAGCTTAGACATCTTTCTAAAAATATGTTGTTTTTTTTTCCTTTTACTTATCAGTTGTATGCTTGATGGAGAGGTCTGAAGTTCCAAGCAAAGAGTGGATGTCGAAACCTAGGCTATCAGCGGAATACATTGATGGTGTAGTGTCATTTATTGAGTTCTTGAAAACGAATAGACAGAATTTGGGTAATGATGATCATTATTTTTGTCCTTGTGTAAAATGTCGTAATACCTTATCGAGGAGGAAAAATATAGAAACAATCGCAGAACATTTAGTCTGTGACGGTATAGATACTTCTTACAAGAGATGGACATTCCATGGAGAACATTGGAGGGATGGGATTCATGCAACAGTCGGAGATAGTACGTCTGTTCGTCAGTGTGATGAAGATATGATCCCAAGAATGACAGACATGTTGAATGATGCACTTGGACATTTTTCCAACGAAGAAGATGAAGTTACTTGTATGGATGAGTTCTGATAGAAACGATGACCAAGTTCATGATGATTCAACAGATGATACTCAATATCGCCAAATGATAGAGGAAGCGATACAACCCTTATATCACTCATGTCGAAAAGAGGATACAAAATTGTCAGTTATAGTTGAGTTGCTGAGTATGAAGACTAGACATCAATGGTCTCAGAAGAGTTTTGATGAATATTGCAAATGATTAAAAGGATATTGCCACATGATAACTCCTTACCAGAAAACACCTACTCCGCGAAGAAAATGATCAAGACTTTACGGATGAAGTGCGAGATTATTCATGCGTGTCCTAATGATTGTATATTGTATTGGAGAGAGAATGAAGATAGAGATAGTTGTCCAAAATGTGACGAGAGTAGATGGAAACCGGTTAATGAAAAGAAATCGAGGAAAAAACTTTTACCGGTGAAAATATTGAGGTATTTTCCACTAACGCAAAGGTTGAAACGAATGTATAGTGTGCCATGGATTGCGGAGAATATGAAATGGCATTTTAAAGGTGGTCAACAACGAAAAGAGTTTATGTGCCATATAGTAGATTCATCTTGTTGGAGAGGAGTGGATAGTAAATGGGAAGATTTTGCTATTGAGCCACGCAATGTTCGGTTGGGACTTGCAACAGATGGATTTAATCCATTTGGGATGAAAAACAACTCATACAGTTTTTGGCCTGTTATGGTTGTTCCATATAATCTGCCACCATCTTTATGCATGCGAAAGGAGTTTACGATGTTGACACTTTTGATTCTTGGGAGAAATGGTCCAGGACATGATATTGACGTGTACTTGCAACCACTTATTGCAGAGCTGAATGAGTTGTGGTCTACAGGAATTGAAACATATGATGCCAGCACTAAACATATGTTTACAATGAGAGCAATTTTGTTATGGGCTATACATGATTTTCCAGCTTACGGTCATTTATCGAGTTGTAAAACAGCGGGAAAATTTGCATGTCCTGTTTGTAGTGAAGGAACAGATTCAATGTGGTTAAAACATGGTGGAAAATTTGCTTATATGGGGCACAGGAAATTTTTAACTGATCTCAACCATCCTTTTAGAAGTCAAAAATCTCAATTTAATGGGTATGAAGAAAAAGAGAAGCAGAATCGTCGGTTAAGTGGAGTTGATTTATTAGTCAAGTTGGAAACAATTCATACAGAGTTTGGAAAATTATCAGGTAAGAAAAGAAAAAAATCTACGAATGATGAGACTCCATGGTCGAAGAGATCAATATTCTTTGACTTGCCTTATTGGAGGGATTTGCCACTTCGTCACAATCTTGATGTGATGCACATTGAGAAAAATGTGACTGAAAATCTCTTCGCAACAATTATGAAGACGAAGGATAAGACCAAGGATGGCCGTAAAGCTCGATTAGACTTGAAAGAAATGAAGATAAAAAGGAATTTGTGGTCGGTGAACATTAATGGCAATGAGGTTTTACCGAAAGCTCTTTACGAACTGTCTAATGAGGAAAAATAATTAATTTGTAAAACCTTGTGGGATTTGAAAGTTCCTGTCGGATACAGTTCAAATTGGAAACAAAATGTGAGTTTACAAGAACTTCAATTGAAAAATTTGAAATCACATGATTATCACATACTTATGCAACATTTATTACCGGTGTTGCTAATGCACGCATTCAAGATGAAGAATCAAAAGCCGTTGCGTGCCGCTATTCGACAACTCTCGATATTTTTCAATGTCTTATGCTCGAAAAAAATCAATCGTTTGGAGCTACAAAGTTTTAAAGGACGTATTGTAGAAACAGTGTGTGTATTCGAAAAATATTTTCCACCTTCTTTTTTTGTTTCTATGATACATCTCCTTGTGCACTTGGTGGAGGAAGCGCTGATGTGTGGACCAGTTAGATATCGATGGATGTATCATTTTGAACGGTATGTGATGATCAATAAGCAATGAATATTTTTATTTGTCTTATCGTTGTCTAATTCGTAAAACATTATTAGGATGATGAAGAGTTATAAACGATACGTGGTGAACCAAACATTCCCAGAAGGTTCTATTACAGAATGTTATCTTATGGAAGAAGCAATGATGTATGCTATGCATTACATGCCTGATGATTTACGTAGAATAGGAAGTCATCAACGAGGCCAACATATGATTATGAATGATGACTGTGAACCTGCCTACCCTATTGATAAGAATGGGAAACGTTATGTTCTGAACAATGTGGAGTACGAGCAAGTTCGCAAATGGGTACTTCGTCAGTCTGCTGAGAATTCTCAATGGGAAAAGTATGTAGCAACAACTCAAAATTATTTCTATATTATATGAATTTAAACCTCATTAATTTATACTATCTTCTATAGGAAATATAATAAATATCTTCAAAGGCTTGCGTCAAGGGCTAATAGTCAAAAGACCAATTCACAAGCAGAGAAAGAAATGTCATATACTCATTGGGTAAGAGAACAACTACATGACGATTTCAGCCCCTCAATCACAAAAAGGCTTGCTATCGGCCCGAATGCTTCTGCAATTTCATATAATGCATATGCAGTAAATGGGTATGTTTTCTATACAGCGGAATATGAAATGAATTTATCAACACAAAACTCTGGGGTGTCAATGAAAGCTGTAACGAGTTTCCGGGCAAATGCTAGAGATACGAATTATGTAGATAAAGAAGTTACCTATTATGGTATTATAAAGAAAATACTTGAGTTGGACTACTTAGATTTCAAAGAGACGGTATTTTATTGTGATTGGGTGCGTATAGAAGATTCAAATGGGTATATGGTTGATCGAGACACAAATTTACGATATGTTAATCTAGAGAGATTGATGAGAAATACAAAAGTGGACGATGAACCATTTATTCTTGCCTCATAAGCAACTCAAGTTTTTTATTGTAAAGATCAAAGTCGGCCTACGGAAGCTTGGCACGTGGTTTTAGAAGCTCCAAAGAGATTGAATAAAGATGTAAACGCTTTTGCAGATCCTTTAGCATTTGCTGCAAGTAACGTGGATGCTTTATCATCTGTTCTTAAAGAAGATATCATTGAAAATGATGATGAAAACTAACTATATTAGTACGTTATGTATATATTTATGAAAAATAGTGTGTTATAATAGTAATGATCTACTTTTATTTCTTTCAAATACAAATTCATTGTTGATATTGTGTAATATTTCTGCTTTGGTTGTTATTTAATTCACTATTTGATTTATTGCTTTCATTTTTAATCTTATTGCTTTCAAATATCTATATTATTTGATTTATAGCTCGTCGATGGAGAATTCTGATAGCTCGTCGTCATCAAATTCTGATAGCTCGACACCCTCGATTCCTACACGAGATAGTCATCAGAGTTCGTCGACATCAGATCCACATTCATCATCTGATTCACGTCTTCATGTGGAATTCAATGCTATGGGGCAATGCATTGGGGATAATTCGACAGACTTATCGACTAATATAGGCCGCTATGCGATGGCACACGTGCCACCTTTCTATTCTTCTTGGAGGAAGGTACCGACGGAGTTGCTTGAACTTATTTGGCGTCTTCTCCAGGTAGTTTAAAAATTCTATTGATTAGTTGTAATAATGATGAATATTTTCATTATATTAGAATTGATTTATTTGTTCATATTTTGACAGTCCCGTTACGACATTTCTGAGGACTACAAGAAGTTCTGCCTACAGAAAGCTGGTCATGCATGGAGAGATTGGAAATATCGATTGGGGAAGGAATACTGCAGAGTTGGTAATACTGATGCAGAACGAAAATTGAATAAGCCCAAAAGTAGATGGATCAAACAGGATGATTGGGAGAAGTTTGTTGATTTAAAATCAACATCAACTGATCAAGAAAAATGTGATAAAATGAAAAAGCTTCGTAAGCAAAATAAAACTCCACACACAACCGGTAGAAAAGGTATAGCAAAAAAGGCAGAAGAAATGGTAAGTATTAATCTAATTATTAATTTACATACTCTGTTTCAAATGTTCATTAATTTGTATTGCTTTTAAGATTGTATGCATTTTTGATGTGGCACATTTTTGACATAAACAGAAAAAATATAAGACGGATGGTCGGCAGCCCACAAGAACAGAGTTTTTCATCGATAGTCATACGAGGAGTGATGGTAGTGCTCCCACTCCTGAGTTGGCCAAATCTCTCGTACGTGATGTCATTTTTTTAGTCAAATTTTTTATTTTTATTTTTGAAAATATTACTTATTATCGTAATGTTTTCATTGTTTTGTAGGGTCAATTAAACAATCTTATTAAAGAAGATCCTAGTTTTACCCATAGGGATATTGATCATGATCCTATTTCCATTGTATGTATGACTTATATTATTTAATTTTAATTTTTTATTTACATACATTATATTAATCATAGTTATGCATAGGTGTTTGGGAAAGATGAAAAAGGCAGAGTAAGAGGTATGGGGGGTGGAGTTTCAAAGACTTCATTACGTTATATAACTCAAAGTCGAAATTATACGGATAAGTTTGAAAGAGACATGGTTAACTTAACTCAACTAGTTCATACACTAATGAAAGATAAGAAGAAGAAAAAGAAGAACAAGAACAAGAACAAGCACAAGAAAAAAAAATCATCTACATTTGAAGTTGGAGGTCCTTATACTCAGGTAAGATGTAAAAACACTTTAACTTTAGAGATTCTTCATTTAATTTTTCATTAATATTTAATTCATATAAATGATGGATTTCAGCTTACATATCTAATCATAAACAATAATTCTATTTTATAGGCGACATCAGATTCCACAATTCCTAATAGGCGAGGAGGTAAAGAACCAGTATCAGAATCATTACCATCATTGAATAATGGTAAGGTATGCTTATTGATGAACTTTAGAAGGAATGTGATCTACGCCAAAGGAGCACTAGTAGATCATAAGAAGCCAGATATGTAGTATTATTCAATTTGTATCGATGAGATCATTGACTCTTCGGCTGAGCTAATGGATAGAGATGGACCCCAAGGGACTTTACTTGATATTCTTTGTGGTGAGGTGATTAGATGGCCTAGGAGCCATTGTCGTGTATTTTGAGGGTTAAGTCAAGACAACGCTTAGGGTAAGAAGGTTTTTTACTTTTTGTTTGATAACTTCATACGGTAATGATGATATGTGTCTAATGATGATCTTAGAAATGGCACCAACCAGATACACATTCAATTAACTGTTTTCTTTTTTACAAGAAGCCTGACTTGAATGTTATGGTTTGGTGAAGAAGCCCTTAGGCTTTTTAAGGAAATGCAAAGAAATGAGTTCACGGCAGATTTCATTACGATTATGAGTTTGATATCAGCATGTTCAAGTACAGGATGTCCACAAATAGGGAGAGGTTTTCGTAATTATACTATAAAAAATGGGTTTGAAAACGATATGCTTGTTCAGACCGCTCTGATGGACATGTATCTGAAATTTGGTTGCATTGAAGATGCTTATCGAATATTCACGAGGAGATTCTGGTGAAGGATGTGGTCACATGGACATTGATGTTATCGGGCTTTTCAGAAATTGGGTTTGGGACAAAGGCCATGGAAAATCTTAAATGAGATGATGTCGGAGATTGATGTGTCACTTGATTCTGTTGCTTTGATTGGCATGCTTTCGTGCTGCAGTCGGTCGGGAGCTCTACAACAAGGCAAACTTGTTCATGCATTGACCGTAAAAATAGGTTTTAGTGACGATAATTTTGTGGGGTCCGCTCTTATAGATATGTATGCAAACTGTGGGAGTTTGGAGAGCGCAAAAAGATTCTTTGAAGGAATGAAGGAAAATGATGTTGTATGTTGGAATGCTATGATTGCAGGTAATGGGATGAATGGGCGTGGTGATGATGCAATTGATCTCTTTTTACGAATGAAAGTTTCGGGCATAGAACCGGATGAGTCAACTTTGGTATGTGTTTTGTGGGCATGTAGTCATGCTGGGATGGTCGATCAAGGTCTTCAAATTTTCGATCTTATAGTTAAAGATTGGCATACCGTGCCTAATTTACGACACTATACTTGCATTATTGATCTTCTTGGCCGCGCTGGCCGGTTAAATGATGCTTTTTCACTAATAAATAAGATGCCTTTGAAACCTGATGCAGCGGTTTATGGGTCCTTGCTTGGTGCTTGTAGAGTTCATAGGAATATCGAGTTGGGGTTAGAAATTTCTAATAAGCTTTTTGAGTTGGACCCAAATGATGCTGGGTTCTACGTCTTACTGTCAAACATGTATGCTACTATTGGAGATTGGGAAGGTGTAAAAATGGCCAGAGTATCATTGAAATCATAGGGATTGAAGAAGACCCCTGGTTTAAGTTCAATTGAGATAGATCGGGTTGTCCATACATTCAAGGCTGGGGATAAGGATCATCCCCAATACCGTGAGGTTAATGAGATATTGAAGAGTTTGATTACAAAGATTGAAGCAGCGGGTTATGTGCCTGACACTAAGTTTGTCTTCCAGGATGTACCTGATGATATAAAGAGAGAGATCTTGTATCATCACAGTGAGAAACTAACCATTGCTTTTGGGCTAATGAGGACCACAGGAACAACCATTCGGTTAATGAAGAACCTCCGTATCTGTGACTATTTGTTATTTTTATAAACAACAGCAGCGACATAGTAGTAGTTTTGTTGGAAATGGAGTGTGAGATGGTTCATCAACACTGGGGTATTGAAATTTCAATACTGTGTAATTGAAATGGAGGATGGTCCTATGGGGAATCATATAAAATTTGCTCAAATTGTTTCCAATTTGGTTGTCTGCTCCATCTCCAACAACACTGTAAGTATTTTGACAGGTCAGAGTAAGTATTTTGCATGAAAATCTGTTACCATATATCCAGCCATAGGGAACTCATATTGGTTGGATGATTTATGGTGAAAGATCCAGTGATATGAGTTACTGCTTCTCATCATGGTCTTTAGTGGGTATTTTATAAATTATTGGAACAGTGGAACACAACAATTTAAAAAAAATAAAATTTAAGATAGTGGAACTGTTTGGTTCAAATAACTGCTTTATTATTTCTATTGGAATTTTCTTTTCAGATGGAGATGAATACTCTCAAGGAGATGGTTTTGGGTAAACCTGCTCCTTTAGTCAGTACTTTCAGACTGAGCTACTACATGATTTTGAATTTATTGAGCCGTGCTGAGGGCCAATTTACTGCTGAGCATGTTATTAAGAACTCATTTCACCAGTTTCAATATGAGAAGGTTTCTTTTGAACTCTTTTTTCATTAATATCAGCGGTTCCTTTACTTAATTACAGGTGTGCCATGATAATGGTCAGCTTTTTTTTTTTTGCATTATTCAGACATTACCTGATATAGGGGAAAAGGTTTCAAAATTGGAGAAGGAAGCTGCTATGCTTGACTCCTCTGTGGAGGTAATCTTTTCTCTTCTGTATGTATTCATCATTTTGAAATTGCATATTAAATCTTATTTTCTGACTTGATAGGCTGAAGTTGCATGCATGTAATCGAATTTTTATGATAACTGATCAAAATGGTTGTTGAATGCATGTAATTATGACAGGAAAACTGGCGTAGGCCAAAGGGTATTGATTCTCGTGTAAGGAGGAAGTTCAAAGGGGTCACCCTCATGCCCAACATTGGTTATGGCTCAGACAAGAAGACGCGCCATCATCTTCCTAATGGTTTCAAGAAATTTCTTGTGCACAATGTCAAGGAGCTTGAACTGTTGATGATGCACAATAGGTACATGGTTCCACACGTTTTTAATTCTTTGGGGGGGGGGGGGAAGAGAGGATACCATAAGCAAACCCATATACATCACATGCTAATGATTAGTGATACCTGACCAGGACTTACTGTGCGGAAATTGCACACAATGTTTCTACCCAAAAGAGGAAGGAGATTGTCGAGCGTGCTGCGCAGCTGAATGTTGTTGTTACCAATAATGTTGTTGTAACTCCGGTCCTTTACAGGCTTGGACTAGTTGAGCAGTTACGAGGGAGAAACAAGGGTCATGTTGGTGCCTTTAGCTTTGACAAAGCAAGTGCCATGGCAGAGCAGCTTGAGGTAGCTAGGCAGGAACCCCTTGATTTTTCTTGCACCATCATGGTTATCGGAAAGATAGCTGGTCACAAAGAAGGTTCAGGATGTCCATTTCAAGGAACTTGATCCATTTCAGATTGAAAGTGTGATTTTTTTTTTTAGACTTCGTTACATTGATGTATGTGAACATAATATTAGGAATTCTTCCAACATGTGAGATTAAAAGTTAACTTATAATTTTGACTTATATAAGTAAATTTTTTTTTTTTAATCTTATTATTCGTTGATACTATAAATTGCATGCAAATTGGTGTGAATGGAGGGGATGATAGTGGATTGGTGTGAATGGATGGGATGAGATGTGAATGTTGATGTGGATGGGATGGGATGGGATGTGAATGTTGATGTGGATGGGATATGAATGTGTGAATTTTTTTTTGCAGGTATAGGTTGAAGACAAAGCTAGCATTTGAGTATGTTCTGACTGGTCTTTAATTAAATCGACGGTCTTTATTCGACGGCCTATAGCCGTCGAATATATGATATTATTCCAGATTCGACAGACAAAACCCGTCGAAAATATGTTATTCGACGGCTTAAAGGCCGTCGAATATATACTATTCGATGGTCTAGAACCGTCGAATTTTATAAAAATTCTATGGTTTTTAACCGTCGAATTTTTTTTCGACAAGGCACAATTCGATAGGCCAGTTCGACGGTCTAGACTGTCGACTTGATCCATAATTCGACGGTTTTGGACCGTCGATATTTTGGAATTTTCACGTAGTGGTCGTGCATATAAAAATCCTCATGGTTACCAAAATGATTACCCTGAGTGAACTCGTTCTAACACAATATGGTAGGGGTGCAACTTGGTTTGGTTTGGTTCGATTTGAGATCATATTGGAACCGAATTGACATAGGTCGATTCTACTAAATAAGAACCAGAACCGAACCAAATTCCATTGGAACCAAATCAACTCAAACCAAATTAAAGTCAGTTTGGTTCGGTTCCATGGAATGCAAATATTTTATAAATTATAAGTAATATTTTTTTATGAAAAAATAAACATAAAATTTCATATAATAAATCACAAATCTATTTATAAAAAGTCATTAGTTTATCCATAAAAGATCACTAATCTATGTACTAACTCTTAAAATAATTCTTAATAATTATTATATACATATATATTTATTTATTGCATAGGGGTTCGATTCTTGGTTTGGTTCGATTTTATACAAGTTTGATCTGAGAACCGAACTAAAGTGATCGGTTATCTACTGTCGTAACCCAAAAACGAATCGCAACTTATTCTAAACCGAACCAAACCACCCCAAAGCTATCGGTTTTGTTCGATTCTCAATTTGAACCATACCAAGTTGCACCCTTAAGATATGATATCCGAGGAAAATCAATTGTCTACATGGTATGGTTGGTCGAATGAACTAGGTGTCCACATTTAATAGGAATTTTGAGAATTTTGCATATTGGCATGTGTAGCACGGAGTATAGGTAGACTCGGACAACACTCGGAAAGATGACCATAATTATTACATAAGACGCATGAGATCCAAAATTCTCTCTTCAACTTCATAACGATGTAAATCTGCTCGGGGTTCTATATCTATACACTATTGATTTACACACAAGAGAGGGAGGAATTCACACGTGATCACTGGGTTCCTACGACTAGACAGTTCCTAACTGTTTCAAAGTGGTAATCTTAGCCTCCAATCCAAATCTCTAAAATAACAAACAACCAGTTTAATCCCCAATTGAGAGGTGGCACACGATGCTGAGCAAAAGCACTCTTAAGTCACCTCTTGTCTAGGATAAATGTCGTCTATCCCCTTAGTACACGTGGTACAACGGGACAAGATTGTGCTTAGGCACTATTTTCGACCAAGAAGTGCAATTGGTGCAACTTAGATTAACTTTGCCTATTGAGCTCAATGGGACCTAGAGTCAAGTCTAACCAATTTTAATTAATTTTGTGACTGTGAATCCAATTTTCTAAAATGGCAAGATATCGGTGATGAAATTCGATTTTTATTTTATGGTGTCATCCTCGTAAGGGTGGCCTTATTACTATGTGCAAATCAAGGTGTATAGTTTAATCATCCAAAATCAATACAGAAACGCATGACAAGTGTTGCATCGGTGGTGCGAAAATTACTTCTCGTACTAGACGGGGGATAAACAATATGAGTCAACTCGGGCTATCAACACCAAATTTGGTGTACGAACCCAATGGGCCGAGACAGTTTCGTCCCATTGTCGTCCTTCCCTAGATCTATTACAATCCGAACCCTTTCAGATGAAATTAAAAATTATTACAAATCTAATTTCTAATACAAATTATTTTCTACTAAAAATAAAATGAAAAACAAGTTGGAAAGTTGTTTTCTTAGTAAAGAAGCTGAGTTGGTGGATAAAAATTCCATGTGCCGCCTTTCATTGACTTCCATCGAGTCCTTCACCTGAAAAAAACAAAATTATCCAAGTCAGAATGCTAAGGAAAAAAACAAATATTCTCATTACAATGTCCATGATGTCAGAAACTTGCTCAACAAAAATCAACAGTAAATGTTGCCACATCACTTCGGAGCACTAGAGGTCTACTGTCGAGCGGTGAAATTTTGATGAAAATTATTTTTTTCCAATTGGGACTAGTTTCTAATATTACAATAATTGCAATGAAAATATTTTGAAAATTATTTCTATTTATTTAGCTTATGTTTCAAGTAAACAAGTTTTGGTTCTATTTCGAAACTCTCTCAGGTTCTTTTGAGTTGAAAATGAATTGAACTGTTGTCCTCGATAGTGCCGCCAATTTGATCAATGTAACTTTTGTAGATTTTGTATAAATGTGTAGATTGAACAAATATTAAAATAAAACTTAGGTAAGTAGGATTCGTTATACAGGAACAATCGTGATTCAAATGTTCATTCGAGTTGAAAATGAAAACAGAATTTGAAAACAGATTCTTTAAAAATAGATTTGTAAAAATAAAATAGAAAATGACAGCAAATTTGTAAATGAAATTGAAGTAAAAAATAAAGATTAAAAACAATGAAAAATGACTTAAAGAGTTCAAATCAACTCTTACAAGTCATCCTTATTATTGAATAATTCTAATTTTAACTTGATCCATGTAGTAAGTCATTGCTCGTGGATCAGAAGGTAAATCGATTAAAAATAAATTGCAACCACATAATATCCATATGAATCCTGAACTTGGAAGAAATTATCTGATTTATATATCAATTCATCACAGAGCATGATTATTCTTGAACTTATCTAAGCAATAATCATCAAAGTTTGAATTTGAGGTACAAGTTGGATAATATCATCATAAGAGGCTTCACTAGATCACAATTTAAAGTAGAGATAATAGAATTAAACAATAATATTAAGATGAACTTGCTTCGGCATCATTGATCTCTCTAAAGAGAGTCTACTTGATCATCACAAGGAGCAAGTTGCAGCAATAGTAAAATAAGTAAAATGTGGTAGAGAAAAAAGATGAAGATAACTATATTGCACTTTGATTCCTCTTTGATGATCTTACGATAAAACTGTAACTAGAACTAAAGAAGAAAGATAAAAGAAAAACTCTTAGTACTCTCACTACAATCAAGATTTCTTTATCTAAAAATCAAAAGAATTATAGAGAATTTGGAAGAAGAAGAGGGACTAAAAGGGATCCAAGAGGGACCAAAAAGGGACCCCTTTCTTTAGGGCAATCCCTCAATTTATAGATTTCTATTTGGGTTATTGGGTTGGGTTTTTGCTTGAGTTGATTCAAGAAGGGCCTTCAGTTATAATGGTCAAAGCGTCTAGAATGTTTAGTTCGAATCTCGAGACATACTTCATCTAGATTACGCATAGCACTAGGGCCCTACCGAGACGCGATGATGTGGCGATGAATTTCTTCGAGATTTGGTTTAATGCTCCCTCTTGACTCGTATATTGTAAAAAAAAATTGTTAAAAAAATATTTTCCTCCGAATTTTGCCTTTTTTACCTGTAAATAGTAAGAAATTTCATTAGTTTCAATAATGTGGCAAATTAATACAATTTATGTTTATTTGGGAAAAATAGCAACTAAGTGTCGATAATCCTTGTGTAATTACGATCCCAAAAATGGCTTTGTGAGACCTTATCACTCTCCAAATCAAATTTCAACTAGGCTTTAATTGAAAATTTTGTCTCTATATCACTTCACGCCTTCATATAGAGTCTAGAGAGAATATTTAAGTTTGGTCTTCATAAATAATGGAATCTTAATTTGTAAAAAAAAAAAATCATTTATTTCTCGTTTTTCAGGGAAAAAAATTTAAGTTTGGTATGCATTGATAGAACAATGTCAACATTACTTGATTCATAACAACAGACTGTTGACAAGAAGCTGCCGACATTGTGAAAGCCATGTCGAGAGCCTCCTATTGTTATTGATGACTTAAATTTTTTGTTTAATTTTTTTTATTTTGATTCTTGTACTATGATGATGAAAGAGAAAGAAGAGGAGGAGGAATGTTAACCGTTACGGTGGAAAAAGTGGTAATTGGTGGTGATGACGAAGATGGAAAGTGGAAGAAGAAGATAATAATAATAGATGGGTGTGCCCAAATAATATGAGGTGCCAAAAATTTTGTTTAAAATAGTGAGGTGCCCTTAAAAAAATAAGCATCCAATAAAGTTTTGGAGTGTGTATACACACTCCTCTATATTTAAATATGGAGCCCTCCAAATCAAACTCCAACCAGGCTTCAAAATTAAAATTTTATCTCTATATCACTTCATGCCTTCATATAGAGTCTAGAGAGAATATTTAAGTTTGGTCTTCATAAATAATGGAATATTAATTTGTAAAAAAAAATTCATTTTATTTCTCGATTTTTAGGAAAAAAAATTTAAATTTGGTCTGTGTAGACAGAACAATGTCAACATTGCTTGATTCATAACAACAGGTACCTGTCGACATATATATATATATATATATATATATATATATATATATATATATATATATATATATTTTTTAAATTAAGGTCTATGTCGACAGGAAGCTGCTGACATTGTCAAAACCATGTTGAGAGCCTCCTGTTGTCACTGACGATTTGAATTTTTCATTTTTTTTTTCTTCTAATTCTTGTACTAAGATGATGAAAGAGGAAGAGGTGAAGGAGGAATGTTAACTGTTATGGTAGAAAAAGTGGTGACTGGTGGTGATGAGGAAGATAGAGAGTGGAAGAAAAAAAAAATAATAATAGATAGGTGTGCCCAAATAATAAGAGGTGCCAAATTTTTTTAAAAAAATAGTGAAGTGCCCTTGAAAAAATAAGCATCCTAATACATTTTTGTAGTCTTGTGTATACATTTTTTCATATTTAGAGATGGAACTCTTCAAATCAAACTCCAACCAGCCTTCAAATGAAAATTTTGTCTCTATATCACTTCACGTCTTCATATAAAGTCTAGAGAGAATATTTAAGTTTGGTTTTCATAAATAATGGAATCTTAATTTGTAAAAAAAAAAAATCATTTTATTTCTCTATTTTCGGGAGTTTTTTTTTAAGGTTTGGTCTGCATAGACAGAACAATGTTGACATTGCTTGATTTATAACAATAGGTACCAATTAACGTAGATTTTTTTTTTTATTTTTTTTAATTCAGGTCTATGTTGACAGGAAGTTGCTGGCATTGTCATAGCCATGTCGAGAGCCTCTTATTGTTATTGATGATTTGAATTTTTTGTTTAATTGTTATTATTTTTTTATTTATTCTTTTAGTATGATGTTGAAAGAGGAAAAGGTGGAGGAGGAATGTTAACCATTACGGTGGAAGAAGTAGTGACTAGTGGAATAATAATAATAAGAGATGAGTGTGCCCAAATAATGTGAGGTGCCAAAAACTTTTTTTAAAATAGTGAGTTGCCCTTAAAAAAATAAGCATCATAATAAAATTTTTTGAGTGCATATACAAAGTCCTCTATATTTAGAGATGGAGCCTTCCAAATCAAACTCCTACCAAGTTTCAAAATGAACATTTTGTTTCTATATCACTTCACGCCTTCATATAGAGTGTAAAGAGAATATTTGAAGCCCCTATCTCTATCAATGTTTACTTTTTTTAAGTGCCTATTACATCCTCATTTTTTTCATGAATGCCAATTCTGACTTTTTTTTTCCTTTAATGTAACATGTTTTAAATACTATTTTTGTCCCTTACCTACTTATTCCGCTTTTATTTTTGTGAATGAGTGAATAGTATTTTAGAAAATGAATAGTGATTTGAAGATGGACTATTCGAAGTTAAAAAAATGGCACGGAATTTTCAAAATGAAGAAGATACCGATTTGAAGAGAAAATTTGAGGCCTTGGGCTAGAGTTGCTTTGAAGTATATATCCTTGTTTTGAACAATCATCAATTTAAAAAAAAAAATGTCTAGATCAATCAAAGTTATAAAATTTTACAATTATAATAAGAGAAAACCGAGTAAAGGAGGTTTGACACCAAAATTTGAAAGGCTAAAAATACTCTTACATTTACATTTAAACTTAATATAATCAACGTTAATTTGATCAAAAACGTATAAAATTACAATCTCGCATTCCTTACTCAACATTTTAAATTACAAAAATGTGCAATTTTGCACATGTCACCTACTAATTATTTATAATTTTTGTTGTTTTGTACTTCTATGGTGGATCATATCTACAAAGTATTTGTAAAATTTTCTTTTATTATAAAGAATTATTCTTTGACAGTTAATTCATAAAAAAAGGCACGTTGACTTTCAATTAAGGGATAAATCTAATCTAGAATTGGCTGGGGTAAATATAATATCACCAATTTAATAGGGATTTTTATTAAATTATCCTTTTTTTTTCATAACTCTTTGGCTCTATTTGCACATAGATGACCAATTGTACTCACTTTAAGTGAAAAATGTAACAAAATAAATAAAATAAAATTACATTTTTACCCTTTTATATGTTACTCATTGAACCCACCACAACTTACTAGGGGTGTAACTTGGTTCGGTTCAATTTGGTTTGAGGTCAAATTAGAATCGAACCGACATAGATCGATTCTACTAAATAAGAACCAAAACCGAATCAAATTCCATTGGAACAAATCAACCCAAACCGAATTAAAGTCAGTTAGGTTCGGTTCGATTCCACCGATTGCAAATATTTTATAAATTATAAGTAATATTTTTTAATGAAAAAATAAACATAAAATTTCATATAATAAATCACAAATTTATCTATAAAAAGTCATTAGTTTATCCATAAAAGATCACTAATCTATGTACTAACTCTTAAAATAATTCTTCATAATTATTATATACACATATATTTATTTATTGCATAGGAGTTCGGTTTTCGGTTTGGTTCGATTCTATACAAGCTTGATCCGAGAATCGAACCAAATTGATCGGTTCTTCATTTTCGTAATCCGGAATCGAACCGCAACTTATTCTAAAGCACCCTAAAGCTATCGATTTGGTTTGATTCTTGGTTTGAACCGAACCAACTTGCACCCCTACAACTTACCAAACAAAAATCCCACTTATGTTCCTTTCTTTCTTCTTCTCCTCTCTCTCTTTCTTTCTCTCACTTTCTATATTCATCTCCTTTTGAGTTTTATGAGAGGTTGAATCAATGAAGATTAGGTTTTAATTTTTTTTTTAAGTTATCTTATTTTTTTGATATATATATATATTGCATTTAATCATCAAGAAAGATGAAAAAAATCACTATTAAAATCTTTAAAATGATGATTTTGAATCAAAGAATTCAAAGATTTTTTAATAAATTTTGTTCAATAGGTTCAAATCAAACTTGTTTTAGTAAATTCGGTAGATACCTATTGAATAAAATTTTCTATTAAACATTACAAAATAAATTCAATAAGTATCTAACTATCGAACAAAACTTTCTCATGCATGTAAATGATTTCAACTCGATTAGAGGTGTAAGAGTAAAAAAAATAAGTAAGATCAAAGCTTAAAATCTTCATTGAGATATTTCTAGATGCAAAGAAGAGGAGAGAGAGAAGAAGAAGAAGAAGAAATGATGCTTAGTATAATGATTTTGTAACTCAACCTAAGAGGGTGACGTGTACCTTGAAGAATGGTAGATTTTTTCCCTTGCGATACACAAATGTACGTCAGTGAATTTTGAGTTACCCTGTCAAGTGAGTTACAAAATCAGCACTCTTATAAGTTGTATGCTTGAAGAGTTGACGTTAACCAACGAAAAAGAACCATCTTAGCTTGGTTCGTTCTCGAGTGAAGACCCACAAACCCGAATTCGAACCGACCGAACCGACCGATATAGGATTAGAATAAAACCACGCGTCCACGCGCAACGTAATTTCAACTCGCTGTTAAACAAGTTTCGCGCCAAATCCTCGCCCATTTCAAAGCATCCCTTCTGCACAGAGTAGAAAGCCTAGGGTTTCAATTAGAACATTGGAGACCAAGGGTTTCGATTGGAACGTTGGAGACCTAGAATTTCGAATTCCAATAAAAAATTCTCCTTCGTTAACAATGACCTCTTCTTCTGATCCAATCCTCATAGACGATAACAATGGTGACATCACCATCGAAGAAGGTGTAGAAGAAGAAGACGCCTTTCTCACATTCGTCGATTATGCGAGATCTCTGTTATCTTTGGAAGAAAAACATGATTCAGATGGGTTCGGAGAATATTCTAATACTATAGGACCTTCTTGGAGCTGGATCGTCTCTCGGATTCTTAAGACATGTTCTGCTTATTCGAGCGGCGTCACTGCAGCAATTCTTCTTTCTGATCTCTCTCAGGTACTATCTCCCTCTATAGATTTCACTAGGGTTTTCAAGTTCGTCATGCTTATTATCTTGCTTGATTTTAGGGTGATTTACCAAAACATGCGCTGAAAATTTACCGAAATTGTACAATGTTCATTTTAAATCCAAAAATCGGTTGTTACAATCCTTAGGCACAGGCTTAAACTTTCCGTTCCATTGACGCCTAGGTGTTTTTGGAGCATTTGTTTGGGTCTTAACATTTGGTATCAGAGCCAACCCCATGTCCAAGGTTTGAGTCATGGGGAGGTGATTACGGAGAAAAGAAAAAGAAAGGGCTCCTTTGTAGTGTGGGATATGGAAGGGGTTCCAAAATAGGGGGGGGGAGGGGGTCGCCATAGTATGGGATATGGAATGGTCTGCCATAGTGGGCCATTGTGATTAGTGTGACTTATGGAAAAAGTGAATGAAGGCCAAGGGGCTGGGGGGCTCGCCATAAAGTGGGCCAACGAGGGTGTTGGCCTTGAAGCGTGGGGGTATGTTACGATCCTTAGGTTAAGGCTTAAACTTTCTGCTCCATTGATGCCTAGGTATTTTTGGAGCATTGGTTTGGGTCTTAACATTTGGTATCACAACAACACTCCTGGAATTAACTAATGGTTAATGCCAAAGATGTGAGTGACATGTTTGATTTAATTGAGCCTCGCCTCGATCAATTGACTAATGATGTGCAAGAAATGAAGGAAACTATGCATTCAATCAAAATCAATTTGGAGCATTTTATTGGAAATAATGTAGTTTCCCTATTTTTTTTATTATTTCTATGTAAGGGCATTTATGTCCATTCATATATTAGTTATAATATAAATATCTGTCAACTTATCATTATAAGACTTGACAATTACTTTTTTACAATTCTTCTTGGTATCAATGTCCTAGAGGACCCATCGTCTCCCCTTCGATATTTTGGATCTTGAAGTCTTGTTTCTTCTCTTTTCTTTTCCTCTCCTCTCCTTTTTTTTTTCATGTTCCCCCTAATCGCATGTTGCGATAGGGATTTTATCAATCATCACATGTTGTGATAATTTTTTTGCGCTGTGTTTCTATCCGACGATAGGGTTTCTGCCTTGCGATAGGTTTTTTTATTTGATTTCTACTCTACGTTAGGGTTTGTGCCTTTGATAAGGCTATTGGTGTACTGTTGGTAACCTAAGATAGGTTTCTGCCCTTGCTGTTGCCTTACGGAAGTGTTGTAGGGTAGTGCGACATTGCTGCTGGATTGTGTGCTGTCTTGCGACAGTAATAGAGTTGTTGCTGGGTATTGCGGCAAGGCTGAATTGCTATTTTCTACCCTACGACAACAAGTGGGTATTGCGGCAAGGTTGTTGCACTGTGTGCTACCTTGCGACAACAACAAAGTTGCTGTTGGAGTTTGCAGCAAGGCTGAACTACTGTTTTCTGTCTTGAGACAACAACAAAGGCACTTCTGGGTATTGTTTGCAACAATAACATGGGTGCTGTTGGGAGTTGCGGCAAGGCTTTTGGGTACTGCGAACTACTGTTGGGGCTATGTACTACCTTGCGACAGCAATTGAGGTGTTGCTGGGTGTTGTGACAAGTCTGAGGTGTTGATATTCTAGTCTAAAAGGCTGCCTTTTACCTCATGATTTATTCCATATTTGATTGAGATTACAAGAGATCTCCCTTCAAGCCAAAGTTATTAATTTCTTATTCGTTGTGAGTGATGACATTGAATCAAGAGATCAAGGATTCCAACATTATTCTTGGGGCAAATTCCTCAGCCCAATATATTACAAGTGCCCTATTAGATGGTAGGAATTTCCAGTCATGATCTCGGCCTGTGAGACTTTATTTGGATAGTAGAGGTAAATTTGGATGGCTTTTGGACACATAAGCCACCCCTCACTGATCCTAAAATTGAACAATGAGAGATTAACAATTGCACTATTTTTGGATGATTATTTAATTCCATGAAGCAACGCATCTATACTACGTTTATGTATCATGAGACTGTCTCATCTTTGTGGTCAACTCTTCTTTATTTGAGACATTTTGACCATTGATGGTGATGAGCGTTATCGTTGTATAGTTCCTTTTTAAATTCAGGCCCCTGGTATTTTTTCTACTCTAGCTACGGATTAAATGGCTCTAGCAGCTACTTCAGGTTTTTTTTACTCTCATGCCCAGGGATCTTAGAGTCGTGGCTGTGGTCGTGGTAAAGAGAGTGGTCTTGCAATCATTATGTGAAGACTTGCCAGGAGAAGGCACAATGTTTTCAGCTCTATCCCCATTTGTTGCAATCTTTTGTCACTCTTTTGGGGCCTTCTGCTCCCAGTGTTGCCACTGTGGAATCATCACTAGTTCCCTATCGATCTTCTTGCTTCCTTTGACACTATTGATTTGCAACAACTTTAGACCTAGATTGCCACTATCGTACGGGATCAGATCAATGCTAATACTCGTTCATCTTCGACTATGGCCTCAGTTACCACATCTCCAAGTACATCATTTGCATTTCATGTCACTCAATCTGGTTTTGTTCCCTTGACATGGGTAATTGATTATGGTGCCTCTGATCACATGATCAGTGAGTCTAACCATTTTACTTCTACTTTCCTGCTACTCATATGGAGGTGCGCCTTGTTGATGGGTTTCTTACCCTATCCACAACAAGGGTATCATTCCTTTATCCTTAGGTTTTTCCCTTAATTCTGTGCTTCATGTTCCTTACCTATTTCTTAAACTTTTGTCTGTGAGTAATATTATCAAATTTCTAAATTACTCAGCCATTTTTTTTACTACTCAGTATATTTTCCAAGACTTGACTTCAAGGAAGATTTTTGGTAAGGGATATGAGAAGGATAGGCTGTACTTGTTTGGATCTCAGCCTACTGCTGCTCCAGCTTCTACTTTTTGGGATCCATACCTTTTCTTTTTAGTTTTTAGATTTTTGTTGTTCTCACTTAGGACATGTTAATTTTTAGCATTTATGTTATTAATTTCGTACTTTAAAAAATTCTTATAGTGGATATAAATTTCAATGCTCTGTGTGTGAACTTTTTAAACACATGTACTTCATATATGCCTCGTATGCATTGGTTTAATACAATGTTTGATTTAGTTTACTCTGATGTGTGGGGGTTTTCCCCTGTTACTGTTTTTACTAGTCATCGATATTACGTTACATTTATAAATGACTATTTTCGTTGTATTTGGGTTTATCTAATGTGTTCTCGGTCTGAGGTGTTTTTTATTTTTGTTAATTTTCTTAAAATGATTCAGATTTAGTACAACATCACTATTAAATCTCTCAGGTCTGATAATGATAGGGAATATATTTCTAATGAGATTCATTCTCATCTTCATGAGCATTGTATGTTCCACCAGTTGACTTGTCATTACACTCTTGAGTAGAACGGGGTGGCGGAACGCAAGAATCACCACTTGAAAAATATTGTCCATTGCCTTCTTCAGGGAATGCATGTTTCCAAGTTATATTGGAATACCGTAGTCCTCACTGTGGTTTTCCTTCTTAACTATGTTCCGAGTCGAACTTTAGAGGGCTAGGTTCCTCTTCATGTTCTTTACCCTGATAACACCTTTTTCCCCATTACAACCAAAGTCTTTGGGTGCACTTGCTTTGTTCAGGATAGGACCGTTCATCGTACGAAATTAGATGACAATGTCATTCGGTGTGTTTTCTTGGGTTACTCCTCTATATCAAAGGGGTATTAGTGCTATGATTCCGTTTCTCATCGTTACATATATTTTCTTGATGTTACTTTTTTTGAAATTTTTTCCTATTTTTGTGCCACATCTGCTTTGTAGGATCTTTTTCCTTTACAGGATCCCTATCTTAGAATGCTGCCTCCATCTTTGCTAACGTTTAAGGTTTACTCTCGTCGCCTTCACCCCTCTTACCAACCTCCTCTTTGGACTCATGTATATACTCTTTTACATCTACCCTTATCCTTTTTGTATCTGACTCTCACTTGCCTATTGCACTCCGCAAAGATAAACGAGAGTGTGTTACTGATTGTCCTATTGCCCAGTTTGTTTCCTATCAGAGATTCTTTTCTTTTTATTAGACTTACCTTGCTGGCACTGAATTTATTTGAGTTTCTCGGTCTGTATTAGAGACTTTGTGAGATCTTTAGTGGACTGGAATCATGACTGTCGAGATAAATACTTTGCAGAAGAATCACACTTGGGAACTTGTTTTCCTTCCCTCAGTGGAGCGGGCAATTGGTTGTAAATGAGTTTTCACTGTTAAATATCTTGCGGATGGCACAGTTGATTGATACAAAGCACGCCTAGTTGCTAAGGGATTTACATAGAATCTTGAAAAGGATTTTGGTGCTATATTTGTCCCTGTGGCTAAACTTTCCATTGTTTGCCTCTTTATCTCTTTTAATTGCATGTCATTCGTGGTCTCTTCACCAACCTGATGTGAAGAATGTCTTTCTGAATGGTGATCTGATTGAGATTATCTATATGGATCCCCTTCATGGGTTTCGTATTCAAGGGGAGTATTTTAGGAAGGTATGCCGCGTTCTCAAATCTCTGTATGACTTGAAATAGTCTCCACGAGCTTGGTTTTGATGTTTTTCTGAGGTCATTTTATCTATGGAGTTTTCTAGACGCCATTCAAATCATACTAATTTTATTCGTCGAGGATTGGATAGTCGTCGCATCATTATTTTGATTTATGTGGATGATATTATTCTAACTGGAGATAATGCCTAATGGATTGACAGGGTAAAAATGATATTGGGTCGTGCTTTTGAGGTTAAGGACTTGGGTCTCCTAAAGTATTTCTTGGGGATAGAAGTGGCTCATTCTCATCGTGTTATTTCGTTATCTCAAAATAAATACACATTAGATCTTTTTTAGGACTCTGGTATGTTTGGTTGTTGTCTTACTTTTTCTCCTATGGATCAAAATCATTGCTTTCATGCCGAATTTGGTGATATATTATCTAATCTTACTTCTTATCAGAGATTCGTAGGCCGTCTAATTTATCTGACTAACACTAGGTCAGATTTGACTTTTGCGGCTAGTGTGATTAGTAAGTTTATGCATGCTCCGTGCTCTTGACGCCATTTATCGTATTCTTCATTACTTAAAGTCGTGTCTTGATCTTTGACTGTTCTACTCGTCCACTGCTCAATCTCATTTGTCTTATTTTACTGATGTTGATTTTGCTGGTTCTATTACAAACATGAGATCTACCTTTGATTTATGTACTTTCCATGGTGGTAACCTGATCTCGTGAAAAAGTAATAGAGTGTGATTTCCCGTTCTTCTGTTGAAGCTGAATATCGTGCTATGGCTTTTGACATATGTGAGTTTATTTGGCTTCGATCTTTTTTGACAGAGTTGAGATTCTTGTCTCTGGTTCTACCACATTGTTTTATGATAAAAAGTTTGCTATCATGCTTGCTTTTGGTTCAGTTCTTCACGAAAGAACCAAGCATATAAAGGTTGATGTTTACTTTCTTAGGGAGAAAGATCGATCTGATGCTATTCAGGAAATATTTGTATATTCTTTAGATTAGTTTGTCGACATGCTTACAAAGTCTGTTTGTCATTCTATCATTAACTCTTATTTTGTCAAGCTATGTTTAGTTGATATATTTGTCTCTATTTGAGGGGGGGTATTGGAAATATTGTAATTTCTATATTTTTCTATTATTTCTATGTAAGGGCATTTACGTCTATTCACACATTAATTAATATAAATATTTGTCAAGTTCTCATTATGAGACTTTGACATTTACTCTTTTACAATTCTTCTCGTTTGACTGTCTATCAGCCACCTGTTCAAGAAACACCATGTAATCCTTTTGTTGCAAACCAAAGACGAGGAAACCAACAACGTGGTGCAGTTGTTTAAGGCTGCCTTCTTCGACTTGACTTTCCAAAGTTTGATGGCGATGATCCTGAAAGTTGAATCTTTCGGGCTAAACAATAGCAAGAGTTGAATCATTTAATTGATGATGAAATGGTTCCTCTTGCTTCGATACATCTAATTGGAGATGCTATTGCTTGGTATCGATGGATGAATTGTACCATAGGAATGATGACTTGGCCCCAACTCACGTGAGCCATTTGTTCTCGATTTGGACCTCATGATCTCGTTGGGCTTGGTGGTGCATTGTCCAAACTCAAACAAGTCAGCACAGTTCGTGAGTTTCAATCTTGATTTGAGAAGCTTGCTAATTGAGTCAACAACTTGCCCAAGTCCTTTTTGATTAGTTGTTTTGTTTCGGGTTTGTGTGATGATATACGGGTTGGCATCCAATTACTACGACCTGCCACCTTAACCGAGGCTTTCGAATTGGCAATTTACCAAGAAGAATCAGTTACAATAGTGCAAGATTTTCCGACACACGGACCACCCAATAAGCATCCAACTACTCGGCCTACCACTGGATATATTTCGAACACTACAACGATGTCCTCATCAATTCGTATGCTTACACCTGCCGAATAAGAAGAGCGTCGTAGGAAGGGCTTATGTTTTAACTATGACAAGTTATTTAAACCTGGACACCGCTGCAAGCACCCCCAACTTTTACTTCTTGAAAGTGGTTAGACACAATAAGAGGAGGAAGCCGAAAGAAATGATGAAACCCCGGAACTTGAAATTTCTCTTCATGCCGTTACAGGTACAAATCAGCCCCGTACCATGCGCCCTACTGGCTACCTAAAAAGGCGTTTGGTTCAGTTTTGATTGATTCGAGTTCAACACAATTTTTTGCATCCTTCCTTGGCCTGTCAATGTGGCTGCCCAGTACAAAAATCAGAACCAATTCAAGTCATCATTGCCAATGGAGGAACTCTTTTCAGTTATGGTCTGTGTACAACATATCTCTACCTTCAAGGGTATAACTTCATGTCTGATTGGCTGCGTTCTCTCAAAGTTATTACATGAGAATTTGCAATGTTAATCATTGTCTTTTGTTATTAACAAGCATGAGTATACATTGATCGGCAATGGTTCCTCTATTGAATCCATCACTAACTGAGGGAAATTCCATTGATTATTGCTTCAAGCCAATCATGGGTTTGTTTTGCCAAATTTTGGAAAAGATCACCATTCGATGAATCCATCCTACCACAAGTCATCTTCGACATTCTCAACAACTTTTCTGACATTTTTAATGAACCCAAAGGGCTGCCTCCTACACGTGCACATGATCATCAAATACCATTAATTCTAGGGAGCTCACCAACCAACGTTTGGCCTTATCAGTATTCCCATTTTCAAAAGGCTGAATTGAGAAAATAATCATGGAGATGGTGGATGCTGGGTTGATCCGTTCAAGCGTAAGTCCATACTCTTCTCCGGTTTTGTTGATTCGCAAAAAGGATGGATCTTGGCCTATGTTTATAGATTATCAGCCTCTTAACACTATTACAATCAAAGACCGTTATCCCATTCCGGTGATTGGTGAGCTTCTTGATGAATTGCATGGAGCTACTATTTTTTCTAAGCTTGATCTCTGTTCTGGTTACATTCAAATCCATCTCCATGAACCAGATATTCCAAAGACCATGTTTCGGACAAATGATGGGCACTATAAGTTTCTAGTTATGCCCTTTGGCCTCTCAAATGCACCAGCCACCTTCCAAAGTCTCATGAATGAGATTTTTTGCCCTTATTTAAGGAGGTTTGTACTTGTTTTTTTATATTTTATGATATACTTGTTTATAGTCTTTCCATGCATGAGCACGTTAAACATCTTGGGTTTTGCAATGTCTACGACATCATCAGTTACATGTTAAAAAATCCAAATGTGTTTTGCTGTCACTTTTATTGATTACTTGGGTCATGTTATTTCTAAAGATGGCGTGCAAGTTGACCTAGGAAAAATTAAATCCATTCTTCAGTGGCCAAAACCTATGTCTATGTCTCTCAAAGCTTTACGGGGCTTCCTTGGCCTTATGGGGTACTATAGCAAATTTGTAAGGGTTTATGGTAAACTTTCTGATCCCTGACTAACATGCTCAAGAAAGACACTTTTTCTTGGTCTCATGACGCCGAAGTTGCATTTGAACATTTAAAGCATGCTATGACATCTACACCGGTGTTAGCTTTACCTGATTTCAACAAAGACTTTGTTCTTGAATGTGATGCATCTGGAAGTGGCATTGGGGCTGTGTCCTAATGCAAGAGGGACGTCCAATTGCTTTTTTGAGCAAAGCTTTGTCTGAAAAACATTGCGCCCTATCTATTTATGATAAAGAAATGCTGGCTATTGTTTTGGCCATCAAAAAATGGATGGCATATTTATTGGGCAGGCATTTTAAGATACTGATAATCGAAGTCTTAAATATTTTTTGGAGCAACGTGTTTCCACTTTCGAACAGCACAAATGGGTAACAAAGCCACTTGGATATGATTATGAAATCATTTATCGTAAGGGAACCAAGAATACAATAGCCGATGTTCTCTCTCGACAAATAGATGCCGCACAACTCGTTGCCATTTCCTTGCCCATTTTTTCTGCAATTCAAGGTATTAGTGTTGATTGCTACAAGGACCCAACTACGCTTGCCATCATCAATTGACTTCATCATTGTTCTTCACTGGAATCTAATTATACTCTTGCTAATGGTATTCTTCGCTATCGTGGACGCATAGCGATTGCACCTTCTTCTCCATGGCGTTTTAAAATTTTAATGGAGCTCCATGCTTCTTCTATTGGTGAGCATTCTGGTTTCTTACGAACTTACAAGAAAATTGCTTGCAATTTTTATTGGAAAGGCCTCAAATGTGCAATTAAACAATTCGTAGCCAAATGTGATATTTGTCAACAAAATAAAGCAGAATTAATTTCTCCAACAGGTCTGCTCCAACCTTTGCCTATTCCGGATCAGGTATGGGTTGTTGTTTCAATGGATTTCATTGATGGATAGCCTCCTTTTCGAAAAACCTTGATTATGGTTGTAGTTGATCGTCTTTCTAAGTATGCTCACTTCAGCCCACTCTCACACCCCTACTCGGCTTCATTAGTGACTGAAATCTTCATTCAAGATGTCGTTAAACTCCATGGTATGCCACGCACTATTGTGAGTGATTGTGACCCTATTTTTACTAGCCAATTTTGGGAAGCTTTATTTGAGATGCAAGGCACTCAACTTTGTTGAATTTCCGCTTACCATCCACAATCCGACGGGCAAACAGAGGTGGCTAACCACTGTCTTGAAGTTTATTTGCGTTGTTTTGCTGGTTTTTTAACCCTCTTCATGGACTAAATGGCTTCCGTGGGCGAAGTGGTGGTATAATACATCCTATCATGCTTCCATTAAGATGACTCCTTTTGAAGCTGTTTACAGTCGTCCTCCACCACGTATTGATGCCTATTTATCGGGTACTACTGCTGTCCATTCGGTTGATTTGGCACTTTGTGATCGTGACTCCATCTTGTGGTTACTTAAAAAGAAATTTGTAAACAGCCCAAGCGCATATGAAATTTATGCGGATCAAAAGTGAACAGAGTGCTATTTTAAAGTTGATGATTGGGTTTTCCTACACCTAGATATTTTTGGAGCATTAGTTTGGTCTTAACATTGGTCATTTACCATTTTCGGAATTAAATAAAGTAGGGAAAAAATTCACTGTTTTTATAAAACAGAACCTTTTTTAACTGTTTTATTGAAATTAAAACGAGGAAAGTATTTAATGTTTTATAGAATAGGTAATTTTTTTTTCCACTTTAACAAAAATATTTTAATTCCTAAACGGTAATTTATAATTTTCTGAATTAAAATGAATAGTATACTATTTTTAGAAATTTTCAATTTTTGTCCACCTTTTTGGGAATTTCCTTTGATTTTTTGTGCATTTTGTGTTGAGTCCCTTGATTTGGTGCTCTGTTGCTACTGATTCTCACTCTTGATTTGGTGCCGAAGATTGGAAACTGAGCTACATAGCTTGATTGATTTCATGGGCAGGCTTGGTATGAACAATATAGGTTTAGGGTTTCAAAAAGAAGGCCAGAGTGCATTACTCAGTTGAAAGAGAAACACAGAAGAATGAGACTTCCGAACACCGTCACAATCGCCTCAATATATGAGAAGAACTTTCTATCCATAAATAGCATTTTGGAAGCTGTTGTGGTGGATGTGTACATGCTTCCAGGTGAGGGATGCCTTCAAAATTTTAACATGTATTTATTTTTTAATTATTTCTCGAGTATTTTAGATTCAAGTTTAACCTACTTCTTCAAACCAACCATTGAAATCCATTCATCCCCAAAATTATAACATTTAACACGGTCAATTAATGTTTGTAATTCACTCTTGTGCATTATATCTTTTTTTTTCCAGGTACGAACATTTGGATGCTCAGTTTGGGAGATTTTTGGAGCTCTAGCACAATCGATCTTTATCTCCACCATAGGTAGTTACACTTTTTTTAAGATGGGTAAAGAGAATTTATTGAAGAAAAACAGCATAAAAGCAAGCTGGTCAAGAATTTATCCAGAGAGCCTCCATTGATGAGAGCTACAAGGAGGAAAAGAAGAAAACACGATAAATAAGTCATTTGTACCATTAAAACTCCTCTCCAGAAACCGAATACCACCTAAAAAAATAAAAATAAAAATAAAAATAAACCGGTGGGTTATGCTGTCTAATTGTTCATTCTATAACCACAAAAGCTTTTCTTTGTTTTCTAGTTTGACTGACCCTTCAGTCAACTCCTTCCGAGAATTCACCAGAGAAATCCTCATTTGTACATTTTGTACACTTCAGTGTAAATTGAGCATATTTAGGTTTTTAACTGGGTTTGATGCTAGACTGCAAATTATGCGTTAGTGAGGAAAAATGTTTGTTGGTGAAGAAAAATAAATCCCACTGAAATGTTTCTATTGAGAGAGGCACTGTTGCATAAGGTCTATTGGATGAATCTGCCCTTTTTAAATTATAGAAGCACCCATCTCGCAATGCGCTTCACAGATAAACAGCAATTATATGGAATTTCTTCTCACACCCTTCCCCCCATTGCGTTTCCAGTTAATTACTTGTCAATTATCCTAAACCCCTTTTGCTCGTTGGATATCACATTTAACACTACTATTGCTGTTATAGAGGTCAAACCTATTATTAATATCAAAGTTATAATTGTTATTAATAACACTACTACTACTACTAATTATTATTATTTAGTTTGTTGGAAGTGTTCAAAATCTTTAACTCTTGAAGCTGTTGAGTATGTTTAGATATTTTATAATGCTGCTGTGATTGATGATGCGCTTATCATGTCAGATACTACGACTTGGTTGATCCTGAATCTCCTGAAAATGGGATTCTGAAGAAAGGAAGGGAGATACTTATCACAGGATGCTGTCTTCGGACTGCCACTGGAAGCTCTGGGTGTCAACGGCTTTTGCCAACAGAATATATTGTGACACTGTTGGATGAGGTAAACAATAATTTTTATGATGTTGTTTTCTTTCACTCGTATTAGCTTCAGCTGCATTTCATGATTCTATGTTGGTATTCAAAGTGATTTATGAATGAAAATGTTAATAACGTTTATCATTTATTGGTGTATCATCAATTGAATCTGGTTGGAACTTTTGGATCTGGAGTCAACTTCGTTCTGGATTGCCTTTGAGATCAACAAAGTTGTTCTCTCCAAAGATATTAACACTAGAGTTGTGAGATGTTAGGCTTCTTGTTTTTTTGAAAGGATTGTATTGGAGAATCCTCTTTTTGTTGTTATGATCACAATTCCTTTTATTTCCTGCAGAACCAAGATGAAGATGCAATGCTGCTAGGAGCTCAGTTTTGTTCAGATTCTTTCTCTTCTATCTCACTTGACGCAGTTAAGGATGGGATTTCATATTCTTTTTATGCTAGGTAAGATGTATTAACGTGCATGAGCTTCAACCTTTTGCTAAGTTGCTTCTATAACATGGTCCACTGAATTAATGTGCATGAGCTTCTCTTTGAGACGATGCCTGCATATTTTAGATCCTAAGAGCAACTCCAAGGGGAATATCCAAAATGAATATCCATAGTGGATAGCCATGTGCTTATGGATAACCATTATGGATATTCAAGCAATATGCACTCCAACCATGTTATTCAAAATGGTTATCCATAAATATTTTTTTAATTCAACCCAAAATGGGGATGGAGATGGACAGTGCATTCTAGACCCTAAAAATCCAAAATGACTCCAAAATAGCAGTTCGGAGATGGAATCTTTTGGAGCCAAAAAATGGAGAATTCAAACTTGCTCCATTTTGGCAATTGAAAACTCCATTCTCCAAAATGGAGAAGGATTTGGCGAGTGGGTTCTCCAAAATGGCAGTTGAAAGGGGATGGAAACTGGGATGGAGTATGCATTGGGAGTTGCTCTAACAACCTTCTTTTGGTGGCAATGTATGAATATTTCTCTAGAATGACTGATATGCTCAACTATCCTTTGCCCTTTTTGTGCTTCTTGTTTCTCATTTGTAGGATTGAATCAATTGGGTTACTAGAAAACCAAGGGAAGTCTGGTAGTTCACAGCGGAAGCAAATCACTCTTGTTGATAATGATGGTGTTAAGTTAAAGTTTCTCTTGTGGGGTGAGCAGGTCGTCCTAGCCAATCTTTTCAGGTTAACCCTTGTGCCAGATTTGCACCATCAGTACTTTCCAATGAATCTCTGATTGCCTTAAATTTTTTTTTTTCAGTATTGGAAGTATGCTTGCACTAGATAGACCTTTTATTGCAAATGCTATAGTAAGCAATATTGAAAGCTGTGAGGAACTCTGTCTTGAATATGGTTCTGCTACACAGTTATATTTCGTTCCGTTCGTTCAACAAGAGGAACAGGTAACTTACTGAATGGCAGTGTTATTGAAAGCCTTGCCTTATCTGATTAAAGCATCAATTCATATGTTACTCAGATATGTGTAGCATCCACACAAAACCGGTGTCAAGGATCGAGGCTGCTGAATGCGCAAAGTCAAAGCCAAGGTCTCAAAGTTTCTCAAGTGACACTACCGTGTGACTCTCAGGGCGCTATTGACTTCAGTAATTATCCTTTTCGAGTAAGTAAAACATCATATA
Organism: Akebia trifoliata; assembly: GCF_017979445.1. Lineage (NCBI taxonomy): Eukaryota > Viridiplantae > Streptophyta > Magnoliopsida > Ranunculales > Lardizabalaceae > Akebia > Akebia trifoliata. The sequence goes on along the minus strand of NC_141382.1, from coordinate 12,086,967 downwards.
GGCTTCCTAATTCTATGAGATATTTTCATTTATTTCTGTTTGTAAGACTCTTTTCTTTCTTAGTTCTCCTACGACTCTCTTTTCTTGCTAGGTTTGTGCCCAAGTCTTCGCAGATGCACTGCATGTTCTTGAAACTAAGGGTCTTCATTCTTGGGTTACAATCATTCACTCTAATGTCCTGATGTTATCAGGCCTTCTTAAGCACCATGGCTAAAGATTTAGCATTGCCATTTGTGTAGTAAAAATGTATGTGTGATTCTTTTTGCATGAAATGATATCCTGGTCTAGTTTTAGTTGATTTTATTTTATCCCTTGATTCCTGTCCTTGGATATCCATACCCTTTGCATTTTGTGCCTTTGATATGTTAGCAAGTTCCTTTTATCTTGTTAGCATTTTATTTTTTTAGTTCATGTTAACCAACCAACTACTCCAAAAGACTGGGGAGAACTATGAATAGAAGAGGGTCACAGGGCTTAACTGGGGTATGAAACACCCGAGAGAAAATATACACTCAACACTTCCCCGTACCCATAAGGGTGGAAAGAATCGAACCTATGACCAATACAAACCTAGCACTCTGATACTATGTTAACCAGCCAACTACTCCAAAAGACCGATCTATTGGAGAGGGGGAGAACTATGTATATAAGAGGCTCGCGGGGCTTAACTGGGGTATGACAAACTCAAGAGAATCTAACAGTTCAAGAAGAAAAGGAATGCATTGTAGGAATTTATTTCTGTGCTCACATCCAATTTGTATACATCAAGCATTCCCAAATTCTGATCTATTTCTTATATTTTTTTTGCAGTGGGTTGGTTTTTTTTTTTTTTGGGTCCTCAGAGCCCTTTGTCATATATTTTTCTGTGTTTTGGAATTGTTATATATTGGTGGCTACTATTTAAATTTGTTTTTTGTTTTCTTACATTGTCAAAGTGTTGCAGTCATATGTGGTGGATCTTCGTGACAAGATGACTAGCATCAGCCTTTATGGTATTGTTACAGATGTATTTCGGGAAAGGAATACTACAGAAACTGTTTTTGTTTTGAGAATCGAAGATATAACTGGAGCAGTTGTGGCAAAGCTACATTTTGTCAAATCTTGGTAATGATAAACATCATTTCCAAGATATTTTGGTGCTTTTTTGTTTGATCTGTTTTGCACCTTCTGTTTATGCTAATAATTGAGATTTAAAATGATTGTCTCAGCCTATATTTTGTTTTTTTTATATATAGGAAATGGGTAGCATGCAGTGGAAACTTATGCAAAAATTGTTATCCTATTCATTTTCAATCAACCCCTATTTTTTCCACCAGAAAACCCGCTGAACACCATGTTCTTCTCCCAGTTCATTGAAGCTTTTTTTGTCTCAACCATGGTTTTAAATCTTGTCTGAGACCGAGATGACTCACCCAATTCATCTTGGTATTGTCCATGAATGGGACAGAGACATGGAGCCTCACATCTGCAGAATCTTGCGAGATAAACGAGATGACTCGGATGATATTTTGAAAATCTCATCCAAGTCAGTAAAACTCATCCGGCTCAACTGGGATTTTGTATATTTTAATGAAAATAATTAATTTTTTAGAATTTAAACATTTACTATCTACATAGAATATGATTTTATAATAAAAAATCTCCAAATCTACCTTACAAATTATAATCATTTTCATATATATGAATAAATAATTATAAACCGAGTTAAATGGTTTATCTCATCTGAGACGAGTTGACTAGTCTGAGGTCTTGTCCATGGACAGGAAGAGACGTTAAATTGAGATTTGAAACCACAGTTTCAACTCTCAACAGCTCATGCCAAATTTTTTTGGCATATGAGTCTCATTTCATGAAACTACGAATTATTTAACAATCAAGAAAGAAAGAAAGTCTTACGCTGCTATTATTTCATGTAATATCTTACTGTATTTCTAATATGATTCCTTTTCTAGCTATGAACATTATTTGCTCTTGCAGATAGTATAAGATGAAAACTTTTGTTTTTTTGTTTTTGGTTTCTCAGGTCATTGGGAAGATTGAGCCTTGGTCACACAATATTTATATCTGGTTTGACATGCTCCACGACTTCACAAAAGCTGTGAGTAATTCAAACACCTATTCGTTACATTCTTACTATATAGTATATAACGTGGCACGGCAGGATGGAAGATTACTGGTTCCACTCCCTCAAATTGTCGCACTTGGTTTTACTTAGTGCAACAAGATGATGTTTTCCCCCCAAGATTTTTGGTTTGTGGTCAATTTCAGCCACTCATTAATGATGTCTATTGTGTTCCACTGGATTAACTCATCATATGGTTGGATAATTATGCTTTACAGGCTTGAAGTTTCTTGGTTTGAGAATGATGTTGGAGCTTCATTGGTTAATCTAAGTTGCTTGCCAGCATTGCTTAACTCATCTTGTCTCCATAAGTTATCAAACCTTTCCGATCTCTCCAACCAGTCTACTTTCACACATGTATGTTTTTCATATAAATTTATTTTAGTTTTCGAACCTAACTTTAAATTTTTTTCCTTTGGATATCCTATTGTGTTGTTCCTGATATATGGTACTACTAGAGTTTGCTCGTGCCGTGGGATTAAGGTGTGAAAGAGATAATAAGTTGGAGGTATATTGGAAAAGGGGGGAGAAGAGGAAAAACAATGAAGTGGAGGGGTAGTATTTAAAAAGGAGGAGAAGAGGAAAAACAATAAAGTTGGAGGGGTATTATTGGATAATGGGAGAAGTGGAAAGACAATGTCTTAAGTTAATGGGTATTATTGGAAAGAGGGTAGAAGAGAAAAGATAATAAAGTTAAGGTTATTCTTGAAAAGGGGAGGAAAACAAGAGAAAATAATGGTACAAATCTTCCTCGAGATACTTGCTTTATGAGATATAAATCTTGAGACAAAAGAGTGGGACCCCCCATTGTGTTTTATTAGATAGATTAGAGTTCACCCGTGCCTATGGCACGGGCATCCTCTCTTGGGTTAAGGGGATAAAAACGAAAAAAGTAAAATTGGAGGGATATTATAATAAAAAGTTTGAGATTAAAAGGGTAAAAGAGGAAATATACTAGAGTTAGGGGAGGTCAAGAATAAATGAAATAAAGTGGGTCCCAAGAAATTCTAGCTTGATGGTATTGAAAATAATATAGTTATTTTAGTTCTAATTGTTTAGTTATAGATTTTATTTTCATATTTCTTATTATAAGGGCTTTTTAGTCTTTTTGACTCTTTGATTATTATAAATTCCTGTCAAGATCTCTAATTGAGACTTGAAGATTTCTATTCGATTATTCTTCTTGGTATCAGAACCGTAAAGATCCATCGACAGCTTACCTTGGGCTTATTTCCCTCTACGATTTTGGCTCCTTGAAGCATCCTCATCTTACTTTTCTCCTCCAATCTTTTTGATTGATCTTGGAACTCCACAAACCTAGCGGCAGGATTGTTTGAGGACTTCCCCTCCGGGGGTTTTTTCTTTTATTATTAGTTTTGGCCTGACTTGTCCCAATCGCATGCTACAATAAGGTTGGTCTGTGAAAAGCCTGCACTGTAGGTTGTGATTCATGCTGCCTATTGATTTGGAGTCTTTGCTGCTAGGCTGCGATGAGTTTTTCTGACTCCATGTTTAGGGCTGGCTGTTGTGGGGCTGCTTTAGGGCTATTAGCCTCCTGATTAGGGCAGTGTGAGATCACTGTGTGTTGTGGCTGCTTTAGGGCTGTTAGCCTTTTGATTAGGGCAGTGTGCTGTGCGATAGGTGTGGGTGTCTTGCGATGGTGCTGGTGCTGTTTTGTGCTGCTGTTTCGCAAGTGCAACTTCTTGTGATAGAGCTTAGGGCTGGCTGGTGTGGCTGCCCCCCCTGCTTTTTTTGTTTGCTTCCTTTGTTTTCTGGTTCATCTAGGCTGCGATTTGGACTGGCAGCACTGCTGTAAGTTGCTGCCCCACAACAAAGTTTGGCTGGGTTGTGTGATAGAGTTTCACCCCCCCTTTTTTGTTATTGTTTGAGGTTGTCCTTTGTTCTTTGATGATCACGAGACCTCCCTTCAAACCAAAGCAATGACTTCGGAACAAGCCATTACGACTTCCGCCACAATTCTTGGGTCTAATTCTTTAGCCCAACCTATTACCACTGCTCTTCCCGATGGTCAGAACTTTCAGTCACAGTCTCGATTTGTGCTATTTTATCTTGATAGTAGAGGAAAATCTAGATGACTTTCTGGCATAGTTACTAAGCCACCCCTTACTGATCTCAAATTTGAATCATGAGAGATTGACAACTGCACCATCCTCGGGTGGCTATTCAACTCCATGGAGTAGCGCATCTATACCATGTTCATGTACCATGAGACTGTCTCTTCTTTGTGGTCAGCACTTACTCAGACATATGCACATGCCAGGAATGACGCGAGGATTTATGAACTCTATCGAGACATTGCATAGGCTATTCAAGGGACTCAAAGTGTAGTTGATTATTTTGGATTTTTGCAATCGCGTTGGGAGGAACTTTCTCATTATGAGTCTATGGTTGAACTATCTTTAGAAGCAGCCAATATGTGCTTAAGAGGATTACTCGACATCAAACTTACCAATTTCTTATGGGTCTACGTCTTGAGTTTGAGGCACTTCGGATATAGATCCTCAACACCACCCCTTTACTTTCTCTATTTGAGATATTTGCGACCATTGATAGTGATGAGTGTCATCATCGTATTGTTCCTTCTTGGACTCCGGTCCCTAGGATTTTTTTTCCTCTAACTACAGATTAGATTGCCTTAGCTACCATCGAGTTTTCCTGACTATCGTACCCCGGGATTTGGGAGTCGTGATAGTGGTGGCCATGGTAGTGGTAAAGGGAGTGGCTTTACTTACAGTCATTATGAGAAGACTAGCCATGAGATGGCCCGCTGCTTTCAACCCTATCCTCATCTGATACCACGATCTCTTTCCATTCTATCTTTGGGACAATCTACTCTTTGTGCTGCTATAGTGGAGTTGTCATCCATTCCTATTATTGGTCCTCCTTCACTTGGCATTATTGATTTGCAACAGCTATAAACTCAGATTGCTACTATTGTCTTAGATCAGATTCATGCTCATACTCACTCATCTTCAATTGTGGCTTCAGTTACTACGCCTCTAGGTACATCCTCTGCTTTCCATGTCACTCAGTCTGGCTCTACTCGTCTGACATGGGTTATTAAGTCTGGTGCCTTTGATCACATAACGGATGAATCTAGCCATTTTATTTCTTTTATTTTTTCCACCACCCATAGGGAGGTTCGTTTTGTTGATGGATTTCTTACATTTATCCACAACAAAGGTACCATCCCTTTATCCTTCGAGATTTTCCTAGATTCTATACATCATGTCCCTCACCTATCTTTTAATCTTTTGTCTGTGAGTAGTATTACTAAGTCTCTAAATTGCTTAGATACATTTTTTTTCTACTCAATGTATTTTTCAGAACCTAATTTGAAGAGGATTTTTTGGCAAGAGATATGAGAGGGATGGGCTATACTTGTTTATATCTCAGCCTAATGCTATTTCAACTTTTGTGCTTCCCTGCTCTGGAAGTCACTTTTTCCTCTCAGTGTCTTCTTCGAGGAATGCATGTTCCTAAGAAATTTTAGAATATGGCAGTCCTCATTGCGGTTTTTCTTATTAGTCACGTCTTGAGTCGTATCTTAGAGGGACAAGTGCCTCTTCATGTCCTTCAACCTGATAGCATACTTTTCCTCATTACATCTCGAGTCTTTGGGTGCACGTGCTTTATTCAGGATAGAACTCCTAATTACACAAAATTGGATGATAAAGTTATTCGGTGCATTTTCTTAGGTTACTCCTCTATATCAAAAGGGTAACAGTGTTATGATCAAATTTCTCACCGTGTTATACACTCTTTTGATGTTACTTTTTTTTAAAATGTCCCATACTTTAGTACCACATCTACTTTGTAGGACTCTTCTATTTTGCAAGATCTATCTCCTATAGTGCTGCCTTCTCTAGTTTTTTCTCCATCTTTGTCAACGCTTAAAGTCTATACTCGTTGGCCTCACCCTCTTCCACTTTTGCCAATTTCCTGCTTTGGATTCAGGTATATCTTTTCCTACCTCTACACATATACCAGTCCTTATCCCTTCAATTTTTGACTTTTGCTTGTCTATTGCCATTTGCAAAGGTAATCAGGGGTGTGTGATTAATCATCCTATTGCCAGTTTGTTTCCTATGGGTCTTTCTTCCTCTTATCAGGCCTACCTTGCAGCAACTGATTCTATTTGCAGTTTATGCCAAAGGTTTTGCGAGACCTTTACTAGACTAGAGCTATGACTACTGAGATGGATGCTTTGTGGAAAAATAATACTTGGGAGCTTGATACCCTTCCATTTGTCAAATATCTTGTCGATGGGATTGTTGATCGGTATAAGGTACACTTTATTGCTAAGGGGTATACACAGATTCCTATAAAAGATTTTGGTACCACGTTTGCTCCGATTGCCAAACTTTTCATAGTTCGACTTCTTATCTCTTTAGTTGCATGTCACTCCTAGTCACTTCATCAACTCGATGTGAAAAACGCCTTTCTGAATGGTGATTTGACTGGGGTTATTTATATGGACCTCCCTCTTGGGTTTCGTCTTTAAGTAGAGTATTCTAGGAAGGTATGTCACCTTCTTAAATTTCTATATGGCCTGAAACAGTCCCTGCGAGCTTGGTTTCAATTTTTTTTTGAGGTTATTTTATCAATGGAATTTTCTAGAAACCACTTAGATCATACTTGTTTTATTCGTCGAAGAGTGGATGGTCGTTGTACCATTGTTTGGGTTTATGTGGATGATATTCTTGTGAATGGTGATGATGTACAATGGATTGATAGAGTTAAGATATTATTAGGTCGTGCTTTTGAGGTTAAGGATTTGGGTCCACTCAAGTACTTCTTGGGGATAGAAGTGGCCTGCTCTCGCTGTGGTATTTTGCTATCTTAGTGTAAATACACATTGGATCTTCTTCAGGATACTGAGATGTTTGGTTGTCGTCCTGCTTCGTCCCCTATGGATCATAATCACCATCTTCAGGTTGAGTTTGGTGATCTTTTATCGTATCCTTCTTATCAGAGATTTGTAGGTTGTCTGATTTATCTGATTAACACTAGATTGGATTTGTCCTTTGCGGTTAGTATGGTCGGTTAGTTCATGCATACTTCGTGTATTTCTCATCTTAATGTCGTTTATCGTATTCTTTGCTACTTGAAGTCGCGTCCTGGTCTTGGGTTTTTCTACTCTTTCACTGGTCAGCCATATTTGTCTTATTTTATAGATGTTGATTCTCATATAGATAGGAGATTTACCTCTGGTTTGTGTACTTTTTATGGTAATAATATTATCTCGTGGAAAAGTAAGAAACAAAATGTGGTTTCTTGTCTTCTACTGAAACTACATATTGTGCTATGGTCCTTGACACATGTGAGCTAATTTGGTTTCGATCTTTGCTAATGGAGTTGAGATTTTTTATTTCTGGTTCTTTTACTTTGTTTTGTGACAACAAGTTTGCTATCATGCTTACTTTTGATTTTATCCTTTATAAAAGAACTAAGCATATTGAGGTTGATGTTCACTTTTTCAAGGAGAAAGTTCGGTCTAGTGATCTTTAGATAGTCTTCGTCTCTTCTTCAGATCAGCTTGCCGACATGCTTACGAGGTCTGTCGGTTTTTCTATCACGAATTCTCACTTTGTCAAGTTGGGTTTAGATGATATATTTTCCCCAACTTGACTTGAGGGGGAGTATTGAAAATAATATAGTTATTTTAGTCATAATTGTTTAGTTATAGATTTTATTTTCATATTTCTTATTGTAAGGGTTTTTTAGTCTTTTTGACTCTTTGATTATTATAAATTCCTGTCAAGATCTTTAATTGAGACTTGACGATTTCTATTCCATTATTCTTCTAATGGAAGGGGTATTATTAAAAAAAATTAAGATTAAAGGGGAAAGAAATGAAAAACAATAAAATAGATTAAAGGGCTAAAAGATAAATTATAATAAAGTTAGAGGAGGGGACATCCTCTTTTGGGTAAAAAAGTGAAAAAAAATAAAGTTGGAGGGGTATTATTAAAAAAAATTGAGATTAAAGGGGAAAGAAATGAAAAATAATAAAGTAGATTAAAGGGCTAAAAGATAAAATATAATAAAGTTAGAAGAGGGGACATCCTCTTTTTGGTTAAGGGGGTAAAAGTGAAAAAAATAAAGTTGGAGGGGTATTATTAAAAAAATTGAGATTAAAGGGGTAAAAGTTGAAAATAATTAAGTGGATTAAATGGGTAGAAGAGAAAATATAGTAAAATTAGAGAAGGTGACGAATAAAAGAAATAAAGTGGGTCCCATGAAACTATAGCTTGATGGGAGGTTTAAGCCACAAACTATTATAAAAAAATTTGAGATTAAAGGGGGTAAAAGATGAAAAACAATAAAGTGGATTAAAGGGGTAAAAGAGAAAAGGGCAGATGAAGAATAAATGAAATAAAGTGGGTCTTAATAAACTATAGCTTGATGAAAGGAGTATTATTAAAAAAATTGAGATTAAGAGATGAAAAACAATAAAGTGGATTAAAGGGGTAAAATAGAAAATATAGTAAAGTTAAAGGGGGCCATCCTTTTTCGGGTTAAGGGGGTAAAAGTGGAAAAAAATAGAGTTGGCGGGGTGTTATTAAAATAATTGAGATTAAAAGAGTAAAAGATGAAAAATAATAAAGTGGATTAAAGGGGTAGAAGAGAAAATATAGCAAAATTAGAAGAGGTGAAGAATAAAGGAAATAAAGTGGTTCCCATGACACTATAGCTTGATGGGGGGTTTAACCCGCAAGATGATTGGACGTTTGTGTCACATACAACTGCTCCAACTCAATTGTGTTTTATTTTATAGATTTTTTGCTTCTGATTCTTGTTGGGCTAAAAAGACATTTTAGTTATTTTGGTATAAGTTTTGCGCTTCACCAAGTAGACATTGATTTTAATCAGACCAATACTACCCCGATTCTCCACAATGGGCACGTAAATACATCAATTGAAAGTGTAAATGCCGTTTCCATGCCACATAGAATCATTTCCTTGGTTATGTAGCTAAAATAGCATCAAACTTGATATATTGCTTCCTCCATACTAATTCCAAAATATCCAACACAATCTTACTACTTTCTTTTTAAACAATTTTACAGGTATGTATTGTTCAGCTTGATCACATTGAACATAATTGTGTAAATTCACGATTTTCACATGCCCTTTGTGGCCATTTTGTGAATGAGAGACCTGACGGGCTTGTAGAATGCAATTTCTGCCATTGTACTTGTGTTGGTGAAGTTGTGTGTACCTTCCATTTGAAAATAACCATTGCGGATGAGAGTATGAAGGTTTTGGCATGGTGCACTGGTCAAACTGCCGCAGAGTTGCTACAAATTTCTCCAGATGAATTCTATGAGCTGTCAGAGGTAATAATTATATTTAACTGCAATAGCAGTTTTCTTTTCCCACCACTAAACCATGGAGTGAAATCTTAGCACTCATGTAGGTGGAACTATTCTTTTAAAAGGCCTTTTGAGGCTTATTCCCCTAGGCGAAACTTCCTCTTTTTTGGCTAGGCAAGTGAGATTAGTGGACGGCAATTATCAGTGAAGGAAGGTTTTGAACCCAGGTCGCGATATCAACATATGTTACCTTATTCGTGGGTTCACTTAGTTCGTGGTTCGCCACTTGAGAATGAACCTGGTTCGTAGGGGTAGACAGAGATGAGGGCATTTGAAGGTTGAAGTGATGAGTAGGGTGAAAAAGAGATTGAAGATGGCAGATTTTTGGAAGAAACAATCAAGTTTTTTTTTTAATTTTTATTTACTGGTTGAAGATGAGGGTATTAGGTCATTGTCAATCAATTTATTAATGAAGACCAAGGTCAAAGGGACATGCTATAAATTTAAAAATTTAGAGGGATATCTAAATATTATCAACATCTAGAGGGTGTAAAAAAACTAAAGCAAAATCAGGAAATTCGTTTGGTTCACTGCAATTCATGAACCTATAACAAATTGTACTGCATATTGGTTTGTGGTTCAGTACCTCAACAATGAATTGGGTAACCCTGATATCAACACTCACAAACTCAACCTACTTAGGAAGCTGGCACCTTCTGGAGGCGAAACTTCCTCCAAAAGCCCTAAGACTTGGTAAAAGAGGGAAATTAGCTTGTGAGGGGCATACACCTTTTGCACTCACGAGCTTTAGGAAAAGCACAAAATCGGTGTCATATGTCATATGTCATACATTTTACTTCTTTTCTAGGGCGTCTTGTATACACTCTTCACTATTTGGTGACTTCAACTGAAAGAAAAAAAAAAAGGGAAATTAGGGAATAAGTTATACGTATCTTGTGAAATGGGGATTTAGCTTGTTATAGGACTACTTCTGAAGTGAAATACAAACTAGGAACAATATCTTAGCTTTTTTCCATAGAAGCTTAAAAAGTATAAAGCCAAAACAGCTGTTGAAAGGTTCAAAGAGCTATGGTAAGTGTAAAAGGAATTTATAGGATTGATTCTTTCTTGTAATAAAGTGCCATACCAAATCACTGGTGTATAGTAAATCACAACATTTAGATCGGTTAATGCAGATGAATGATACATAATTTGCTTGTCGATCATGTCTTCCTTTAAGAATGCTTTAATTTCTCAGAGTTTACTGATGATGCCATGAGAAAATAATTAAATGTTTGAAGAATTTATTTTATATTCAATAGGAGGAATTATTTATACCATCTATCACAGGAACTTTGCTTGATAGAGAATTTTGATTTGAAATTTCTTAAAAAAATGGGAGCTAAACTGCAGATATACGACTTAAACAAATGTCACCGAAAACTCGTGTTAGGTGTAGTTACTAAAGAATATCTCACTTAAATGTAACTTAAAACATCATTGTATTTGCTTGTATGCTACCAACATGATTTGTGGAATTTTGAGAAGATTCATGTTGTTGGTACAATTCAAATATGCTTTATTTAATTTCAGGAGGAACAAGCAATGTATCTTTATACACTCGAGAATGAAAGGTTTATGGCTGCAATCGTGAATTGCAAGAAGCAGGGTTACGGAGATGTTGATGGTCTGAACAAAGAAAGTGATCCGCTTACATGGGAGATAGCTCATGCTCTGAAGTGTGAATGAGGTGATGTATGGAAGACTCATTTTGAATCATACTCTTCATAAAAATAAATGAATTCATTTGACATTAAAATTGTTGTAGACTAAAAGTTAATATTGGCTCATAATGAGGATTAGTGGACTGAAATTCATTCAGAATCGAATCGTCTGTTGCCAACCCTGGGTGTAGGCTGAGTTGAATCCTAATTGAAGTGAGTCAAGCCGCGCCTAGACACATATCACCATATGTTGATGAGTTCAATGCTGATTAAAGACGTTCTGACCGGGTTAAGCCTTTTTTGCTGTCCCAGACATCCCCCAAGATTTTGGAGACTATTCTTTGAACAAGCCCCATTTGCTTCCAAACAAATGACATGTTCTCTGACGTTGGTATGCCATGAGAGATTGATAGAAATGACCTAATCTTCAATCTCTACCAAAAAAATATTTATCTCCAAAATCTGCCAGCTTCAACTTCTAAAATTTTATAAGATATTTTTAATTTATACTACTTAGCTTTTAAGTTCTTCATCTTCAACCTTTATGAGTTTAGGCACCAAGCAAATAAATAAATGGATTGACTCACTCAAAAATAAAGTTGACCTTTAGCACGTGTGTTGTTTCATAAAAGAATAATGCTGAAGTGACCTCAAGATTTGATCTCATTTCGCACATCTTGAGATGAAAGTGTATGGGAATCATAAATGCTTTTTCTTTAGTGGTCACTCCAGCACAACTCTTCATAAAATTACTTGACATTTCTAGAGTAAATTACATTCTTAAATAATCTCAAAGAAACAATTTTTTAATGGAAAACAAATACTAAATAATAGGAAAAAAAAAGATAAAAAATTCTCCAAATTGGACATATATCCTTTTACTAATAACTATTCAATTAAATCAGGATGAACCCCCAACAAATCACTTGCCAAAATAAAAAATGTTCAAATTGTCAAAAAATCATATCTTATTAAGAAGGTTGAAGGAGATAAATCTTGAGGATGAAAAAAGGGTTTTGTTAAGAAACATTAAAGGTTTTTCGTGAGACTGAAGATGAGAGCATATAAGTCATTTTTATTTTTTCTTTTAGAGATGACTGAGGTCAAGGAGTATGTCATCAGCTTGAAAATTGATGGGATGACTAAAATCACCATAAATATAGGGAGCTGTTTGGATCCCCATTGTATTACAGAAAAAGATTTAATAAAAAAACATATTCTTTTTCGGACGAGGATTGACAGTTGAAGTTGGCACTTCGCACCAAAAAAAAACAAAACAGCAAAAGAAAAGAAAAGAAAGAAAAGTTCAAAATAGACTAATGACACATACCGGGCTGATGTAGCAAGGGCGATCTTTTTCCTTGTGTATTGTCTGTATCTTTGCCATGTACAGATCACATATGTGTCCGTCCGTACATTTATCACGATTCTTAAAACTATCTAGAGTTGTGATAAATTGACTCTCAAAACATGCCCCTCGTTTTTACTCGCTTGAAGAGGCATGCGATAAAATACAAGGTTAGGTTTAACACCCCTCCCCCTCACGTTTCCTTGGTGATTTAACATTGAAATTTTAATTTATTTTCAAAATGTTTTTCAAATACTTGAATTGCTAAACCAAAATTTGAAAAAAAAAAGTCTGACTTACGGTCAAGATGGCAAAGTTAATCTTGCATTTTGCAATGGGGTATACCTAATATCACTAATTTTACAAGGGGTATTTCTAAAATACTCAATAATTAAATATTGAAAAATGAAGAACTACCTTTCTTGGACACTGTTCAACACTGCACTGAGGTGGCATTGTATAGAGGATAGTTGATTTTTTAACTTGTATCTTGAGGAAAGAAATCTATGATTATCTGTCTACTACCATGTCAGGGCAGTGTTGAACGGAGTGTCCAATGAAGGCAGTCTAGCATGACTCTAAAGTATTTGCACTCAAAATTTCAGAGAGAGAAGGGCACTGAAATGTCTACCTTAGAGTTCAAATTCTATGTGAAATCAGATTCTATCTATTAGATTATTTTCTAATCCATGAGAGGGGCCACAAATGCATTTGTTTCAATCTTAGCCATCGATTTCTCAATCGTGCAAAGCTTGAAGAATTTACTAAAGAGCAGGAATTATGCTATAGTTTATTGGTTTGCTCTCGATATGGTTCAGATTGTAGGATTCTAGCTATACTTACACAATAGAGAATTTTAATTGGAAATGTGTCACGTTATTATCAGTCATCAGATACTAGAAAGACCCAAACCCATTACTTCGATGTCTTAAAGCAGTTACATATATTTGTATCTATTAGATACCAAAGATATTAGGAGTTGAAGTTGCAATAGAACTATGTGACAACTACCTCTTATCCCATATATATATATATATATATATATATATAATATATATATATATATATATATATATATATATATATATATATATATGTGGGTCCCGTTCAGCAACAAACATTTTGGCAAAACATTTTTCAAAACATGGGTTAGAGGTTTTGGAATGGGCTGATTTTTGGTGAGGATGATCTCTACGGTGAGGAGATCATCCTCACCAAAAATCAGCCCATTCCAAAACTTCTAGCCCCAGTTTACAAGTTGAAAAATCGTGGACCATTCATTTTTTGTAAACCATTTTTGATGGGGTTAGAAGTTTTGGAATGGGCTAATTTTTGGTGATGATGATCTCCTCACTGTAGAGATTATCCTCACAAAAAATCAGCCCATTCCAAAACCTCTAACCCATGTTTTGAAAAATGTTTTGCCAAAATGTTTGTTGTTGAACATTTCCCTATATATATATATGGGAAATGTTCAGCACCCTAAGTTTTACCACACACTTTAACAAACGTTTTTTGTCCTACATGGGTTAGAAGTTTTGGAATGGGCTGATTTTTGGTGAGGATGATCTCTATGATTAGAAGATCATCCTCCCCAAAAATCAGCCCATTCCGAAATGTTTAGCCCCATGTTTACAAGTTGAAAAATCGTGGACCGTCCATTTTTTGTAATCATTTTTGATGGGGTTAGAAGTTTTGGAATGAGCTGATTTTTGGTGAGGATGATCTCCTCACCATAGAGATCATCCTCACCAAAAATCAGCCCATTCCAAAACTTCTAACCCATGTAGGACAAAACGCGTTTGTTAAAGTGTGTGGTAAAACTTAGGGTGCCGAACGGGACCCTATATATTATATATATATATATATATATATATATATATATATATATATATATATATGGGTGGCGTTCGCTGGCTAACTTTTTGGCAAACGGATTGGCAAACATTTTGGCAGCGTTGGATCTAACGACATTGAACGGACGTGATTTAATCTCACACGTTATAATACAAATATACATATTTACAGCGCCGTCCCTTAAAAATTGCTTATTTCATGCTTCCTCCCTCTCCTCTTTTAAACCAGAGAGAACAGAACTCTCTGTTCTCTTCTCTCTTCGGACTCTCTACTCTCTTCGAACTCTCTCTTCTCTCTAGCTCGCTCTCTCTCACTCTCTCTCTCTCACTCGCTCATTCTCTCTCTCTCTTTCTCTCGCTACCTCTCTCACTCACTCTCGCTGCCTCGGACAGATCTGATCAACTATGTTATTTTATGTATATCTGCAATGAATATGTGTAGATCTACTATCATTAATAGGACGTAAAGAACACTGAGATCTTTAATCAGGAAAACCATCAAAATGAAAGCTGAATCTGTTGTCAAAAAATCACACACATATATACCAGATTTAGTTTCCTTCCTTAATTACCATGAAAGAGAAAGAGAATGGGGAACTACTTTCGTTTGCAAATGAGAATAAAAATCAGATCTCTAATATGATGAAATCCGAACTGAGAGCTTCTCTTTATAGCTGTGATTCCAGATTCAACAATGCAATAATGGAAGAAGTCGTTTCTTCCATCCTAATAATCTTAAAATAAAAAATAAAAAATAAAAAAATTAAAAATTAAAAAACTATTTGCAGGTATTGATACTTCTCTGTGGGTGTCCTAGAAGAACAACAATAAACAAAATATTATTGTATTAGAATGAAACCATGACCCAAATCCAAAACAATGAGAGTGAGTGAGAGAGGCAGTGAGAGAGAGAGAGAGAATGAGCGAGTGAGAGCGAGAGCGAGTGAGAAGAGAGAGAACGAGAGAGAGTTCGAAGAGAGATTTTGGAGTTCTGTTCGAACAGAACAGAGAGTTTTGTTCCGCCTGTTTTAAAGAGAAGAGGGCTTGATAATAAAATGAACATATTTTGAGGACGATGCTGCAAATATATGTATTAGTTTATATTTCGCTGAGATTAAATCGCGGCCGTCAGATCACGTTATATCTAACGGTCCGAAAATGTTTGCCAAACAGTTCGCCAATCCGTTAGCCAGCGAACGCCCCCCTATATATATATATATATGGGTCAGGTTCAAAGGACAACCATTTCTACACACATATAGACAACGTGTTTTGTCTTATATGAGCAAAAATGTTTGGAATGGACTGATTTTTTGTGAGGATGATCTCTGTGATGAGGGGATCATCCTGGCAAAAAATCATCCCATTCCAAAACTTGTAACCCCATCAAAATTGATTTACAAAAATTGGACGGTCTATAATTTTTCAACAAAAATTGGACGGTCTAGAAGTTTCATAATGAGCTGATTTTTGGCAAGGATGATCTCCTCATCACAGAGATCATCCTCACAAAAAATCAGTCCATTCCAAACATTTTTACCCATATAAGACAAAACACGTTGTTTATATGTGTGTAGAAATGGTTGTCCTTTGAACCTGACCCTATATATCTATATATATATATATATATATATATATATGTGGGTCGCGTTCCTGCGACCCTCATTACGACCCCCTTTGCGACACACCATTTTGTCTTATATGGGCAAAAATGTTTGGAATTGGCTGATTTTTTGTGAGGATGATCTCTATGGTGAGGAGATCATCCTGGCAAAAATTCATCCCATTCCAAAACTTCTAGACCGTCCGATTTTTGTTAAAAAATTACAGACCGTCCAATTTTTGTAAATCAATTTTGATGGGGTTAGAAGTTTTGGAATGGGATGATTTTTTGCCAGGATGATCCCCTCATCACAGAGATCATCCTCACAAAAAATCAGCCCATTCCAAATATTTTTGCCCATATAAGACAAACGGTGAGTCGCAAAGGGGGTCGTAATAACGCTGTCCTATATATATATATATATATATATTAGAGAGAGAGAAAGAGAGAGAGAGAGAGAGAGAGATTAGGAGTTGAAGTTGCAATAAAACTATCTGACAACTACCTCTTATCCTATATATATATATACTACATTTCTCAAGAAATTAAGTCTTTTTTCTCTCACCCTCCTAACTACTCTCCCATCACTTTAGTAGTATCGACATGGACAAATGATTTGATCTTCCTAATTTTTGACGATCGATCACAACATAACACGACTCCAATTCCACTATTTCACCATGCATATTTGGTATGCCTAGTACTCTTTATGGGTATAGTTTGATTTTTAGAATTTAGAAAGTAATCTATCATTAATACCTAAATTCTTTCCAAAGTAATCTATTATTTTCACTTTAACACTTCTCTGTTTACTAGTCAGAAACTGACATACTTTTAAAAATTCATTCTTTAATTATGTTCTAAGTAAACAATTACACTCATTACCAAGATATGCTTTTTCTCATTTGGAAGAGTTTTATAAATATAAGTTCTTTATATCTTGTGTTTTCTTTAAAAAGATATGCTTTGTCATTGAAAGAGTTCTATAAATTCTATACATCTTGGGTTTGCTCTACCATTAAAGCTTTTTTAGTTTCTACTTTCACATTCATTTGGGTTGCTCTACCATTGGAGCCTTTGCTTCTTCCTTTTCTTACCATACTTACAGTGTCACCTTGGATTCTCAGTGTGTCACGACGACAAGAAGGTAGTGCCATGGTGGTAGTATAGAAATTTTGTATCCGACTATTAAAATTCCAATCCGATAGGTTGGTTTCTCTTTCTCTCATACCTTTCTACTTATTTATTTTCCAAATATCAAGAACCTGATATACTTGCATAACTTCTGTTTTAACGGTGGTATCCACTCACCAATTATTTTAAAATTTGATCTCATATGTTAATTGTAACCATGTGATCTATCAATTATTTTGAAATTAATGCCGCTGAAGAAATTAAATGGTTAGATGGTTACAGACTAACTAGTTAGGTTGATTGTTGACCGAGGAAATCAACCAGGTCGGCAACGGTTAATGGGCATCGTGATTTGATCACTCTTGTTAGATAGTTTTCCTGTTTTGCTCTTGATTTCTACATGTATACAAGGTTCATTTTTTCGAGTTTCTGATAGATGCCATGTGAATCACAGTCGATGTTACCTAGGCACTTCTATTTATGGAATTTTTGTTGTGTTGACAATTAGTGGCATTTGCACTTTCACACTACTCAACATGGCACCACACTTGTGGACGTATATGAAGAAAACTTTGTAAAATGAATCATCCTTGAGAAAACCTTGTATATAAATAAAAAAGCATAGATTAAAAAATTGTTTGTATGATATGGAATAATTTTATAAACTGAGGTTTACTTTTAACTAATCATCTTTTCTCCTGGTAGGTTTCCAATCAGCTGTATAAGATTTTCACAAAGCTCTTTTTTATTATTATGAATACATGTTCATGTCTAGCATATCAAATAATTTGCATATCTTATTATTTTTAACTTCTTTTTTTTTCCTATTATGGGTTCTCTATTTTTGAAGGGAGTAAACAGATGTTCATGTAAGCATGATTTATAAATATTTTTTTGATTGTATTTATCTGATTTTTCTTTTTTTTGTGACCTTATTACTTTATTGGAATGCCAAACACATGTCGACAACTTGACACTTGATACCCGTGCATGTGTCTAGGTAACATTGGTCCACATTATCCCCAAATTCTTCCACATATCATACTTTTAACTTATGAATTGCCCCTTCGAGTGAGACTAATCCCACGATCACACATACTGCCCCCTCCAAAATTTCTGTTTGCAACTGGTTGAGTTGAGGGTCAACCGAACATCGGAGGGTGGCCCCAAGGAATTCATTGCTTCGTGGGGTTTCAAACACTAGACCTATTTGAACTGTGAAAGCTAATTTCTTGTAATTTTAACAGGGAAAATGTCTTTACAGAGTGTGATGAATTCATTTCAACACGATCTCTACAAGTTTTCTCAAGACAAAGAAGACGCTTGAGATTAAGTCCACTCCTAGAAGTCGATTAGAGTATGGACCTTACCAATCAAAGGGGACAATTGGAACGTAAAGACCATGTTGCAGTTGAAATTATACATTCGGACGTGGAACTTGTGTCAGCTATTATAGAAAAGATGGAAACAATGTCACCCTCACTTTGTATCTACAGGGTCCCTGAAAATATTTGCAAAGAAAATGAAGCGAAGTACATTCCCAAAAGAGTCTCAATCGGCCCTTTCCACCATGGTAAAGACACAGTTCGAGAGATGGAGAAGCGTAAATGGCATTATTTTCACTCCCTCCTATCTCGAAAACCAAACATAGAGGCAAGTCTTGATACTTGTGTCAAAGCAATTAAGGAGTTGGAACATAGAGCTCGTAAATGCTACAAAGAATCTATCTCCTTAAGTAGCCATGAATTCGTGGAGATGATGATAGTTGATGGTTGCTTCGTTATTGAGCTCTTCCTAAGGTTTGCTACGAAGGGTCTGAGACGAAAAGGTGATTCCATATTCGAAGAAAACACGACACTTGTAAGTTTAAGGCGTGACATGATACTACTAGAAAATCAAATTCCGTTCTTTGTTCTTCAGCATTTATTCGATATCGTACCCATTCCGAAGCAATGTGATCAGTCTCTCAACGAACTTGCCTTTCGTTTCTTCAGAATTATGATCCCAGGAGATAGAGAAGTTCTTTTGAACAAGTTTAGCCAACAAGGGAATCATTTGCTCGACTTAATACACAATTGTTACCTCCCTTCAATCCCAAGAATTCCATCGAAAACAAATAGAACTCAGTGGACTACACGTTGTGCGGAGAAGGTCCAAGAGTCGGGAGTCAAGTTCAAGAAAGTGAGGGCCAATAGCTTGTTAAACATAAAATTTGTCAATGGAGTTCTAAAAATACCACCAATAATAATCCAAGACGGCACGAATTCACTCTTTAGAAATCTCATTGCATTGGAGCAGTGTAACGATGATTCTACAAAGCACATTACGTCTTATGCCTTCTTCATGGGTGGCCTCATTGGCTCCCCCAAGGATTTACAACTACTCAGTCATAAGGGAATTATCATAAGCTCCTTACACACCAATGAGGAGGCCAAGAAGGTGTCCTCTCTGTTCAAGGACCTTTGCAAGGAGATTAGCGTCAAGGACTTCTATTATGCTGGGCTTTGCGCGCAAGTGAATGGGTATAAACAAACCCATTGGTTGACGAAACTAAAGTGCAGTTATTTCAAGACTCCACTTTTTTCCAATCTTGCAATTGCACTCCTTCTTGTCATCCTCACCGGAATCTTATTTTTCTGTACTATTGTTTTATTATGAACATTAATTGGTGGGTAAGTTTCTTTTTGTGATTCTTTAATTCTTCAACAAGTTGATTGAAGGTTAGTTAGTTGAGTTTGTGATAAGTTTGTCCTACCATCATCCTTGCATCCGAACACACCCTGAATGTTTGGTTCTTCAGGGAGTGAGGTAGTGCTTTAACGCTTGTTGTGCTTATTGGAGACTGACATGTTATCCTCACTTTCAAATTATGTTGCAGATCCACGTGTTATTAATATGTACAATATCTTTGGATTTCAGAATGTTAGTTTGAAGGCAATGACATGTATTGGTTGTAGTTGACAATAGAATTATTTAGAATGAAACACAAATATCGATTTAAAATGTTTGATTAATTTAAACCTTTCTAAGATACATTGATGTTTGATACGTCCCAATCAATACACCAAAAGCACCAGACTGTAAGTGGTTTGGATTTTTAAGCCCATATCTTCAGGGTCGTCGTGACACACCACCATTTTTTGTAGTCAATGTCCATGACAGTCCCCTCTATTGAAGCTTTCTGTGGCGCCCCGCCAAACGCTAACACAAATCCCAAGGCCAAATCCCAAGGGACTAGGTGGCACCTCGAAATTTCGGCATGGTCTCCTCTGTTTATGTTAGCGTTTCACGGAACTCAAACCTGATAAACCAATTTATAACAAAACCTGTATATAAAAATGTAGATACAGGAAAAATAACAGCAGAAGACTAATTACATTTAACATGCAAGTAGATCAGAGTGCGGAAGATTTATCAATATACAGACTTACCAAAACATTCTCACTCTAACATAGGCCTAAACTCTCAATCCAAAAACTACACACATCCTGGATGAAACTGACAACGCTAAGGGATGTGGCCCTAGTGCTCACCAGGCAATAAACTCTGATCGTCGATCTGATCGACCAGATACTCCTCAATTACTGACTCTACGCCTGCCTCTGTAGCTGCAAGTACTGAAACTAAAAAAAATAGGAAGGAAAGGGTGAGTAACAATGGTTACCCAGTAAGTCCACAGCCAATTCCTACTAATAACTATTCCTAAGTATGATCGAATAAAGCATACTGAACATTTTAATACATGCAAGATTTTACAAGATAAAATACGATCAACTGGTACATATAGCCAGGGATGAGCAACTAAACAGTTTAAGGATTACACATGGCATCAATCATCCATACTCATTATACATTTTCCATTCTATGCAAATACCGTTGACAACATTAAAACGATAGACATGCTTCTCATTTATAATTCGAAATATAACAACAGATACATAATACAAATGGTGGAGTATTGGAATTAAAGAGTTGGGATTCACGACTGGATCGCTCCCAGTCAGGACATGATATTCCTCAATAACATCGTAGTTCCTGATTTTGTGGCTGGTCGTGTCTACCACGCTTGCGGAACCATTTATCCGGCTCAAGCTGGCCGTTTGACGTGACCGTAAGCAATGGGTCTCTTTTCGATGTGTCAGAACGTTCGACTACTACTAGATTGTTAGTGATCACTGACTAATCATCTTCGTCAATGCCTATCAGGCGTGCATGTAATTCCCAAATGACACTCCACTCGTATACGACCACCTTTACAATACACGTTCACTGGTAAAGATAAGAAAGGAATGGACCCGGATTCCAGTTGTGACTCCACTCTCATACGAGTCCCATACCACGTATGAGTTTGGTGGTCCCTACCGTACATCCCAGGATAGTGTACCCTTCCGGATGATGTGACACACTATCCCTTCAGGCATTCACAAACCCTTTAACAGCTCACAAAATAGCTACGTACATATATGATTTTTCATTTAAAACAAAAGAGAAATTAACAGAACAGGGTTGAGAACGGATATCCAGTTCCTACCATGCAACCGTGGCCAATCGACCTAAAATAAATAACAGTACTCAGCGCACGCGCTAACATAATCGTAAATAAACATGCAACCCTTTCATTAATAACCTGGATATCCTTTCACCAACCTATACACAACATACAATGTAAAAGGCAGACATCACCCCTCGGGTGTGATTCTGACAATTTACCGTTTCATCCCTTTCCCATTCTTTCAACATTCTCATTTTTCGTCTTTTCAAATCAACCATCCATTTCCAATCTTTCAAGGTCATTATTTCGGTCTTTCCATTGAAAACCTTCAAAGTTTATTCACAAACAAGGTCCCAATGACGCACGGGGTAAAAGCTGTTAAAAATAATGAAAGTTGGTGAAAATTTGGCTAAGTGTCGGAAACTCAATTTTTCAAAGTTCTCGAAATTGAAAATGGGTTTTTCGAAATGAAAGTCTCGCTTACGAGATTCGACACCATATAGTTTTTGTAATCTAATTCAAAGTAATGTGAAAATTATTATATTTTGAAAACTTGTCGAAAACGTCGAAATTTACGTTTTGTTCTTAAAACCAAAATTCGGATTTTGATCCTTTGAGATTTGGATCTTAAAACCATTCCCATTGTTCCGAAATGGGGGGTAAAACCTTAATTTCATTAAAGAACTTAAAGTAAATGGACATTTACTTAAATATTTTTGATGAAATAAAGGGTGAGAAATAGTGTATAAGGTGTGAGGAGGTCAAGCCAAGAGTCAAAACACTGTTCTGATCAAAACTGTGTCTGTCGGTGGCAGAATCAGGATTCTGTCGGTGGAACCGACAGATTGGTCTTTGACAGATGTCGGTGGGACCGACTGTCCTACCGACAGCATAAAATTTCATCGCGTTTCGTCGGTGGCAGAAGCAACATTCTGTCGGTGGGACCGACAGAATGCCTTCGGTAGGTGCCGGTGGAACCGACCCTTCCCACCTACAGCCTGAACCTCACTCGCGATTTTTGGGTTTTTCGATCCCTTTTTCGATTTCTTCTTCCATTCTTCGAACCATTCGACCCACCCACGATTTTGTTATCGAAATTCGATAAAGCATAAACAAAACACCTACTTCTACCATGAATTTGAAATCAAACACCAATTTCTACGATTTAAATGCAAACAATAAGTTTTGTTTCAAAACCCTAAATGCACATTTCAGAAATCTAAAGCTACCAATAAGAATTGGAAGTTCCTTACTTGCTTGTGGACGCCAAGGGTACAAGCTAGCACTACAACTCAAGGTTGGATGGCTCAAGAGTCGAGGTTGGGCTGACTTGGATGCGAAACGAGCGAGGGTTTGCAAGGTATCCGACAATGACGTTCTCCTTCGCTTCTACAATGAAGTATAGACCTAGCTCCTAACTCGATGAAGCCCTCGAACGGAAGAGGTGGAGGTTTACTCGAGCTACCCGACTGGTTTTTGATGGAGGATGGAGAAAACGAACAAGAATGGGTAAGTAAAGATGGTGAAGTTGTAGCTCTCGATGTGGCCGACAACTTTGTCTTCTTCGTCGATGTTCAACTTGGCTTCGTTTGCGCACAAACTTGATGACAATGGGTCGAAATCCTAGGGTGGAGAAGTGGCTGTCGTTTGGGGTTTCTTAGAGAATGAGAGAAAAATGAAATAAAAGAAAATCAGATTTTTCTTTTATAACACAGCTAAGGGCATACTTGTAATTTTCCCCTTATTTCTAGTTTCGATCGTAACTTAATTATTCGGACTCGGAAAACGACAAACGAATATACCATTTCGAATAATTTTTCGATTCGGATCTAATGGTGTCATCAAATCTTTTCGATTCTCGCTCTAACGAAATTCCACTATTTTGGGTCCCACTTAACACGAAATTCGAGGATTCTATAACTTCTCTATCCGAATTCGAATTCGGACTTGCTTACAGGCTAATGTATATATTTCGATCCTTTTGAATCTAATGGCGAAGTTGATTTTCCTCGAAATTAATCACAACAAGATCCGAATATTTTACTCTAAGTCTCTCCTTCGATATTTTCTTCCAAATCTCACCATTTAATTTCCTCGAGATATGAGCTGAAAATCCGGGGTGTTACACTTTCACGCTTGTACTCTTCATTCGAACTCTAAGTACTTTGTAACCTTTTCAATAGTACTCAATGGTGGCTTTCACTTTTGTGAGGGCCAAAAACTTATATACATTATCTACCATCCACAAGGCATCTTTTGCGTTATCATCATCTCACGAAACTACTTTTTCAATGATGAAACTATCGTTGTTCTTTTCACCAGAGTTAATAATAATCTTACTTTTACCTTATTTGTGGGACAAGTATAGGATCGAACCCAAGAAAAAGGAGGAATAGAGTTAAGGTAAGAAGATAAAATTCAAATTAACTAAAAGGAATTAAAACTGTTTTTCTTTGTATTTTTGAACTTATAAGAAAATGTAAAATTGCTAGAAAATAAACTAAAGTAAATGAAATTAAAAGCAAGTAAACTTATGAAATTAAAACACCATTGGAGGTGGATCTACCTAGAACATGTTGATGAGCAATTCCTAATTTCTAACCTTTTTATAACTCAATCGTAAGGGCTTGGTGTTAGCTCCTTAGATCGGAAAGTTTTGCAAATGAAATGATATAAGGAAACATAAACAAAGTAAAATTCTTTGAAAACTTTCTACTACCAATTATCTAGTTTAAATATACTTTATCTTTATCTAATCTAAGCATAAAGTATCTATATTAAAAATAAAAGGTGTAAGAAACTTAAAGAGAACTCATAAGCATTTTAAATAAAAGAAAGACATGAAATTAGAAATAACACAAAAACTTGCTCTAGGCTTTTCCACTCTCCAATGGAGGGGAACTTAGCCTAATGTCATTGTAAGAAAGGAAAGATAAGAGATGAAATAATTTTTCTTCATTTCATGGAGAAACTTATAACTTCTTCTTCTTTTACTTCTTACAAGACTATTTAGCCAAAAGAAATTACTAGAAAATGAAAATACAAAAAATAAGAGAATAGGCTAAGAGCCTTAGATTAAAGGAGTCTTGGATAAGAGAACCAAGATGGGACCCTTTCTCTAGAAATGGAGGCTCTATTTATATAGAAAAATGTGTGTAGAAGAGTCTAAAAGTAGCCTCCACTTTTCTTTGCACAAAAAGACAAAAGAGGAGAATATGAGTTAAGGATTAAAACATTCCAAAGTGGGCCCAAATGCTTTTGTCTTGAGATTTTGATTTCAAATTATTGATTTTCTGCACAAGAAACACACGTAATTAAATTTATCTAGTAAATGAATTTATTTATATATAATTAAGCCTAATTAACATGCAACGTGGTGGTTTGAGGCTTATCATGATTATTATCTTAATATGGAGAAATAGGTACAAAAATCAAAATAAATATCCGAAAAATATGCGTATAATTGAGTGTTTGGAGACACTTATCATTCAACATCAAAGTGAAATTCTTCAAAGAATATGCAAAAGGAATTCTTCAAAGAATTATAACAATTTTTTTGTGAATGTAAGTAATTGTGGTTACGAATTCCAAAAGACTTTGAAAGATATTAAGATGCAATATTGTAAATTTATAAATAGACCTCTTCCCCTTCTTAAAGGAGGAAGAGGAGGAATAGTTATCAATGGTGGAGGGGGCAACCAAAGGCAATCAATAGTCATTTTTACTAGTTTTCTAAATTTCACTCTCATATCTAATGGTTGGAGATTGAAAACTATCGCAAGAACTTATAGCTTTATTCATAAACAAGGTAACCCCTTAACTTTTTCTATTTTGCAAATTAAGAAAGCCACACACACAAGTAGAAACGAAAAGGTTGAGAGTCGAAATTGATAGTTTTGTTATGGCTATGTACATCAAGGTATGATGTTCCTAACATTCATTTGATATTAGGAAATCTACCAAATTGTTAATTAATAAGGTCAATCATTAGTCCCAAAATTCTCTTAATTAGGGGCAAACTGATTAAATTAGTGAATTGATGAACTAATTGATGATTACTCAATAATCATGGAATATGATAATATTTTTACAGTCCAAATTCAAAGTTTTATTTTTTCAGCATTCAAGCCTCAAGAAGAAAATAGGATTTTAGAAAGATTGACAATGATAGGCTTTTGTAGGAGTGTCAATGGGTAATTTTGATTATCTTTTTATTGGAACCGTTTAAAGTCGGACCTAAAATAGAACAAAACTGATAGGAATCGAAAGTTCCCGCAGGTACCCGGAACCTACTTATTTTGTCATTTCTTTTTATATTATAGATGATTTAAGGTATAAAGGTCTCAATTTTTCATATCAATTAGTGGTTGGAGCTTAAAATTAGTTATCTCTTCTAAAACCTTATTACTTTTTAATAAGAAAAATTTTAATTTTTGAAAACAATCATTAACTTATGTTTTTAGTAAAACAAATTATAACTAAGTTAAAATTTTTGTAGATAATATATTAATTTTTTTGAAAGGAAATAGTTTTTATAATGACTTGAATACTGTTTTTTCTCATTCAATTTGTGAGAACCGGTGTTTTTTGATGGTTTTGATTCCATTTATTTTGGTTTCGGACCCTAAATCGATAAGAATTGAAATCGAAATAAACATAATGGTTATGATTCTAAGTTCCTTAGGAACTGAATTGGAACCGACCTATTGACACTTTAGGCTTTGGTAAGAAAGCCAAAAATAAATTATATATAATTTCCAAAAAATTTATGAAACTTTCACGAATTTTTTCGATTCAACCAAGTCAAGAGCCCAACTCCTTTGGGCCTCAATTGGCTAAGCTTAACTATTTTCATATTATTAATAAAAAAAACATTAAATAATCTTTCTCAAATTATTACTTTAATTTGACACACTTAAATCTAAATTAAAGTTAAAAATGATTGCATTTTGATCGCGCTTTTAAGTCAAAGCCGAGGTGCAATTGAACATCTTTGACATTTATCTGACACATGCTCACATTTTCTCTCAAAATTATGGGCTTCATAGACATGGATGCAACCACTTGGAAAATCAGATTGCTTGATGTGTAGGAAAGGTAAGCAAATTGGGCCATGGGCCCACCATACATTAAAATCATAACATCTAACTAGATTCCAAGCTCGATTAGACAATCCAACATGTCGCCAAACTTGTGGGCACACACCAATATCTTTTTGAAGATTGTAACCAGATTTTTAAACTTGAAATTGTTATCTATTTATAAAGATCAATTCTGTTAAAATATTAATTCTAACTTTATACAAAAATGCATTCATGTATCCGAGATTTTGTGTAACAAATTTTCTCAAAGTAGTGCAAATTTTGAGAAAATATACAATTGCAATAAAACTAGACTATGTTGTATTCTGAAGACAAATTCACCAGCAACCCATTTGTCTCTTCCTGTTTCATCGAAGTGTGAGCGTCTGTTGTATATAAGACAACGTAGATTACAATGTGTCTCAGATCAATTTTCTTCTTTGTTCTCAAGTTCTATTTTTCTAATAATTTATAGATAATAGATTATTGTTCCAATGGTACAAAATATTAAGTTTATGAATCAAGACCTTGTGAAACTTGATCATTTTGATGGGTCGAATTTCAAACGATTGCAATAGAAGGTATTTTTTATGCTCCGTCAATTTAAGGTCGCGTATGTTCTAACTACATCATGTCTAACTATTTCAATGGATGCAACTTCTGAAAAAATCGATACTCAACGAAAATGGCAAGATGATGATTTGGATTGTCGAGACTACGTATTTAATGCGATGACTGACAGATTGTTCAACTCATTTTGCAAGTACACAACTACCAAAGAATTATAGGACTTACTAGAGATGAAGTATTTAATTGAAAATGCGGGTACAAAAGCTTTTTTAGTTTCTAAATACTTCGATTTTAAAATGACAGAAAATAAATATATTCTTGAACAAGTTTAAGAGTTGCAATTTATTGTTATTTAGTTTAGATTTTTCTTTCTTAGTTTACGAAAGTTGTAAAGAGGCTATGTCGGTTTCAAGTTAAGAAACAATAAAAATATTTTCTTTATCTCAGCTTTACTTTTTCTTTTCATGTTTTATTTTATTTTATTTGCACTTTATTGTTCTTGCGATAATTGTTGGCTGAACCTTCATTAGATCGGTTAAGGAAGTTGGAGTAAGATTTATTAGTGTTTACTGTTCTCGGAATGACTTCATAGTTTTATTATAATAATATTATGTATTTATTATTAGGTCAAATATTGAATGTTTCTCAAAGTTTTGATGGTTTCTTTCTTTGATAAGTTCAAGAAGAACCATACTTTACAAAGAACAATTAATGTTTATCTAATAATCTCGACCTAATTTATTGCATACTTTTGATCTTGTTTCTATTATAACTGTTCGATCTTCCAATCCACAAACATTAATTTTGTTTAGTGGATCGAGATAAAAAGAGAACCAGAATTCAATGATAAAACTTGTGAAGGTAGATTCAATCGATCTATACTTTTCTTTCGTATTTTTAAGTTTTTATTTCAGTAGTTTATTTTAGATAAATCCACTCTCATAAATTGTTTTTAAATCACTTGTTAAACTTAAATTAGATTGGAAGTAAAAATACTTTGGATTAACATTGTCTATGTACTTCGACTTTTTTTTGCCAATATTTTCTTTTGTTCTTATTTTATTATCATCTACAGCTCGAACAAAGAATAGTTGTAAACACCCCAATTTGATCAAACAAGCCCGAGAGCTCATTTGAATCCATACATCGAGGATCAAATCGAAAGAATTTCGATCAAAAAAATAGGATCCACTTGGACCAATAAAAATAATCAATTTTGATCATTAAAAATCAAATTTTGCTTGGCCATATGGCCTATACGGCCAAACATAGCTTTGCATGGTCGTATAGATCATATGACCAAGCCATTTTTGTATTGATCTTACATTTATGATGTGCAGACTTAAAATTGCATTGACCTTACCTCAAGTATGACTAGACATAATTTTTTTTACCGTACTTAGGGTACATCCAATTCAGTTAGGTAATTAGAAAGTCCATGTGTGCATGAAATTCTCCATTGGAAATGACTCTCTAAATCCCTCTTTTAATGACTTATCTTCCAAGAAAATCTTCTCGAATCCCCTTTTTATCTCTCCTATTAAGGATCTTATGGTAATATTCTTATTCTCCTAAACTTGACCAAAATTCTTACTTGGTTCCCATTCAAACTTAATTACCTCCTTTAACCTTGGTTTGTTGAGACATATAAGGGTCAAAACTCTTTTCTACCCTTCCAATATTTTTCAAATATTCAAAGGATTCTATGGCATTCAAGTTAAATTAACCACTTTCCAAATCTTATGACCATCTTATCCAATCTCAAGAAATCTCTAAAATTTGTGTCTAAAGACCTTTATATACTTAGTTTGTTAGAGAGCTAGCCTAAGGAAGTTACCAAAAAGGATAAAAAAAACCTTAATCAAATTACATGAAATTTGGCCTAGATATCTCACAATTGACTCAAATCATAAAGTCTAGAACTATTCTACCTCCTACTAATTTTTTTTTATAATTTCGGATGTAAAGACTATCCTATCCTTTGATCATCAAGATTGGTGTGACTCAACAAGATGTTAAAGACCATCAAGGCCAATGTTATAAGATGGTATTTATGTTTTTCATGAAGGTTTTTCCTAGAATATTTGGGGTATCAAGATTTTAGGATAAGTTTACTCCCAAGGGTCTCTCAAAATCCTATAAATAGGAGACCCATTCAAGATAAAAAAAAAAAGAGGAAGAATTAAAGTTTCAAAATTCTATCAAAATCCTTTCTCAAACTTTTAAACCTTTCCAAAATTCTGTCCAAATTATCTTAAGAAGGATAATGAAGAAAAAAAATAAGAACAGGGTGGGAGAAGTTTTATCACAACCCTGTTTTCTAATCCCTCATCCTCACGTCCCCATTTTTTTTTTTTTTTTTTTACTTTAGTTGTTTAATTTCAAGCTTTCATTTATGTTTTTTAATAATGTAGATCTCTAATATTTAGTTTAGAGGCTTGAGAGTAGAGAATAATCCCTTCTGAAGGTGATCAATAAGTCCTTAATAAACTCTTTAAGAGTAATAGAATATGTTGCTTTAATTTATTTATTTATGTAATTTAAATTCATAGTGTAAATGTTTTATTTTTTTATTTTTAATTTTTTTGCATTATAAGTTTCCTAGAATAATGATTTTTTTTTTTACTTCATTTGATGGTACTAGAATTAGAGAGAAAACCCTCTTAGGAGGTTATCTTCTTTTGTTATGTCCATCCCATGCATACACATCCTCACACACACCACATTTTATTCTACAAAAATGTTAAGAGTCAAAGATGATAATCCTTGTAGATCATCACCTAACTCTCTAAACCAACAAAAAGATAGTCCTAAAAGGAATACAAATCATGCATAAAGGTCCTTAGGCTTTCCAATGGCGATGTCCAACCCATGGACACCTCTTAAAGACTAAACCAATAAAAAAATTACTCCCAAGTGAGTACATAATCTTATTTTAAAGCTTTAAGACTTATAACAATGAAATCTAAGTGGATTCCCAACAAAGTTTTTGGCTTACAAAAAAATTCAACAAGCACCTACTTTTAGTAGGGGTTTGCTCATCATCTTAATTTGTCTATTTTCTAGAAATAAACTAAAGTCAATTTTCTTTAACTCTCTCTCTAACTCCTCTATCTTCAAAAATCTAAAAAAATTAATTTTAAGACTTCATCTATGTGAAAATACGTGCTTCGTACCATATCTAGTCCTAGAGGGGGGGTGAATAGGATAATTAAAATTTCTTTCGATTTATCCAATTTTAACTTAGATTGATAATTTGACTATGTGTTCTAAGTCATTCACTTAGCCTCGATTTGGAACTTATGTCTCTAAGATGCATTTAATGAAAATACACTTGAAATTTAATCATTCATTTAATCATGTCATTCAATGACACATTCATATACGATTTACCTATTCGGCATTTTATGGCATCGCATGACATTCAAAACATTCAAGTGTAAATTGCGGAATTATAAACACATGCACAAAACATACGTCATCTAATGGATCGACAATGTGCTTACATCCATTCTTATGGCAAGTCTCTAGTTTGTAATGCAATTGAACTTTTCTTAGAATATAAACATTCATCGTATGACATACTTAGCATAGTATTCATTCATAGCATACATTCATCTAAGTATAAACTAATAGAAGCATTTTCACAAACACGAGACAAGCATTTTATAGTGGTTCGGCAACGTGCCTACATCCACTCTCAAGATTCCTACCTAGGAACTTGGTGTTCACTATCAAAGGGGTTTATGGTTCACCTCAAACCTTTTACATAGAATTTTTATACATAGGCTAAATTCTAAAACCTTAAGATCGAGAGAACGCATTCTCTCGAAATTGTGAGTTTTGTTCCTCGGAAACTCACAAACCTCTACTCTTGTCAAGAATCCTCGATTCTAATCAAGAGCTTGGTTTTTGAGGGCTGAACCAAGTAACCACATACATATATTTTTAAAATTAAAAATAAAATCAAATACTCACTCAACTTCAAAAGATTTGTCAATGGAGATCTTGAGTTCTTGGAGTCCTTGAGCTTACAAGTACGTCTCGACGGTTGGATCTTCCAATCAAGCTTTAGAGTTTGTCGGCTACTTGTAATTACTCCTACCATCATCTCCTTTTTGCTCCTTGCTCTATGAATGTACCAATGTGTGTGCAACGTGACGTTTGATGGGCGGAGAGGGATCAAATGAGAAGTCTAGGAATGTTGAAGGGTTCACCTAAGTTAGACTCTCATGAAAGTAGAGAAGACTCTCAAAATGTGGAGAGAGGAGAGGCAATCTTCTCTAGGATTGATCCAAAGGAAGGGCTAAGGGTCAAAAGGATTTTCAATGAAGTTTGAGCCCTTCCATGGCTAGAGAGAGGGTTAAAAGTATGTAAAAATGGAGGGTTTACTTCTCTCAAGCTTCAACCCCCAAATGAATGAGTTGGAGTTGTTATATATGAGAAGAGAGCAAATTCGTGGCTCAACGGTCATAAATATGACCGTTTGAGCGCTTGCTGTCGGTGGCACCGTCAGGACTGTCGGTGGCACCGTCAGCCACAAGTGAGGCACATCAGTAAATTACCAAAATGCCCCCACAGAGTGTTTTGACCATAACTTCCAAACGGTAGCTCCGTTTTGTATGCTGTTCGGGGAGCTGATAGATATTACTATTTAGAATATCCCCAACCTTCCACAAAGGGGTGGGTCATGATAAAAATGGGTAAAATGACCAAAATACCCTTTTTATCATTTTTGGTCAAAACGAGCTTTCGGGAAGTCCGATGTCGAAACGGTTCGAAGGTGTGCTAGATTTTACCTATATAATAACACCTATAAAACACCAAGGACAGAAAATGGTTTTAGGGTGGTCAAATCTTTAATGTCCCCTCTATGTCCATATTCGATTCCCAAAAGGTCCGATGAGCGAACGGGTCGAGGAAAGAGTTTTCCTAGTTACAACGGGTCGACCTATCAATCATCTAAGTGTTGGAAAATGGTATTAGGTAGTCTCATTACCTCTTAGGCTTTGTGCACACACATGGAAGCTTTTTGTCGAGACATGTACGGTTGAGCAGCTTTAACGGAGTCTTCATATGTCTTCAATGGCAAATCGATCCGACACTCAACATGTGTCTCGGGATTGACAAAACATGGAACTTACACTATGGTCATATTGGTAATCATCTTAGGATGGAAGAGACAAGGTGCCTAACACCTTCCTTGTCCCTCAATTGGATTCCCTTACTTAGAACTTTAGGTAGACCTTTACTCATTCTTGTGGATGTGAGAGTCACTACAAACAAAGGAAAATGAATTTCAAAAGAATTTTATGGTGTCTATTTACACCCTAATTGAATGATAACAACTCTAAAATCCCAGTCAATGAGTTCAAACCTTCCAAAGGTTTTAAAGCCCACATATCTACAAAGTCAAACAAAAGGTTGATAGATCCATCAATCGCTACAAAACACAATTGGTTGCTAGGGCATTTCATCAACACCTTGATTTTGGTGAAACTTTTAGTCTCGTTATCAAATTGTGCACAATCAAAATAATTTTATCTATTTTCATTTCAAAAGGGTGGCCTCTTCATCAATTAGAGGTTCAAAAGGATTTTCTTCATGGTATTCTTAAAAAAGAAGTTTATATGACGCAATTTACAAGATTTGTTAATCTGCAAACTCTACATTATGTTTGCCGACTTCATAAATCTCTCTATGGTTTGAAACAGGCGCCTCGAGCATGGTCTTATCACTTGACTTCCTTCTTGATTAACATCAAATTAACTTTATTTAAAGCTAATACATCACTTATTATCAAAATTGAAATCAGTGATATTCTCTACATTCTTATATATGTGGATGACACCATTATTATTGGATCTTCCTCTATTCTCATTAATTGACTTACTAATCAGCTTCGATAAACATTTTCTATTAAAGATTTAGGTCCATTGCATTACTTTCTTGGGATTGAAGCCAAATGTGGGCAAGATGGTCTACTTCTTTCTCAACAAAAATATATTCTAGACTTACTTTGAAGGACAAAAAGGGATGGCGTGAAGCCATACTCCACTCTAACGGTTAGCAATTCCAAACTTTCAAAGTTCATTGGAGATCCGGATCTTGATGCTATTATTTATCGCAATACAGTCGGTGCATTACAATACCTTACACTAACACATCTAGATATCTCTCTCTCAGTCAATAAAGATTATCAATTTATGCAAAATCTAACAACGAAACATTAGACTACTATCAAGATGATTTTTGCATTATCTCAAGCATACAATTGATTATGGTATTATGATTTAGCATGTTCATTCATTTCATCTTAGTACCTACTCTGATGTTGATTAGGCTAGATGTCCTAATGATTGTCATTCCCAAAGTAGCTATTGTGCTTATTTTGGATCCAATCTTATTTATTGGAGCTTTTAAAAACAAGCATCCATTTCACAATTGTGTATGAAATCAAAATATTGTGATCTTGCATTTGCTACAACTGAAATCACATAGATCCAATTTATTTTACATGAGTTATAATTTCCGCTCTTTGGACAACCAACTCTTTAATGAAACAACCTTAATTTGGTGTACTTATCTCATGGTCTATCTGAGTTTTCATGCCCGTACCAAGCACATTAAAAATGATTTTTTATTTTTTATTTTTTACTTTGTTTGGGAGAAAGTCATTCGTAAAGGCTTGGACGTTCGATTCATTTACTCTCAAGATCAAATGGCTGACATTATGACTGAGCTATTCAATGCTTCCTGCTTTCGCATGTTACATGTAAGCTCATTGTCACTAAAGGATAGTTGAACTTGAGGGGGAATATTGAAGGTTATCCTAGATAACAAGATATGTGTGCATCCCTTGAGGTTAGCCACAATAACAATAATCGTGTGAATCTCTTTGAAATATCCGACTTATACTATCATGTACTAATCTCTTGAAACTCTTGTCCCTGTAATATGTATCAACTTCTCTATATAAGTGAATATATCCACTAAACTCGAAATCATGGTGAGACTTTTCAAATAGAATACAAGCATTTTGTTTGAAAGATCTTTATAAGATTTAAAATCATGTTCTAAAACATACAAGATTAAGATTATATCAATGGAGGTAGGGTTTTTATCATTAAATTTATTTATTTATTTTAAATAAAATTCAATTTTGTTTTGTGTCACCATGCATTTGTTGATACCTACAAAAATCAATTTTTTCTTTCGATTTTGTCTATTGCAATAGGCCAATGTTGACATGGCTAGAGCCATATTGGATTCCAGTGTTGACATGTCTAAAACAAGGTCAATATAGATAAAATTGGTTTTTTTTTAATCTATTTAAAATATGTTTAAAATAGATTGGAGTGCTTATATTCTAAATATATTATTTCTTGTATCACAAATTCCGAATTGAAACCTTAATAGATATAGAGAAGAAGAAATAGAAGAAGAAGAAGAAAAATAAATGAATGAATAAATGAACAAGAGAAGCGGATGAGAGAGAGAGAGAGAGAGAGAGAGAGAGAGAGGGGGGGGGGGAGAATAAGAAGAACATGCAATGGTAAAAGAATGGATTCAGTTGGTAGGTGTACTTAGTAGGGGAGGCATTTATATTAAATTATTAATAATTTATTAAGGTGCACTCGTAATAGATGCTATAAAAAAAAAAAAAAAAAAAAAAGAACAACAACAATTGATTTGATTGGTAGGTGTACATAATGGGGGAGTAGTTTATATTAGATTATTAATATTTTATTAAGGTGCACCCATAATAAAGGTTCACTTTCAATGCGACAAAAACTATCCGAACTCAATCCCCACTTGGATTTCCATTGACGTGTCAACCCCCACTTGGATTTCTTTCTAATAATGTGCAGCCGATGAAAACAGGATATTTATGTGAAGTGGTGGGTCCCATTCCTTCGCATTTTTCTCACAATTGTCGGAATTTATATTTTACTTTTAATTTTAATTAAAAAAACACAGTCGTCTCTCTCGACTCTTCTTCATCAAATCTTCCTTCAAAACCAGCCAAAATCGTAATTAGAGAGAGAGAGAGAGAGATGGAAGGAGAAAGAAGAGTAGGTGTGGCCCTTGATTTCTCTCCATGTAGCAAGAAAGCTCTAAAATGGGCTGTAGAAAACGTGATCCGAGATGGAGATCACCTCATCCTCCTTAACATCCGACCCGAAACACACATCGATGATGGCGAGGCCATGCTCTGGCGTGAATCCGGTTCTCGTAAGTCTTAATTTCTTCTCTTTTTGTTTCCTCCTAAAAAGATCGGATATTTCGTTCTCGATCTTCATGTTCGATTTATTTTTTTTCATGTTTAGGGTTTCAAGATCTATACTTGTTTGTCTCTGTACATCGTGTTTTAAGCTATTTTTGTGGTTCTCCTTTCGTATTTGTTTGGATCGATGGGAAAACGAACGAAATTCTTGGTTGTCCAAAGTACCCTTTATGAATAACTAGAATACCCTCTTGGATAGGTGTTGGGTTTTCGTCTGTAAACATAAGTAGAGAGAATATTTTCCCCTAGTTGCTTTTGGTTTCCGAAAATGAGAAAATTACCCAATATATTCCTCAGTGAATTTGGTACTCCTACAAATCACAAGGGTATAGGAGTAAATGTACATCTTTCATGGCTGCCGAATTAAAGGGGCAGTGGAAATGTGGGATGATTCAAATTGACCGTTATACCCCTGAAATTTCACTTTAATTTATTTACTTAATAAATAGTTGGTTATCAGCAAAACAACCAACCTCCTTTACTTGGTCTTAATCATCCAAAAACTAGGAGGAAGTCATGAATTTTACTGCTAATCTTTAATGGTTATTCGTTTTTCTATTTGAATTTTGCAGCCCTTATCCCATTAAGCGAGTTTTCGGACTCTATAATCATGAAGAGATATGGGGTGAAACCCGACCCCGAAATCTTAGACATTCTCAATTGTGTAGCAAAGCAAAAGGAGGTAATTTAATTTAATTCCATCAAGTAAGAAATGAAACAAAGTTTTTCAAAACTTCAGAATGCTTAACATAGCAAGAAAATCTAATGTGCAGATTGTGGTGGTTGCGAAAATCTATTGGGGAGACCCTCGTGAGAAGATTTGCGAAGCAATTGATAAAACTCCCTTGAGTTGTCTTGTAATTGGAAATAGAGGACTCGGAAAGATCAAGAGGTTCGTCCCAGATTAAAGCTGCTTATTATGTTAATTGATTTTCTATTTTTCTGGTGCTGAATCAGTGTTGAGTTTAGTCCCACATCAAACACTCATTGCCTTGTCTCTCTCCTTATAAGCTCCTGGGTCTCTCCACTCATTGACAATTAGTTTATAGTTGGACCCCAAAATTTTTCATGGTATCAAAGCTGGCCTTTCTCTCCTTCATGTTACCCAACTCATATCTCCACGTGCTTCCAGTCCACACGTGCGGGGGCGTGTTGAGTTTAGTCCCATCGGACACTCATTGCCTTGTTTCTCTCCTTATAAACTTTTGGGCCTCTCCACTCATTGCCGATTGGTTTTGAGTTGGACCACCAAATTTATCAGTGTTGTCATGTTTGGGTTCAAATTATTGATTTGCATCTTCTGCTAAAAACACTTGAGGTGTTGACATTTTTGGAGATAACCAGGATGACCAAAAATAACAAGTTGAGTAAAAGGCCCATAAATAACATGAGGTTGTGGGAGGTGGATCAAATTATTTAGTTGAGACTTGAAATTGATTTGGTTCCTTTTGTTTGTTTGTTTCTGAAGGGCTATATTGGGCAGCGTTAGCAACTATGTGGTGAATAATGGTGCTTGTCCAGTCACTGTGGTCAAGAGTCATGATAATGAAGGCTAGTCCCCTCTATCTATCTGCTTTTCTTCCTATATTTTTCCAAGTGTGGTACTTTTTGGTAGAACCAGATTTGATTTCAATTAGAACTCCTATATGGGGTGGGTTTTGAGTGGTATTTCATTTGATAAGAATCATGGTTTCGCTGTTAATTTATTGTTATATTTGTAATATGATGCAACTGTCACTCTTTTATATGGATGGAGTTTGTGTATGTATATGTGTGTGATATCAACTTGTCATATACGTGTGGATCAGAAGGAGTTCCTCCTTATAGTAGATGGGAGTACTAGCTCATGCAAGTTAACAATGGTAGGAGATTTGAGACAAAGAGAATTACCTGAGTGAAGAAATTTTGCAAGTATAAGATTGCTGTTGAATGCAATATCTAACTTGTGAGATATCAGTATAGTTTGGTGTTACACTTATTAAGATTTTTATCATACAAATACAACTTAAATGAGATTGTGGGGAGAATGATTCTTCTTGGAAGTTTGCAGTTTTACCTTGATCTTTGTGGTGGTTCGTAGATCACAAATTCCCAACGAGATTATTCGAAAGGAGTCTTGTTCGTGAAAAACCAAAATACTTGTTGGATGTTTTCTAGGGAAGAGGCCATATTTTATTGGCTTGAAGAACATCATCTTATTCTTCTTGTTTCGAACCAACTTTGCAATTGATTGGGATATGGTTCTTAATTTTACGACTTCATCTGTGGACGATGACTAAGTTACCTTAGTTGATTGATTCTCTTGGCACTAAAATATCCTTAAAATATACCAACCATCTATAGTTAAATTATTACCATCTATAGTTATCCTTTGAATAGAAATATATTCTGTAATTGAGAGAAAATCTCTCTCAAATCATTATCACTGTTGTACTATAAATCCATATAGAATCACCTCAAAATAACAGAGAGGATTTTATACAATACTCTGCGTTTTCTCATGGTATCAGAGCCATCGACTTGGCTCCTCTTTGGTCTTTTCCTCTCAGCTAATCTCATCTTTCTCTTTCAAATGGCTACATCATTCTCACCTCTTCTCCCTGGTATTCCAAATCTCTCTCATGTAGTCATCAAACTAGATCGATTCAACTATATTCTTTGGAAAAGTCAGCTTCTCCCAATTCTTTATGGAGCAGATATGTTATCAATGGTGGATGGCACAGATTCACCTCCAAATGAGATGATCACTGTGGACTCCGAAGCATTCCCAATCCTGCATATTTGGAATGGAAAAAGAAGGATCAAATCCTTCTTAGTTGGTTGCATGCCACATTGACACCACCGGTATTTGCCCAAGTCATAGGATACAAATCTTCTCATGAAACTTGGGTAGTTCTTGATCGGGCATACATGGCACAAACAAATGCTCGATATTATCAAATCAAGCATGAGCTTGTCAACATAAGCAAATGATTGTCCACTATCATTGAGTACATGGAAAAAATCAAACGACTTTCGGATGAGTTGTCGCTTATTCAACAACCCATGTCTACTAAAGATAGAGTGGGATGTGTTCTTGATGGTCTCGATCTCGACTTTGATGTTGTGGTCAACTCTGTCCGAACAATGAAAGATCCACCTTCCTTCAAAGATCTTTATAGCATACTTCTTAATCGTGAAAAACGATTAGAACTTTATCATCAACCTACAATTGATCATTCCAATAAGGCTCTCTTTGCTTCTCAAAGTCATGGTAATGGCCGTGGTAGAAATAATTGAGGTTGTGGATTTAGTTGTTGCAACAACTCTGGCCGTGGGACTAGTAGAGGAAATAACAATGGTCGTGGATTTAGTCGTGATAATAGCTCTGGCCAATGAGGTTCACGCAATAACAACAATACACAATCAGATCAATCATCTATTGTCTGTCAGATTTGTAATAAAATTGGCCGTAGTGCTCTCTAATGCCATTAGTGACACAGCTTCTCATATCAGCTCGATGATTTACCTACAGCATTTTCTGCCATGAATATGTCTACTTATCCATATTTCTACTTGGTATCCAGACACAGGAGCAACCAACCATATGACATCTGATGCCTCTTCCATGACTAAACGCCAAGATTATAATGGATCTAAGCAAATTACAGTAGCCAATGGTAATACCTTATCTATTCACAGCATTGGTGACACGAAATTATTTACATCTACTTTCTTATTGAAGGATATTTTACATGTGCCTCAAATTAAACCCAATCTATTATCAGTTTCTCGCTTTGTTAATGATCATGATTGTGACTTTGTCTTGGACCGTTTTGCTTTTTGCATAAAGGATCGACGCACGGGGAGACTCTTCTTTCGTGGCCCGAGTAAAGGTTTCTTTTTTCCTCTTCATGCTCATACCAACCATGGTTCCTCTTCTCTTACTTTTGTCGGTATGGTGCGACAAACATCCACTCTTGCAACTTGGCACAAGCGTCTTGGGCATCCTAACCCTCACATCCTTACTAAACTCATTAGAAATAAGTGTATACAAGTTGTTGGCAACTCAAAAATTCCACAATGTTTGGCTTGTTCATTGAATAAAAGTTGTCGTTTACATTTCTCTTTGTCTACTTCAAGTCCTCTTGCACCTTTACATCTCATTTACTCAGACTTATGGGGTCCCGCTTCTGAATTATCATGTGGAGGTTTCCGTTATCTTATTTTTGTTGATGATTTCTCCAAATACACTTGGATTTATTCTCTTATTCAAAAATCTAAAACTTTTAGTTATTTTTGCAACTTCAAATTTGGCACAAATATAAAATTCCTTCAATCTGATGGTGGAAAGGAGTATGTGAATAAGCCTTTTGAAAGTTTCCTCACCAATAATGGCATTCAACATCGCATTTCTTGCCCACACACCCCTCAACTAAATAGTGTTGCGAAAAGAAAGCATAGGCCCATCATTGAAATGGGTCTTTCCTTCCTTCATGAAGCTTTCATGCCATGTTGTTTTTGGATGGAAGCATTCTCTACAGTTGTGTTTCTTAATAACAGACTTCCTTCTTCTACATTGGGTTATAAGTCTCCATATGAACTTTTATTTCAGCAACCACCAAATTATATGACTTTATGTTGCTTTGGTAGTCAATGTTTTCCATTCCTTGGGACTTATAAACATGACAAATTATCTTTGAAATCAGTTCCTTGTGTTTTCTTGGGATATGGCACACATCACAAAGGCTACCGTTGCCTTGATTCCAAAACAAGGCACATTTATCTATCTCGTCATGTTCGATTTAATGAGGACTTGTTTCTCGTTGCTAGTATACTTTCTAAAGGGCCTTTACGATTAGCAACTTCGCAAGACTTATGGTTCTATCCACCTATTGAAGATGAAGCACCTACAGATTCGACATTTATTGAGTTACCAATGATAACTCAAGCATCTACTACACCACTTGATCAAGCATCTTAAGGGACCTTGGTTCTTCCATCTAGCACAGCTTCCTTGTGTTCAACTCCATCAAATAATGTTGCTGAAATGACACAACTAGTCACAAATTTACATGCTACCCTGCCATTCCAACCCAACTCTCTTATCATGACTCATACTACCTCTAATGAGATTATGCTTGTAGGGAATTCAACTCGAAATTCCCAACCTGTGAGAAACAAAAATAGAGAAAAAAACACACGTCGAGAAAAGAAAGTAATCACACGCACAAGACAGTATTTACGTGGTTCGGCAATTTGCCTACGTCCACGAAGTTGCAGGGATTTCACTAGTATCGAGAAGAATTACAAAGTGCGGTTTAAGTCTCAAAAACGACAACCAAAATCTTAAAAAATCCTAATCACTAAAAACGGCTTTTATATACTGCGCACAGGATTCACAATGGGTTACAAAACGGGCCCAAAAAATTTTCCCGGGGCTGCTGCCTCCTGGGCCCCAAGGAGGCTTGTTCATGAGCGCTCCGGCTTGGGCCTGTCGGCTCAAGCCTCAAAAAATTTTCCATTAAAATACCACACAAAATTATTCGGGTCAGGTCGGATCGGATCGTCAACCAGATCAAACTTAACTAGGCTCCACAAAGCCCCAACAATGCCAGTCTTAAACCAGTCTGCACCATTGATTTCAAATACCAATAGACATCATATGATCACTTGTTTGCATGATGGTATTTGTCACCCAAAAAAACCATATATGAAGTAACCATCGGGATTTATTGATCCTTCATTCCACCATCATGTGTGTCGTCTTCACAGATCAATTTATGGACTATGTCAGGCACCACGCACTTGGTTTGATGGGTTTAATGATGCTTTGTTTGAACTTGGTTTTATTCGTAGTCCCAATGATACATCCATGTTCTTGCATTATGTTTCCCATGGTCTCATTATTCTCGTATTATACGTGGACGACAGTATTCTCACCAGTGCCAATACAAATTTTATCACCAAAACTCATTGCTCAACTCAATGATTGATTTGAAGATTTAGGGTCTTTACACTATTTTCTTGGGATTGAAGTACATCGTCACTCTGATGGTATGGATATTTACCAAACAAAATATGTCCTTGACTTGCTCAAACAGGTCAATTTACTTGACGCCAAGCCTTGCTCATCACCTGTTTCAGTTGGTTTAAAACTCTCATGATGATAGAGATGTTATTGTCGATGTCACCAATTATAGAAGTCTTGTGGGCGCCCTCCAATACCTTACAATGATAAGCCCAACATCACATATGCTGTGAATTAAGTCTGCCAATTCCTGCATCAACCACGCCGTCCACATCTCATTGTCGTCAAACGCATTTTGCGTTACCTTAAAGAGACACCAAACTTTGGCCTTCATCTCACAAAATCAAAGAATGAACATCTTTGTGGACTCTCTGATGCTGATTGGGCTGGATGTCCTGACGATCATTGCTCTACAACAGGCTTATGCGTTTATTTTGGACCCAATCTACTAATGTGGGCCACCAAAAAGCAACCCACAGTTTCTAGGTTGAGTGCTGAGGTCGAATATAGGTCTTTGGCCCATACCGCCGCGTATATTCAATGGTTATTATTTCTTCTTCGTGATTTGGATATTTCACTCACACGTCTACCGCTTTTACATTGTGATAATGTTAGTGCCACCTACTTGGTCTCAAATCCCGTCTTACATGCTTGCACTAAACATATAGAGGTGGACTACGATTTTCTCCGGGAACGTATGCTACGTGATGCTCTTTGCATTGTCTTTGTCCTAAGTTTGGTTCAGATCGCTGACATATTTACAAAAGAATTGAGTACGGTTCAGTTTAAAATGTTACATGACAAGCTGATGGTTCATTCTTGTTCGCCCATCAACTTGAGGGGGGATGTTAAGATGACTAAGTTACGTTAGCTAATTGATTCTCTTGGCACTAGAATATCCTTAGAATATACCAACCATCTATAATTCAATTATTACCATCTATAGTTATCTTTTGAATAGAAATATATTATGTAATTGAGAGAAAATCTCTCCCAAAATAAATCCTTCTGTAATTGAGAGAAAATCTCTCTCAAATCATTCTCACTGTTGTACTATAAATCAATATAGAATCACCCCAAAATAATGGAGAGGATTTTATACAATACTCTGTGTTTTCTCAGTGGGGATGGGAGTAGAGTAGTTTTGAATACATATGATGTATAGAATATATTCTTGATAAGTGGTAGAATAGTTAAAATAAGTTGGGTGCATGGGATCATAATCTGTATTGTGGGAGAAGTTGAGTTGTGGGTTATGGGATAGTTCCCTCAATGAGTAGGATAGTGGGTAGTTTGGAGAAATGGGTAATTAAGATAGTGTTTCTCTTGTATTTAAATTCATTGTGAGATTAATGAAAAGATGCAGAGAATTATTATTATTAAAAGTCCTTTGGGATTTGGAGACTAACCATCTCAAATCGGTTAACTTGGAGGTCCGATCTCCTTCGAATGAGATCAATCTCAATCTTTTTCTTCATCTTTTATTATTTTTTGTGATCCAATGTTAAGTAGGTATATAACATGGCTTCTCATTTTATAGCAATGGTCCAGATACAATCCCTGTGTGCGGGATGCTAACATCTATATTGTATCGGGAAAGCTTCCCCAACTCCTTCTACATTGATCCCCAGAGTGTTTGGGTTATAATGTTGCAAAGTAGTGTGTTGTCCTATTGATTTAGATGATGCAGCACTTCGCAGATCTCATTTATCTTATGCAGGAATTTGTATAGAGATAGACATAGAATGCGTTCTTGATTT
Organism: Akebia trifoliata; assembly: GCF_017979445.1. Classification (NCBI taxonomy): domain Eukaryota; kingdom Viridiplantae; phylum Streptophyta; class Magnoliopsida; order Ranunculales; family Lardizabalaceae; genus Akebia; species Akebia trifoliata. The sequence continues at coordinate 12,043,640 of NC_141382.1, read as the reverse complement.
CACTATAGCACGAGAATGGCTCTAAATATAGAAGGTATTGAAGCAAATGAAGATGACTGTCAAAATTCAAAAAAAAATTCCCCTTAAGCCGATTCAAAAGCAACCTCATTGGGAAATTCAAATACAAATGCATAAAAAGGGAAAATCCAAAAGTGAGGCTGCAGGGATGGATTATTCGGAATGTTGGAAAAATTGGTCTAGAATCTGAGAACTATAAGTAATTAAAACAAGAGATGTAAAATTTGAGGGACAAGATCGTTTTTTTTTTTTTTTTAAAGTTATTCGCTCCCTACTCAAATTTGCAAAGGCGATTTCAGCGAAACATTTCTTGGATACAAAGAGCATATTTTCTTGATCACAATTTGTAGTCTTTCAAAGAGAAATCTATTATAGGGAGGAATTTTTTTTTCTTTTTCGATGTAGGATTATCTTTTGGAAATAGTTTCCTACATTGCACATTACTCTTTAAAATAGTAAAGGACCCTTTCAGGTACGTAAAATCATTTAACCCAAAAACAAATAATAATAATAATTTTTTTAACTGAATCTAATAAATATTTATTTTATTTAAAAATAATAATAAATATTAACAGGGAAGTGGTGTATTAATGGGTTGCATCTGATCAGGAAACAATATCAATATTTAAGGAGAGAAAATTGAGGATGAGAAGGTCTTAATCTCACTTGTGCCCTCCAATTGGTAAGAAATCTAGATCAACATCAAGAAACTGAGTTCCACATAAGAAATCACTTTCGATGGGGATTGATTATTGCATATATGAAAAAAAAAAATGAAAAAAAAAAAAGAAGAGTTGTCATAATAAACAATCGTTGCTCCATCTGGAGAAGGAGATCGAGTTGGCATCTATCTTGAAGAGTTGGTAGTTAATATTATGGTGTGCAAATGAGGCTTTCAACTAGAAGTAATTTATAATTATAGGGCTGTGTTCCTAAATTGCTGTAAGAGAGATTTACCTGGCAGACTTGTCTGTTGCAATTTTATTACAAAAACTCACTTATTTATCTTGAACAAACCTTACTTCAGGAGTTATTCTATCATGACTAGCTTAGAAAGATTTCAAATGTTATTAAGGGTTTTTGGGCTCACGTGGATAATCAAATTAGCAATCTAACAACTTAGACGTGTATATTTCATGGAAAAACTCAAATTTAATAGAAAACATCTAAAAGACCCCTTTTGAACTTAGTATTGAAAATGGATGGCTACCAAATTCCTAAATTTAAAACTAAAATTTAACTGTGAAAATTTACTTGTTTTTCTAATTTTTTTTTTTAATTCTTTTAATTTTGTCCTTTTTAACATTGTGACATCAAATCATGTTTTTTGATTCCACAAATTGATGTGGTTAGAATCTACTCCAATTGCCTAAATTTGTATTTTATGATGTGGATGCCATCCCCAGGGTTTGCTCGGTAATAAATTTGATAAAGTGAAGTTTGTTGGGTAACAAACTTCATAAAATAAGGCTCCCTTGGAGTTGCCAGAGGTCCAAGGGAGTTTTTTTTTTATTAATAAAAATGCAACAGTTGGGTCTGTTGGGTAAATCTCTCTTGCCCTAAATTAGAGCTGCAACTTGAGCTGGCAAAACCCGACCTTGGGTTTGGCCTTGGGTTCTGATAACAACAAAAAATGCCTCACTCAAATCAGGTTGGACATGAGCATAGGTATCGGCCAATCCAATTTGCCCAAACCGAACTTCATATGAATATAATAAAAAAACATTTCTTATCTTGATTTCTTTCACACTCATAATTCATATTTCATTATGTATGTTTTTGTTTATTTATGTATCAAAATTAATGTGTGATTATTTTCATTAGATAAAATAATTGCTTTGTTTTAAGTGTAATTTTATATTGTCATACAATGATTATATTACAATTTTAAATGATTTTAGTTATTTTATTAGTTTTCTTCTCTCTTTAAATTTGCTTATAATTTTATGCATATAAACTTTAGAAACACATTTTTAAGATCAATAATTATAAATTTTTAGTTATTTTACACGTCACTTATCTTTATATAAACCCTTAACTTACCTATGTTACTGAATATCAGTGAGGAATGCATTAACCCAACCAACTCGACTTAGCACAGGTAGAGCATTTCATGCCCAAGGTCGGGTTGGGCAAGGGAGTGGGTTAGGTTTTGTCAAGTTTAGGTTAGGCAGGGGTTGATCCCCAACCCGCCCGAGTTGCAGCCCTATTATAAGTCATTCTCTTTTATCTTATATTCTTGGGACAATTATTGCAAATGACACTTTATTGAGAATATATATTGAATAGCCCCTAGGAAAGAATATGTACCATTGAAGTCCCACTTAATAAAATATTAATCTATTAAGGATTTTTTAAAGATTATTTATAATAAAAAAAATGCCTAAAATACTCTTTTAACAACTTTACATAGTAATTTAATCTAAAATAAACCGAGTCAAATAAAAAACTTGCCAATTTATTTGGTTATTAATATTTTTGTGAAAATAAAAAATTAAATATTTTTATTTATTAATAGCTATTCATAAATTCAATATTTTATTTAACTCATTTAAGTCAATTTGTTAATTTTTGAGTTGAATCAATTCGATGAACATTCAAGATGACTTTTAAAAAAATATTGATTTTTTTCTTTCATTTATAACTTTTTTTTCATTGTTTTATAAGAGATGACCATAGTCAAGGGGTTTGTTATTTATTTTAAAGTATAGAAGTTCCTCAAATATTTTCAAATAAAAAAGTTTCTTTGCACCTCAAAAATCATTGAAAGGGTAGTTACCATATTTTCGCTTCGAAAATCCTTTTTAAACTAATATTTGAAAAAATGAGTACTAAAGAGTCCATATTTTTTTAGAAGGGATTATTAGTACATATTTTCAAAAAATAGGTCTTTGTGGTCATTGACGCTGTATTTTTATTTTAATCATTTTCTTTCAAAACCTTTTTGTGCTCTTTTATTGGATTTACTTGATTTAGTATAATAAAAACTCAATCAGTGTTTCTGACATATTAAAGTGAGATGTAATGGAGATTTTCATTAAGATTATCAATTTAACGTCTATTTCTTTCATTTTTTAAAAAATCGTTTATGTATTCTTATTATCCTTACATATTACTCGTCCATAGTTATATAAATGAAAAATGATAGGAGAAAAAATTGATTTCATGGAATTTTTATAGTTTTGCTCATAAAATTTATCCGATCGTCGAACCTAGACACTGGAATGTATAATAGCATCGAGGCTCAATGGTACCTACTGTTGAACCACGTTAAAATTGTCTAATAGACGTTTCTATAAGTAAAAAAAATATACGCATCATCGAACCTCGACAATAGGTGTCGTTAAGGCTTGATGCTATAATACATTCCAACACCGAGATTCGACACTAGGTAAATAATATGAACAGTAAAAATTTTGTGAAATCAAAAATTTTTGCTACCATTTTCTATTTATATAACTATGGACAAAAAATGTAGCAAGATTATTAAAATATATGAAAAATTAAAAAAATTGATAGAAATTGACAATATTTTGATGAAAATCTTGAATAGATCATGGATCGAACATGAAAATGCATAGATCTACAAGGCTCACCATTGTTTCTCAATTTTAGAGCTTCTTTGGTTAACTCCAATGGCTTTTTGGTAGGTTTTGATTGAAAGAATGGATCTCTCTCTTTCTCTCTCAATGGTATTAAAAGTTGGAAGAGACGAAGTTACAATTTAAAAGATTATTTTTAAAAAATGGTTTATTAGAGAAATTATAAGGGAGGACATTTATGTCCAAATACATGAGATACCATAGCAAATAGCCCTTTTTAGTATTAAAAAAAAGTGATCCTTTCTTACATTGGCATAAACCTATGGAATTTTTATGAAAAAATTCTTTAATCAATATTTTAAATTACATATGGGACATTGAGCATAAAAAAATTCCATATGTTTATGGAAGTAATAGAAAAGGGCCAATTATTTATTTATTTATTTTAATTCTCAAAATAGGATTATGTGCCATAGTAACTCATGTTTTTGGACGTAAATACCCTCACCTATCATTTCTCTAATAAACGCTTGAAAAATTATCTTCTACATTGTAACTTCCTCCCCTTCAACATTTTATACCATTGAAATAGAGAGAGAGTGGGAGATCCATTCTCTACCAAATAGACTTTAGATTTGAAGAACCTTAATGAACCTTGTAAACCTAAGCATTCCCGTGTTCGATTCCCCTATATATCAAAGATTTTCACAAAAAATAATAAATTTCTCCTCTATTTGTATTATTTTTTTAAAATCATTTATATATTCTTATAATCTTGATACATTTCTCGTCCATAGCTATCTAAATGGAAAATAGTAGCAAATATTTTTATTGATTTCACAGAATTTTTAAGATTTTGATCATAAAATTTACTTGGTGTCGAGCCTCAACTCTTTACCTCAACGCTAGAATGTATTATAGAATCAAAGCTCAACGGTAACTATTGTCGATGTTTGGCATATATTGTGGACATTTTTCACTTACATAAATTTTTGTTGGACAATGTCGTCAAGGTTCGACACTGGGTAAATTTTATGAACAAAATCATAAAATTTTTGTGAAATCAAATTTTTTTACTACCATGTTTCATTTTTATAATTATAGACGAGAAATATATCAAGATTATAAGAATATATAAATGTTTTAAAAAAATAAAAGAAATAAAGGAGAGTTACAAGGTTCACCAGTGTTCTTCAAAATTATAATTTCTTTGGTGAACTTCAATGACTTTTTGGTAGAGAGAATAAATCTCTCTCTATTTTGATGGTATAAAATATTGAGAGGGAGGAAGTTACAATTTAGAAGATTATTTTTAACGGTTTACTAGAGAAATTGTAGGTGAGGGTCTTTCTGTCCAAAAACTTGAGTTAATGTAGCAAATAACCCTATCTTGAATATTAAAAAAGAGATGCCATTTTTAGCCATTGCCATGAACGTATGAAATTTTTATACTAAATGTCCTTACAAATAAGCCTTTTGTGATATATGTATTCACTGAGTCATTTAATTAGAAATAATGAGCAATACTGGATTTGGAGTTTCATTTATTGTTTGAATTGAATGTTACATTGCTAGGAGTGAGTTTTAATTGAAAAAAATGAAAAAGAAAAGGGAAAAATATATTCATTATAGTTCTCATGTGTTGAGTTGACTCAGCTAGTTTTGAGGTTTTCATGATATCCATTGGGTTGATTTAATATTGGATTGGGGTATTTGCATGTTCCAACTACTGAGTTGACTCCGTTAGGAAAGGGTTTAGATTCTCATGAAATCAACATCATGAACCGTTTGGGTAAATTTTAATCCTTAGTGGGCAGGTTTTTTTAAATTTCACGATTGGATTGTGGATGGGTTGACCCCATAAACTTTGATGAACGATTACATGATTTGCTTAAATGATTTATCTTGTCCAGGTCAACTCGGTCTCGTCCATAAACGTGATGAGACATCAAAACGAGTTTTGAAACCATATTTCTAACATTGAAAAGTGAGCAACATGACTCTGTGTCGCAATTTTCTGGGGTTTTTGACCAAAATCACCCTATTACATTAGATTTAAACAAAATCTCCAAAACAAGGCAACAACGGTTACTCAATAACGGATAGTATTCCTTAAACATGCTATTTGCATGGGTAACCAACCACACCTGTTCCTGAATTATACACCCTTTCACCTCTCCATCATCTTAAGCTCCCCTTTTCGCATTCTTGCCTTTGTGTGTCTCCTCTTATTCTCTCTCTCTTCTTTCCTTCAACAATGGAGCCCAATAACAATTTACATCTTCTCATCATCTCTCTCTTGTCGCTCCTCTTGTACTCTACCGAGGCCGTGTGCATGCCTCGTAATTTCACATATCCAATTCCCTCCCCACCCTCAAATTCACCCCCACCGACACACCAAGTTTCCTCCCCACCTCCAAATTCACTCCCACCAACAAAATCCGTGTCTACCCCACCTCCAAATTCACCACCACCACCACCAACACCAACACAAGAACCTGTATCCTCCCCTCCTCTGGACTCACACCCATCACCACAACCCGTGTCTTCCCCTCCTACGCATGCGGTGTCACCCTCACCCTTGGTAATAGATCCCGCCATCAAAGCCATATGTACCAAAACCGACAACCCCGAACTCTGCCTCTCCTCCATCATTCCATACCTTACAGGCAAGGTCGATCCCATCTCCATCCTTGAAATGGAAATAAAAGCTTGCACTAAAATTACACAAGTCGCATTAGCCGAGGCCACAAGAATCGCCAAAGACCCCTCTACCCCATCTTATGCAGCCCAAGTCCTCGAAGATTGCAAGGATAGCTACGATGACGCAGTCTATAACCTTCAGAGTGCGTGTGATGCAATCCCAGCTCATGACATTGGTACAATTAATAGCATGCTTAGTGCAGCCTTGACGGATTTCCAAACTTGCGAAGAAGGGTTCCTGGAGACACCAGGAAGACCATCTCCAATGGCTGATTTTGATGACACCCTCAGTAAATTGGCTAGCAATTGCCTGGCCATTACAACATTGATCTAAGTTACCTTAATTACTTCCCATTTCATGGGTTCTTTGTTGTGTTGTTCTCTATTTTTTTTTCTTTTGTTTTTCTTCTATATTTGACATACATCATCTCTTATTGAAAGAATATTGAGAAATATTCCTAGAAATAAATAGAAGCTTTGACATGGATTCAAAGTGGTACTATTGTTAACTAATGGGTTTGAGATTAAATTGAAATATCAAAATCATCATCAAAGCCTTATCTAAAAAATTAGGCCGACTGTCAACCTATCGCAACCCTTCTTCTTTCATACTTGGCAACAACAATTGTTAGAGGATCGGATGCAACATGTTATGATACATGAGATACATTGTATCATAGCAATATATCTCATCTCAAAAGGAAGGGAATGTTGGAGAATAATATATGTAGCAATATCAATTAGGATATTATATATTAGGAAGTTCTAATAAATTAGAATATTTATGTTAGGCTAGTTTCCTTATCTTGGTTGATGTAATCCATAGGGAATATTGTAAGATTCAAGTAATATTCATCCAAGAATCTCAATAAAATCAATTTTCTTCATAGTATCAGAGCTTAAGCTCCACTGAACACATCGATCCTGATGTGTCGTTCTTCGATGATGGTGGTGGCTAGGGGGGGATTTAGAGTGGGGGCTATGGGGGCACTTGCCCCTACAAGAGTTTTCAAATTCTATGGATTAATGTGCTATTGCGACTAGTTTTAGCGACAGATAAAGAAATTTGTCACTATAACCCCCACAAAAAAATATCCACTCTTAGTTGCCCTCACAATTATTTTTTTCACTCTTAATTGTCCTCACAAAATTATTTCTACTCTTGGCTACTGAAAGCGCCCTCGATCCGCGGGGTGCGCGGACCCGCTTTTGACCCTTGAGGTTTGGGAGTCGCCACCTAGTTATTACGGTCTAGGAACCGATCAATGACTCTAAACGGATAAAAACTAATCTAAAACCAAAAAAACTGAATTCGGGGATCATGTTACGGGATTGGAAGGTGTTAGGCACCAACCCCGCCCGGCCAAAGCCGGTCTCTACTAAATTCTCAAGTAAATTACATTGCTAAAACCTAGATAAAAATAAACAAAAATAAAAATTTACCTTTCCGATAGCAAGGACTTTGTTCCCTCAGATCTGACAAAAAGAGCTCCTTGTACCGTACTCCCTTACTTCGTTCTGTCTCCGGATTTGACTTCGGATCTCCTAAATCGAGGTATCTCCTTGTTTTTGAATTTGAACTCTTCAAGTTCGTTGCGGATTTGGGGATGTTTTTAGAAGGCTTTTGGGTGTTTTCTAGACTAAAATTGAAGGAGGGATGTTAGCTAAGGAGTTGGGGCTCCAAAACTAGGGTTTATAGGGTGCTAAGGGAGCTTCTAGACCTACTTCTCCTAGGGTTTATGATTTGATACGAAAATAGGGTGTGAGCACCTCTATTTATAGATGTTTTTAGGGGTTGATTTGGATAGAGTTAGTGTTTAATTAGAGATCTTTTAATTAGAGTTGTGTTTTAATTTGACTTGTTTTAGGTAGAATTGTGTTTTAATTAGAATTGTTTTAGGTAGAATTGTGTTTTAATTCAAATTATTTTAGGTAGAATTGTTTTTAAGTTAGAACTCTATTAGATAGAGTTATTATTTAATTAGATCTCTATTATGACTTTTAGTCTTATTTGATTGACTTTTAATGTTTTGACTTTAGTCTTAATTGATCGACTTTCAATATCTTGACTTTAGTCTTGCTTAATTGACTTTAATTTTGACTTTAGTCTCACTTGATTGACTTTAGTCTTGCTTGATTTACTTTTAATTTTTGGAGAACCCCCCTCTAAAATATCTTTAATTCTTTGGACTCCCAAATGGAGGGGTCCTTAAAGAAATATCCCACGAACCCTCAACAATTTTGCCTGAGAGTCCGATTGATCGATTTTTTAGGTTCAAATTTTTAAATTAATTTCATTAATGTTTAAATTTAATTATTTAATGTTTTATTTATTAATTTCGAATTTTTTAATTATAAAAATTGTGAAATTATCGTTTTGCCCCCGGAGAGGACTTTTCACGTTTTAAGTCAGTTTTTTATGTTCTAGGATGTTTTAGAATCAGTTTTTCGTAAGGAATTCAATGGAAATGTTGGTTTGTATCCTTATAAAAAATTTTATGTGAAATGATTGTGAACTTTATGAGGGGCATTTTCGTAATTTTGTCAAATTCTGTTAAAATTGGTGAAATGATCTATTTGGTTCCGATTTGTTATTTTATGTGTTCGAGAGAGTTTTCCTAAGCGTAACGTAGGCTCTAGGGTTGTTTTGATGTCAGGGGTATTTTGGTAATTTGATCAATTTTTAGTGATTTTTATCGTGAAGCTTCTTTTTGGTCTGTAAGATGATGATTTCTATGTTTCTGGGGTTTGTTTTCCTAGCGTAGCGTGGTTTCTAAGGTTTTGTCAGTTCGAGATACCTCATCCGGATTTCTGAAACATATCTGGTACAAAAATAAAGCAACGGAATACACATCCATCATTGGGAATCCTTGCGATCGGGTTGACGAGTTGATTAATCAGGCGGATGCAAAAATGGGGTGTCTACAGATGCCCCTCTTTTGCAGAGGGTTGAAGCAAACTAGATAGCAAATCTATTTTGGTAGATAGTGCGATATCCGAATGCCAAAGCTAGTGACAGTTCATTTTGCAGCCTGATTTAGCAATTCGTCGGGGTGTTCGGATCCTTGAGGGTAAAGCTCTCCCCGCATTAAAAGGTTGTCAGGTCCTTGAGCGCAAACTCTCACTGACGATGTCAGATCCTTGAATTTTAGAAAATTCTCCTTGACTGAAAGAACAAGTGTGCAAGTGTGTGCACTGTGTGAAACTGAGTAAAATCTGAGCATAAACTAAGCATAACTGAGCATAAATTGAGCATAAAAAAAAATTGAATGTCTTACTTTACCTACCATGGGTGAAAGAGTAATAAACAATTTTTTTTTTTTTGGAAAGTTTTACTCTACCTACTCGGGGTGAAAGAGTAATGAACTATTTTTTCTAGGAGTCCTACTCTACCTACTCGGGGTGAAAGAGTAATGAATTCTTTTTCGAGAGTTCTACTCTACCTACTCGGGGTGAAAGAGTAATGAACTATTTTTTCTGGGAGTTTTACTCTACCTACTCAGGGTGAAAGAGTAATGAGCTATTTTTTCTGGGAGTCCTACTCTACATACTCGGGGTGAAAGAGTAATGGACTTATTTTCTGGGAGTTTTACTCTACCTACTCGGGGTGAAAGAGTAATGAACTATTTTCGGGAGTTCTACTCTACCTACTCGGGGTGAAAGAGTAATGAACTATTTTCGGGAGTTCTACTCTACCTACTCAGGGTGAAAAAGTAATGAACTATTTTTTCTGGGAGTTCTACTCTACCTACTCGGGGTGAAAGAGTAATGAACTACTTTTTCTGGGAGTCCTACTCTACCTACTCGGGGTGAAAGAGTAATGAACTACTTTTTCTGGGAGTCCTACTCTACCTACTCGGGGTGAAAGAGTAATGGACTAATTTCTTGGAGTTCTACTCTACATACTCGGGGTGAAAGAGTAATGAACTATCTAAGTATAATCTAAGAAAAACCCTCGGCGATATCTGACTAAGCATAATCCGAGAAAGCCCTCGGTGGCAACTGGCTGAGCATAATCTGAGCAAACCCTCGATGACATCTGGCTGAGCATAGTTCGAGCAAACCCTCGGCGGCATCTGAACATAGTTCCGAGAAAACCCTCAGCGGTAACTGAGCATAATTCCGAGAAAGCCCTCGGCGACATCTGAGCATAATTCCGAGAAAACCCTCGACGATAACTGAGCAAAATCCAAGATAACCCTTGGCGGCATCTGAGCAAAATCCAAGATAACCCTTGGCGGAAACTGAGCAAAATCCAAGATAACCCTTGGCGGAGACTGAGCAAAATCCAAGATAACCCTTGGCGGCAACTGAGCAAAATCCAAGATAACCCTTGGCGGCAACTGAGCAAAACCCAAGATAACCCTTGGCGACAACTGAGCAAAATCCAAGATAACCCTTGGCGGCAACTGAGCAAAATCCAAGATAACCCTTGGCGGAGACTGAGCAAAATCCAAGATAACCCTTGGCGGCAACTGAGCAAAATCCAAGATAACCCTTGGCGGCAACTGAGTAAAACCCAAGATAACCCTTGGCGGCAACTGAGCAAAATCCAAGATAACCCTTGACGGCAACTGAGCAAAATCCAAGATAACCCTTGGCGGAGACTGAGCAAAATCCAAGATAACCCTTGGCGGAAGCTGAGCAAAATCCAAGATAACCCTTGGCGGCAACTGAGCAAAATCCAAGATAACCCTTGGCGGAGACTGAACAAAACTGGCAAAGGAATGAATGAATTTTGGAGAAAACTGATTAGAACGAATCAGAGAACGAATAAATCTGGAAGATAATGAATCTGGAAGAGAAATGATTGATTCCAAGAATGATTGAATCTGGAAAAGAATCTGGAGAACGAAAGAATGTTATATCTCCTATGTGAGATCCAATATGCTTTTGTTTGAACCTCAAGGATTTATCAAAAAGTTTTATGAATTTAAAACCTGAGTTTTTATTTCTTTTGAACCTCAAAAGTTTTTCGAAAGAACTGTTATCAAGAGGGTAACCTTAACTTTGGGGTTCCTATTATTTTTTAGGATTAACATTGCTCGAAGACAAAATGCCCCTAGTTTGACAATGACCATGGCCTTGAAAATAATTGAACACATCATAAAAAAAAAATGCCCCTAGTATAAGGGGGAAAAGTTACATTAACAAAAGAAAGAAAATACCCCTTGTATGAAGGTTTGAAATAATTGATTACCACAAGCGCAATAAAGACTCAACTTTTAATTTTGATTAATTTTATTGAAGGTTTTGAGTCAGGCTCAAGAGTACAAAATTATTTCCTTTCGAGACTCATCATAGAATTTACCCTTATCTCCCTTGGTTCACTTGGGGTAGTAAACATTTTCAGATCGATCGTAGACAAGATACTTATGGCTTCTGAGTCTATGCCTGGTTTAAGCTAAGTATTGAACTTGATTATTCGGACTTCTGATGTTTCAGCTCGGACCACTCTCAGCTTGGGATTTTCTTCTATTTTTCTTTGTTGCTCTAACTTTTGCCTAGATCGCCTTTTCAGGTTTTCAATCTAGCGAGCTTGCTCTAGCTTTTGCCTAGATCGCCTTTTCAGGTTTTCGATCTAGCGAGCTCTTCTCTTTTTCTTTGCTCTAATTGTTGCCAAAGTTGTCCTTTCAGATTTTCAACCTTGCGAGCTTTGCCTTAATTTTTGCCTAAGTCGCCCTTTTCGGGTTTTCAACTTAGCAGGCTTCATCATTTTTTATCTTTTTCTTCTCTTCTGAACTTCTGCAGTCGCTGTCTAATCATGCTTTGCTATCTTCCTTGACTTCTCGCACGATACTTAGGAGGACTTTCATGGGTAAACTTAGGACTGGGTATAAAAAGAAAAGGATTTTGAGGCTCAAAAACCTAAATGCCCCTTGTGTGGCATTTCTTTTTTTTTTTCTAAATTTTCTTTCCCACTTTGAATTTCTTTTTCTTTTGAATTTTCTTTGATTTTTTGATTTTTTGTGTGGGGAAATAGATTTTTTTTATTTTGATGTGGTCGGGCCTGAAGTAACTTCTCAGGTTGCCTACGTACCCCAGAATTTTGGGATCAGACCAAAACGTAGTTCGAATTTCCCTCCCCTATGTTAGGTGATCAGGCTAAGAAATAAAAGGCACAAATTTTTTTTTGAAAGGGCTGCAAAGGGCTGAGAAAGAAGATAATGAACTAGGTAGCAGGAAAATTGATTCGGCCAAAGATGGCCTCCTTAAATGTAATACCATTTGATCCGGTCAAGGTTGGTTGACTCTGGTAGTTCACTTCCATCATGATCTTGAAGTCTGACGACTTTTCCAAACAGTTTTTCCTTAATGAATGAATTTCTCCAATTGGGTTCAGACTTTCTCCTATAATCGAGGAGGAGTGTTCAATTTTCTTTGAAGTCTGATAGTTAAATCCTTGACTTGTAAATGATGAGCTTTGAACTTTTTGTCAAATGCACGGGTGACTCTTCTTAGATAAGCTTGCACGTGGTACAGGGCTTTAACTCGTTTTCTTCGATCAAGTTTAATTTTTCATACTGCTGACGAACCCAATCTGCTTCTAACAATTGACTTTCTAATAAAATCCTGAGAGATGGAATCTCCATTTCAACTGGCAAGACTGCTTCCATGCCATACACTAAGGAGTAGGGAGTAGCTCCGGTGGAGGATCGAACTGATGTTCGATATGCCCATAAGGCAAACGGCAATTTTTCTGACCAATCTCGGTATGATTGACACATTTTTCTGAGGATAGTCTTAATATTCTTATTGGCTGCTTCAACTGCTCCATTAGTCTGAGGTCGGTAGAGAGATAATGTGTGATGCCGGATCTTGAACTTTAAATATAGAGTAACAACTTAAGCTTTGATGTACAACCCATTATCAAATATTAATTCAAAAGGTATCCCCATATCGACTGATAATATGTGATTTGCAACTTAAGATGTAGTGAGGATAGCACTGATACATTTTATAACATCTTCTTTAATTCTATTGATATAGACGAGTATCTAGTCCATGTTGAACAACACTCAAGCTTGTACCTAACATATCCTCATAGGCCCACGCGAACAAGTCTTTTGAAATTTCTGAGAAAATTCATTATCCCCTTGTGTTCCTCTAGAGATAAGATGGTTTCTATTTGAATCTCTTTAGGAATTATTTTTTATTTCGAGGTCAAAGACCTTTCTTTCTTGAGCCCGACTCTTATCTTCTTGCTCAGGAGAAAAATTTATCCTTGAAGCCAGATTAGTAGTTAATTCGTTAATGCACTCGAGGTATTCAAAAATTTCATTTATTCGATCAATTTCAGATGGGGCAACAGACACCTTTATAGACTCGATGAACTAACTTGACTCAATAGGAAAGAGTAGACTCAATCTAAGGAGGACATGACCTTACTGGAAAAAAGGACTCGAACTAACCCAAATGACTCATGAAAACTCAAGACAAGTACCTACACGAGTTTGATTAGGATTGAGGACTGAGATATTGCTTATAACCGGTAAGATTGAAGTACTATGATCTTCAAAGAACAACTGGATGATGTTGAGAAATTTTGAGGTCATTTCTGACTGTTGACTTGATATTGACGTTTACTCTAACTAATCGGATTTACAACCCTACCTAGACGATGGACGATTGAGCTTAGATACAATGATAATCCTATATGACCCCATCAAAAGTAGATTTAGTCAATTTCGGTATTACCCCCTTGATAACATTTTAAGAATCATTTTATTGAGGTTTGTGCACCAATCCATTAATTAATCCATTCACACAATGAGTACTTGAAAAGAAAATAAATATTCATTCGAAAAGAAAGATATTTTTATTGAAAATGATAAACAATACGTTCTTATTAAAAACATCTTTCAACAAATTTATTTTGAACTATTTTTACATGGTTGCTTGGCTTTGTCTTGATGGTCATCAGGGTTGCTGTCAGGCTTGACCCTCTTGGCTCTAATAACTGGCTCTCTGAATTCTGCTGGTCCGTCTGGGTACCCTAAAATGCGTTTGTTCCAAGCTTTCTCAATGAGATGTACTAACTTTTCAGTTAAAGGCTCGGGAGAAAAGAAAGCTTTGTGCTGAGGTAAGGACAACTCTGTAGGTACATCGTACTGTTCTGGGATTAGATTAGGATGGTAAAAAGATGTTTATTCTAAACCAATCAGACGGACATAGTACGATCCTTTGGTTCCTAGAACAGGGGGATCAGTCATTCACCAAGGGCACCTAAAATCGATATGACAGGCGAGGCGAGAGTCTAACCATTTGCTCCAAGCTTTGACTGAATTGTGACGCACTAACAGATTTCTCTTGGAAAAATGCTCTGGGCCATATTCGAGGTTTGAAGGAACCTCTACGATTTTGAGACGGTCACAAAGCCACATGTAGAGCAAGTAAGGGCTTCCTTTGAAGCTTTCCCGCTCACCATTTTTTATGGCATCTAACCCTGAGAAGGTTTCAGCTAAGATTAGGGGTACTGGGTTGGCTTTCCTTGAGAGCTGAGAGGCTATATCTATGAAGGATTCAGGGATAGTTTGGCCATCACTATTGGAGGTCAGTATGTATTGGGCTAGAATTCCTAGGCACAACCGATAGTCTCTAGTGGCTCGCCAAGCTTCGGGTTTTACATTGATAGGGTGACTGCGGGAGCGATACGGGCCCAGTAAAGGTACTAAGTTCAATCTCCCGTCATTGACTAAGGCTTTGGCTTCTTCCTTGGAAATGTTTAGCCCTGTGGCGAGTTCACCAGAATATCCGGTCTTCAATGAGGGCCTGACTAGGGGACCTGAAGTGGATATCCTCATGATGCCGCAATAATCCTCGTGTGTAGGGCATAAATGCATGTACCCCATATGGAATATGTGAAGATAGGGGTTCCATCGCTTAGCCATAGCATGTAAGAGGTTCCAGTCTATCTCAAACTCATGGAAGAAAAGAGCACTCCTCAACATGAATCTCCCAAAATTGATCTTCTCTACAGAGTGCATTCCTATGACGATTGTTTTGACTAACTGGTCGATTGGGTTATCGCCGGCGGCTAACATCTTGGTTTGACACAAAAGGGTATTTTAGTACTCTTCCAATGGTCCATGTAAAAGATCAACTTATTTTCTTTTGGAAAATCTTATTCTTATGGAAAATATTTTCTGGAAAATATATTTTCTGAAAAATATTTCTTCTAAAGGACACTTCTTTTGGAAATTAATTTTTTTTGAAAAATATTTTCTTTTTTTCTTTAAAAATTCGATTTCCATTTTGATTTAACTGGCCCGGTCCATCATGACTGTTGAATCGAGATGGACTGGGTCATTATTGTAAGAGAATGGATTCTTTACTGGATCGGTGCACCCATTTTAATTTTCAAAAATAAAATTTCTTTGATCCTTGAGGACAATCATGCACTTTGATCTCATCATTCACATCACTCACATACATTCATCCAACAACAGACATTCATTCAATAAACAACCCGGGAACACCCACGATAAGTTCGAGTCGTGACCTATGGGGAAGGTTTCTAGACTCTAGGCTTACTACGTGCAATGCATTTTTATCTGGCCACCCTTGCCCAAGCACACCTATATACCTTTCGATACATGGTGACTTGGTTTGATATACCGTATAGGTGATAATCTAAAACCTCAATTCACTTCTCTGAAGCTAAAAACAGCCAGTTTGATCTCCAGTTGAGAGGTGGCGCACAATGCTGAGCAAGGGCCCACTTAAATACCTCTCGTCTAGAATAGACGTAGTCTATCCCCCTCATACAGTAGGGTACAGTGGGGCAAGATCTTGCTTAGGCACCGATTTTGACCAAGAAGTGCAATTGATATACTTAGATTACCTTTTATACCTACGGGTACGAGTCAAGAGTTGTAGCTTTCATAAATGGTTTGGCATCCCACGAGGGGACCGACCACGTACTAGTACTACGTTGGCAATCGGGACATGTGACTGTGTGGCTCACAATAGGTCAAAGGCTCAGGTCGCTCCAGCCTGGGTGCATCAATATACCTCTCAGAATCACCTGATCAGATGGTATTGATGCCCCAGTTCGATATACCCTAAGGTACGTGACTGGAGTTGTGGGTTTCATGAATGACGTCGCATCTCCGAAGAGACCGGGCCACGCACTAGTGCCACGTTGGCTAAATGGGACGTGTAAGTGAGTAAAGCAGTAAACGTGCATGTGGTGTGTGCAAAACAGGGTGGGGTGTGCCCGGGGCCTTTTTCAAACAAATGGGCCCATGGGTCCAATCAAGCCAATCAAGAGAGGATATTAAATCATACAAGTGCAAGCAAACATCGATCAGGAACATACTCATATGGTTTAATTCAAGCTTTAAACGTGCACATCTCTAGCATTCATCAATTAGCAAATCAATTAATAAATAAGGGCCTATAATAATTAATTAGATCTAATCATCGCAATAGGCACAATTTTTATAATTTTTAAGGTCCAATTAATGATCACTTTTAGGTGATCCAAAATAAATCGAGATTCCAATAGGTGTTACATTGATGATAGAATGACAATGGTTGAGATGAGCTCACTCTCTAGAACATTAATTGTGCCAACATTAGATAAATTCAGATTTTCTGTGAATTAGGAAAATACAATCTGAACTTGCATCGATGATATCTAAGGCTTTCGATAACGAAATCGAGTGAACTCAAGTTCTAAATTAATCTACTCGATGAGATCTACATTTTATTAATAGGTGTCCAGACTTAGTTCTCACCAGAATGTTCTGTAAAAACGTTTTAACGTCGCTGTCCCAACTTTCACTCAGAAAAAATTCCAGATTTATAGATTGAACTTGCATCGATGATATCTAAGGCTTCCGATAACGAAATTGAGTGAACTCAAGTTCTAAATTAATCTACTCGATGAGATTTACGTTTTATTAAAGGTTCCCAGATTTAATTCTCACTAGAATGTTCTGTAAAAAAGTTTTAACATTGCTGTCCCAACTTTCATTCAAAAATAATTCCAGATTTACAGATTGAACTTGCATCGATGATATCTAAGGCTTCCGATAACGAAATTGAGTGAACTCAGATTCTAAATTAATCTACTCGACGAGATCTATGTTTTATTAGGAGGCTCTCAGACTTAATTCTCACTAGAATATTCTCTAAAAACGTTTTAATATTTCTGTCCAACCTTCATCATTCCATCAATTTGAATCTTTCATTATTTATGGGTCATAAAAAAGTGATCCTTAATTGAAAAAAAAAAAATGCAATACCCAAAATCATCTACAATCAAGACAAAAAAAATAAATAAACAGAAAAATAATAAAATAAATCCAACTAAATAATAAAAAAAAACTAGGTCATCTTGGCAATGCTCGAATCTTTGGGGTTTTTCAAGTTTGATCCTCAATAGTCCCTAGTGGAGTCGCCACTGAAAGCGCCCTCGATCCGCGGGGTGCACGGACCCGCTTTTGACCCTTGAGGTTTGGGAGTCGCCACCTAGTTATTACGGTCTAGGAACCGATCAATGACTCTAAACGGATAAAAACTAATCTAAAACCAAAAAAACTGAATTCGGGGATCATGTTACGGAATTGGAAGGTGTTAGGCACCAACCCCGCCCGGCCAAAGTCGGTCTCTACTAAATTCCCAAGTAAATTACATTGCTAAAACTTAGATAAAAATAAACAAAAATAAAAATTTACCTTTCCGATAGCAAGGACTTTGTTCCCTCAGATCGGACAAAAAGAGCTCCTTGTACCGTGCTCCCTTACTTCGTTCTATCTCCGGATTTGACTTCGGATCTCCTAAACCGAGGTATCTCCTTGTTTTTGAATCTGAACTCTTCAAGTTCGTTGCGGATTTGGGAATGTTTTTAGAAGGCTTTTGGGTGTTTTCTAGACTAAAATTGAAGGAGGGATGTTAGCTAAGGAGTTGGGGCTCCAAAACTAGGGTTTATGGGGTGCTAGGGGAGCTTCTAGACCTACTTCTCCTAGGGTTTATGATTTGATACGAAAATAGGGTGTGAGCACCTCTATTTATAGATGTTTTTAGGGGTTGATTTGGATAGAGTTAGTGTTTAATTAGAGATCTTTTAATTAGAGTTGTGTTTTAATTTGACTTGTTTTAGGTAGAATTGTGTTTTAATTAGAATTGTTTTAGGTAGAATTGTGTTTTAATTCAAATTATTTTAGGTAGAATTGTTTTTAAGTTAGAACTCTATTAGATAGAGTTATTATTTAATTAGATCTCTATTATGACTTTTAATCTTATTTGATTGACTTTTAATGTTTTGACTTTAGTCTTAATTGATCGACTTTCAATATCTTGACTTTAGTCTTGCTTAATTGACTTTAATTTTGACTTTAGTCTCACTTGATTGACTTTAATACCTTGACTTTAGTCTTGCTTGATTTACTTTTAATTTTTGGAGAACCCCCCTCTAAAATATCTTTAATTCTTTGGACTCCCAAATGGAGGGGTCCTTAAAGAAATATCCCACGAACCCTCAACAATTTTGCCTGAGAGTCCGATTGATCGATTTTTTAGGTTCAAATTTTTAAATTAATTTCATTAATGTTTAAATTTAATTATTTAATGTTTTATTTATTAATTTCGAATTTTTTAATTATAAAATGTGAAATTATCGTTTTACCCCCGGAGAGGACTTTTCACGTTTTAAGTCAGTTTTTTATGTTCTAGGATGTTTTAGAATCAGTTTTTCGTAAGGAATTCAATGGAAATGTTGGTTTGTATCCTTTATGAAAATTTTTATGTGAAATGATTGTGAACTTTATGAGGGGCATTTTCGTAATTTTGTCAAATTCTGTTAAAATTGGTGAAATGATCTATTTGGTTCCGATTTGTTATTTTATGTGTTCGAGAGAGTTTTCCTCAGCGTAACGTAGGCTCTGGGGTTGTTTTGATGTCAGGGGTATTTTGATAATTTGATCAATTTTTAGTGATTTTTATCGTGAAGCTTCTTTTTGGTCTACAAGATGATGATTTCTATGTTTCTGGGGTTGTGTTTTCCTAGCGTAGCGTGGTTTCTAAGGTTTTGTCAGTTCGAGATACCTCATCCGGATTTCTGAAACATATCTGGTAACAAAATAAAGCAACGGAATACACATCCATCATTGGGAATCCTTGCGATCGGGTTGACGAGTTGATTAATCAGGCGGATGCAAAAATGGGGTGTCTACAGCTACCCTCACATGAGTAAAATCCTGGCTCCACCCCTAGTGGTGGCACCATCGCTGAACCTAAATTCACTTTTTCTTACTTTATTATTATTATAGATTTTCTTCAATAAATCCACATCTCCTTTTATTTCTCTACAAATCTCCTATGTCTATACATTCATCTCTTACGATTTCATTTTTTTACCTTATAAAAAAATCTCTTCAACAAAAGTTCTTTCATTTAAATCACAAAATCCTAATTTCTTTACTTTTAGGAGAGATCATAATAAATCTAGTCTCGTAAGTCACTAGTTCTGACAGGCTAAAAAAAAAAATGGGATGAGACAGTAATGGACTTCACAGACAGGCGGTGACCACCACAAATTAGAATTGGATTTTTGGCAATCTAATAACATGCCATTTAATGAGATCAAGAGAAATTATTCGGAGAAACCAATTGCATATCCCTTCTTCAAAGGACCATGCAATTGCTGGAGGATGTTAGAGAACCGGATGCAACATATCATGATACATGGGATACATTGTATCAATACAATGTATCTTATCTCAAAAGGAAGGGAATGTTGGAGAATAATATATGTAGCAATATCAATTAGGATATTCTATATTAGAAAGTTCTAATTAATTAAAATATTTATGTTAAGCTGGTTTCCTTATCTTGGTTGATGTAATCTCTATAAATATCTTATCAGGATTCATGTAATATTTATCCAATAATACTCAATAAATCAGATTTCATAACAATGTATGTGCGTTATTGTTTTCTTGTCAAATCCACCTTTGTTTATGATGGTTTAAGTGTGAAGGTGGAGTTTTGATGGCATTACCAGATACATTCTTTTCTACCTCTATTTTGATTGTCTGTTATGGCTAATATTGAATTAGAATAACCAGCCAAATCAGCCAAGAGGATAATAAATGAATAATTTCTATACAAATATTGCCCAATTGCCCATCTTCATGTCCATTGGGTTGCTAGATAATCTGATGCCTATCGGCTACCAATTGACAATTTGGATTATGAACATATAAGTATCATAATGTGTGCGGCTAGATGAATTCATCCAGTAATTGGGCAACTTGTAGGTTGAATTTGTGAAAAATTGAAGTAACAAAGAAAAACGAATTGCATAAAAACACAAGGATTTACTTGGTTTAGCAATGTGCATGTGTCTATGGATCAGTTCAAAATCTAGTTGTAGATAGTCCAATTTGAACATGCAAGCCCGCGAACTCAAGCAAATCTAGTGAAGAGAGATAAATCGAGAGAATTTTAATCAATTGAGTAGGACCGACTTAAGCAAAATCAAGCCAATCAAAAAGTCAATTTTTACCTACTCTTTAGTGACAAACGACCAAGCATAAGCTTGCCTAGCCATTGATCACCTAAAAGGAATGCCATTTTGTGTTCTAACCTTTGTTTAATTACCTGACAAACTATTTTTGCACTAGTTGTTGCCCACCTACATGCAAGGCAATTTTGTTCTGCCCATCATTCACTTAAAGCCAATTTAGTTTGGCAATTACAAAGTCCATGCATGCACGAGATTTGCTTAAGGAATTAACTCTGAAAGCTTTTCCTACTTGGCTTATTCCTCAAGAAAGCTTCCCTACACTTCTCACAATGCCTATGCTTTAGCCCACTCTCAATTTTGCCTATCAAGATTTTTTAGTAATCTTCTTATTCTTCTAATCTTGACCCCAAGTCCAACTTGTCCCCACTTGATCACTTCAATTACCTCTCTAACCTCAATTCGATAAGATACATTAGAGGTGGTTTAGTCTTGTGCCCTCCTAGCCTTTTTCACAACATAAAAGAGTTTCATGAGATTCAATGTAATTTGACCACATTCTAGAAACCATGACCATTTTACCTAACTAAGAAAATTCTCTAGAATTTGTGCAAAGACCTCATTATCCTCAAGTTGTTAGAGACCTAGCTAGGGAGAGTGACGAAAATATTCAAAAACCAAGTCCATAATTATATGCCACTTAGCTTAATTCTCTAGAGCTTGACCCAAAGTCAAGGGTCTTGGTCAATGTTATCCTCCTCCAAGAATTCTCTAGAACCACCTAATGACAAGGGACGTTTTGGCACATCGAAAAATTCACCTAAACATGAGGGTCGCTCTAGCACCTTAGGCAGTTTACCTTGGGTCGAGGGTTTCTTTGGCATCTCAAGCATTCCACCTAGGGACAAGGGTTGCTTTGGCACCTTGAACAATTCACCTAGACACAAGGGTCACTTTGCACTTTGGGTAGATCACCTAGGGACGAGGGTCACTTTGGCATTTTGAGTATTTCACCTAGGGACAAGGGGAATTTTGGCACCTCGGTCATTTATCCTAAGTTTTACATTGAGGTTGCTTAATGCACTCATATGATTCTAAGAAAGATTGTACCTGGAAAGTCCCAACACCAAGTTCACTTTATGCACTCAAACAAGTCACATACTACGGTAATTGTCGTGCAATCGATACTCAGGAAAGTTGGTTTAGGCAAAATAGTAAGAACAAAAGTAAGGTCGATGTCATTATATGCACTAAAATAAGTCACACACCAAGGTAGTTGTTGTAAAATCGATGCTCAGAAAAGTCAGTTCAAACAAGACAGTAAGAAAAAAGTAAGGTCAAGGTCGCTATATGCACTCAAAACAGTCACATACGAAGGTAGTTATCATGTTGTCGGTGCTCAGGAAAGTTGGTTCACACAAGAAAATAGGAACAAAAGTAAAACCAAGGTCGTTAAATGCGCTTAAACAAGTCACATATCAAGGTAGCTACTGTGCAATTGGTGCTCAAGAAAGTTGGTTGAGGTAAGACAGTAAGAAAAAAGGTAGGCCGAGGTTGCTATATGCACTCAAACAAGTCACACACTAAGGTAGTTGTCGTGAAATCGGTACTCAAAAAAGTTGGTTCAGAGAAGATAGTAAAAACAAAAGTAAGATCGAGGTTGCTCAAATACACTAGAGGGAAAGTGAAACTGAGGCTTCTTGAATGCACTTGGGGGAAAGTAAGACTCACTCAAAAATACTCGAGGGAAAATAAAATCGAGGTCACTCAAGTATATTTGGGGGCAAGTAAGACTGAGGTCGCCCAAATGAACTCAAGGGCAAGTAAGATCAAGGTTGCTCAAACATACTCGGTGGCAATCCCTAGCCATACATAGTTGAGGGCAATCCCTGTCTTGTAATCAGGGCTCAGGAAAGTTGGTTTAGGCAAGACATTAAGAACAAAAGAAAGATCGTTGTCACTCAAATGAACTTGGGGGCAAGTAAGATCGAGGTCGCTTAAGTGTACTCGAGAGGTAATCCCTAGCTATACATACTCGAGGGAAATCCCTAGATATACATAGTTGGGGGGGCAATCCTCAACTACATATACTCCACTTTCATAACTTTTTGAAATAAAATGAGGGTTGTTTCCAAACACCTCAAACTTCTAAATTAGCTTCGTCATTTAAGAAATTAAAAAACGAGGGTCGCTTCCAAACATCTCGATGTTCTACAATCACATCAAACTTTTTAGAAATTTTAACACCGAAGTTATTTTTAAACACCTTAGACTTTACTAACATCAAATAAAATTTTCACTATGCTTCAAAAAAGGCTAGCCTAGCTACCTATTAAATCTTGAATTTGAGTTATTTTTGCCACCTCGATATACCAAATTAACAAAAATGAGGCAATTATGATAACCATTTTTGTCCCCACCTAAGATTATGACACATATCCCCAAAAATTATTATTCTCATGTAACAAAGCCGATCCCAAGCTCTCGAACTTATTCAAACCAATATCTTAAAGCAATTCACATCTTAGCGATATCATGTCTCTGATCCCTAACTCGTATCTGACCCCTAATTCGTATCTAACCTGAACCCGAATTCATATTTGATCCCTAACCCCTACCTAGTCTAAACCTGAGGTCGCATTGACCTTAGTTCATTCTTAATCAAACCCCTAACTTGTATTCGACCTACCCAAAACATATAAACAATCCTGAGCTAATATCTCAGTTCGAACACGTCCTCTCACATGTATAAATACAAGAAAAAACTTATCAAAATGATGGGACATCACACGTTAGAGATCTTTTTTACCTCGCATTAATGACTTGCAATACTTATATATCATATTGAAATCTCATCGAAAATGATGGATCCATCTCCTAAAGCACTCAAGTGCATTCCAATTGAACAACTCATCTAACACTTAGATCAGTCATGTGGTAATACCTGTTTCTAGATTTCATCTATAAAAAACAATCTATCAAATGGGAAAGGGGGATTGGCTGAAACTCGACAAGTAAAAAAATCACTCTACAAGACCACTGTTTATCTTCTTCTCCATTCACTCATTTTCTTTTATCTGAGTATTAATTAGATTTTTGGAGTATTGTTGGCAAGTACTACACCAAGGCCCCATCCTTCTCACCTTCTACTATTCTAGAAGTCACAAAAGATTAGGGGAGAGTCAGACCATCGTCTTGAGGGGGAAGAGGTCGAATGATCAAGGTCAAGCCCAACGTCATAAGAAGTCAACCAAGTCAGCACCAACAAGGATGAAAGTTCTTCGAATCAAGCCTACAACATAAGACAATTTTCATCTATAGTAGAAGGTCTAAAAAATCCTCCACCCAAATTTTTTAAATATTACAAAGATTTGGCTTAGTTTATTATAGGTGCAAAAATTTGCACTACCTTGGGATCTGTGACGATACCCCTCGATCTCCACTCCTTGTGCCCTTGGGTGTGCCTACAATAGCACCTCTTCGACGTCCAAGTCAAAATCTTAATACAAAAAATAGAGTAAAATCTAGAGAGGGAGAACTTATATTTTTTAGTACTTCTATCCATCTATTTATAGAGATGAATCCCTACGATCCCTTTAGATCTTATTATCGATTTGACCCTTTATCCGATTTAGATGGTAGATATTCATTGGTGATTTAGAATGTATTTAGTAAATATCTGATCCCCATAAATTCTTCCTTTTTTGGGATTTTGTCTCACCAGAATTTTAACGCCTTTTGATCTAATCCCTGATTTTTTCCAATTGAGACCCAAGCTCGTGGTTGGTTTATAATCAAGTTTACCCTCGTATCTCCATACCAAACTTAAATCTTTAGATGCCAAGTGTTGTCCTTTGGTATCCAACGAGAAATATCATCCATAATACCCCCTTATGGGGGGTTTGGACATTTTAGTCCAAGCACCCGAGAATAAATGAATAATATCATGTGACACATGATCGCACACCTTATAAATTCTCATTTCAAGGTCTAAGATATGTTCAATCCATATCATACGTCATCCGCCTATATTTACCTTCGAAAGTGTGACGATTATAATTACCTTGATTTATTTGAATCATTAGTTTTGTTATGTCTCAAGGTATTTTTCTTTTATAAATACATTGTCTACTCCCCCATTTTTTGTCATTTTCTTCTTATCGATTGGGTTTGGTGCCATCATGAACCAAAAGTCCTAAACCAATAGATATAACCCCCTATGGTCAGGTTTGGAATAAATATCAATTAAACCCACTCTCAATGTTTGGACTTGACTCCCTTACGAATCAGTTATTAAATAAAAACAAGATGAGTTAGCCTGACCCTCACTGGTCAGGTTTGGTTTCCTCATTAACCAAGTTTTAATTAGCCAAAGACCGACCCCCAATGATCGGACTTGGTTCCCTTTACGCGTCAAGACTTCCATTGTGTGTTGACCCCTTTATGGCCAGGTTTGACTTTCCTCATGAGATAAGAATTTTATTTTGTGGTGACCCCCTTACAATCGGGACTGACTACCCTTATGAGTCAAGAATTTTGTTGTGTGCCAACCCCCTTACGGTCGAACTTGATTCTCCTCATGAGCCAAAGGCTTTCGTTATGTGCCAACCTCCTTACGATCGTGCATGGCTCCAATAATGAGTCAAGGCTTTCCAACCACCAAATGATTGGGTTTGGCTCCCGTAATGAGCCAAAACTTATGTTGTAAGCCGACTCTCTTTTGATCGGGGCTTGACTCTCGTAATGAGTCAAGGCTTCCAAACCCCCAAATGGTTAGGTTGGCTTCTATAATAAGCCAAATCTTTTGTTGTAAGCCAACCCCCTTACGATCAGGCTTGACTCCCATAACGAGTCAAAGCTGTCACTATAAGCTGACCCCCTTATAGTCAAGTTTTACACTAAATGGTCTTACATGATTGACTTATGATGTAGATTGGGCTTCCCATATGAGTCAGGTTGCATTAAGTGATCCCGCACGACCGACTTAGGATGTGGACTGAACTCCTGATATGAGTCAAGTGTAGCGTTAAGTGATCCCACACGATTGACTTAGGATGTGATTTAGACTTCCTGTATGAGTCAGGTATAGTAATAAGTGACCCCATACAATCGAATTAGGATTTGGACCGGACTCTTAAACTAGTCGAGTATGGTGTTACGTGGTCCTATATGTTTGACTTAAGATGTGGATCGAACTCCTCATTTGAGTCGGATATAGCGTTAAGTGGTCCCATATGATCGACTTAGGATTTGGATCGGATTTCTCATATGAGTCAGGTTGCATTAATCGACTTAGGATGTGGATCAAACTCTTCATATGAGTCAGGTGTAATGTTAATTGATCCCATACGACTGACTTAGGATGTGAATTAGCATCCCTGTATGAATCAGGTGTAGTGCTCAATGGTCCCGTACGACCGACTTAAGATGTGAACCGAACTCCCCATGTGAATTGGGTGTAGCGTTAAATGATCTCATGCGATCGATTTAGGATTTAACCAAACTCCATATATTAATCGGGTTGCGTTAAGTTCATTTGCAACCTGCATGTTATTAAACAATAAAAATTATTACACAAAAAAATAATGTATTCTCAATCTAGTGTTATCAATTTTTGTATTTGCCTAAAACAACGTAGTTTGATTGCATCCGATTTACACATTTAAACCCAATTGACTTGATGATTTGAGGTTAATTATCGATTAATCAATTGGTTGTTCGAAGTTCGAACTCGACCCTTACTTATACCATATGACTTGGCGAGTCGAATTTGAAATGAATCTTACATAAATTTACCATTTTAATCATCTAAGTATCTTAACTCGAGTAATGTCTCAATTATTTGTTAGTGATATGATGGAGTCTCTTGATTCGATCGAATTTTTGTGTTATAATCGAATTACCCGACTCAACAAAATCCCTCGACTTGGTCGAGTTGAGTATAGAATTAGGTCCCAAGTATACCATTTGACTCAATGAAGTCTTTAGACTAAATCGAGTTGGACAAAATTGGCCCCCAAGCCTTATTTGTTAAACCAACCCAACTACCAGGAAATTGGTTCGACGTGATTAAACTATCAAGCAATTTAATCGTTTGGCACAACATATTGGTTGACTTGATTAAATCGACAGACAAGTAACTTAGCTTATCGAGTTTAATTTGGATTAAACCCCTTTTTTATTTTGTTTGACTTGATCGAGTCACAAAATTACAAATTAGGTCGAATTGAAACTATAGACACCCAAATTTGATCGGGCCCTCGACGCAAAATGCCCCAAAACTAGTAAAAATTGGAATGGGCTCCAAAGCCCAAACCTACAAAAATACAATGTATTTTGTCATTCTTTTTTTTCAATAAATGGCCCAAGGCTTTTCACGTGGCCCACGAACCAAAAACCACATCCCCATTCCTTTATATTCCTCAATCCATCTTAAACTAAACTTAAGCCCACTCAACTCAACCCTCAAACCTATTCTTATTATACCCATTACCCAAGCCCATTCAGCTCAACCTAAATCAATTCCTACTCAACCCAATACATTACCCAAGCCCAATTCTCTACCTAAGCTCAACATCACAACCAATCACCCAACATCATCAAGGTATGACACATGTCAGCACCTCATCTCCCTTCTCTCATCAAACCACCAACTCTCATCACCTTTCTTTAAAAAAATCAACTACCCCATTATTTTTTCTCTAAAAAATTACATCAATCCACACCTTCCCCTAACTTACTATCATCACTCCCTACTAACCAACCATCACCTTCTTCTAATCTACCATTATCATTACCTATAAACTCATCTCTACAACATAAACCTATACCCATCCTCTCAAATCAAATACTGATTCTCTTCCATCAATTAATCTAAACCCCCAATCTCCACACATCTTACCACATGTCGTCATCTTCCTCACCCTCCCAACCACCCTCTTACACCATATATTCTCTTAAACCAAACACCACTCAATCACAATCACCATCTTAAACACTCATCATATCACCTCACAAAATACTCCACCTAAATGGGTTAGGTAAGATCCAAATCATTTGAGTCAAAAATCACTCATTTGACCATCTTACACAAATACCCTTCAATCCTCTCTAATTTACCCCCACACCTATATTAAACCCCACACCATTCTATCATTCATCATCATTTCACCCAACTTTACCTTTCAAAATAACACCCCAAATTTTATAAAAACCCCCATCATTCTCAACTCACAACCTAATGCTAACTCCCCAAAAGATTAAAAAAATGAAATCACTCTCTCTAAAAATCTCAATTCTCAACCCTCAATACTCAACTCTCAACCCTCTCAAGCAAGTCAAAGAAAGTCAAAGAAGAGTTATCTTTTGAAGAAAGTCAAAGAAGGTCAAGAAGAACAAGGTGGATTTGGACAAAATAACACCCCCTCCAACTTTCTTCATCTATTCATCCCCTTCTCTACACCTTTACACACACCACAATGGTTTAAATCACCAAACAACCCATTTTTCAATAAGGGTGCCCTTAATGGTTTATGTAGACACCCCATTTTTGCATCCGCCTGACTTGGCGATCCGTCACCCGGTTGTTGTGGATTCCTAATGATGAGCGCAAAGAACTCAAAAGCTTGTGAGAAGTTTCCTTTCAATTTCATTTTTTTTCTTCTACATTCTATTCCCTTCTTTCTCCTTGGCACGCGACATAGAATTACACACGCTTAGGATCGCTACACCATACACTCAACGTAGCAAGCACGTACGCCTAGGCTCGCTACGCATTAGGACAACTTAGAGACCTCGTTATGCTAGGAAAACATGACCTCGAGACTTAGAAATAATCACGTTACGACCGAAAGAAAATTCACCCAAATGGACAAAAATCGATTAAATGACGAAAATACCCTTCAACATTCAAACTCAACTTAGAAATCCGATCCTTAGGAAAAAGTAATAAAAATCGAAACCCACTTTAAAATCCAATCTAACTAAAAAATAAAGCTCAAATTAAAAATTAAACAATTCAAATTCAAACAATTAAAAATACAACTCAAATTAAAAAAAATCAAACACTCAACTTGAAAATTTTAAATCAACATTCAATCCAAAATTTAATCAATCCATCAACATTTAAATTAAAATTCGATCAACCAATTGACATTGAAAGTAAAACCTAATTGAACAATCAAATTAAATTTAAACATAATCAATCAATCAAATTGAAATCTTAATTTAATCAACCAATCAAAATCGAAAAGTGAAACATAATTAATATATCAAGTTAAAATCGAACCAAAAATTGTAACTTAATCCATCACCTAATGAAACCAAAATCAAAATTTTAATCAATCAATCGAATTAAATTTAAAATGCAATCAACCAATTAACTTGAAATTAAAACTTAATCAACTCATTAAAATCCAAATTAAGGTTCAATCGACCAACCACAAGTAAATTAAAATTTAATCGGACAATCTAATAATCAATCGGATTAAAATTCTAAATTTTCCAACCATCGGCAAATCTAACCAACATTGAGCCATATGAACGGTACAAGTCGTGATGCATAGTAACATACACTCTTTAACTTGTTATTCATAAATCTTTTACAAAGAGAAGGTCTCTTTTTTTTGGTTCGGTCAAAGAGGAAGCAAATAAATAAAAAACAAAGAAAGAAAGAAACAAATAAACAAAAAAGGGAAAGAAATAAAGGAAACAAAGAGAGAGAAAGAATAGAAAATAGTAAGAGAATACTATAAAATGGAGAAAGCTTTCTCTCTTGAAAGGGGGGAGGACGGAGAGAGAAAAAAAGACTGACGTTTTTTGCACAAAAAACAGCAAAAGAAAAAAACAGCAAAAGAGTTCTTTTTTGGCTGGGTGGAAGAAAGACTCCAAAGAAGACAGCAGCCCCTTCATCATCTCTATGCAACTAGCAGCCTCACACGTCACTGCCACTGTCATCGTCTTCATCACCCAACCAAACACAGACTTCTTCTTTTTCTTCCACCTCTTCCATTAACACTCAGTGGAGGTACAAACCGTCTTCTTTTCACGCTAACAGTAGCCATATTCCCTACCTTCTTCCACGTTTTCCATTAACCTGTAGCAGCCCCTACCTTCTTCCACGTTTTCCATTAACCTTGCTGCCCCAAAAACCAGCAACCTCACCACCATTAAAAACGCCCCATCATCACCTTCTCCAGCCGCCCCATTCACCACTAAAACCGGCCCTTAACATCACATTCTATTCCTTGTTTAGACCTTCTTTACCCCCCCCCCCCCATTATAGCCCTTTTGCTGCCTTATCCTCTTCTCTATTAACAGACCACACCCACCATTGATTATCGCCTCTCCAGTGGCAACGCTGCCATCACCATTCACGGTTTCTCTCTCACGTCCAGCACCCTATCACATCCTTCCTCTATCGTCTAGCCACCCTTCATAGACTCCCTTCCACGTTCAGCACACCATCTCGTCATGTTGGTCTCATAAATCACTTCGTAACGTCCCAACGTAACAGCCCCTATCTCCTTCTCCATTATCGTCTTCTTCATTCTTCTCAAACCACACAGCAGCCTCAACCCATTGCCCGCATCGCCATCGCCTATTTCGTCACTTACACAACAGCATTGACACGCCCCCGACCGGATTGTCTCTCATCGGAATATTCTCTCACTTTTGAAGTTGTGCCTGAAGGAACATTACGTAACTCTCGACTCTTGCAAGTGGTAAGTTCATTTGTTTTTGTCTCTTCTTACACCCCTTTAATCGTTATTTTATGTGTGGGTTTTTCCTTCATGAGTGTTAATTTGTGAATGTGCGTGAGTCGACTCACTGATTGATTTATGTGTGTGCAAATATGAATTTCAAAATCATTCTTTTAATAAGGTGGCCACGTGTGAACTCACTGAATTGTGTGAGTTAGAAGCTTAAAATCAAGTTTTTTTTTTTTATAAAATGGGTGTGAATTGACTCGACGAGTTTGTGTGCACATATGAGTTTTAAATTGATTTTCTTGTTAATAATGGGTATCGAGTTAACTCGCTGACTTGTGTGCATTAGGAGTTTAGGATTGACTTTTTTTATTCATTTGCTACGTGGGTCAATTCACTGATTTGTATGTGCATAGGAATTCCAAAATCACTTTTTTTAATAAAATTGGCACTGAGTTGACTCACTGATTTTTTATGTACATGAAAATTTAAAATTGTTTTTTTTAACAAAATAAGCACGAGTCAACTCATTGATCTCTATGTATATGGGAATTACTTCATCAATCAATGATTAACGTTTGCCACGTGTCCTTTTTTTAAAGGAAAATTTGCATATATGTGCGAGCGGTTGATTCACTAATTTACCCCACGTCCCTAATATTTTGATTGTTGAAGCACCGACTTGTTGATCCACCATGTGTTCGTAATTTGAAAACTTGCTTGTTCACAATTCCCATTTTTTTGGTAAGATTCATTTTTGGAGTATTCTAATTTTGGAAATTTGGTCATTTTAATTTCTAATTTGGGAAATCCAGTATTGATATTTCTCTAATTTGGAAACCTTTGTATAAATTTCTAATTGGAAACTCATTATTTGGAAATTCCTAATTTGGGAAATTTATTTCTAATTTGAGAAATTCTCATATCTTCATAAACTCCCAATTTAAAAAATTTCGAATTTTTAATCTAGATATTTTATGAGTTACCAAATTAGAAATTTCATGTTCTCGATTTTCTAATTTAGAAAATTTTCATAAATTCCTATTTTAATTTAATCAGAAAATCATTGTATATTTGGATTTGTGATGGAAATGTTGCCACGTGGACTTTGGAGCATAGATCAGGATGAAGGCTTTTTCAAATATTGCCATTTTATGCGAAATTCGAGAATTATGTGATATTTGGGGGATATTGGCCTTGAGATTTGTTTAGCACATGCGACATAATTTGATGATGATTGTACCATAGCCTTGACTTTAGTCTCCACCCGTTGACTGTAGGATATTTTGGATCATAATAGAGACCGATCACTCCGATCGGGCGGGTTCGATGCCTAACACCTTCCGAAATCCGTAATCTGACCCCTTACCCATTTCTCTGATCCGTGGACCGACCCGATCCATTTCGGAGTCATTTATGGTTCCTAGACCTAAACTAGGTGGCGACTCTTTATTCCCTAAAAGTCCCCAATTTACCAATCGGACTCCTACCCACGTGGACCGACTCGATCCATTTCGGAGTCATTTATGGTTCCTAGACCTAAACTAGGTGGCGACTCTTTATTCCCTAAAAGTCCCCAATTTACCAATCGGACTCCTACCCACAATTTTGTGGAAAACGAGTCGAGGCGATTTCAGTTTGAACCAATATTAAAGTCCCTCATACTTAAGCGTACATTTGGGATTTTCGATTCTTTTTATTTTTAATTTTAAAAGTTGACCGAATCCGAGGTTACCTCCAATAGTGGATGGAGTAGGGTGCCTAACACCTTTCCTACTCCATAAAATGGACTCCCTTACTTAGATCAAAAGTTGAACAGGTAAACCTTATCCGAACGAGAGTCACTAATGTCAAAAAATATGATTTTTTCAAAATATGTGACCCAGGTAAACATTCACACCCATTTCCAATATGAATGGTGGTGACTCCAAAACACCCCAAAGTGGATGATATATTCAAAAATGAATAAATTACGTGTCCACAGAAACCTTATGGCTCAATTGAATTATTAACCAACTAATTAAACCTGTTAACTATAGATGTGGGATTTTCATTTTCGAAGATCTCTACTAGTTGGATTTGGAGTTGCCACCATTCTTTTTTTTAGAAAAAATGTGTGAATGGACACTCGAAAAATAATTTTGAAAAATTGATTTTGTTTGTAGTAACTCTCATACAAAGAAAGGATATTGATCTACCTAATAACTAAATAAAGGGGTCCATGTTAAGGGTTAGGGAAAGTGTTAGGCATCATATTCCTTCAGCCATATGTGATAATTTTTTTAAAATTGTCATTTCTCATTTTTATAAATTCTTAGAGAAAAAATTGGTAGAGAAGGAAAATTTGTAACCTCAAACTTAGAGGGATCTTGTCTTGGGCCTAAATCATAGGGGTCACCTCATTATGAGAAAGACCTCATTATTGTCTAGGCCTAAAGCACCTACATTTTTATGGAAATAAATCTCTAAAAATATTAAAAAATGAAAAAGTGAAAGGGGAAGATTATGAAAAGGGAGAGAGAGGAAAATTATTTCCTATACCCACCTTGAAGTTTGGACTTGTCTTTCTTTTTCTTTTCTTCTTCTTAATTCTTTAAGAGGGAGAGGGGATTTTATAGATTTTAAGGGTGACTTTTGGGATTAGAAATGTCAAAAATAAAAAATTAAAGGATAATGGCATGCAGTATAGGCATTAGAGGCTTGTTATTTTGGGATGGGAAGGGATATTTGTGGAAGGTGGTGGAAATGGATCATTTTTTTATCCTTCAACCTATATGGATTGAGTGTTAGGTTAGGTTAAAGGGTGTGAGTGTTAGTTGAAAGAATAATTGTGTAAGAGGGTAGTTATGGATATTTTAGAAAATAGAAGAGATGGTAACATGTGTCCAACGATATGAGGTAAGTAGATTAGGTGAGTTGATTAAGACAATTGAGGTGTGGAAGTATAGAAATGACTTGTAGAGTATTTTGAGAAGAATGTGATAGGGTTAAGTTATGACATGGGGTGTGAGTTGTGGTATGGGTTGTGTAGTTTTTAGGGGTGATGATGAGGTTGGGTAGAATGATTTTGGCAGGTAGGTTGTGGTGGTGACAAGTATCCCTCATTAATTGTATGAATCTTGATTGGTTATGATCATGAACATGGGTATTGATTCGGGCCAAAGTAAGGCCTTGGGCTTAGGATAATGATTTTGGGACCCATACTTCACCAATGATGTATATATAGGCCAAGCTCACTTTTTTTTAGTCTTTTATTTTCCACTAGTATAGGCCCACCAATACATATCCCAACCAACCTCTTAACTTTGATAACGCAAGTCCAATATAAAGAGGTATCAATGGACATCAAGGGTAGATGTGTATGTTATGTACATCAAACTAGATGTCTAATGACACTCCCTATAATTTTTTTTACATTTTCCATGTCTTTCATTAACAAAGATGAAGGTGATCCAACCCTTAAATTTATGTTGCTTTGAATACCTTATGCCTTTCCAAGTTGTTGCCTTGGTTATATACCCTATCAAAGTATTTGAGACATGAACTGTCTTGGTTGAGTATCTATCACTCTTCTCCCTTTGAGAAGATGACTTTAAATACCCATAAAAAGTTGATGCGTATTTTAGTAACCAATTCACCCCCCAAATCTTTTTTAGTATTTTCTTTTATTTACTTTATAAAGTAGAAGTATGAGTTATACATACATCAAGTTTGATGTACAGAAAAGCATCCAACCTAACTTTTTATCTTTTAATAGCTACCTCTGTTGACTCCAAGTCACATGAGTCGTTGAATACATTCCTCTACTGCCACCTAGAGTTGGAGTCAACTCACCATACTTTTGCCTAATATCTCTCCTTTGAATGCAAACACAAGTAAGACCTCTGCCAATCCATGCTGATGATCCTGCCATAACCTCAGCAGAAGTTGAATGGAAATTGATGCCTTTTTCAAGGCCTTGAGAAATCCTCATCACCGCAACGAAAGATTCATTAAAATCATCCATTTCAGCCCCATCTTTGAACCGATCAGATCCAACATCTTAGACCTAATCCCCTTAGATCATGGTTTTTAAACTCGATTTCACGTCTCATCTCGTTTAGCTTCGATATCGAGTTAACTTGGACAATACGTCTCATTCGGCATTTAGACTATGGTTTTTAACCATTTAAAAATTCTGAAAAAATTTAGAAATGATTCCTATTAAAAAATGAAGTAAAAAAAATATATAATTAAAAAAAAATTCATAATATACCTATCAAAATAAATAAATTAAATATTTACATTGTTACATATGTTTCATTCTCATTGCACAAGTGCACCAAACTTGTTTTCCAAACACAACATTTAAAAAGCACCAAACTTACGATAAAAAAATATCAAAGCACTACCATTAAATAATTTATGCTAAAACACCGATCCATTTGAACTTTCTCGAAATAACACACAGGCACTACCAAACTTTCAAATGAATTATTCCAAAGTTCCATGTAACATAAAGAAACATTGAATCGTTAGGAATCAATCAAAGCACTAATTGCAATTCGATAAAATGCAAATGCATGATAACGAGTAGGTTCATATATGTAAAAATAATTTAAATACTAATATAACACTTAGTTTGAGTTTAGGGTAATTCGAAAAAAATAGAGAAAAAAATCTCAAGAGGAAAAAAGGAAAAAAGATGAAACTTACTTGATTTGGAGGAAGATGAAACAAATCCACTTTGATTTCATCTTGAATCGGATAAAGAAGATGAAGTTTTTCCCCAAAACCTTGTTTTTTTTTTTTTTCACTTGGTTGAGAAGATGAAGAAAAATCGATTTGGGTTAAAGAATATAAGGTTGAGGACATTTAACTTGTTTGTCTCATTTAACTCGGACGAGATTTTGAAAATCTCATCCAATACATATCATTTAATTTGCGATTTATTCATTGTTGTGAGGTCTCGTTTGTCTCAGACGAGATATCGAAAAATCTCGTTCGAGATATCTTTGTGAGTTGGTTTCGTTCAGCCGTGATACCGAGTTGACTCGGGTAATACATCTCGATCTCAGATGAGCTTAAAAATCATGCCTTAGGTTCCAACAAGAATCAATCTATAACACCAAAGATACGACTCATGCCTTCGAAGAACAAGTAGAACGACTATTCTAGGGTTTCTTTAATGGCTTACAAGAACCCATACCACATCATCCACAAGAGATAAAATTAGTGAGATGAAAGCAATAGGTAACCCAATTAAGAGACCCAATGGTCTACAACCTCTTCCTTCGTCTCCCATTTTCTCTTTCTCTTCCTTTTGGAACAAAGATGTCTCTCTTCGAGACCTCACACGTCTCTTTTTCTTTCTGATCTTTCTTCTTCTTCAATTCTTGAGCACATTGTTCCATGTAGATAATCACTTTCCTAGTAGCCTACACGTATATGACCTTATCTCCCTTTATATTCTCCTTTTTTTAATCACCCTTACCAACAAGCAAGCTATAATTTTTTTATCAGGTTCTTCATCACAAAACCCACAGCTCTTGGATATCTCTCCTTTTCTTTTTTCCCTATTTTATTGCAAACCTCAACCAAACCCAATCTAAAACCCTAAGGGTTGATATTGACAACAACCCCCAATTCCTGATTTGGAACCCAATTATTCATTTCCGTCATTTTTTGATCTGTTCCTACCATTATTCTTACCATGTGTATGTTGGTCATGTCCCTTGTTCTGATTTCCAAGGACAACGTCAAATTGTAGATGCAAAAACTCACACTACCTTGGGATCTGTAATGATGCCTTGTGATCTCCACTCCTCATACTCTTGGGTTTGCTTGTAACAACACCTCTCCAACACCCAAGTCAAATCTTAGTACAAAAAATAATGTAAAATTTAGAAGGGGGAGAATTCATACCTTTTAGTACCTCTGTCCATCTATTTATAAAGATGAAATCCTAGGATCCCTTAGATCCTATTACTGATTTGACATTTATCCGATCTAAAAGGTAGATCTTCATTGGTGATTTGGAATGTATCTAGTAAATATCCGGTCCCCATACATTACTCATTTTTTTGGGATTTTCCTCACCAGAATTTTAACTCTTTTTTATCTAATCCCTGATTTTCTCCAACTGAGACCCGAATTCATAGTTGGTTTGTAACCAAACCACCAAGCTTACCCTTATGTTGCCCTTGGTACCAAGTGAGAAATATCTTTCATAGATATTAATTAACATAACAAAACATTATAACGCTCATTCAAACAATTTCAATCGTTGTTTACAATTAGGAATAAAGAAATTGGAATTAGGATTAGGCCCATATAGAATCTTAAACCTTAAAAATAGAAATCTAACAAAAGAGAGAGAGAAAGAGTTACTATTGCAACCCCAACTTGTACTTTTTTTCATTTTTTAAAAAAAGAGATCTACCTGGTAGACCTAATTGTTTCATTTTTATTAAAAACCTCACTTTATCAAGTTTCTTACTCAGCAAACCTTGGAGTGGGAATCAACATCATAAAATTCCAATTGATGTGGTTGATTTGATACATAGCATACCTTTGAGTGGATCCTAACCGCATCAATTTGTGGCATTCAAAAACATGATCTGATGCCATAGGATTATAAAATGACATAATTCTAAGAACTTTAGAAAGCAAAGTCAAAAAAAAAAAAAAAGTTAATTTTTACCATTCAATTTTAGTTTTAAATTTTGGGAGTTCGATAATCATCCATTTTCAACACCTTCGAGAAGGCTGCAGTATTGGTTACCAATTTGATAATCTATGTGGACCATCAACCCTTAGTAAGATTTGAAATTTTACTAAGTTAGTCATGTTAGCCGGATTCAAGTAAGGTTTATTCAGAGACTAACTTGATAAAGTAAGGGAGTTTTTGTAATAAAATTGTAACAAATAGGTCTGTCCGATATTTATTTATTTATTTATTTTTTGTACAAGTAAAAAGTTGGCGGGTCAATAGCAACCATGAGGGGTACCGGTTCTTAACTTACAGACACAGAGAGAGAATAAAGCTAATTTTAAAAATGTGGGATTAATAGATTCTGTCTAAAATCGTAAATAAAGAAATTTAGGATTTGAAATAATTTAGAAAAAAAAAATGAAGAACATTTGGCGTCGAGTCGTGCTGGGGTGACATAGATTTACTGTGATTCTCACAATTCTGACGTGGACATGCATACATAACTGTAGATGGTTTTTACTCGTATCGCGAGGAAACACATCTATGTCGTGAGAATCTCAGTAATTTCCGTGTGTCATTCGAGCATTTTCCTTTGGCGTCTGCTTTACTCTACTCCTTATCGTTAAGCCAACCCTACACCCGAAGAGAGAAAGAAACTCACTCTTTTTTCTCCACCATTTCTTCTCTACTTCAGGACTTCTTTCCACTGTTACTTAGGGTTTTCGAACATCTCTTCAACGACAAGGTAACACCTTTTCTGTCTTCGCTCCATATTTACTGATTAAGGGGTGATAGTTTGTCATGGTATTATTTCGTTTAAGTGATTTTATTGATTTTTTTTTTCTATGTGGGTATCTCGATTTCTCCTCAATTACCTGGTTCTGATGGGATTTTACAATGTGGGTATCTCGAAATCTTGATTTTGTTTCGTTTGTGGTTTTTGTGAGCTATTTTTATATGGATATCTAGATTTTATTTCGTTTGTATGGTTTGTGTAAGTTATCTATATGTGGGTAGCTTGATTTCTTTTTGTTTGTGATGATCTGTGGGTGTGGAATTGTGGGTTGGCTTTTTCATTCAATTGGGCTGTCCTAAATCTAATTTCCTTCTTATTTTTCTTCTCTGCTGGGGTAATGTGGGTTTAATTTATTTTCTGTTTTTGTGTGATATGTGTGCTTGGTGTTAGTTTTTTCATTTAGTGTACTTGATTCTTCTATTTAAATGGTTCTATTGATTCCTTTGGTTTTTTTTTTTTTTGGACTTCTTAATCTCTTGGGGTTTATTTATACATCTATTTCTTCGATTTCTCAGGGTTTTACATGTAAGTTTTTTTGGTCTCCAATTTTCTGTCTGGAGGAGGTTCCTACATTTTCCATATAATTATTTTGTTTTGTGTAGAGGGTTAACTTAGTAAAAGCATCTGGACCCTACATGTGTCCAGTATTAAACTAGTAGGAGGTCAGTACCAATTGATTTCCTCCCAAGTGGTACCTAGGGCACCTAGCTGTTCTAAAAGGGCAGAATTCGAATGTCAGCTCTGCCTAGTATATAAACCGAGCTGGGTAGACTTCTAAGTGGACTCCGAATCAACTCAGATCCCATATTTTCAGGGAAGATCCCAAGAATCAAGAGAGTGGATAACAGAGTCCAAAAAATCTTTCCCTTCTTAGTATCCTCTCCTAAAGGTAAGGAATCTCTGTTGGAGATCCCTTATTCGAAGAAATCTCTAAGAGAAAGCTATAAATAGAGGAGGAGACTCCAAAGGGAGGGGTTCAGAAAAACAGATTAGATAGTCCATTACCGATTAACTAAACTACATAACTGACTTTATCATCGGAGAGTTTTTGGCAGGTACCACACTGGTATCACCATCGCAGGTCGGAGGGAGCAGGGGACAGGAGACGAACAAAAGGAGCTGAGTTGTAAGAGGTAACACGAAATCACCTCTACATTTTGTTTTCTCTTTATTTCATTATGTTGTGCTTCCTTCAGCCACAACTTTTCAATTGGTACTTCATTGGCTTGATCTTGTTTGTCATCCATTTGAGTCTCTTGATCGGTTTCTACGGTGATTTTGTGTGCGTCCTTGTTTCAAATCTATCCCTGGAACGTCTTTTTTTATTTATTTTAATTGGTCTAGAATGATCTTTGTTGACGAATTTTACTTGCATTTCTTTCAATTATCTTTCTTTTGTTCAGGATTGATGTATGTTTTATAATGTAAACTTTTTGCTTTCCTTATGCTGTTGCCCTCTATGTTATGATCTTATTCATTATTGGATCCTTTCTTCTGTTGTGTAACATTTCTCGAATGTGCAGTTTTTGTATGGTTTCTTCCTTCATTTTGAAAAGAGCCTTACTGCTAGAATGGAAGGGTTCGGAGGTTCTGGATTTGACAATGTAGGCACTACTGTGAGGAAGAAGAGAAGCAACACATTCCGACGGCCTAGATCCGATTCACAACCATTTCCAGACAGTTGTGACATCTCGCCATCGTTGTCCACGCCACCTTCAGACAATGTGAGCAAGGTCTCTAGTGATGAGAACACTGTTTACAACACCAGTTCTCAGAAGAAAGAGTTCAATCTGAACCAATATGCTTCGAGGGTTTCTTCTTTTAACCGAGCTGAAGGTGACACTGACGCTGCCCATAAAAAGACCGGGAAAGAATTTGATGGGTTTTACAAAAATGGTGGGTTGAAAGGCAGTAATGAGTTAGGAAGAAGTGGGACAGATTTCAAACGGTGTAGTGAAGGTGTCCTTGCGCCAGCTAATTGGAAAGGCGTGCTTAAGGTTAAGGATAGCTTTGAATCGCATTCAAGAAAGCAAGGTAGCGATGTGGGCAGTGGAAGGAATGGTGAAAGCCAGAGTTTGGGGAATTTTGATGGATTAGGAAATGAGAACAAACTGAGAAAAGTAAAGCTCAAAGTGGGGGGTGTAACGCATACAATACATGCAAACTCCACATCAGATGTTGCGTCTTGTGGTGGGTTGTATTCCATGAAGTCTTCTCTTTCTTCCGATGCTCCTCGGTCACGGCAAAAGCTGATTCTTCAGGTACTTATAACTGCTCTTTGTCAAAAAATATAAGTGTGGGGTTGTGCTCTGATCCCTAAGTATTATCACTGGAGACAGACCAACACTTTCATGTCTAACTTAGAAAGGAAAAAAGGCCTTACTAAGGCTCATCGACTGTCAAAATGAAATCTCGAGATTCATACTAAGTTGGTAAGGTTTGTTGGACTCTTGGAGAAAAGTTGTTAGTCCAGTGTAGAAAACAGAAATGCCATTATTTTTCAGCTTCTCTTTGCTCTGAGCTTGTGGACTAATACAAGCTATCCTTATTGATTGAAGATACTGGGTTTCTTTTTAATAGTTGTTAGGCATGCAGGCATTGTCCAATGCATGTAATGTATGGGCAGAGATCTTGGAGACAAAAAATTGGAGAGCTGCTACTGGCACCTCAACTTTTTATTTATTACACCCCAATTAAAAATTAAGAAAATAAGTGAATGGTTGAGAATAAGTAAAAGTTGGGCGTGCCAATAGAAGCTCTGTTGTCGTTTTTTTTTCTTTGCTAGATTGGATTTCAGATTTTATATGAGCCTAATCATATTTGTAAACTACTGAAATTGTTTGAAACGAGTGTTATAATGTTTTGTATTGTTGAGATAATAATTTGAGCCAAACCTTTGTAATGTTTGAAGGGTTTGTTTTAATATTAATTGGAATGTGATAAATAATTTAAGAAATTGAGGTGTAACAAGTAAAAGTTGGCATGCCAATAACAGCTTTCGAAAATTAGCTGACACATTGTGAAAATTGTATGCTAAATGGACTCCTTTCTCTTGGATCAGTCGTTTCGGTTCCCATGACATTTCAAAGAATGTTACTTTTCTAATTCTACATCCAGTTAGGATAATTATTATTAAATTATTATTATTGTCGTCGTCTTCATCATCATAATCATGTCCTAGTATTACCACCACTATGACTACCTCTACTACCGTATTAATTAGAGAGCTTCTATTGCCACTGTTGCTAAATCCACCCTAAGATGTGTGCTAATTCTTTTGTGATTTACATATGAATTTGGGTGGCGTTAGCAAAAGCTGGTGTAGCAATAGAATCTCTCATTAATTATCTTTATAATATTTTGTGGAAATAAGTTCTAGAGTCCTATAATTTTTTTTAATATTGATAATTTCACTGTTGCAGGACACTTCGGATGATGATCACTCTCCTCTACGGAGCGCAAGGGGTTTACAAGGACTCTCATGTAAGGATTCTTCTGGAGGGAGTTCTAGTCTTTGGAAGGAAGATTCTTCAAAGACAAAGATACCAAAGGATTGTGTTTCTGGGAAGCAAACAGATGAGTCTGAGCCAGTTCGCAAGAGCATGCGTGTCCCCAAGCGGCGTGTGTTAGATGGAGCATTTGATGATGGTGATGAAGATGAGGAGATCAGATATCTCGAGAGACTAAAATCTTCTAAGGCTACTACACATTATACTGCTGAGTATGAAGACGAGGAAGACAGAAACAAGAAACAACGGAGAATTTCGAGAGTTTCAAAGAGTAGGATAGTTGATGGAGAATACAATGACGGGGAGTATGGTTCATCAAAGTCTGGAAGAGACAGTAAAAAGTCTAGATCACAAAGAGTATTTGAGGATACGGATTATGTCGAGGAAGAAGCAGAACCGACATCAGACTGTGAACCTGAAACTAGGGGGAAGAAACAGAAGAAGGAATCTGTTGATTTTTTAATAGAAAGTAAGAAGGAAATGTCTCTTACTACACGTCAACGGGCCCTTCAATCGGGCAAAGACATGTCGACAGTGGCTGGTGCCAGTCTAATTGAGTTCTCAAATGGTTTG
The DNA here is from genome assembly GCF_017979445.1 of Akebia trifoliata. Classification (NCBI taxonomy): domain Eukaryota; kingdom Viridiplantae; phylum Streptophyta; class Magnoliopsida; order Ranunculales; family Lardizabalaceae; genus Akebia; species Akebia trifoliata. The sequence continues at coordinate 12,001,625 of NC_141382.1, read as the reverse complement.
CCTCCACCAAGAAGTGAGCATTTCTTTCTGTTTATTTTAGGAGAAATTCTATTACCATGCCAAGTTTTTCTAATGCCACCCCAATTCATATATAAATCACCAAAGAATTAGCACATATCTTGGGGTGACGTTAGCAAGTTGTTGTGGCAATAGAAGCTCTCTCATTTTTGTAGCCCTTCAATTGATAATTGAGTAAAATGGTTAGTATTCCATTAAATCACTTTGTTCTTTTGTTGGTTATTTGATGGATAGAGCAAAAGGAGAAGCTTTCTGAAGTAGAGCAACAGCTGAAGAAGGCAGAGGCTGCTCAAAGGCGTAAGATGCAAGCGGAGAAGGCAGCTAGGGAGTCTGAGGTTTGCCTTTTATTCTATGGTCAATTTTCCTTTTTCCTCGAGGACGATTCATCTATTTTCTTTTCTTTGCTTTGAATTTTGTAGGCTGAAGCAATCAGGAAAATATTGGGTCAGGATTCTAGTAGGAAGAAACGGGAGGATAAGATTAAGAAACGCCAAGATGAATTAGCACAGGTATTGAGAACTCCACTAAAATCCAATCTCTTTTATATCATGTTAATGTGGGACGCAAATCAAGTCAACAGTCACGGGTTCCAACAAAAATTTTGTAATTTTTTAGGTTTCCACTTACTTGGATCTACGAACCTTCGTTTAGTTTTGGGATTAATATTTGTCTCATGCAGGAGAAGGCCACCAATGCCATGACACTTGCGTCGAACACCGTCAGATGGGTAATGGGTCCCACTGGGACAGTTGTAATATTCCCTAAAGATGTAGGTCTGCCTTCCATATTTGATCCAAAGCCATGCAGGTATGAATTTCTTCTCACAGATCCAAACTTGAATGTTAGCGTTCACCCACAAATGATGTAAAATCTTCTATTACTGTGTTTAGCTACTTGTGCACATCTAATTTTCTTTTTGGCTGATGGTTTCATACTTTGGACTTTCAGTTATCCTCCTCCACGTGAGAAATGTGCGGGTCCTTCATGTACTAATGCATACAAGTACCGCGATTCCAAGTCAAAACTTCCATTGTGCAGTCTGCAGTGCTACAGGGCAATACACAACAAACAGATGCAGCCCGTATCAACCTGCTGATGCTGTGGACAAGCTTTCCTTAATTTGTGATGGGAGGGTGTTTTTGCAAATCTGATGCACAGTGCTTTAGCCCAAATTAATGTGAGATATTGCCGAATGATATTCAAATACAATTTTTTTTTACTTGGTTGAAAAAATGATCAGTCAATTGGTCCCTGCACTTAGTTTTGCTCTTGTTTGGGTAGGAAGGATATGATCTGAGTCATCATCATCATAATTATCAAAACTTCTCATTAGATACTCTCATTTTAAGGCACATTTAACTTGGGAGTTGCACTAGCAATGCTCATGTCTACAGTGCTGATGCCCTAGCAAATGATGTTGAGCAACATCTCATGGAACTGGATGAATAACCAAAAAAAAAAAAAATTGCTATTGGAATGCTTGTTGAACAATTGTAAAACTAAGTGCTTCTATAACAAAGCAGTTCTAGGGTGTGCAAATTCGTTCACCAACTGATAGACTTGCTAGGGGCTTTTATATATGATTTGGCATGGTATTGCTTGGCAGAGATCCAGAAGACAGGCATGATTGACAGATACAAAGTCTAGATCAGATACCAATGCTCTTTTTCTTTACTTGCAACTGTACTGCCGTTCAAGTCCAATCCTAGATGCATTTTGTTTGCCTTGAGAATAATCCATGCTGATCCATTTCTTGGTGTTTGGTGGGGACATAAATTAGAAAAAGAAAAATCCCTCTTAGAATTTCCAAAGTTAGCATAGAAGTGTTTTCCCATTTTTGTAACTTAATGCTGTCGTACATGTGTAACTTACTTCCATCATTCTGTTTTCTGCTTCTCATTTGTCCACCCCTTCCAGGAAACTGGAATTTTGTTTTCTGTCGAGTGAGCTTTCAAACAGGAAAAAAGTTTTCCCACTCAATGTTCTAAGTTGGGTTACAGTATAGGATTCACCTGACACAAGCACTTTTGACACGTTTTTTGTTTTTCCTTCCAAGCAATTTTTGACAGAGAAAAGGATGTGATCTTGTTCATTGTTGTCGTCGTCGTCATCATCATCATCATCAAAGCTTTATCCCAAAACTGCATAAATTTAGTTGCTTAGCCCATCTACAATCCAAATCAAAACCAATTGATCAACACTGCATAAATACAAACCCGCTGCTATATATATTATTAATTAATGTGCAAATCATGATATAATATTACAGTTGTTCCGTTCCCTTCGGAATCCAATTGTAATTCCGTGTTTCAAATCTGTAATGGCAATTTAATGGAAAGCACTCATCCAACATCCCCACATATATCAATCTACAAACCCATAGAACCCAAGTCATGTCCACTAGATTTCAAAAACTTCTTAAGTAGAAGAAACACAATAGCAAGAGTCAGTCCAATGGCAGCCCACGTAAACAAGCGATCATTTGAAGGCTTTGGAGCTCTCACCCCAGCCCTCTGTTGCTCCTCCATTGAGTCAACGGCTGGCACATTTCTCGATACACTCAATCCTGCAGTAAAGCTGACTCTCAAGGGACCCGCATTAGCATTCAAACGGACCTCTTGCACATCTGCAGCAACCATTTCATTCGCTTCTGGGTTTGGATGGTCCTCTCCAGCAGCTATTTCATCACCGTGTTGAGGACTAATTTGGGCTTCACCCTCACTGTTGGTTGAGTGTTCATCAGAGGTCTGCTGAGGGCTGAGCTCAGGAACTGGGGGTGCTCTGCTTACCATATACTGGTGAATCTGTGACACAAGAGGCTTGTAAGTGTAGGAGCTACATGGAGTCAATCAAAAGACACCCAAATAGAAAATTTATGTAAAAATGCAAGCATACCTCATCAATTAGTTTTTGACGTTCAGGAGTCCCAAATTTTGGGGCTGCTTCACGAGATTTAATGGCTAACACACGTCTTTCTTCCTTCTTATAATCAAGGGAGCCAAATGCACCACCTGGGTTGGTGGGCATGAATGCAATCATTGCTACTAAAGCAGTTCGAACTGCCAGCAAAAGTTGTATGTTAGGCTGGTGAATTTGTCAACTTTTCAGTATAAACAATACCATAGTATTATAATGAATTTACAGCCCCACACACAACCTTGTAAGTAAAAAATTATAGATGCTTACTTGCAAAAAACTACACAAATTTTCAGCTCATTTGCTTCGTACCGAAGATCATTGAGCCCTGTATGGGAGCTCAGAAAATTCTTCCTCAAAATGTTTCCTTAAAAATATTTATATTGTTTGGTAATTGTTTAAAACAAAAACAAGAACATTAGAATATCTCCTTGAGAAAATGTTTTCGATTAAAAACTTTCTAAGCATACATGGAGGACCTGAAATTAAAGATTGGAAGCAGTGCAATTCACATTCATGAACAAGAATATCATAAGGTAAGAAGTTTACCACTCCATGACGGCTGCCAATGTTCAGGGTGATAATTTGATATACTTAGACATATCTTAGTTTGTGTTTCAAAACGACCATTTGGCTGATACAAAGTCAATAGCAATAAATAAGTACTCCAAGAAAATAATATATCAACAAAAAAGTATTCTAACAAACCTCATCAAATACATAGACCCATGTGAATTAGACATGTGGCCCTGCTTGGTACACTACAAATGTTTTGCAATGCAAATGGTTTGCGACGAATGACTTACTATTGCTTGGTAACCATTGGAAAATTTCTTGCGAATCTTTTTTGTGATTGGTCGAATCTTGCAATAAAAAAATTCATTGTGATTTTGCAAATGATTTAAGCAATTTTTGTGCCGCAAACCATTTGCTAAAATTTTTAAGAATGTAGGCAATCTATGCAAATTTTTTGCAATGCAAATCATTTGTATTGTGTAACCAAACACCAATAAGATTGATTTCAGAAAATTATTTGCATTTGCAAATGATTTGCAGCATACCAAGCAGAGCCGTAGATGCAACATTATTTGGTAATAAGAATTAGGTCATTACAGTTAGCAACATAAATGACGGAGGCTGGAATGGATATTCGGCAGGTAACTGGATTCGTCCATGATAGATTCCTCCTTCGAACTCAGTATCAGCAGGGCCCCTGATTGCGAATTGCCACTCAAATATATTATCCTGACCACATTTAATCAAAATCAGTTGGATTCTAAAGAGAACAGACAGATTTCATTAATAAGTTTAACTACACTACATAGGAAAGTGCATGTAGAGACACAAGTACAAGTTTTTGATAAAAGAAGGTAAAATATGAATACATTACAATTTGCCACATGTTTATGTGCATTTCATTCATCATGAAGTAAGGTTGGCACAATGTAACAGAAGAGTGATCATGTACACTCCTTGAAATCTAAGGCTGGAAAACTGTTGATGTCCAATTGCTAGATTAGACATGTAGACATACTCGTGTTAAAGCATCATTAATCTACTCTTACTACCTTATGTGTCATTTATGTCCTTCTAGGCCTTCCTCATACCCTTAATAGAACTTTCAACCTCTCTAAACTGCTGCTTCTTACTGGTGTCACCATTAGCCTCTGTTTTATGCACCCAAACCATCTCAATCGCCTTTCTTTAGTATATCCCCTATTAGGGGTCATTCCAAGACCTTGGACGCACGTTTCTAATTTTTATCCTTCCCAGTCCTTGCACACATCCATCTCTCATTCTATCAATTATTGTTCGCCCAACATTTTGTCTGCTTCATTAGGTAGCAATGGCACAAAGTCACCTAGAAACTATTCAAAAACTCATGCACGCTAATCGACTAACTGGCCTAGCACCTTGTTTTCTGTTCCGAGTTCTCCTATGGTCAACCAGACAAGTTGTTTTAACTATCAAACCATATGAAAGAAATACAATCCAGCAAAAAATCAATTTTCAATGTCACCTCAACCTAGAATCCTAAACTATTTACCTCAAAATCCTAAAGGCATCACAATGAAATTGTTAACACAAGACCGACTTGTTCTCCTAGACCGAAAAGTAGAGACAACACCATCAGAGTCAGCGATACTTAGCTCCTTGGAGTCCTGTCCCCAACTCAACACTCATTGCCATTAACAATCAAAACCTTCTTGTGTAACCACTATTCAGACCCTACACAAAGTCCAATACTCTGAAAACGATTTCTTACAAAAGCACAAAAAGAATGAATGAACAATTGGTCGAAAGTGCTGTCCAATCATGCCAATGCTAGATATACAATTTCAATTCAGCATAATACCATTTTTCCCTTTGTTTTGAGTACACCAAAAAACAATCCCTAAAGCACGCTACCAAAGAACATTATTTTCAAATATTTTTACTTGATCTAGAACAATACTTCACCCTAATTCATTGAACTACAAACTCCATTTTCTAATCAAAGCCACCGAATTTTGGTAGCATACCATCATACTTCATCACAATCAACCCCACCAATGACTAAGATCCATAACCATGCATTTGTCTTCACAATGGCTCCATGCAATCTCAAAAATAAATCCTAGGCAGAGTGAGAACTAATAATGGATTTGGAAAATTAAAATACAGGTTGGTTCCCAATATTAATAATGCAATCGGTGAGATACGCAAGAAGATAAAGTAGAAAAAGTAATTCATTTTAAATTAGCAATTATACACGGTAAAACTGCTTACTCTCAATCTTAATTCTCAATTCTCAACAACAATATGTCAAATATCAGATCCCAAACTAATAATTCAACAAAACCTAAGTTTTCTGTATGATGGATTTATTTCCTGATTGAAGATAAGTACACAATTCTAATTTTTCCACAAAACTTCCATATCATCTTAGATCAGCATTTTGATGTGTCCACATTGATCAATCGATATGGAACCCTAGTTATGTTCTACAGAAGAAGAAGAAAAAGGAAAAAAAAAAAAAACCCTTCTGTTCACACCACCAAGAATTAGAGTCTAAATATTTTATCCCCAAAGCGATTTTTCTAAAAATGACAGTTCCAAAATCAAAATAAATAAATAAACTAATCAAATTGAAATAGTAAGTATCCAATTGTAATTTTTCCATGAAATTTCCATATCATCTTAGACCAGCATTGATCAATATGGAACCCTAGTTATGCTCTACAGAAAAAAAATCTAGCCTTTTGTTCACACCAACAAGAATTGGAGGCTTAGAATTTTCTTCCACTACTGATTTTTTTTTTTCTAAAAATTACAATCTCGAATGTCAAAATAAATAAATAAATATTAAAAAGCAACCCCTAATCAAATTGAATTAAAAAGAGAAAATTGTCTTGGCTTGAAACCCTAGAAATCAAAAGATAGAAAATTTAGGGTTGAGATTTTACCTCCAGAGGTAGACTCATGAAATCATCGGAAGGGTTGGTTTGCATCTCCTTCAATTCCTGGAGAATCCTCTTCACCCCTGGATTCTTCATATTGTACTTCTCTTCCGCCATGGCGTAAATTAGAGGCAACGGCGTACGATAAACACCTAACTCTAACTCTAACTCTAACTCCCACCGATGTATGTATATATGTATAATTCAGAACTTTTTAATTAAGAGAGTTCAGAGAGAAGAAGAGAACATGAGAAAGAAATCGTTTGCTTCTGTGACTTAACATCGCAGAAATGACCTAATATCAAAGAAGAGAGAGATTTAATATTGTACACGTGTCTTCAGTTGAAGTTGACACGTGGCGATGATTAGATCTAACGCACTTGATCTGTAGCCTCATTTTAATCTATCTGACACGTGTTTCTTTTTTATTGGCTCTGTCGAGTCACATTTCCGTACTATATTAGCTACCTCCACGCATCTCCCAATAGCAATTTTGCGGAGTGGATCCATTTAGGAGAGAGAATTCGGACTCCATTTAGGACGGTCAATGAAACGGGTTGGTATCCCATTTGGGATGGATTGGATCATCCGATCCGATAATCTAGGATCCAACAAGAATCCCTTTTGAAAAGATTTTAGATGGAATTTGCATTGATCGGTGTCACAAATCATAATTGAAAAATATTTCTATAAAAATAAAATAAAAAATTGATTTTTTTTTTAATATTAAATTGAAGAGTTAGGTGGCCATCATTTTCAAATACTTTGACTCTGATCCACACCGTGAAGTCTATAGGGCTATGGTGTTATTTTGCCAAAAAGGCAATCTGTATTAGGCTCAACAGCACTAGAAATCTTAAGAAAGTCACGTTTGAATAAAAAACACGGCACAGGTGTCCATGACCCAATTCTATGGACTTATTAGGAGAAAAAAAAAGATTTATTTTTCACCCTTAATTTTTAATTAAAAAACACACATTAAAATATTATTTATTAATCTAAAAAATAAAATAAGTACTGAAACTTATAAACTCTAAATCTAAGTGCTAAAAAAAATTATTTATTTAGATATTAAGATAATACTGAATTCATTATAATTAAGTGCTAAATTCATATAATCATGTGGTAAATTTATCCTTAAAATCATATTATATATTGTTTGCATGTTTCAAATGCTTATTTCTTATCAAACACAATAAAATATATTATTTTTTATAAAATTTAAATACAATTCATTTTTAAATAATAAATAATATTAAAATTTTCAATTTTTAAATAATAATTTTTATTTATAAAATCCCACAAATTTTAATATTAAAAACAATAATGCCATACAAGTCATCAAAATTTGAAATCAACATTTTCATATAATCCATTAAAATTGAAAATCAACATTTTTATACCTAACAAAATACCATTATTTCATATATTTACACTATTAAAATGATTTGTAATATGATCTTATTAGGTATTCATAAATGTTTATTCAGATTGTCCAAACAACTCTTCCACACCAAGATAAGTATTTCCACCATTAGTTACTTCGAGAAGAATATCTTCATTATCGTATTGATGAAAAAGTTCATCAATTATCCAAATTTTACAAAGAAAATTATGAATTCTCATGCATGCAATCACTATATCTCTCTGAGTAGGAAAAAAATATGATGCCATCCTTTTTAAAATTGGGAACCGCGCATTCAAAACTCCGAAAGCCCTCTCAATTATATTTTTCAGTATAGCATGTGTATAATTGAATATTTTCTCCTTGCATCTAGGACGTCCACAACGAAAATCAAGTAACCAATAGTGCATATTGTGATATGGTGCCATAAAATCTCACGTGTGCGTGTAGACAATATCAACCAAATGATATTTATCTACATTAAAATGAATACATCATTAAATAAGAAATATATATAGATATTATATTTATTACTAATAAAACTATAAGAAATACTAATAATATCAGATGAATGTATTAAACATTTGTTTGTAGGATCATGGATAGTCTTCATTACGACCCTTAAATCATGCATCACTCCTTCCCATCCAACTTGCACGTATGTAAATATTATATCAAAATTATAAATAGTCATTAGATTTTGATAGCATTCAAACATTCCTTTTCCCCTTCCCTTGTGAGGAATTTGTCTATCTGATGGAATGCAAACATGGATGAGTGTTCTATCAATCGCACCAAGAACACTCTTGTTAATTAATTAAAAAAGTACATTACTATTGGTAAAAATATAAACATAAATATATACCATCATGGGTAAAATGTTAAATACCTTGAATATTTGTCAAAGATATTGAAGAGTTCGAATTTCTTCCATTGATTGATCAAAAGATGATGATAGGATTATTTCTTTGGAAAAGTACAACATAGCTAATAGAACCTTATGAAAATACCTGTGGATTGTTTGCAATGAATGTTGAATTTGATTTTTTTATTCGTCGATACTGATAATTATGACTTATTCTCATAAGAAACATTGGAATCATCTCTAGTATTTTCACATGTCTACTATCCACAAATCATCATCATTCTTAAAATAAATTATAAAAGTTCACAAATGACTCATTTTTCATTATTAATGACTCATAACAGTTTGATGAAGGACCATTTAAGAATTCATTTACAAATTGTGTACCGTAAGTATTGATACATTGATTGCATCTCAAGTGATAGATTGCTATCCACTACGTTCCAATATGAATTTCAATATTAATATTTTTAGAAACATCTGTTGTTGTGATGTCATATTCATTATTGCATAAATGATTTGCATACTTATAAAAAGTAATACGATAATCAAATATCCATTCAAAATAAAAGTGGTTTTAATATTCAAGTCTAAAGAAACTCATTTAAAATAAGTACCCTAACATGTCATAAATAATCAAACAAACAATTAGATGTTCCGTCAAAAACAAAAAAATCACAAAACTACTAGTAAGATATCATATATCAAAGTCTATGATAAGTGAATAACATTAAATCATGACAACCATACTGTTAGATCAGCTAATTCGATCGAAATTATTATATACTCCTTTCCTTTAACAAATGCATTAAGAGCAATAATTTAGAGGTATCCTTATTTTTCCACCGTCGCTATTTCATTCAAAGATTTTATATAGTCTTGTATCAAGGGTTTGTATCTTTTATAAGAACATCAATAAGTATTTGAATATTTTTTTGAAAACCATCTCGATCGTTTTTTTTTAAGACATTTTTTAAATGATGAAATATCCACGTTTTGTTAAAGAGTTGATACATTTGAAACATTCTGTCCTAAAGATCTATTATCTAAATTTTGTGTTTTAAACTCATAAAAATTTTGTGATCCTTTCCAACTTTAGATGATATATCCATGGGCAATCCTTTTCTATGTAGACTCTATCCAATATCTCCCGTGGCATTGTACATTTAAATAATGTACATAACTTACATGCAAATATCAATGACTTATAATAATATTTTTTTATATCTGAATATTTCTAAAACATATTCGAATCATATTGAAGTGAATCCACATATAATATTCTCAAGAATTAGAAATATGTAGTAAAAATATAAGTTTAAACATGTCTTTAAATAGTCATTTCATTATTCATTAGTCCAATGAATGGTATTTGTTTCTGTATTGTATCCATGACCCGTGCAAGTTGTAAGTCGCATCCAAATTTCATATTGCTTCTTTTGATAATCCCATTAATTTTTTAGTTGCATTTGCTTTAAGGTAGTCAAAATTTTCTTGTTCATTTTAATTATAATTTTAGTCCATGACTAGGATTTTAGAGTCCTCCCCCCATCGTTCTTCCTTCACGGTTAACTTCATCAATACATAGATCAATAAAAAAATTTATTATTTCATTATATTGATAATCAAGGTAATATTATTTGTAGGATCCTCTGATAACGCTCATTTGATCCTTGATGTTCGCAACGATCCTTTGAGATGAGCTTTCACGTATTTTGTGGCTTTCACATTATTATAAGGCTTTGCAAGGAAACACTCAAGAACTTGATCTTTTAGTAGTAATAAAACCCAACAAATTTCATCTACCCCTTACTTGATCATCAAGGAAGCAAAGAAAAATAAAAATAAAACTCTTCATTAACTTGGGAATGAAAATAAATTTCATAAACCTTGACATTTTTACATATTGCACAAAACTAGGTCTATTCTTGTCTTGTCCAAGCTTTGTTGGTAGTAATACTACTTTTCTGATATCTCCATGGTATTCAAATTGTTATCTTAATTGATGCTAAATTATATCTTTAGGTAAATTCTTCATATTACTTTCACCTGTATGAGAAAGTATGATAGTCATGGCTCAACAAACTTAAAAATACTTGAAATCAATAGAATACCTCAAAGAATCTAAGAATCCATCAATGAAGTGAAATTTTAATATCGACAAATATTTTCATAGGATGCATAACATTCCATTATGCAAATATGATTGAAAATATGATATAAAGCAAAAACAAAATAGATGCCTAAAAGTAGGCACAATTTGGATAATCATAAAAAATCATACATATTAATTTAAAAAGAGAAAATTAAATAAATTTAAACCAGGCTAGAAAGAAGGTCCATTGGTAGATCACAAATGACAACAAATAAATACATACCCTATAACAGTGGATGTTTTCACCTTTATAGCCAGAACAGCAACATACATATACTTTATAACGATAGATAAATTCGTCGCTATAACCATTGATAAATTCGTTATTGATGCTACTTTTGTTGTTAAATTTATAAAGATGACTGAGACAAAAATGGATTTTTTCTGTCGTAGTAGGTTGTAGTGGCGAATTTCCAACCCTATAGTGGCTATGGACCTTTTTCTTGTTGTGCGCCTCTACGATAACATGTTTTCTCTTCGGGAGTCCTATGTTAGAATTATATAACGTGTGGCCCATTGACCTCACGATTTTATGGTTTATTTGCACAATAATTCTATATAAATAAAAGATATCAATATTAAAAGGATCTCAAATTCATTAGAATTAGTTAGTAAGAAACCTTAATGGATAAGAATCTTACTAAAAGAAGATCTCTAAGCCCTCAACCTGCATCTATAAAAGAGGATCGCTGATCCCATATTGGTAAAGAACTGAAATGTGGAAAATGCACATAAGTAGAGAGTTATAAAAAAGTGATATTCATCAATCATTAGAACCCTATCTGATCCACATAAAGAGAAGGGAGAATGTGATTCTAGAAAGTGAATGATTAATTTAAGGCTTCGATGAACATGTGGAATGTGGATTGTAAGGCACACCACCAACGATTTTATATCAACGACTTCATGATGGCATAAGGTAAGTAGCATCAACTCAATTTAAATTGTATAAATAATGTACTTAAGGTATGTGATAGATTATATCCTATTGGGAATCATAATTTATTAAAGTTATGTTTAAGATTTTGAATGCATAAAATCTAACATCCCAACCCAAACAATTGGTTCAAATACGTCTTCCCATCCTTCACAGTTGCAGTTGATGCCAAACAATGCATGGGACCCAAGAACTTCCCGACAACCCTAACTATCTCTCATTCATCCAAACTCTCAACCAATCTCTCAGAAGGGTACTGTTTTGATGATGAGCTATTGTACCACTCTTTATGAATAAATAATGGGTTTTTGATGATATATAGAAGCTCGTCGTTTACCCCAACCTTCCATACTAGTTTTCACATCTGTGATGTAAGCATTTCCCTCGACATCCATTGCCACATCATCTGTAAAAGATTTTTCGTCACCTGCACCATGAAATAAGATTTCAATGAAAATGATGCTTAGTAGATGTCAAATAGAATATCCAATAAACAAAGATGAAATCTTCAAAAGACAAGGTTTATCGAATAATGATACAGGTTACCAATAGAAAACTTGAGAACACATAGGATTCAATAGGATTGATTCTAGAGATGTTTAGGAAAAAGTAATTTACGATTCCAGCTAGCTTACTACTCATTTTAATTACCAAAGCGTGAATGATAATGAATTTGGAGGTTTTCAAAGTGCCTATTTCGCAGATTTAAAGTGACAGCCTGTGAAATAGTCACTTTGTTCTAAAAAAATTTTAACGAAAACTTGATTCTTTACATTTAGGTAGATAAAATGAATAGTGAGTCAAAATCGTAAATAACTCATTTTCAGCTCACAAAATAGTATTTCACCCTTGATTCTAATTCAAGTCCCATTTAGTTCGAACAAGAATTAATTCATCACTAATGCTGAAATGGCATTTTGGAGGTGACAAACATGACATTTTGACATGGTGGTGTGCACATAACCGTAGAAGTTTTTCTTGAGATACGATTAAAAAAAATCTATAGTTATGTGCACACCACCACATTAAAATGTCATTTTTGTCACCCAAAAATGTCGGGAAAGGGTCCTTTGTGGTACCATTATGCTATAGTTCCTTGTAGTGCCCTTTTAATAGTGGAAAGCCAATGTTGGAAAATAAAATATAACCCAACAATCATGTAATGATCATGATTTAGGTTAGATTTGAAAAAAACAAAAAGATTCATTTTTAAACTTAATCGAATAGGTTGAAAAAAAACCATCAGTTTTGTTTATTTTTAAAACAAGTAAGACCAAAAATTATGAACGACAAAAAAAAAACATAATTTTTTATTCGCTATTATAGAAGGTGGCTGTGCAAAAGCAAATGTACCGTAAAGGACTTACTTGTAATTTAAAATATTAATTAAAAGGTTTTTAAAGATTAGAACGTAAAAGGATAATTAATTTTGCAATCATGAAAACTAATCAACCTAGTTATAGGGATGTGGGATTTGCGATTTTCTTTTTCATTTTTTCCAAAATGACCCCGATTATATTAAATTTAAATATAAAAGTGGGGATACTTGTGGAATCCAAATTTTGGTGTTAGGCAACTTCTACTCCACCTTCTCTCACTTTAATAACTAGAAGGTGGCATTGCAAAATCAAATATTTATAATGTAAAATTTATTGAAAGGGATTTTTTAAGTAGTAAAAAAGATATTTTTGTAATTTTGAAAAATTAACCAAGGGGAAGTTGCAATGTTATTGGTTTTTAACCAAATTGACCTTGATTATATTAAATTTAAATATAAAAGTAAAAGCATGTATAGCAACTCAAATTTCGGTGTCGACCACTTCTACTCCACCTCCTCTCATTATAATAGTAATAAAAATAAATATTAATTACAGTCCAGAGTACGTGTGACCGAACAAATGGTCCAACAGGTCAATAAAATCTGTTCAACTAAAGCCCCATGGATTTTTGTGAATTTTATGTTTTATATAGAGATATTTATGAAAAAGTCACCAACTTTTGATGAATTTATAATTCCGAGTCACTGTTCATTTTAATAATCAAAACGTGAATGATAACAAATTCAGAGGTTTTTAAAGTGACTATTTCACATGTTTAAAAGTGGCAATTGTGCAAGTTTAAAGTGGCTAATTGGAAATTGTCACTAAACCTGCGAAATAAGCACTTTAAAACTATTGAATTCGTTAATGAATTTATTTTTTTTTAACGAAAACATAATCATTCATGTTTTGTTAGTTAAAATGAATAATTAGCCGAAATCATAAATAACTCATTTTCAACTCGCGAAATGGTAATTCACCCTTTCATATAAATAAATATTGTTAATTTATGAAAAAATTATAAACATTTTCAAATTTTTTAGTAACTATAAATCGATCAAGGGTTGCTTTGGGTCAAACTAATTTGAGAAAATTTTAATTTTTAAAACATTTAACTTACTTGATATTTGATAAAAATAAATATAAAATAAATAGAAATCTCCCCCCATAGACCATGGTATTTTTCAAAGATTAGTCCCGGCAATACTTGCACATCACACGCACCAGGTAAGTGAGGGTGCACTCTTGCAGGTGGTCCCTAAGGAATTAATGCTCATACTAGATATCGAACTCACGACCTACCAGCATTAACTGCCATTAACCCCCACCCACAGTTCACCCACAATTTCTACATTTGATAAAATACACTCGAAAATTATTTTTATAATGATTTTTGAAATAATCCAATGTTTTTAAAGGTCCATGGGACCTACACTCCACAATTGTTATATATTAAAAACTCTTTAAAGTAAAGATTAAGGAAGAATCATAAAAGCAATTGAATAAGATGCTTCAAACTTGTATTGTATTTGATATAATGCCTACAATTAATAATTAGTTACTAACATTTTTAATTATTCAATATGAAATATTTCTTTTTTGCTGAAAGAAAAATCATATATATTCATCCTTTATACCATTAATGAGAACTTCTATTGGCACACCAAATTTTACTTATTACACCCCACAACGAAATTTAAAAATTCAAACAATTATGAAGGTGAAAATCATTCTCTCCCTTTAAGGAAAGAATATTAGGTCAAGATATTTCCTTTTCTTCGAGGAAGAGACAAAGTGCGAAGTGGAAAAGATCAACATCAAGAGGTCGGTGTAGACAATAATTGTATATGTCAACTTCTTCTTTTTTATGGGTTATTGAGGAAAGTTTCAATTCATATTTTATTTAATACCTTGTGCAAGTATTAAGAAGAAAATTTTGGCATGAAAATGTTAATTACTATTTAAATGGCTTGTGATAAACTTTAGTTGTCCAATAAATAAAAAAAGATAAACTTTAGTTGGAGTACAATAAGTAAAAGTTGGGGTGCCAATAGAATGTCTCTTATTAATATATCGAGCCAATACATTGAATTAAATTATATTGATTTATACTTGAGAAAAAGAAATTATATTGATTTTTTTAATCTTAATTTTATGTTATATATTCTATTTAAAAATTCTCAACCTTCTCAAAAAGCAAATAGGAGGTTTTATTTTTCTTATTCGCATAAAAATTAATTTATTTTAATTTAATATATTTATTTCCTTAATTATTGACATATTATTCGAATCTTAAATTAACCACAACACATGTCTCGTTGATGCCTTGAAAGACGCTAACTTTATTAACTTAGTAATATTTCAAATCTTACTAGGCATCGTTGAACCCATATAGATTGTCTCATTAGAAATCCAACAACACACCCTTCTAGATTTTATGAAAAAATTTAGAAGAAAAAAGAAAATTTTCTTTTGAACTTAATCAAAAGTGTTGAAAATGGACAGCTATAGAACTCAAATTTCAAAAGTGAAAATTAACTTCTTTTTTCAATTTTCTTTCAAAATTCTTAGAAATTTATCCTCTACAATTTCATATTCATGGATGTCACAAGATGATGCGGTAAGGAAATTTTTCTCATTGAAATAAGTAAGAAAAATGTTTTTTTAATTATTTTAATTAATATATTAATTTTATTAATTACTGTGGTGCCTCTATCATATTATAGGAAGACTACGTTATATAAAACTAATAATTTCCCACAACACACTTATATGTAGGTAAAACTTTGAAAAAGGCTAGCTTTACATGCTTAGTAAGATTTTAATTCTTAGTAAGGGTTGTTGGGCCATATGGATTATTACATTGGAAATCTGACATCCCATAGTTTTCTAGATTTTAAAATCAACGTGATGAAATTGACTACTACAGAACTCTCAAATTTAAAATCGATATTAGAAATGCCCCATATTTTGATCAATATTAAAGAGACCCCTTTGTTTTTTAAAACAATTGAATCCCTCTCTATTAATGGAAATTTAGGTTATGTAAATTAATAATTACCTAAAGCACTCCTCTCTGTTGTACTTTGAAAGTAGTTAGCCTTACTAACTTAGTAAGATTTTACTAAGGGTTGTTGCATCACATGAATTATCTAATTGGAAATCCAACCACACAGCCTTCTAGAGTTTATGGAAAAACTTAGATTGAAAGAAATAAAAATTGGTAAAAAAATATCTTTTGAACTTGATCAGGGGTGTTGAAAATGGACGGCTACGGAACTCCAAATTTAAAATTAAATTTCAACATTGAAAATTAACTTCTTCTTTATATCAATATTCTTAATCTACAACCGTGTGGGGGCATCAGATCATGTTTTTGAATGCAATAAGGAAAGTTTCCTCGTTGAAATTAGTACAAAAAGTGTTTTTCTAAAATTTTAGACTTTAGAGGAAAGCTTCTTTCTAAAATTTTAAACTTATGAGCATAGTGACAAAAGTCTGCAATTTTTTGAGAAAAAAATTCACAATTTTAATAGTTGCCAATTAAACCACGATTTCTTCAAAAAAAAATCATGATTAATCGACAACTTCTTGAAAAATTATAGATTATTTTTGTTTTTAGCATTTTTAAGTATATAAGTATTATTTTTTTCATTTAATATATAAAATACAATTTTCATTTATATTTTTTTAATTCACACTTAAAAGAATTATTTTTATTTTTAACTTATCCAGACTTTACAAACTTTTGCCGGTATTTTACATAGTTTTCTTTTTCTGAATTATTCTAGAATCCTGACTTTGTCATTATGCTTATGAGAAAAATTCATAGTGGACACTTCACTCTCCTCATTCTTACATTTTTATTACAAAAACTCCTTTGGAGTTTTGTCTACTCTAAGAAAATCATACTTTATGAAATTTGTTACTCAACAAACCTTGGTGTGGGACCCACATCATTTGAAAATATTAAATACTTATAACACCTTCAATTCTTTAAATCAATCACCTATTATAATCTCTTTCCTCTCAACAATGATTCTTTCTCCTAAAATCATGGATCATGTCCAAAATTTTTTTTTTTTAATCTGAATTTTTCCCTGAAATTTGAGCATTGTGATTTTGAATTGCCAATGTGGTCATGTAAGCCCAACGATCCCTTTTGGGGAGAGAATAGATATTGAAAGGATAGAGGATGTAATAAATATTAAAGGTGTTATAGATATTTAATCTCTTAAAATGATGTGAATTTCATTCCAAAGTTTGTTAAGTAACAAATTAACTTGATAGGTCTACTGGTAAATCTTTCAACTTTAAATTGACGAAATATTTCCAATCCCAAATTCATTTATCAATGAGATGCCACCTCAAGGCAAAATCTACTAATGCTCAATTGTCATCATGAAATTGAAACTTTTGGATTATATATGTTTATGTTATAACATCACAACTAATATAAGTTCATAGTGAGAGATATGAACACATGCAATCAATAGATTAATTTATTTAAATTTTTTAATGATAGATTAACATCTCACATAAAAAGATTAAGATTCAAGATTAAAACTCTCTCTAAGTACTATAAAACAAATAATTTTAAATAATAGGAAAAGAGTTTATAAGAAATACTAAAAAACCTTGCAAGTTTGATAGAAAGCTATCATTAGGCGCTACTACAAAAAAAAAAAAAAATTTAGACATCACCTTTTTTTAAATAGACATCGATTTGTGTAAAACGAAAGTCTTAAGTGTATTTTTGGCATCGGGGGAGGTGTGCGAAATTTCGTAAGACATCGATAAAAAATGATGTTGAAAGTCTCAGACTTAATATATCAATCCCATAGGCATTGGATTTTAAGTGATATCTAAAGTCTTCTTTGTACTAGTGAGGTAACTTCAAAGGTTGGAATAACTATCATTATTACAAACAACTCAATTATTTTAATCATAGTTAAAAAATTTAATATAATATTTAATAGTTCAATTGAAATGCATGCGCATTTTGCTAGTTGTACACATGTGAAATTTACGTTTTATGAGGTATTAACCTCTGAAAACATATATTTATAAGTGTAATGATTTTCTAAGGCCCCCTTTTGACACATGCCCCATCTCAAATTCATTGGTCATTTGCCTCAAGATATGTGAAATCATAAATCTTTTTCTTGTGTATCCTGAGGCAAATGATCTACGATTAAGTGATGGGTGCGTAGGGGAGCGTGTGTCAGATGGGGGATGTCATATTATCACGACTCTATATGTAATCCATCACAAAAATAATCTATTTTGAAAAAGAGTCGTGATTTTCAAATGCCCCTCTAAAATACGCTCTCTGATCTGACATGAGTTAGAACCATAGATTTTTTTCCTCGGGATACATACATGTATATCCCCATAAATATGTATAGTTGTGTCTCCTGAGGAAAAAACCAATGGCAATGGTTCTAGCGCATGTCAACAAGCATATGGAGGGGAGGGGAGGGGAGGGATTAAGAAAATCAATTTTCTTTAAAATGGGGTGTGCCAAAACCATAGACTTTATTCATCGGGATGCACAACCACAAGGCACATATACACAACTACACAAATTTATAGGGATGTGTGGTTGTGTATCCCAAGAAATAAAGTCTGGTTCTGACAATCTCCACATCACGGAATTGATTATGACACGTGGGAGTCATATTATCACCACTCTTTGTCAAAAGTATTTGGCTTGTACTTTGAAACATGCCTCAGTGTACAATTGTAAATACAATGATTTTAATCAGTTAAAACGTATAAGAGTCCTGACAATATGACTCACCAGGTGGTATACTCAAATGACTCCATGACGTGAACAAGTTTGGGAACCCTAGATCTGTATGTCTCAGGATACATTTTTATTTTATAGGAAAGTGCAATTGTGTATCCCGATGCATACAAATCTATGATTCCCGAACATAAAAGTCATTTGAATATGCCACGTAACGAGTCATGTTATCACGACTCAATGTATAAACAAAAGAGTGCTGATATTCTAAATAGAAAGTCTTCACTCAGTCCGCTGATGTGTCATGGACACCGAACCATAGATCTGTCTACTCGCGATACACAATTGTGTTATGAGGATTTACATTTCTATATCCGGAGAAAACAGATCTATGTTCCATGTCCACCTCAGCCGAGTGTGGACTTTCTAATTCGAAAATTAATATTCTAAACAAAAAAATATGCGGCATGCTGCTGTTGTCTGAATTTTAGGTTGGGGGTTTTATAACATGTGAACTTAGCCTACCGATCAAAAGACGTTCCTCAAGATTTAACGGTCCAGATCAACAAATTAGCGTGAGTCGCATAACAGTAGAAAGATTTAACGTAAAGAAGATGAGTGGTGGTGGACTGCTGGAGTGACCTCAACATTGTATCTCATATCTCAATATTTTGAGTGGTGCTTTTTCATTCGTACAACGAATAAAAAACAAAAGCATCTACGATTCCTACGTACCTCCGTCTCAGAAAAGTGAGATATGAGGTACATCTTGAGTTCAGTTCAGGATTATTCAAAAAAAATATTTGACTTTTACCTGTGCCGCTGAGCTGTGCGAGAAACAACCGTTGCCATGTCGTCAAATCGTTCGCCGCTACTGCACCGAATAAATTTCCCATGACTTCGGCACTCACATCTAGAAAGCCTTAAGGATTGCCAGCAAAGCGTTTCCTGTCAAATCAGAATCTCTTACAACTAGTTCTTCATCCAACACCATCTCTGGAGAATGATTGGCCAGTACGGGAATCTGACCCACACCACCTTCCAAGAATGACATGAGGAAGCGACGGTTGAGATCATCCCATTTGCTGCACTCTCTGATCCAACCTTTGTTGTGGTACTCGTACACGTGTATTGATGATTTGGACCGTTCACGGGTTATGATGAAGCCTAGAGGACCAGTTGAGATGAGAAACACGAGTATTAAATTGACATTGATTACATATATTTAATTTATTAAAATTAAATCATAATTTTAAAGACCGACAATTAAGTCACGCATCTTTTAAAATATCGTGATTTAAATGAAAATAGCTATTTAAAAAAAAAAATGTAAATTTTTTTTTTAAAAATTATACTAAACAAACTATTTTAAAAGATTTTTTTCAAAAAGATCATTTATTTTTAAGTTAAAAATAAGATTTAATGATATAAATGATAATATTAGTAGAAAAAAAAATTTGGGATCTTCCAATCACACCCACGTGTATTGAATGTCGTTTTTAATTTACAAAAATACCCTTGTTAGTTACAAAATTACCTTTGTATGCTTGACGTGGCAAGCACCTGTCTATGAGCACTATGAGTAGAAAACAAATCGATCCCTACTCTTTCTATAATATTAGCAAGTTTTTTTTTGGAGTTTAAAATTCTCAGGGCTCTTAACCCAGTCGTGTACTCAACCTGATGTGTTTGTACTACAATAAAAATGTTCCACATAGGCACCTAATGTTGTTATAGGAATATGACACCGTTCTGGATCACTACTCTTAGATTTATTACAGGAAAATAAATATATGGTACCACTAAGAAACATTGAAGATGGCATTTCTTAGAAATAATAAGTAAAGAGGCGTGCTAGAGTGAGCTCAAGAATGAAAAAGTGTATGAACCATAAATGTTTTTATCAAGATACGAGTCAAAAAGCACTTTCATGTCAAGATGTGTGATGTGAGGTACAACCATGAGGCCACTTTGGCATTAGTCAATTAAAGAAAAATAAGGAAAATTTACTTAATGGTCTCTGGTGGAAGGTTTTCTTTCTAATTAGTCCTTGACTTTTAGGAGTTGATTAACTAAATAGTCCATTTAGTATAACTTTCTTTTCTTAATGGCCTCTTAACCTCATCCCAAGTTATAATATGTTTTAAATACCAAAATTACCCACTTTTCATCTTTTTCATATACTTTGATTTTCCAATGGCAATCCCAATCCTTTTCAAAGATTTTTTTTTTATCATAAATGATGAATGGAAATGATATACTTCTCATTTTGCACTTTTAGATGTATTTTTTAAAAAAGTTATTTCAATGATTTATAATAAAAAACAAAGCTAGGGTTTTTCAATTATTTTATTTCGTTTTAGGATAAAAATTGATCAAGGGTGATTCTTTTGGTTTGAAATCAGTTTCGCAAGTCGTTAGTTATTATGTCATGTTTTAAGCCAACCTTTCCATGTATTTTAGATGGGGAAACTCGAAAAATGAACACGAATCTCTTTTATAGCATCGAGGTCAACAAATTTTCTTTTTGAGTTCAATATTTTTATTGTCGAGTTTGATATATTTTAAAATTTTCAAACTCAACAATAATTATTGTCAAATTCGATAATAAAAAGAGGTGAGTTCGACAAAAAATAAAACTGGTGAAGTCGACAAAAACTATTGGTGAGCTCGACACTAAATAAAACTAGTTAGGTCAACAATAATTCTTGGTGAGCTCGAGAAATTTTTTTTTTTTAAATGTTGAACTCAAAAATATAACTTGTTGACGACCTCAACATTATAAAACTCATTCGTTTTCATTTTTTCGAGTTTTTTCAACTAAAATAGATGGTGTAGATGATTTCAAACTAAAAGAATCATCCTTGATCGATTTTCATTAAAAAAATGAAGTTTGAAAATGGCTTTTTTGTCCTTCTCAAATCCTTTTCATCGGAATGAAGTCTCAAAAACTTGGTCGGGATGCCGGAAATCTAATTTTTTTTTTAATGAAAATATTGAGTTTGAATGGTTAGAGTAGTTTTAATATTTCAATCATGAAAATGTCTAGAATGAGGTTCAGAGACTGACTAAAAAAGAGGAATTTATTAAATAGACTATTTAACTATCCCCTAAAAGTCAAGGACTAATTAAAAAAAAAAAAACCTACTGTCAAGGATCATTAAGTAATTTTTCAAATAACAAAAAAAAAGTTCAAACAAAGGGTTAACCATCAAATTGACAAATAAATCCGATTTATCAATCAATTGAATTGGATAGCATGTTCATCTATTGACATTAAAATTGTATCTCCTTTAATTTCAATAACAAGATAAAATTTCCCTAGAGGTTGAATATGATGGATTTGGAGAAGAAATCCAAAAAAACATCATTTTTGTTATCTACCAATTTTATTTTATTTTATTTAAATTTATCTGAACTAATAGAACTGAGTGAAACCCCACCAAATAGTTGTCTAATCCAACTTTGATACGATCATGATGAGTGTATGATCCTCTTTAAGAGAACTCAAAATAGTATATGATGTCCTTGTAACTAGTAACATACAAATGGTCCTCTGAATCCAGCTGTCCAATCAGTTGATGAAGGAGGCCTTGGGTGAGTGTTGCATCATCTAAGAAGCAACATGTACCACAATTTATAAAAGTTACAGAAGCCCAGGGCCCATCACAGACTCATTAATCACGTTTGAAACTAAAATGGGCCGGAAGAAATAAAGGAAATGTAAGATGGGCCTACCATAAATAGATTTGTGTTGGATATCCCTCTTGCAACTATATTTAAGCGGAGTCGTCCTCCACTTGCTTCTTTCGACGCTCAACGAAGTGGTAGTAGGGAAAATGCTCTCTCTGTCTCTCTCTCCACTTTCTCTTTCTGCATCCACAAGAGTATTTGGGTTTTATCTTTATTTTATCTACAACACATATACACAAGGAAACTAAGTAGGTGAAAACAGTCCACTTTAAAAGTTCAATTCAAGCTGATTTCTTGTTGGATTTGATTGTAACTATGACAGAGTATAGCCGATTTTGTAAGGATTAATCTACAAGTTTAAATCTTCTAGCATCCCAAAAGGTCAAGTTTTGGGGGTATTTAAAATTATTTTTTTAGAAGAGATTTTGAGTTTTTGTTGACCTTGTGGAGGCCACCAGGCCAGAAACCATTCACCCGATGTGCAGCTCCACTGAATTCTCTATATAAAAAAGAAAATTCGAATTTTTTTGTGGGGGCCATGCCTGATGCAACACCCCCTCCCATGCCTGATGCAACACCCTCTCCCCCTCTGTCCCTCTGTAGTTTCACCTCTGCTTGCTAGTGAAGACAATATCATTTATCTCTTTTGATGTTTTAGTCTTTTAGCTTTGTCTAGAAAGGAAGTAGTAGTAATTCCCAAACTTACCTCGAACACCTCAATGATAACTTTAATGGAGGGTTCGTCCTCCGTTGAACTGGGACATTGGTGTAATGCCTGCTAAACAACTAGCGCAGTAAACGAATTTTCAAAAGTCCTCTCCTGCATGACCTTGAAAGTGCCTTTGATGGGCGAGTCGCGGATCCCTTTTTTTTTTTTTTTTTTTGGATTTGGGAGTCGACACCTAATTATTATGGTCTAGGAATCGAAACATTGACTCCAAATAGATTTTAAAAAAAAAATTGATCTACAAAAAGAACGGGTTTGGGATCACATTACGAAAATAACATTGCTAAAAAACGACATAAAAAAGTATAATAAAATAAAATCTGATTTACCCAGATGATTGCAACAATTGGTTCCCTTATAATTGGTGGAGAGCGTTCTCATGTGAGTTTTCTTATTTTTTTTTCTCCATTGTTAGATCCGCTTTTGATCTCAATATTTTTTTTAGGTGTTTTTTTAGGATATCTGGGTATTTTTCGAGTAAAAATTGGGGTTTGGATGTTAAGTAGGGAGTTGGGACTTCAGATTTAGGATTTTGGGAAGGCTGGGGGATGTTTGACCTCTCTTTCCCAGGATTTTTCTTGATCTGCGAGATTAGGTTATGGAGGCTCCTATTTATAGATTTTTTTAGAAGTCTTTCAGTTTTACTAAGTCTCTTTAAAATAAGGTTAATTAGGGTATTGAATTAAGGTTTCCATTCTTACGTACAATGAAAGGATATTTTTTAGTTTGTTTGGAGAACCCCCTAATTATATCTTTAATTCTTTGGGATCCTAAATGAAGGGGCCTTTTAATAAATATCAGGTGGGCCCCCATTTAAACAAGTGGGCCACCACTTAAAATTTGGCCCGAGGGTTTAATTAATAGATTTTACTTCTTTTAAAAAAAATAAAAATTTAATTTAATTTATTAAGATTTCTATTTACGCTAATTAATGTTTTAATTATTAATTTTAAAATTTTAAATTTTAAGAGTTGAAAATTTATCATTTTTTCCTCAAAGAGGGCTTTCGAGTTTCGAGGTCATTTTTTGATGTTTTGGGATGTTTTGAAATTATTTTTTTATAAAGAATTCAATGCACGTATCGGTTTGTGTCACTTATGGGTTTCTGACGTGAAATAGTCATGGACCCTACAAAAGGTATTTTCGTAATTTGGTCAAATTTGGTGAAAATTGGCAAAACAGTTTATTTAATTTAATTTATTATTTTATGTGTTCGAAAATATTTTTCTAAGCATAATGTAGGCTTTAGGGATGCTTTGATGTTATGGGCATTTTGATAATTTGATCATTTTTTAGTGATTTTTCTCGTAAAACTTCTTTGTCTTAAAATGATGATTTCTATATTTTTGGATCTTATTTTCCTAGCGTAGCGAGGTTTCTAAAGTTTTGTTTGCTTGAGATACATCGTAACAAATAAAAACATTAGAATATTCATCCATTATTGGGAATCGCCGCAATCTGGTTGACGAATTGATTAATTAGGCGAATGCGAAAATGAGGTATCTATAGACCTAACTTTCTAATTGTAAAGAAAAATAATAGTTCAGTCATCTAGACCATACACGTGTCCAAGCCTGTTAAGTGATATTATGTGCAGATCAGCATATGGGACGCTATCCAACAAAAAGGCAGACTAATGTAGAAAGCGCCTAGCCTGGCTAGGAGGGTAGCACAATACTGAACAAGACCTAGTTTGCTAAGTAAGGCAGACCCGATCAAAAAATACCCATAATCTTGATGTGTGCACGTCAAGCCCAAAGATCTCGGAAGAGATCTCCCCAGTATAGTAAATCCAATCCCAAAAATCCCCATTCCGTTGATGATCTTGGGAATCAAGGAATTCTTCAGGATCACCTCCAGCGAGAAGGGGAAACCCTGATTAGTTGAAGGATTTATAAATAGCACAATATGCACAGACTTAGGGATCTTTTGGCCGATTTGGAGTCTAACCAGTATTATTCATTATTCTTCTACAACTCTAACTTGAGCGTTAGAGAATTTTTGAAAGATACTACGTTAGTGCTAGCAAGGAGGTGGAATGAGCGACTTCAGATCTGTGAAGTAGAGTCCATCAGCATCGTTCACAGGAATCTGACCCGACAAATCTAACGTCATCCGTGGGAACCTAATAGCATACTGATTTCAGTTGAAACAATGGGAAAATCCATTTGAGCAACCGAAGTTAATGTTCCCTCACCCACAACACTAGATATAGATGCTCACCTCTTGACAATGTCAGAAACCATAAGGAAGCAGCAAGAGGATATGTAGAAGAAGATGGACGACTTGATGAACAAAATCAAAATCTGAGTCAACATCTTGAGAATCAACAGTAAGTAATACAAGATCTCCCACCACGAGATCCTCAACTTCCTACTGGAGATGATTGTGCCTCAAATGTAGAAGGCAGTTCTCAATTGTTGATCCCAACTGGGGAGGGAAAAAATAGAAGTTGCCACTGCTACTACTCGAGTGGAGCCACAATTGGTCTAACTTGAAAAGAGATCAAAGAGATGATCCGAAAGGATAAAGAGACAATGAAGAGTGTAGATATTGGCATAGTTACCACGCAAACCATCAAGGGTATTCAGAAATCCCCTTTTACAACGAAGATCTTGGCAGAAGAGATCCCAAAGAAGTTCGTGTCACAACATTTCACCCCTTATTTTGGGACGAAGGACCTGGTAAAGCATTTATTCCATTTCTGATAGATGTTTACGCTGTGGGAAGGGAACGAGGGTTTGATGTATGGGTTGTTCCCTTCTAATTTGTAGGGAAACACGCTGACCTAGTTTCACAAGTTATCTTGTGGATCAGTAGCTTTTTTTTAGGAGCATTGCCTTTGTAACGAGTTACATTGGCAACAAGAAGAGTGGCGGAGATGAGAATGTAGTCTTGAAGGAGCCTCAGAGAGTTTATAAGGGGATTCAAGGAAGATGCAATGACACTAGAAAGTTGTGACGAGAGAACGGTAGTAGTGGCGCTCATAAACTCTTTGCCATTTGACTAAGGGTAATATAGGTCTCTTGTGAAGATGAGAACAAAAATACTAAGTGAACTGTTCGATAAAGTAGATAAATATATCAGATTGGAAGATGACCCTCGAATTTAATCGGGAAGAGCAAGGTCTGACACACTGTGGCGAAGCCCAACAAACAGCAGTAGTAGAGCAGGAAAAGACCGCTCGAGCAAGACAGAGAGCGGAGGAAAAAGGGGACATATTTCTCTATGCCCCCTAGTGAAATTCTACCCCTCATCGTGAATGAATCGTATTTTGAGTAGCCATCACCGTTTCCTCGAGATCAAATAAAACAATATGAACGATATTACGAATATCACAAGGTGCGGTCCCATACTACCAACAAGTGCTAGGCTTTGAAAAGATTTCTACAGATATTGGTAAAGTAGGGCAGACTGAGAGACCTGCTCATAAGATAAAGAGAGAATCCTCCTCGAGACAGGAATCAAAGGCTTGATCAGCCACTTGTTGAAAGACAAGACAAAAGGGCAGCAGTTATTCACGTTGTCCTAAAATAAGAACCTAGAAGGTCAAACCTGAATAAGGTTGACGAGAGAGTCAAAAGACGATGAGTAGAGCACCTTGCTCATGTCTATAAAACCAGGAGTGGGTCCACAAAGTAGATGGAGCCCTACGGAGAGCAAACTGTGGCCTTCACGGAAAAAGACTTGGATCGGGTGGTAAGGCCACATTATGACGCATTGATGGTAACCCTCCAAGTAGGTACTTTCACTCTCAAGAGGGTGTTGATTGACAACAGTAGCTCAATTGACATTTTGTATGCCTCAGCCTTTCTGAAGATGGGTTTCAATAGAAGCGTGCTCACCCAAGCAAGAGCCCCTCTGATTGGATGTGATGGGAGAGTGAGCCAACCGTAGGGAGAAATAGTCTTTGCTTGTGCAAGTAGGGCCGATAACTTTGATGATTATGTTTATGGTCGTTGAAGCGAGCTCTTTTTACAAGGCCATACTGAGTAAATGGTGAACCCACAATATAAAGGTCGTACCTGCAACGTACTACCAGGTCCTGAGATTCCCAACACCGCATGGGATGTGAGACATTTGATGGTATCAAGTAGCAGCCCAAGTGTGTATGCTGGATAAAGAAGAGCTCTCCAAGGAAAACACTTAGCAATAGCAGTTGCAATAAGGGGAAGTTGAGCCCGGAAAGCCCTCATGCCTAGAGAACGTCCAAGTAGTGGATGTAGGGAAAGGAAGGCAAATTGAGGTAGGGCCTGAACTGAGCCTAGAGGAGCTGGAGGAGTTGGTATATTGCCTAAGAAGGAATAAGGATGTTTTCACCTGGTCCATATAAGAGATGCTGGGGATCAGCCCCGAAGTGATCTACCATCACTTAAACGTGGAGCCAACTGTGAGGCCAATAAAACAAAAGCCAAAAATATTAACAGCTCATTTTAGAGAAATCGTAAATGAAGAGGTAAACAAGCTAATGAAAGTAGGGTTTATAAGGGAAGTACAGTTCCTTGATTGGATAGATAATATAGTGGCAATACTAAAGAAAAATGAGAAAGTTAGAGTTTGTATCGACTTTACAAACCTAAACAAGACCTACTCCAAGGATAGTTTTCCTATGCCAAGTATTGACCAATTAGTAGACTCTACTTCAGGTCACGAAAGTTTGTCCTTCATGGATGGCTATTTTGGCTATAATCAGATTCAACTCAACCCAACAGACCAAGAGAAGGCAACATTTGTCACCGAGCAAAGGTTTTACCACTACAAAATTATGCCATTTGGATTAAAGAATGTAAAAACAACTTATCAAAGGCTAGTAACAGAGTTCTGTAGAGACTTGTTGGGAAGACCACAAAAATTTATATTGATGATTTACTGGTGAAGAGCAAGAGGAAGAAAGATCATGTTACTGATCAGGAGGAGGTCTTCTCTCTAGTAAGGAAGGTAGGAGTGAGGCTTAACCCTGAAAAGTGCATTTTTGCATTAACTTTAGTTAAATTCCTAGGATACCTGGTCACTAAGAAAGGGATAAAAGCTAACTCGGACCAAATCAGAACACTACTATAAATGCCCTCACCAAAAATGCAAAAGCAAGTTCAGAAGTTGGTAGGAAGGATAGTAGTTCTGAACCAGTTTATATCTAAGTCTTTGAATAAATACAGGTCTTTGTACCAGCTGCTACGAAAGAACACCAAGTTTAAATACATAGAGGAATGTGAATGTGCTTTCATAGAGCTGAAGAAATACCTGAGACGACCACCTATACTTTCCAAATCAGAAGTTGGGGAGGAACTTGGGCTGTACTTGGCAAATTTTGAGTACACACTCAGCTCAGTTTTGGTCAGAGTAGGGACATCGACTGAGTAACCTATCTATTTCCTGAGCAAAACCTTCACCAACGTAGAAATGTGGTATTTTATAACTAAAAATATGGGACTAGCCTTAGTTTACACAATTTTACGGTTGAAACCATACTTCTAGGCACACCGAGTACATAGTACCCTTTGAAGTCAATCTTAGGAAAGACAGAGGGATCAGGTAAAATGAAAAAAATGGCCACACAACTAGTAGAATACGACCTTTAATACAAGCCTAGGTCTTGTTGAAAGGCCAAACAGTGGTCGATTTCTTGGCAAACTTCTCAATTGATGAAAAATAGGATCTATTTGTAGAAGAACTGGAAAATGCAGAATATGGGCAAGAAATGAGCAACATTCCAGGGTGGAATGTCTACATGGATGTGTCATCAAATCTAGAAAGATTTTGTATAGGAGTGGTTCTAATCACTCCTGATAGCTCCATGATAGAAAAGACAGTCAAACTTAGATTTAGAGCATCAAACAATAAGGTAGAGTATAAGGCAATGTTACTCAGCCTCAATTTATTGACAGGGTTGGGCGTAACAGAAGCTACAATATATAGTGACTCGCAACTAGTAATTAACCATGTCAATGGGATGTTTGAGGTACGGGATCCCAAGATGCAACTCTACTTAGAGAAAATCAATCTACTATGCTTCAAATTGAGAAGTAAAAAATAGAGCACATACCAAGACAGACAACAGACATGCAGATGTTTTAGCCTTCATAGCCTCAATGTTGGTAAGGCAAAATAATAGAGAATTGCCATTATGCTACCAAGAAAGGCTTGTGATATGCAAACCACAACTGGTCAGTATAGTAGCTACGATCGGGAATCAAGGATGGATGAGCCCAATATTCACTTTCCTCTAATCGTGGTTGTTGCCTGATGACCATAAGGAGGCAAGGCGTGTGAAGATCAAAGCAGAAACATACACGATCCTACATGGGAAGCTGTAAGGAAATCTGTAGGAGGACCACTTCTACGCTCCCTAATGCCAAAAAAAGCAAAGGACGTGCTGAGCGAGATCCATGTAGGAGATTGCAGGAATCACTCAAAACAAGGTTTTTGGCCGATAAAGTACTTTCTCAAGGGTATTTCTGGTCATACTTGAAGAAAAATGTAGTAATATACGTTAAGCATTGTGATAATTACCAAAATCATGGAAGGATAATCCACCAGCCAGTAATGCAACTCAATTCCCTCATCAATCATTAATCATTCGCACAATGGGGGATTGGTCTGGTAAGTTCGCTGTCTAAAGAACGAGGGAACCTGACCTTTTTGTTAGTAGCAATAGATTACTTTACAAAGTAGGCTGAGGCACTCCCTCTTACTAGAATTCACTAGCAAGAAGTCTAGAAGTTCATCTAGGAAAATATAATTTGCCAATTTGGTTTGCCATACATGATAGCTTCAGATAATGGGATGTAGTTCGTAGGAAAGCAGATTAAATTTTTTTTGTCAAGAGCATGAGATAACATAGTTATTCTCCACACTACAGTATCTACAGGGCAACGGATAGGCTGAAATCACAAACAAAGTGTTGATAAATATGCTAAAGAAAAAGTTGGGAAAAATGAAGGGTAGGTGGACAGCGGTCCTGCACAGAATACTATGAGCCTACAAGACAACTGCCAAGACTTTTATAGGGATCTATCTATTCGTTATGGCTTATGGAATGGTAGCAGTAATTTTAACGGAGAATAGATTTCCCACAATAAAGTCAAAGGTGGTGCAGACTTACTAGAATAACTAGTAAATAATTGCAGAGTTGGATTTGTTGGAAGAAAAATGAGAAGCAACGCTGATAATACTAGAGAGTTGTCATCAGAAGCTATAGATTTACTTCAATAAAAGAGTCTGCCATAGGCAATTCAAAGAAGAAGACCTAGTGCTGCATAGAGTATTCCAAAATACAGAAGAGCATAAGAGTGGAAAACTAGGTCCAAATTGGGAAAGGCCATAAAGAATGGTAAAAGTAGGTCAGAAGGGATACTACTTAGTAACAATAACCGGTCAAGAGCTGCCTAGACCGTGGAATACTTGTAACCTCAAAAGATACTATCAATAAAAAAAAAATACTCATTTAATTGTTAATAGACTACACACGAAAATAGCTGAATTAGGCCCCACCTGGGTCCAGGCCTACATAGTTCTACTCTGCCTTAATTGGCAGGGTATGAAGCTAGTCAGTGCTTTACTCTGTCAAGAGTAATAAAT
The DNA here is from genome assembly GCF_017979445.1 of Akebia trifoliata. Classification (NCBI taxonomy): domain Eukaryota; kingdom Viridiplantae; phylum Streptophyta; class Magnoliopsida; order Ranunculales; family Lardizabalaceae; genus Akebia; species Akebia trifoliata. The sequence continues at coordinate 11,970,823 of NC_141382.1, read as the reverse complement.
CACTAAAATGGGCCCCACTTGGGTCCAGGTCTACATGGTTTTGTTCTACCTTAATTGGTAGAATAGGTAGCTGGTCAGGGCCCTATTCTAACACGAGTAATAAAACACTAAAATGGACCCCACATGGGTCTAGGCTTACCTAGGTCTACTATGCCATAATTGGCAAGGTAAGAAACTAGTTGGGGTCCTACTCTGTCACAAGTACAATAGTATTAAAAATGAACCCTACCTAGGTCCGGGCCTACGTGGGTCTACTTTGCCGTAATTAGCAGGGTAAAAAGTTGGTCGGGACCCTATTATGCCAAAAGTACAATAGTACTAAGATGGACCCCACTTGGGTCGCGGTCTACATGGTTCTGTTCTGCTTTAAGCACTAAGCTTGTCGAGGCCCTACTCTGGTACGAGTAACATAGTACTGAGTTGGACTCTTTCGAGAGTCAGGTCCTCACAGCCTTCCTCTGCTTTAATTAGTAGAGTGAAGAGTTGGACGGCCATGCTTTATCCTGAATGACAAAGTACAGAATTGAGCTCTTTTGAGAGTCAGGTCCTCGTAGTCCTCCTCTACCTTAATTGGTATAATGAAGAGTTGGACGACCACGCTCTGTTCTGAGTGACAGAGCACAGAGTTGGGCTCTTTCAGGAGTCAAGTCCGTGCAGCCCTCTCCTTCCTTAATTGGTAGACTGAAGAGTTGGATGGGCACACTTAGCCCTAAATAACAAAGCACAGAAATGGGCACATTGAAGAGACAGATCCTCACAGCTCTCCTCTACCTATAGTGGTAAAAAAAAGAACTAGACGATTGCAATTTGCCCTAAAATGACAGAGCACTATAATAGATCCTTTTTTAGGACAAGGGTGAGCATGATACAACTATGCCTTGAAAGCATTAAGCGATATCCTACGCTGCCTTAATGGCCATAACACTGAGTTAAAATCTTATTGAAGGATAATAACTCACAAGAACCACCCCTAAACAGAAGGTTATATTGCTTAAAATCCTAAGTGATATTTTATTATGCACCTACTTTCGAAAAAGGTTATATCTAAGTAAGGAAAACATAAGGTAGAATCTGGGGGGAAAAGATAGTGATACATAAACTGCAAGGTGATAAAGTGCAAATAGTTGAAAAGGTAAATCAGATTTTTTCTGAAGTACTTAAATAAAACAAAGTATACATTGCAAATAGTACGAAAAGGTAAAATCTATACTAAGTTAAGAGTAGAGTAGCATTTGGCATAAAAATAGAGTTTTTCATTACTGATGAAAGAAATCCAAGAGAAATCTGAAAAATGGGAAAGTATAGAGAAAAACAATAGAGTAAAAACAAAGTACAACAAAAACCAAGAAACAAGTCATCATTCAATAGTAGACGATTGAATGGTAAGAGATGAGACATTGGAATGATCGACGCCAATAATAGGGACAGGAGGTAGACCACTGGCAGGGGCAAGCGAGTCAGTCGATCTGGCTTGATTCAAATTAATGATCCCTCCAGCCTCCATAAGTTCACCAAGGATTCGATCTGTAAAATCCTGAGTTTTCAATTCGTATCTCGAGAAAAAATAAATAATGGAATTTTAAGAAAATCCTGAAAGTGGAACTTAAGGGTAAAACTTTAGCATGTTTCTGATAATTTTTAATGGAATCTGACCTCACCATTGGATTCAAAATGATCGAAAAATATATTTTAGCCTGTAAGCACGCTCAAATGAGAGTCCGAATAGAAAAGTTGTAAAATCATCGATTACCGAATCGGACCAGGCCTAAATAATAATTTTTTAGTAGAGTAAGAATTGTTAAGATTTGATCATACCATTGGGTTCATAACAAAAAATTATTGAACATGGATTACTTACTTGTCATTTTTGGAGCATAAAAAGTCGAATTATTTTCAAAAATGAAAACGACATCAATTTTAAGGTCACATCGGGTCAAAAATATAAAAAAAAATTTAGAGATAGAATTTTTAGAAATTAACCATACCATTAGATCCAGAATAAAAAATTAGATAAAATAGAATATTCATTTGTCATTTTTAGAGTCCAGACGGTCAAGTTATTGTTGAATGAAACAACAGGAAAAATACTGATTTCGTCTCAAAATTTATATAAATAAATTTTTTAATTTTTTTTCATCATCTTTCCCAACCTATCCAAAATAGCCGTGACATTTAAACGAATTTTTTTTATTTTTTTATCGATTTTCCACTTCAAATTCACTACGAACAGTCTGCTTTCGACGACCGATATAGAATGGAGAAACATCTACAGCCTCATTCTCTACAAAACCCACCCAACCTCTTTTTATTTCACTTTCTTTTTCATCTCGTATCATCAAATATCAACTGTATTTATATACAAGGGTTTTGATACTTCGACCTCGAATTTTATCCGTTTCGGGATCAAACCGTCCTCCGTCGCAGAAAAGAAAAAGGACGACGGCGTCGAAATCTTCAAAATCACTAGGTTATATTTGAAAATTAGCCATCTCAAAGTTCGAATCGCCTCGATTTTCATGCTGATCGTCTCGATTTCCGTGCACACACTTCGATCCTTTTGTATAAAGATAGTAAGGAACTTTCAATTTCTATTAATAATTCTAGATTGTGAAAATTGCATTTAGGATTTTATCAAAAATTTGTGATGTGTTTCCAAAAATATAGAATTCAATCGGTTATTTCAAATTCATGCCAGAACTTGCATATTTGATATGTTTAATTGTATTTTTTAACAAATTATACGTGAGTAGGATATTTCACCGGGTTATTTATGTCAATTAGGTTCGGTGCACCGCTCGGACCCCGTTTTGATCTAAATTTTGTATTTTTTCAATGTTATTGATAAAAATGAATTTCATAATTGAAAAAATAATTTAATATTCAATGAACTCATATTGAGTTGATGAATATCAGAAAGTGGATATTTTGTTTGAGAGATTGAAAACTGTAAAAATCAAAAAAATGGAGAAAGGGTATGAAACGGTAAAATGTTAGTCACACCAAAAGGGTGATGTCTACATTTTACGTGTTGTGTTATGTGTAGATTGGTGAACGGATATCTAGGGATAACGTTACTGGTTGCATGTTTATTTACTTTTTGTTAGCGCGAGACGCTGTTTACTTTTTCGTTCTGTTATTTATTTTAAGCCGAGTAGCCATAGTTGCATGATAGGAAACTGGATATCTATTCTCAATCTTGTATTGTTAATTTCTCTTTTGTTTTCAAATGAAAATAATATATATATATATATATATATATATATATATGTAGCTATTTTTAAACTGTTAAAGAATCTATAAATGCCTAAAGGGATAGTGCGTCATATCATCCAGAATGGTGTACTATCCTAGAATGTACGGTGGGGACCACTGAGCTCACACGTGGTATGGGAAGCGTATAAGAGTGGAGTACAACTGAAATCTGGATTTATTCCTTCTATCTTTACCAGTGAACTTGTAATGTAAAGGTGGTCGTATACGAATGGTTTGTATATTTGGGAATCACATGCACGCCTGATAGACATAGACGAAGATGATTAGTCAGTGATCACTAACAATCTATAGTAGTCGAACGTTCTGACACATCGAAAAGAGACCCATTGCTTACGGTCACGTTAAACGATCAGCTTGAGCCAGATAAATGGTCAACCAAGCTTAGTAAATGCAGCGATCGGCCACAAAATCTGGAAGTAAAAGTCAGAGAAGAATTGTAATATCATGTCCCGACTAGGAGCGATCTAGTCGTGAATCCCAATTCTCTAATTCCAATACTCCACCATAATGTATTATGTATCTGTTGCCTTACTTTGATATATAAAATGAAATGCATGTTTAATGTCTCTGTTTGGTCAATTAGATTTGTATATAAAAAAAATGCTATAGTGAGTACTGTTGATTAATGTAATGTCAGTTTTAAAATGTTTAGTTGCTCATCTCTAGCTATATGTATTAGTTAATCGTAGTTTCTTTTGTAAAATTTTTCATATCTTTAAATGATTAAGTATGTTTATTCATTCATGTTAGGAGAAGTTATTGGTAGAAATTATTTGTTTCCTTACTGGATAACCATTGTTACTCACTCGTTCTTTTTTTTTCTTAGCTTCAGAGCCTACAGTTGGCAAGACGGACGTAGAACCAGCAAGTGAGGACTATCTAGTGGGTTAGATAAATTATCAGAGTCCATTACCTGGTGAGTACTGGGGCTATATCCCCTAGTGGTGTCAGTTCGTCTAGAGATATTTTGGATTCTGTATTGAGTGTTAGGAATTTTGTTAGAGTGAGGAATTTCTATATAATCATGTATATAAATTTCTTCTTCCGCACTCTGATCTATCGTACGTTATTAGATGTATATAGGTTTTCGCTAGTATTATATATATATGGGTCGGGTTCCGTAGACACACATTGCGACACACATGCGACAACGTGTTTTGTCTTATATGGGAAAAAATGTTTGGAATGGGCTGATTTTTTGTGATGATGATCTCTATGGTGAGGAGATCATCCTTGCCAAAAATCAACTCATTATGAAACTTCTAGCCCCATGTTTACATGTTGAAAAATTTTAGACCGTCCAATTTTTGTAAACCAATTTTGATGGGGTTAGAAGTTTTGGAATGGGATGATTTTTTACAAGGATAATCCCCTCATCACAGAGATCATCCTCACAAAAAATCAGCCCATTCCAAACATTTTTTCCCATATAAGACAAAAACGTTGTCGTAATATGTGTCGCAATGTGTGTCGTAGGAACCGCACCCTATATATATATATATGCTGATTATGTATGTCGTCTATTAGGTGCAGGTTAAACGCCTTGAAATGCTAATATAAACAGAGGAGACCATGCTGAAATTTTGAGGTACTACATTGTGTCTCGAGATCTAACATGGAGCTTTGTGTTAACGTTTGGCGGGGCGCCACACGATCCAGGATAGCAACTGGGTTCCCCTCTTCATCCAATTAGAAGGGTGAGACTCCTTCGTAGTCACCAGACCAGCTGCGAATTTTCCTAGGGGGTGCACCAGTAGGACCATCATAGTCTCTTTGTCTTTTTCGTTGTATTCCTGTTCATATTGAAGTCAAGCAACGTCAAAACCTTCGTGATAGGCCTTGGTAGAAGCTTCCTCTGTCAGTCGAGAGTATTAAGCCTATAGTTGACCCAACATTTTCTGGTCTCAGCCTTATCCTCATTGGCTTGAGCTATCCTGACTGATTCAAGACCAACCCTGAAGAAGCTTAGCTCAAGCTCTTGCTGCTGCATCCTCTTTTGGAGATCCCCTAGCTCTGCGTTTCTCTTCCGCACTCTCTCCTTGTAGTTGGTCAATTCCAACTAAAGAACACCTTGGAAATCTGTCAACTTCTTATTGTTGGCCTCCAAGATTAAGTTTGCCTTGGAAACTAGGCCAAGTTCGTCTCCATCTCCTCTTTGGCCTCTTGAGAAAATTGGTTAAAGGAGGCCAACTTAGTTTAGAATAGAGTGATATTTCCTCATACTCTCTGGTCAGAGTAGTTGTCTGGTTCTCAGCCTCACACCACTTTAGGAAGGCCATATTACCATAGGAGTTGGCCTGCAAGAAAAATAAAGCAATAAGGATCAAAGTGGGAAAAACAGAAAATTACCTGGTAGAAACCATGAATGAACCGACCAAAGCCTAGACCAGCATTGACCCAATCCATAACAACCCACTCCTTAGTGGAAATGGAATGGGAGAGCAGGGAGGCAACGATAACATGATTCCTCACCCCGCAACTATTGTTGAAGACGTTATTGAAATGGGGCCAAACAAATTAAAATAATATTTTTTTAAGCAACTTTAACAACAAAAATAATTCTTTGTGAAATTTTCCATGATGTGCTCAAATAATAAAAAAGGATTTGCCTGGCAAATGATTTGTCAAGCAAATCCTTTTCTATTGTTTGAGCACAACAATGAAAATTTCATAGAAAAGTTAGAGTTGTATAAAAAAATAAACTAAAAAATATTATTTTAATTTGACTTTTGTGATAACTATATATAAAAAAATCACGATAAAATCATTCTTTTGTGAAAAAATTGAATTATTACACCCCAATTTCTTAAATTATTTATCACACCCCAATTAAATATTAAAACACACTCTTAGAAAATTACAAATGTTTGGCACAAATTATAATCTGAACATTATAACATAGGTTCAAACAATTTTAGTAGTTGTTTACAATTATGATTAAGCTCATATAAAATCCTAAACTAAAAAATAGATAATAAACTAGCAAAAAACTGAGAGAGTTTCTATTGGCACTACAACTTTTATTTATGATTTTCTTTTTCTTTTTTTTAATCTCAAGTGTAATCAATAAAAGTTTGATTGCCAATAGTAACTCTCTATTTTTATTTACGAAAAAAAAATATTGAAATAGTTTAAAATTAATTATTTAATCAGAATTTTTCAACAAAAAAATGCTTGACTAAGCTATTTTTTTATAATAAAAAAAAATAAATAAATAAAAAAATTTAGCAATTTAAATATTTATTTTACAAATAAAACATATTTTTTAACAATTTAAAATAATTAATTATTTTAAAATTTTAATGCTACATGTGATGACAAATCATTTTTCTAGGGGGGGATGGGTAAGAAAATGATTTGCCGCTAATGAAGAAAAATCGCAAGTGTTAGTTAATCATTTTTCTGCAATATTCTAATTTTTGACGCACCAAATACTTGAAAATAACATTTTTTTTCACGGAATTCAATTTCCGTCTAATTTTCCATGCAATCAAACGTACCCTTAACATACTATATAAATAGCAGGTCTTGTTAACATGTGCTCTAAGGGCACACGTTAAAGTTCAATAAATACATTTTGCAAATTTGAATTTGAGAGTATTTTGGTAAAAAATAATTTTTTAAGGGCATTTTGGGTACACAATCCAATTTTCAAAGTGTATTTATTGCACTTTAACGCATACCCTTTATGGCATACTTTAACAAAATCCATAAATAATAAATGACAAATGTAATTATCGGGTCAATCAATATCTTTGTTGGTTACGTTAAAAGGAAGAATACAACGAATGCATAGGCTTTAACCTCCAACTACCCAATCTTAAATGCAATAAATACACATGATAAATTGTATTTTGCACCGAAAATGCCCTTAATTTTTTTTTACCAAAATACCCCTAAATGCTTATTCCCAAGGTGTATTTATTGCACTTTAACATGTGCCCTAAGGGCACAAGTTAACAAATCCCCTTTGTTTATCGGTTCCAACTATCCAAATTGATGGATGAGCAAACTCATTTATATCGTACAATTATGTGGAAATGACAGTAAGTTTTCAAAGAAATGGGACTCAATTTTCTTAATATATATCCAATTAATTTATTGAACATAATAAAAAAAATGGATTCATTTTTTTAAATAATTATAAAATTATAATAATTCACCCCTTGATTGTGATTTTTTCTTGTAAGCTAATAAATAATGACTTATCTTTAGTCTCTTATAAAAAATTCTTGATTTTTTTTATTAAAAAATTCATTTTCAATTAATGAATATTTTCACTTTCATTTTCATCCTCAAGACTTTATATCCTTCAACCTTTAGACCTCCCTAAATAGGACAAGTTTAAGAAAAGAAGAATTTTCATCTAAAAAAATCAAGAATTTCTGACAAAAGATTAAATATGAGGACAATTAAATTAGAATTCTATCCCCCATTTTTTTACATGGGTAAGTTGGATTCGAACTCATGACCTTAAAACTGATTTGCAATGTGTCAAACCAACTGAACTATGGGTCGAAGCTTATAAGATGAGGAGATGCAACACAAGGCGTTTCTAGGAAGTCACTCACTCTAATACTACGTTCGCCCAAGCACACTTAGTTGCGAAGTTCTGGTATGATCACACCCTTACCCCCATTTTAATTCAACAAAGTGACAACTGAATCTCTTTTTACATTGTAAATGTCAATCAAAAGAATGATTTTTTAGATAATTTTCTAACAATCAAATGTAAATTATGTACTACAAAACATTTGCAATATCCATATACATTTGCAAATGTATCATAATTTATATTTACAAAAGCATGACTAAAATAACTTAATCATTAATTGATTTTATACAATTTCTTCCTTAAATATTTCAGAGGCTTTAATATACCTCATTTATAGACTTCTTCCTATGCTCAAGTGCAATGAACAACTCTTTTACCTATGGTCAAGTGCAATGAAAAACTATCCTTGATCAAAATCAATCAAAAGGGCTACATAAATTTTTTTTGAATATGATGACGGATTGGAATTTCCATTAATTAAATAAGGTTAACTTGACAACATTATATTTTATTAAACTTAGACTTTGTTGATAATATTGATCACTACAAATCATTTTCATTTGCAAATGATTTGCAATGCCAATATTTTATGGTGGAAAACTTACAAGTATATGAATTTGGCAAAATTCCATGATAGAAATTTAGTAACTTGCATATCAAAATACAAAATACCCTTTATAAAATAAATTATTTAAATTACAAAAATAGCTCAAAGTGCTTCTTATAATAACATACATGTGAAATTATAAAAGTAACAATGTATACATTCCATTTTTGTACTCGCTTGATCTAACAACTAGTCATTCTATTATAACGGATTCCTAATAATGGATAGTATTCTAAAAGCATAAATCATTATTCGTAATATTTTTTTATAGCTCTAAAGATCATTTATTACGTCTAAAAAACCAAGAGAAAAAATGATCAAAATACCTTTGGTGCATTTTGCCCCCACTATTTTTTACTCTTAAATATTACAAAATATTTTCTCAAGACTAGAAAACAACATTTAGGTTCAACTTTACATTCCTTGAATAAAATTAATAACAAAAATATCCCTTACCCAATAAACCATGTTATATATAGGAGAAACCACCCCCAAGTAGATAAATTATTAATTTTGGATTATACCAAATGTTTCCTAAAAACTCTCATCTCTTCTTTAAAATGATCAAAATGCCCTTGGTAGGGACCCAATCCCAATTATAAATCGTAACTTCATGAAACACATGAAATACTTATTTTTAGTAAAACATGTGAAAATTTGAATTGAAGATACTTGAAAATCAAAGGTACTAAGATTTTTTATTTATTTATTTATTATTATTTTTTTGTAATTTGAATAATTACTTTGATAGGGGGTATTTTTGTAACTTTGATATATAAATTAATATACCTTTGATGAGGGGTAGTTTTATAAATTCATATGTATGTTCTTATCATAAATTCTAAGGCCTATTGTTATTAATTCGAATAATATTTTTGATGAGAGTAACTTTTGTAATTTCAATATGCAAGTTTGTCTTTGATGAGAGATTTTTTGTACATTCATATTCATATGGTAAGAGTTGAGGAAATTAAGGGCCTGTTTGGATATCAGGAGCAGAACTACTGTTCCAAAGAATAGGAGTTGGAGTACTCTGTGGAGGAGCTGGAAAAGTAATTCTGTGCAAAAAGGGCGTTTGGCAATCAACTTTGTGAAGTACCGGCAGAAGTACTTTTGTGCTGGAAGTCTATTTGAGAACCATACTGACTTCTCACAACTTCTAGAAAAAAGACTAAAATACCCTTATATTATACCAGTTGCTATTTTTTATTTTTTAGTATCATAATATGTCTTCAAACTATACTGTTTTTGACATTTTAACTATAAATATTAATATAATACAATATAATAAATATTAATATAATATAAATATAATGTGTTTAAATCCATTATACTCAAAATTTTAAAAAAAAATTGATAGCACCTCCCTTAAAAATTGATGGTTTAACTTATCACCTGTTGAATTACCATATATATAAAAGATGTTTCAAACATACCAAGTCCTGATATATATCCATACTTAAACAAATCTCATACATGTAATCTAGATATATCTATTTAAGAAATAACATCATAATTGTGACGCCCCGCCAAACGCTAACACAAATCCCAAGGCCACCTCGAGGCACTAAGTGGCACCTCAAAATTTCGGCATGATCTCCTCTGTTTATGTTAGTGTTTCATGGAACTCAAACCTAATAAACCAATTTTAAAATAATCCTGTATAAAGCAATATACTAACAATGAATAAGAAGCGAAAGACGAAAAATTTTACGAACATTATAAGCGAGATCAGAGTTGCGCAAAAAGGAGTAAAGATATACATGGTTACAAAAGTCCATCCTCACTCTAACATAGTCCTAGCACTCGGCCCAAAACACTATGTACACTTCCTAGGATGAACAAACTCCTAAGGGGAGAAAACCCAATGCTCACCGGAAAATGGACATTGGTCGTCGATCTGACCAACCAGAGGTTCCTCAACAGATAGCTCAACACTTGCCTCCCCAAGCACCGGCTCTGTAACTAAAAAAAATGGAAGGAAATGGTGAGTAACAATGGTTACCCAGTAGGTCCACAAATAATTCCTACTAATAACCTCACCTAACGTGATCGAATAATCATACTGCATCATTTCAAAACATGCAAGTTTTACAATTGAACCTATGATTAACTGGTACATACGGCCAGGGATAAGCAACTAAACAGTTTAAAAGTTATACATAACATCAATCATTCATACTCATTATACATTTATCATTTTATGCAAATACAGTTGACAACATTGAAATAATAGACATGCTTTGCAATTTATAATTCGAAATATAATAACAGATACATAATACAAGTGGTAGAGTAATGGAATTTGAGCGTTGGTATTCACGATTGGATCGGTCCTAGTCACGATATGATGTTACTACTTAAATCTGTCTTTTAGTTCCTGATTTTGTGACTGGTCGTGTCTACCACACTTGTGAGACCATTTATCCAACTTAGGCTGACTGTTTGACGTGACCGTAAGCAATGGGTCTCTTTTCGATGTGTCAGAACGTTCGACTACTACTAAAGTGTTAGTGATCACTGACCAATCATCTTCGTCTATGCCTATCAGGCGTGCATGTGATTCCCAAATGACACTCCACTTGTATACGACCACCTTACAATACACGTTCACTGGTAAAGATAGGAAAGGAATGGACCCGGATTTCAATTGTGACTCCACTCTCATATTCGTCCCATACCACGTATGAGATTGGTAGTCCCTACCATTGAAAGCGCCCTCGATCCGCGGGGTGCGCGGATCCGCTTTTGACCCTTGAGGTTTGGGAGTCGCCACCTAGTTATTACGGTCTAGGAACCGATCAATGACTCTAAACGGATAAAAACTAATCTAAAACCAAAAAAGCTGAATTCGGGGATCAAGTTACGGGGTTGGAAGGTGTTAGGCACCAACCCTGCCCGGCCAAGCCGGTCTCTACTAAATTCCCAAGTAAATTACATTGCTAAAACCTAGATAAAAATAAACAAAAATAAAAATTTACCTTTCCGATAGCAAGGACTTTGTTCCCTCAGATCTGACAAAAAGAGCTCCTTGTACCGTGCTCCCTTGCTTCGTTCTGTCTCCGGATTTGACTTCGGATCTCCTAAACCGAGGTATCTCCTTGCTTTTGGATCTGAACTCTTCAAGTTTGTTGCGGATTTAGGGGTGTTTTTGGAGGGCTTTTAGGCGTTTTCTAGACTAAAATTGAAGGAGGGATGTTAGGTAAGGAGTTGGGACTCCAAAACTAGGGTTTTTGGGGGGCTATGGGGGCTTCTAAACCTTCTTCTCTTAGGGTTTATGATTTGATACGAAAATAGGGTGTGAGCACCTCTATTTATAGATGTTTTTAGGGGTTGATTTGGATAGAGTTAGTGTTTAATTAGAGATCTTTTAATTAGAGTTGTGTTTTAGTTTGACTTGTTTTAGGTAGAATTGTGTTTTAATTAGAATTGTTTTAGGTAGAATTGTGTTTTAATTCAAATTGTTTTAGGTAGAATTGTTTTTAAGTTAGAACTCTATTAGATAGAGTTATTATTTAATTAGATCTCTATTATGACTTTTAGTCTTATTTGATTGACTTTTAATGTTTTGACTTTAGTCTTAATTGATTGACTTTCAATATCTTGACTTTAGTCTTGCTTAATTGACTTTAATTTTGACTTCAGTCTCACTTGATTGACTTTAATACATTGACCTTAGTCTTGCTTGATTTACTTTTGATTTTTGGAGAACCCCCCTCCATTATTTCTTTAATTCTTTGGACCCCCAAATTGAGGGGTCCTTAAAGAAATATCCCACGAACCCTCAACAATTTTGCCTGAGAGCCTGATTGATCGATTTTTTAGGTTCAAATTTTTAAATTAATTTCATTAATGTTTAAATTTAATTATTTAATATTTTATTCATTAATTTCAGAATTTTTTATCATGAAAATTGTGAAATTACCGTTTTGCCTGAGAGGACTTTTCACGTTTCAAGTCGATTTTTAATGTTCTAGGATGTTTTAGAATCAATTTTTCGTAAGGAATTCAATGAGAATGTTGGTTTGTGTCATTTATGAAAAATTTTATGTGAAATGATCGTGAACTTTACGAGGGGCATTTTCGTAATTTTGTCAAATTCTGTTAAAATTGGTGAAATGATTTATTTGGTTTCGATTTGTTATTTTATGTGTTCGAGAGAGTTTTCCTAAGCGTAACGTAGGCTCTAGGGTTGTTTTGAGGTTAGGGGTATTTTAGTAATTTGGTCAATTTTAGTGATTTTTATCGTGAAGTTTCTTTTTGATCTGCAAGATGATGATTTCTATGTTTCTGGGGTCGTATTTTCCTAGCGTAGCGTGATTTATAAGGTTTTGTCAATTCGAGATACCTTATCCGGATTTCTGAAACATATCTGGTAACAAAGTAAAGCAATGAAATACACATCCATCATTGGGAATCCTTGCGATCGGGTTGACGAGTTGATTAATCAGGCGGATGCAAAAATGGGGTGTCTACAGATGCCCCTCTTTGGCAGAGGGTTGAAGCACACTAGATAGTAAATCTATTTTGGTAGATAGTGCGATATCTGAATGCCAAAGCTAGTGACAGTTCATTTTGCAGCCTGATTTAGCAATTCATCGAGGTGTTCGGATCCTTGAGGGTAAAGCTCTCCCCGAATCAAAAGGTTGTCAGGTCCTTGAGCGCAAACTCTCACTGACAGTGTCAGATCCTTGAATTTTAAAGAATTCTCCCTGACTAAAAGAACAAGTGTGCAAGTGTGTGCACTGTGTGAAACTGAGTAAAATCTGAGCATAAACTAAGCATAACTGAGCATAAATTGAGCATAAAAAAATTGAATGTCTTACTTTACCTACCATGGGTGAAAGAGTAATAAACAATTTTTTTTGAAAAGTTTTACTCTACCTACTCGGGGTGAAAGAGTAATGAACTATTTTTTCTAGGAGTCCTACTCTACCTACTCGGGGTGAAAGAGTAATGAATTCTTTTTCGGGAGTTCTACTCTACCTACTCGGGGTGAAAGAGTAATGAACTATTTTTTCTGGGAGTTTTACTCTACCTACTCAGGGTGAAAGAGTAATGAACTATTTTTTCTAGGAGTCCTACTCTACCTACTCGGGGTGAAAGAGTAATGGACTTATTTTCTGGGAGTTTTACTCTACCTACTAGGGGTGAAAGAGTAATGAACTATTTTCGGGAGTTCTACTCTACCTACTCGGGGTGAAAGAGTAATGAACTATTTTCGGGAGTTCTACTCTACCTACTCAGGGTGAAAGAGTAATGAACTACTTTTTCTGGGAGTCCTACCTACTCAGGGTGAAAAAGTAATGAACTATTTTTTTTGGGAGTTCTACTCTACCTACTCGGGGTGAAAAAGTAATGAACTATTTTTTCTGGGAGTTCTACTCTACCTACTCGGGGTGAAAGAGTAATGAACTACTTTTTCTGAGAGTCTTATTCTACCTACTCGGGGTGAAAGAGTAATGGACTAATTTCCTGGAGTTCTACTCTACATACTCGGGGTGAAAGAGTAATGAACTATCTAAGTATAATCTGAGAAAACCCTCGGCGATATCTGACTAAGCATAATCCGAGAAAGCCCTCGGTGGCAACTGGCTGAGCATAATCTGAGCAAACCCTCGATGACATCTGGCTGAGCATAGTTCCGAGAAAGCCCTCGGCGGCATCTGAGCATAATTTCGAGAAAGCCCTCGGCGACATCTAAGCATAATTCCGAGAAAACCCTCGGCGGTATCTGAGCATAGTTCCGAGAAAACCCTCGACGGTATTTGAGCATAGTTTCGAGAAAACCCTCGGCGGTATCTGAGCATAATTCCGAGAAAACCCTCGGCGGTATCTGAGCAAGATCCAAGATAACCCTTGGCGGAGACTGAGCAAAATCCAAGATAACCCTTGGCGGAGACTGAGCAAAATCCAAGATAACCCTTGGCGGCAACTGAGCAAAATCCAAGATAACCCTTGGCGGAAACTGAGCAAAATCCAAGATAACCCTTGGCGGCAACTGAGCAAAATCCAAGATAACCCTTGGCGGAAACTGAGCAAAATCCAAGTTAACCCTTGGCGGAGACTGAGCAAAATCCAAGATAACCCTTGGCGGAAACTGAGCAAAATCCAAGTTAACCCTTGGCGGCAACTGAGCAAAATCCAAGATAACCCTTGGCGGCAACTGAGCAAAATCCAAGTTAACCCTTGGCGGCAACTGAGCAAAATCCAAGATAACCCTTGGCGGCAACTGAGCAAAACTGATAGAAGAATGAATGAATTTTGGAGAAAACTGATTAGAACGAACCGGAGAACGAATAAATCTGGAAGATAATGAATCTGGAAGAGAAATGATTGATTCCAAGAATGATTGAATCTGGAAAAGAATCTGGAGAACGAAAGAATGTTATATCTCCTATGTGAGATCCAAAATGCTTTTGTTTGAACCTCAAGGATTTATCAAAAAGTTTTATGAATTTAAAACCTGAGTTTTTATTTCCCTTGAACCTCAAAAGTTTTTCAAAAAAAAAACTGTTATCAAGAGGGTAAACTTAAATTTGGGGTTCTCATTATCTTTTAGGATTAACATTGCTCGACGATAAAATGCCCCTAGTTTGACAATGAACATGACCTTGAAAATAATTGAACACATCGTGCAAAAAAATGCCCCTAGTATAAGGGGGAAAAGTTACATTAAAAAAGAAAGAAAATGCCCCTTGTATGAAGGTTTGAAATAATTGATTACCATAAGCGCAATAAAGACTCAACTCTTAATTTTTGATTAATTTTATTAAAGATTTTGAGTCAGGCTCAAGAGTACAAAATTATTTCCTTTCGAAATTCATCATAGAATTCACCCTTATCTCCCTTGGTTCACTTGGGGGAGTAAACATTTTCAGATCGATCGTAGACAAGATACTTGTGGCTTCTGAGTCTATGCCTGGTTTAAGCTAAGTATTGAACTTGATTATTCGGACTTCTGATGTTTCAGCTCGGACCGCTCTCAGCTTGGGATTTTCTTCTATTTTTCTTTATTGCTCTAACTTTTGCCTAGATCGCCTTTTCAAGTTTTTAATCTAGCGAGCTTGCTCTAGCTTTTGCCTAGATCGCCTTTTCAGGTTTTCGATCTAGCGAGCTCTTTTTTCTTTGCTCTGATTGTTGCCAAAGTTGTCCTTTCAGATTTTCAACCTTGCGAACTTGCCTTAATTTTTGCCTAAGTTGCCCTTTTCGGATTTTCAACTTAGCAGGCTTCATCATTTTTTTTTCTTCTCTTCTGAACTTCTGGAGTCGCTGTCTAATCATGCTTTGCTATCTTCCTTGACTTCTCGTACGGTACTTAGGAGGACTTTTATAGGTAGGCTTGGGACTGGGTATAAAAAGAAAGGAATTTTGAGGCTCAAAACCCCAAATGCCCCTTGTGTGGCATTTCTTTTAAATTATTCCTTTTTCTTTAAATTTTCTTCCCCATTTTGGATTTCTTTTTCTTTTGAATTTTCTTTGATTTTTTGATTTTTTGTGTGGGGAAATAGATTTTTTTTTATTTTGATGTGGTCGGGCCTGAAGTAATTTCTCAGGTTGCCTACGTACCCTAGAATTTTGGGATCAGACCAAAACGTAGTTCGAATCTTCCCTCCCCTAGGTTAGGTGATCAGGCTAAGAAAAAAAATTTTTTTTTTTTTTTTTTTTTTTTTTGAAAAGGCTGCAAAGGGCTGAGAAATGAGATAATGAACTGGGTAGCAAGGAAATTGATTCGACCAAAGATGGCCTCTTTAAATGTAGTACCGTTTGATTTGGTCAAGGTTGGTTGGTTCTGGTAACTCGATTCCATCATGATCTTGAAGTCTGAGAGCTTTTCCTGGTAATATTTCTTTGACAATGAACGGACCTCCCCAATTTGGTTTGACCTTTCCTCGGGGATCAAAAATAGGTGCCCTGTTCTCTTTGAGTACTAAATCCCCGACTTGTAAGTGACGGGCCTTGATTTTCTTATCAAACGCACGGGCAACTCTTCTTTGATAAGCTTGCACGTGATACAACGCTCTTAGTCGTTTTTCCTCGATCAAATTCAACTCTTCATACCGTTGGCGAACCCAATCTGCTTCTGACAATTGACTTTCTAACAAAATCCTGAGAGATGGAATCTCCATTTCAATTGGCAAGACTGCTTCCATGCCATACACTAAGGAGTAGGGAGTAGCTCCGGTGGAGGATCGAATTGAGGTTCGATATGCCCATAATGCAAATGGTAATTTTTCTGACCAATCTCGATGTAATTGACACATTTTCCCAAGGATAGTCTTAATATTCTTATTTGCTGCTTCGACTGCTCCATTAGTCTGAGGTCGGTAGAGAGATAATGTGTGATGCCGGATCTTGAACTTTAAATATAGAGTAACAACTTAAGCTTTGACGTACAACCCATTATCAAATATCAATTCAAAAGGTATCCCCATATCGATTGATTTGCAACTTAAGATGTAGTGAGGATAGCACTGATACATTTTATAACATCTTCTTTAATTCCATTGATATAGACGAGTATCTAGTCCATGTTGAACAACACTCAAGCTTGTACCTAACATACCCTCATATGATCACACGAACAAGTCTTTTGAAATTTCTGAGAAAATTCATTATCCCCTTGTGTTCCTCTAGAGATAATATGGTTTCTATTTGAATCTCTTTAGGAATTTATTTCTGTTCCGAGGTCAATGACCTTGAGCCCGACTCTTATCTTCCTTGTTCAGGAGAAAAATAAATCCTTGAAGCTAGATTATCAGTTAATTCTTTAATGCGCTCGAGGTATTCAAAAATTTTCTTTATTCAATCAAATTCAGATGGGGCAACAGACACCTCTTATAGACTCGATGAACTAACTCGACTCAATAGGAAAGAGTAGACTCAATCTAAGGAGGACATGACCTTATTGGAAAAAGGGACTCGAGCTAACCCAAATGACCCATGAAAACTCAAGACTACCCAAAACGGGCTTGATGAGAACTGAGACATTGCTTACAACCGGTAGGATTGAAGCACTATGATTTTCAAAGAACAACTGGATGATGTTGAGAAATTTTGAGGTCATTTCTGACTATTGACGTTTACTCTAACTAATCGGATTTACAACCCTACCTAGACGATGGACGATTGAGCTTAGATACAATGATAATCCTATATGACCCCATCAAAGGTAGATTTAGTCAATTTCGGTATTACCCCCTTGATAACATTTTAAGAATCATTTTATTGAGGTTTGTGCACCAATCCATTAATTAATCCATTCACACAATGAGTACTTGAAAAGAAAATAAATATTCATTCGAAAAGAAAGATATTTTTATTGAAAATGATAAACAATACGTTCTTATTAAAAACATCTTTCAACAAATTTGTTTTGAACTATTTTTACATGGACGCTTGGCTTTGTCTTGATGGTCATCAGGGTTGCTGTCAGGCTTGACCCTCTTGGCTCTAATAACTGGTTCTCTGAATTCTGCTGGTCCGTCTGGGTACCCTAAAATGCGTTTGTTCCAAGCTTTCTCAATGAGATGTACTAACTTTTCAGTTAAAGGCTCGAGAGAAAAGAAAGCTTTGTGCTGAGGTAAGGACAACTCTGTAGGTACATCGTACTGTTCTGGGATTAGATTAGGATGGTAAAAAGGTGTTTCTTTTAAACCAATCAGACGGACATAGTATGATCCTTTGGTTCCTAGAACAGGGGGATCAGTCATCCACCAAGGGCACCTAAAATCGATATGACAGGCGAGGCGAGAGTCTAATCATTTGCTCCAAGATTTGACTGAATTGTGACGCACTAATAGGTTTCTCTTGGAAAAATGCTCTGGGCCATATTCGAGGTTTGAGGGAACCTCTATGATTTTGAGACGGTCACAAAGCCACATGTAGAGCAAGTAAGGGCTTCCTTTGAAGCTTTCCCGCTCACCATTTTTTATGGCATCTAACCCTGAGAAGGTTTCAGCTAAGATTAAGGGTACTGGGTTGGCTTTCCTTGAGAGTTGAGAGGCTATATCTATGAAGGATTCATGGATAGTTTGGCCATCACTATTGGAGGTCAGTATGTATTGAGCTAGGATTCCTAAGCACAACCGATAGTCTCTAGTGGCTCGCCAAGCTTCGGGTTTTACATTGATAGGGTGACTGCGGGAGCGATACGGGCCCAGTAAAGGTACTAAGTTCAATCTCCCGTCATTGACTAAGGCTTTGGCTTCTTCCTTGGAAATGTTTAGCCCTGTGGCGAGTTCACCAGAATATCCGGTCTTCAATGAGGGCCTGACTAGGGGACCTGAAGTGGATATCCTCATGATGCCGTAATAATCCTCGTGTGTAGGGCATAAATGCATGTACCCCATATGGAATATGTGGAGGTAAGGGTTCCATCGCTTAGCCATAGCATGTAAGAGGTTCCAGTCTATCTCAAACTCATGGAAGAAAAGAGCACTCCTCAACATGAATCTCCAAATTGATCTTCTCTACACAGGGTGCATTCCTATGACGGTTGTTTTGACTAACTGATCGATTGGGTTATCGCCGGCGGCTAACATCCTGGTTTGACACAAAAGGGTATTTTAGTACTCTTCCAATGGTCCATGTAAGAGATCAATTTATTTTCTTTTTGGAAAATCTTGTACTTTATGGAAAATATTTTCTGAAAAATATTTCTTCTAAAGGACACCTCTTTTGGAAATTAACCTTTTTCGAAAAATATTTTCTTTTTCTTCTTTGAAAACTCGATTTCCATTTTGATTTAAATGGCCCGGTCCATCATGATTGTTGGATTGGGATGGACTGGGTCATTATTGTAAGAGAATGGATTCTTTACTGGATCGGTGCACCCATTTTAATTTTCAAAAATAAAATTTCTTTGATCCTTGAGGACAACCATGCATCATCATTCACATCACTCACATACATTCATCCAACAATAGACATTCATTCAATAAACAACCCGGGAACACCCACGATAAGTTCGAGTCGTGACCTATGGGGAAGGTTTCTAGACTCTAGCTTACTACGTGCAATGCATTTTTATCTGGCCACCCTTGCCCAAGCACACCTATATACCTTTCGATACGTGGTGACTTGGTTTGATATACCGTATAGGCGATAATCTAAAACCTCAATTCACTTCTCTGAAGCCAAAAACAGCCAGTTCGATCTCCAGTTGAGAGGTGGCGCACAATGCTGAGCAAGGGCCCACTTAAATACCTCTCGTCTAGAATAGACGTAGTCTATCCCCCTCGTACAGTAGGGTACAGCGGGGCAAGATCTTGCTTAGGCACCGGTTTTGACCAAGAAGTGCAATTGATATACTTAGACTATCTTTTATACCTACGGGTACGAGTCAAGAGTTGTAGCTTTCATAAATGGTTTGGCATCCCACGAGGGGACCGACCACGTACTAGTACTACGCTGGCAATCGGGACATGTGACTGTGTGGCTTACAATAGGACAAAGGCTCAGGTCACCCCAGCATGGGTGCATCAATATGTCTCTCAGAATCACCTGATCAGACGGTATTGATGCCCCAGTTCGATATACCCTAAGGTACGTGACTGGAGTTGTGGGTTTCATGAATGACGTCGCATCTCCGAAGAGACCGGGCCACGCACTAGTGCCACGTTGGTTAAATGAGACGTGTAAGTGAGTAAAGCGGTAAACGTGCATGTGGTGTGTGCAAAGTAAGGTGGGGTGTGCCCGGGCCTTTTCCAAACAAATGGGCCCATGGATCCAATCAAACCAATCATACATTTAATCAAAATCAAAATCATTCAAATCATATGAATATTCAATTAAGATCATATTATTCCCATCACATAAGCACATTAACATTACGATCAACATCAATCATGTATTTCAAGCAAGATCATGGTAAATTAATCAATAAATATGGCATATGATAATGATCAAACAAACATTGCAATAGGCATAATTTTTATAATTTTTAAGGTCCAATCAATGATCACGTTTGGGTGATCCAAAATAAATCGAGATTCCAATAGGTGTTACATTGATGATAGAATGACAATGGTTGAGATGAGCTCACTCTCAAGAACATTAATTGTGCCAACATTAGATAAATTTAGATTTTCTGTAAATTAGGAAAATACAATCTGAACTTGCATCGATGATATCTAAGGCTCCCGATAACGAAATTGAGTGAACTCAAGTTCTAAATTAATCTACTCGATGAGATCTACATTTTATTAAAGGCGCCTAGACTTAATTCTCACCAGAATGTTCTATAAAAAAGTTTTAACGTTGCTGTCCCAACTTTCATTCAGAAATAATTCCAGATTTACAAATTGAACTTGCATCGATGATATCTAAGGCTTCCGATAACGAAATTGAGTGAACTCAGATTCTAAATTAATCTACTCGACGAGATCTATATTTTATTAATAGGCTCCCAGACTTAATTCTAGCTAGAATATTCTCTAAAAATGTTTTAATATTTCTATCCAACCTCCATCATTCCATCATTTTCATAGCTTAATTTGAATCTTTCATTATTTAGGAGTCATCAAAAAGTGATCCTTAATTGGAAAAAAAATGCAATACCCAAAATCATCTACAATCAAGATAAAAAAATAAATAAAGAGAAAAAATAAATAAAATAAATCCAACTAAATAAAAAAAAACTAGGTCATCTTGGCAATGCTCCCATACTTGGGGTTTTTCAAGTTTGATCCTCAATAGTCCCCAGTGGAGTCGCCACTGAAAGCGC
The DNA here is from genome assembly GCF_017979445.1 of Akebia trifoliata. NCBI lineage: Eukaryota > Viridiplantae > Streptophyta > Magnoliopsida > Ranunculales > Lardizabalaceae > Akebia > Akebia trifoliata. The sequence goes on along the minus strand of NC_141382.1, from coordinate 11,949,661 downwards.
CCTCGATCCGCGGGGTGCGCGGATCCGCTTTTGACCCTTAAGGTTTGGGAGTCGCCACCTAGTTATTACGGTCTAGGAACCGATCAATGACTCTAAACGGATAAAAACTAATCTAAAACCAAAAAAGCTGAATTCGGGGATCAAGTTACGGGGTTAGAAGGTGTTAGGCACCAACCCCGCCCGGCCAAAGTCGGTCTCTACTAAATTTCCAAGTAAATTACATTGCTAAAACCTAGATAAAAATAAACAAAAATAAAAATTTACCTTTCCGATAGCAAGGACTTTGTTCCCTCAGATCTAACAAAAAGAGCTCCTTGTACCGTGCTCCCTTGCTTCGTTCTATCTCCGGATTTGACTTCGGATCTCCTAAACCGAGGTATCTCCTTGCTTTTGGATCTGAACTCTTCAAGTTTGTTGCGGATTTGGGGGTGTTTTTGGAGGGCTTTTAGGCGTTTTCTAAACTAAAATTGAAGAAGGGATGTTAGGTAAGGAGTTGGGACTCCAAAACTGGGGTTTTTGGGGGGCTATGGGGGCTTCTAAACCTTCTTCTCTTAGGGTTTATGATTTGATACGAAAATAGAGTGTGAGCACCTCTATTTATAGATGTTTTTAGGGGTTGATTTGGATAGAGTTAGTGTTTAATTAGAGATCTTTTAATTAGAGTTGTGTTTTAGTTTGACTTGTTTTAGGTAGAATTGTGTTTTAATTAGAATTATTTTAGGTAGAATTGTGTTTTAATTCAAATTGTTTTAGGTAGAATTGTTTTTAAGTTAGAACTCTATTAGATAGAGTTATTATTTAATTAGATCTCTATTATGACTTTTAGTCTTATTTGATTGACTTTTAATGTTTTGACTTTAGTCTTAATTGATTGACTTTCAATATCTTGACTTTAGTCTTGCTTAATTGACTTTAATTTTGACTTCAGTCTCACTTGATTGACTTTAATACATTGACCTTAGTCTTGCTTGATTTACTTTTGGTTTTTGGAGAACCCCCCTCCATTATTTCTTTAATTCTTTGGACCCCCAAATTGAGGGGTCCTTAAAGAAATATCCCACGAACCCTCAACAATTTTGCCTGAGAGTCCGATTGATCGATTTTTTAGGTTCAAATTTTTAAATTAATTTCATTAATGTTTAAATTTAATTATTTAATATTTTATTCATTAATTTCAGAATTTTTTATCATGAAAATTGTGAAATTACCGTTTTGCCCCCGGAGAGGACTTTTCACGTTTCAAGTCGATTTTTAATGTTCTAGGATATTTTAGAATCAATTTTTCGTAAGGAATTCAATGAGAATGTTGGTTTGTGTCATTTATGAAAATTTTTATGTGAAATGATCGTGAACTTTACGAGGGGCATTTTCGTAATTTTGTCAAATTCTGTTAAAATTGGTGAAATGATTTATTTGGTTTCGATTTGTTGTTTTATGTGTTCGAGAGAGTTTTCCTAAGCGTAACGTAGGCTCTAGGGTTGTTTTGAGGTTAGGGGTATTTTAGTAATTTGATCAATTTTAGTGATTTTTATCGTGAAGTTTCTTTTTGATCTGCAAGATGATGATTTCTATGTTTCTTCTGGGGTCGTATTTTCCTAGCGTAGCGTGATTTCTAAGGTTTTGTCAATTCGAGATACCTCATCCGGATTTCTGAAACATATCTGGTAACAAAGTAAAGCAATGGAATACACATCCATCATTGGGAATCCTTGCGATCGGGTTGACGAGTTGATTAATCAGGCGGATGCAAAAATGGGGTGTCGACAACCGTACATCCCAGGATAGTGCACCCCTCCGGATGATGTGACACACTATCCCTTCAAGCATTCACAGACCCTTTAACAGTTCACAAAATATATATATATATATATATATATATATATATATATATATATTATTTTTCATTTAAAACAAAAGAGAAATTAACAGAACAAGGTTGAGAATGGATATCCAATTCCTACCATGCAACTGTGGCCACCCCGCCTAAAATAAATAACAATACTCAGCCCACGCGCTAACATAATCGTAAATAAACATGCAACCCTTTCATTAATAACCTGGATATCATTTCACAAACCTACACTCAACATACAATGTAAAATGTAGACATCACCCCTCGGATATGATTCTGATAATTTACCGTTTCATCTATTTCCCCATTCTTTCAGTACTTTCACTTTTTGTCTTTTCGAATCAAATCATTCATTTTTAATCTTTCAAAGTTATTTTTTAAATTTTCAATTGAAAATCATCAAGGTTTATTCAAAATGAGGTCCCGTGATGCACGGGATTAAAGCTGTTAAAAACAAGAGAAGCTGGTGAAAATTTGGCTAAGTGTCAGAAACTTGAAAGCGCCATCGATCCGCAGGGTATGCGGATCCGCTTTTGACCTTTGAGGTTTGGGAGTCGCCACCTAGTTATTGCGGTCTAGGAACCAAAATTTGACTCTAAAAGACAAATAAACTAATCTACGAAAGAAAAATACGGGTCCGGGGATCACGTTACAGGGTTGGAAGGTGTTAGGCACCAACCCCGCCCAACAAACGTTGATCTCTACTAATTTTCAAATAAAACTACATTGCTAACAAGACTTAAATAATAATAAAAAAATAAAAATACTCACCTTTTCCAAATGCAACGATTTTATTCCCTCAGATCTGATAGAATAGCTCATCGTATAATATTCATCGCTTCGTTCTGTCTCCGGATCTGATTTCTGATCTCCGAGCCGAGGTATCTCTTTCTTGGATCTGGATTCTTTGAATTTTTTTATGAATTTCGAGGTATTTTTTAAGGACTTCTAAGTATTTTCAAGCTAAAATTAAAGTATGGGTATTAGGTAAGGAGTTGGGACTTCAAAATTAGGGTTTATGGGAGGTTAGGGAAGTTTTTTGACCTACTTCTCTTAGAATTTTTTATTTGATACGAAAATATGTTATGAGGACCCCTATTTATAGATTTTTTTAAATGTTTATTTAGATAGAATTAGTGTTTAATTATAATTCTTTTAGTTAGAGTTATATTTTAATTGGAATTGATTTAGGTAGAGTTATATTTTAGTTATAATTGTTTTAGGTAGAGTTATATTTTAGTTAGAATCCTATTAAATAGAGTTATTATTTAATTAGGATTGTTAAATAGAATTATTATTTAATTAAAACTCTATTAGGATTTTGACTTTTGATCTTATTTGATTGACTTTAAGATTTTGACTTTAGTCTTACTTGGTTAACTTTAATATCTTGACTTTAATCTTACTTGATTGACTTTAATTTTGACTTTAGTTTTACTTGATTGACTTTAATATCTTGACTTTAGTCCTATTTGATTGACTTTAATTTTGTGGAGAACCCCCCTCTATTATATCTTTAATTCTTTGAACCCCCAAATGGAGAAGCCCTTGAATGAATATCTTGGCAACCATCAACAATTTTGCCTAAGAGCCTGATTGATTGATTTTTTTGATTCAAAATTTTAAATTAATTTTATTAATGTTTCACTTTAATTATTTAATATTTTATTTATTAATTTAAAATTTTTTAATTATAAAAATTGTAAAATTACTGTTTTACCCTCGGAGAGGACTTTTTGCATTTTAAGTTGGTTTTTGATGTTCTAGGTTGTTTTAGAATCGATTTTTTGTAAGGAATTCAATGGAAATATTGATTTGTGTCATTTATGAATTTTTTGTGCGAAATGATCGTGAATTTTATAAGGGGCATTTTCGAAATTTTATCAAATTTTGTGAAAATTGGCGAAATGATTTATTTGATTTCGATTTGTTATTTTATTTATTTGAATGGGTTTTCCTAAGTGTAACGTAGGCTCTCGAGATATTTTAAGGTTAGGGGTATTTTGATAATTTGATCATTTTTTAGTGATTTTTATCGTGAAGCTTCATTTTGTTTGAAAAATGATGATTTCTAAGCTTTTAGGGTTATATTTTTCTAGCGTAACGTGGTTTCTACAGTTTTGTTAATTTGAAATACCTTATCCGGATTTCTGAAACATATCTAGTAACAAATAAAGCATGGGGACAATCATCCATTATTGGGAACCGTTGCGATCGGGTTGACGAATTGATTAATCAGGTTGATGCAAAAATGGGGTATCTACAAAACTCAATTTTTTAAAGTTCTCGAAATTGAAAACGAGTTTTTGAAAATGAAAGTCTCGATCATGAGATTCGACACTATATAGTTTTTGAAATCTAATTCAAAGTAATGCGAAAGTTATTACATTTTGAAAATTTACCGAAAACGTCGAAATTTAGTTTTGTTCTTAAAATCAAAATTCGGATTTTGATCCTTTGAGATTCGGATCTCGAAACCATTTCCATTGTTCCGAAATGGGGGGTAAAATATAATTTCATTAAAGAAATTAACGTAAATGGAAAGTAAAAAATTAAAGAGGACATTTACTTAAATGTTTTTAATGAAATGAGAGTAGGAAATCAAATATAGGCAATGGGAAAGTCAAGCCAAGAGTCAGAGTTTGTTTTTAACTCAAAAAAGTGTTGTCGGCGGCAGAAGCTTCATTTTATCGGTGGAACCGACAGAATGGTCATCGGTGGGTATCGGTGGGACCGACGGTCCTACCGACAGCACTGAACTTCCTCGCGATTTTTGGGTTTTTCAATCCCTTCTTCGGATCTTTATTCCATTCTTCAAACCTCTCAACCCACCCACGAATTCAACATTTAAAACATAGATAAAACACATCAAATCCTTATTTCTAGCATGAATTTCAATTCGAACAAATATTGTTACGATTTAAAATAAACAATAAGTTTTGTTAAAAACAACCTAAATGCACATTTCGAAATCTAAAGTTACCAATAGAAATCGAAAGTCCCCTACTTGTTTGTGGTTGCCAATGATGATGAATCAATACTAAGGATCAATGTTTGGCGGCTCGAAGTTCTGAAAGTGGTTAAACTCAGGTGCCAACGGTGTGGTTGGTCGTGAAACCCTCTTTGAAGGTGTTCTTCCCATTTTTAATGACCAACAACTACTCTCCTACAATTTGGATGAGGTTCCAAGTGATTATAAACAAACCCACTTGCTGATTTTTGTGAGAGACCAAGAGAAAAGAAAAGGAAATGGAGGTTAGACGGGGTGAGGACGTAGAGCTCGACAATGCCGACAATATTGCCTTATTCGTCGAAGTTCAACTCGGCTTTGTTCGCACTAGAACTTGATGGAAATGGGTTGAGATCCTTGGGTTGAAAAGTGGCTGTCGTTTGGGATTTCTTAGAAAAAAAGAGAAATGAATGAAATAAAAGAAATCAGATTTCTTTATAACAAAGTTGAGGGCATACTTGTAATTTTCCCATAATTTCTAGTTTCGATAGTAACTTAACTATTCGGACTCGAAAATTAACAAGTGAGTATACCATTTCGAATAATTTTTCGTTGCGAACCTAACAGTATCATCAAATCTTTTCGATTCTCGCTCTAACAAAATTTCACTATTTTGGGTCCCACTTAACGCGAAATTTAAGGATTCGTTAACTTTTTCACCCGAACTTGAATTCAAACTTGTTTATAAGCTAAAGTATATTTTTTGATCATTTTGAAACTAATGGCGAAGTTGGTTTTCAATAAAAATGAACATAGCATAATCCGAGTACTTTACTCTGAGTTTCTTCTTCGATATTTTCCTCTAATTCTCACGATTTAATTTCCTCGAGATATGAGTTGAAAATCTGGAATGTTACAATAATTAATACAACTATTAAAATTAAAATTGTTATAAACTGCAATATATTGCATCCTATTGATGCAAGTGGTAGAAAGATGAAGAATAAAGAGGCGAGTTCCCTTTCTTTGTCTGGTTTAGGGTGTAAATAAGGTTTGGATATTCTCGTGAGAAATTAATAAAGTTGAGGGTATTTCGATAAAATGAACCATTATAATTTTACTCCACGCAAGATGCGAAACTGAGAAGTAGGTTTTAGCGACTTTTTCATAAAGAGCAATTTTTTGCTCTTGCGCGGAGTAATTCTTCGAAGGAGTTGCTCATCTAAATTATCCAAGCGATTTCTTACTCCCCGCAAGAGTCAGAAGTAGCTAAAGAGTCCTATACAAACGCCATCTAAGTATTTTAAATAATTCCTTCAATAGGGGTATTTATGTAATTTTAAAATGCAAGATAATGTACCCTTGATGAAGGGTATTTTGATAAATTCATATTCATATAGTAAGTTATGGTTGGCAACAATTCTGTTTGTGTTCGTGTTCATGTCGCATTGAGGTAAAGGTGTTATGAAAATTTACCAAACCTTACCCATTTAATAACCATGTAAAATTTTATGCCCAAACTCAACACATGTATTAAATAGGTAACTTACCCAACCCATGTAACCTGTTTAATTTAATTATAATCTCAATTGAAAAAAATAAGTTTCATTTTCACCATAAAAAATAAAAATGAATGATAGGCCCTTACTCTCATTAGGAGCATCGTCGTTACTTCCTCCCACAATCCAACACGTAAGGTAGATGAAACAATTGAGATTTCATTCCTAAAATTAAGTAAAGGGTAATTCAAGTATTTCAGTTTCTAAATTTTTTACAAATTCCTTTTAATCTTCTCTCTACTCATTTTTTATATGATTTTCAAACACAATGTTGAATAGTTCCCACATTAATATTGAATTAAATCATCATGTATCAAATTATTTATAAAATATGGTGGATTAAAAAATGCCCAATCACAGTATCATAAAAACTATATATATATATATATATGGGAGTGGTTCGACAGCCCTAAAGTTTGCCAAGTTTTGTGCCAAACATTTTTTGTAAATCACTTTTGATGGGGTTAGAGGTTTTGGAATAGGCTGATTTTTTGTGAGGATGATCTCTATAATGAAGAGATCATCTTCACAAAAAATCATCTCATTTTGAAACTTCTAACCCTAGTTTACAATTAGAAGAATCGTGGACCGTCCAATTTTTGTAAATCACTTTTGATGGGGTTAGAAGTTTTGGAATAAGCTGATTTTTGGTGAGGATGATCTCCTCTTCATAGAGATCATCCTCACAATAAATCAGCTCATTCCAAAGCTTCTAACTCATATTTTAAAAAATGTTTGGTACCAAACTTGGCAAACTTTAGGGCTGCTGAACCGTCCCATATATATATTGGTAGATTAGAATATTCTCAATCATGACATTATATTTTTATTTAAAAATAAATATTGAAATAATTTAAAATTAATTATTTTATCATAAATTTACAAAAAATCGATTGACTCAAATAACTTTTACTAGAGGAATGCTACCGCGAGATGACTCACCTAAATCACACTTGTATTAATTGTGAAACAAGCAAGATTTTCCATGTGAATTGTCCAAGATCTAGTATTTTCAAAATATTAAACAAATTAAAGAAAAAAAAATCATACAAGTCAAACGAGGTTTTTTTTTTTTTTTTTTATTATTTTTAATTTTTTGATAAAAATAATTACTCTTTAACTATTTAAATATTTATTTTATAAATAAAACTATGATCTTGTGATGGGGAATTTTGTTATCGACGTTATTTTAGAAATAGAAATATAATTTAATGAATTTATATATTTATAAATAATTTATATCAAATTCAATGATTTACCTCGTTTAAGATGAGGTGAATTACGTGTTTTAAAATCGAATGGGTAGAAAATGACGTGTAAATAGAAGTTAAAAGGAGTTTGTAAAATATTTAGAACAGAAACACTCAAACTACCTTTTAATTTACTTATTTTTAGGAATAAAATCCCAGTGAAGTATATATTTTTTCTCTACTTTACTTATCGGATTGTGGGAAGAAGTAATAAGTTCTTTATAGGAGTTTAGGAATATCATTTCTTAAAAATAAAATATCATTACTAAAAATAAAGTCACACAACCATAAATTAATATCCATAAACATAAATTAAATTTCATTGCCCACATGAATCACCGTATTGGAAATCAAACATTATAGGCCTCTAGATTCAATGAAAAACTAATATTAAAAATAATATATATAAATAAATAAATAACTTAGTAAGAAAAATATTTTTTGCTTTCCCAAATTAAAATTTTAACCATTAATTATTTGAAAAATATCTTAAATCACCCTCTACATTTTATAAAATTTTAAAAATGTATTAGAAAAAAAGTTTTACGAAATTCTAGTCAAAAAATGGGTAATTTAAAAAACCTTTACCCAATTTTGAAAAATATCTTATACCACCCTCTATATTTCATGATTTAAGATGATTTGTTAATGCCAGAATACTAAACGTATCAAGATGGCAAGTTGGCGTCCTTAACCCAAACGTGACTCATTTAATAATCGTGTTAGACGAGTCAAAATTATTATGACTTAAACCCAAATAGGCTTGACGCAAATCCATTAATTTCGTATCGTTTTCGAGTCATATTTGTGGGTCGTGTAAAGATTATCACCTTTGCAGTTAGTATTGAAGACAATCTCATAATTTGAATAATTTATTCAGTAAGAGTACTTGTTTAATTTTAATATGCAAGATAACCTATATTTGATGAAGGGTATTTTGATAAATTTATATGCATGTTATTGTAACATAACTTTTGCAAATGATTTGTTGCACTTTTTTTGTGCAAATCATTTGCTGAAATTTCTTAAGAGTTTATATCATCCATGCAAATAATTTGCATTGTCTAACTAGACACTCATAAAAGTGATTGCAACAAATCATTTGCTGAAATTTCTTAAGAGTTTATATCATCCATGCAAACAATTTGCATTGTCTAAGCAGACATTCATAAAAGTGATTTCAAAAAATCTTTTGCATTAACCAAAGATTTGTGTAGTTCCAAACTTCCAAGCAAGGCTTTAAGGTCTAGGCCATTTACACCCACTTTTATGTTTAACACACCCACCTTTAAGTGGATGCAATGCCAATGGGTACAAATGGTGTTAATTTAATAAACTGGCCAACTTCAACACCAAAGAAGAAAGAGAAATGTTTTATTTTTATCATCTCATATTTTCTCAAGAATTCTCTCTCATTTCATTAGAGTAAAAAAGACTTCTCCTTTAAAGGTTATTACACATATTTAAGTTATATTGATTAGATCTTTATTAATTAGAATCTTGGTTTACAATTTTTTTTACAATCATTTTACTAGTCTCGTGACTGATATGTTATGCCATCTCTTTCTGTTTGTTTGTTTGTTTTTTTTTTTTTTTAATTTGATTCTAGAATTCTCATTAGAATTTAAATCTTATTTATGAAATGTGGGTCTACGTTGTTTTTTTAACTGATTCAGTTGATAATCAGCAAATGTGTGTTTTTAAGATGTGTTGGATTCAAAGTATTATTATTAGATAATCAAAAGTCTATTATTTGAAGTCTTGTATTTATGTGTGAAAATTGAGATGAGTATCTCTAATTCCTAATTTTAATTGGAAAGCCTTCTTATTTGTTAGAAGGGTTTGACAAATTGGGATGTTATCTTAATAACAGGGGATTTAAAGCAATCATTAATTAATTGAGTTTTAATTTTAGAACTGTGTGTTTATATGTCAAATGCAAACTAGATATATCTATTAATCGAGATGATTGATATATTAACTATTTCCTTAAGTGTTTAAGGATAGATTATGACTCAAGTTTTTAATATGCAGAAAGGGTTGTCTAAGTATTCGATTATGTTATTTGGGTTGAGCAATGCACCGTGTACTTGATGAATCAAGTGCTCTTATAATGTTTGTTGAAAGATTTGTGGTTGAGTATTTTGATGATATACATATTTATAGCCCTAGCAACAGATAATACTTTATTCTTAGTTGTAGGAAACTCATATATAGGATAACGCTCCTCCTGTACAACCACACTTCCCCAGTTATGACCAGGGAGCACTTAAGACTTGTGATTATGTGATAATTGAATTGCAAACTTGTTCAAGATAAATTCTTGTCATTATACATTGATCTTGAAATTGTATAATTTTTTTTTAAAATAAATTTGTGTTTTGTATTTGGAAGTTTGAATCTATGCGTGTATAATGATATAAGTGAATCTTTCAAATACAACATCTATGCTTTTTTTTTTCTGTTAGAGTATTTTTCTTATCGGTTAATCATTTATTTTTATTTTTTTAATTTATTTTTATCATTCCATGTATGTGTACACCTTTTCAAGTAGGCATCTTGATCTTTAAATTCATCAAATGGTTGTTGGCTAAGAGAATAAAGTAATTTTTTAATTAATCATATGCATATGTACACTCTTCAAAACAATTTGATAAAAATGGATACTTCTTGAATACTCCAACAAAGTGTAAGATACATTAATCACCTTAAACAAGTGTAAGATGTATTACAACATGATAAGCTATAGTGTAAACTTGAAGAACTACAACTTGTTGAAGCACAACTTGTATTCTTGGGTTGTGTTTCTGCATCCATGGGTGTTAATGTAGTTAAAATGAAACTTGAAGTGATCCAGTGTTGGCCAATACCAAAACCATTCATAATGTGCATAGTTTCCATGGTTTGGTGACTTTACGAGTGATTTGCCTTAACTTTTAGTAGGATTGTAGCATAAATTGCAGATAGTTTGAAAGGTGATCATTCTAGTGGACACTAAAAGTAGAAGAAAGCTTCAAGTTCATAAAGTAACTAGAAGATGGTGGAAATTTCAATATTAGACTACATGATTTTAATAAGAATGTATAGCATGGGAATAGGTTCTCTTTTAAAGGCAAATATGGCTTGTAGGTTGTAGATTCTTTGAGAAGTTGAAAGGTGAACAACATTACTTATAACTTAGAGTTTTATGTGATTATTTAGGCAATGAGGACTAATGTTGCCCAAATCAAATCATAAAATTATAAGAAAAGATAGGATTCAAATAAAATGGGATTTATGTAATTTAATTATAAGATACATTAAAAAATGGAGTAAAAAGATATTAAATAGCATGTAAAAAATTGGTCACACATACATATAAAATGGTTAACTACTCGATAAGCCTTCTTATAATGACAAGATTTTGCATGAACTTCTCATTAGTTATTACAAATGCCTGACAAGAAAGCATCACATTGTCCACTATTTATACACTAATGTGTGACAAAATTTTACCTATAATGATATATAGTTGGATCTTGATTGTGGGACTATTGTGGTGTAACAACAAATTCCGCCCTGCAGGCGTTCTTTAGCAGTTTGATGAAAATTCTGCTTTTCTTGTGCCATCATTATCAAAAACAAAAACTTAAGATTTGTATTTCATTTATTTGCAATTGTTAATGAGCGCTTATGGTTTGGCCAGAAAATCTGACTGTGATGTTGTCCTAAAAATCCCAAATAAATGAGGATAAAAATAGGAATATAACGACCAAGAGAAGAGATAAGAAATCCGGTGATTGTATTGAAATTGATGGTGACTTGTGATAGGGTAGCAATGGTGACGTTGGCAAAACTGAAACCATTGAAAGATAGTTGTCTTAGTATCTATTTAGTAGGTTTATTCAGCTCATCACCAACCCTAGCAAATAATATTGGATCTATCAAGGACTAAATCAAATTGTGTCGGAATCCAATAACACATCATTCGGTACTTGATATTATTGGATTTGGTATCGAGTCTGACCCAATCCATTCTTAACAAATATATATTGATGCTAGAAAGATGGATGAAAAATAGAGGAGAGAATATAAGCACCAAAATATGATAGAAAATACATACAACTCACCACCGTTAGATAAGAACTGAAGTAGCTGGATAAGAACAGAAGTAGGCACATAATTCACACAAAATTAAATAAATGAAGAAATTGTTCTTCAAAAGCTTAAAGCTCAAAATTCAACCCCCCTCCCCCCGTTAAAGATGGATGAAAAATAGAGGAGTAAATACAAGTACCAAACTAGGATAGAAAACACATACAGCTCACCACCGTTGGATAAGAACTGAAGTAGTTGGATAAGAACAGAAGTAGGCACATAATTCACAAAAAATTAAATAAATGAAGAAATTGTTCTTCAAAAGCTTAAAGCTTAAAAATTCAACCCACCGCCCCAATTACAAAGTTATGGACTTAAATAGATAAATGGAACACCCTTTAGCTATAAAAACTATTATAGTTCCAATAAAATTCTTGAGGACCAAGTAACCTAGCAAGTAAACTTAATAATACACTAATCAAAACTCAAAACATTGGAAACCACAAAAATTAACTTACAATAAAATGTGCTAGACCGAAAATCAAAAGGTAGCAAAATGTTGATTTTCACGGATTCCATGATTACCCAAACACCTTTTAGCAAAGGGCCATAACTTTATATCTAGGGAAGTCCAAATGACGCACCATTTGATGGTTGAAAAATAGACAAAATTATTTTTCCAATCATATATGATTTGTTGTATTTAATGTAGGTAGTAACCCAAAAGTTAATTGTAAAGTTGTTTTAGAATTATATAGGTACACCGACATGGATTCGTGTGCACACAATTGGGTCAAGCATGCACACAAGCTCCTGCATCATATACTTTCCCCCACTCAAACATTTAATCATCATTAAAATGGGTAAAAGTTGATTTGGGATTGGTAAAGACACAAATGCATTGTGCTTTTATTAGCAATGCAATGAGACGGGCTAAGAAATTTTTTACATACAGAAAAATTAATTCAGGATTTTAAAGAATTCGATCCAACAATCTTGGGATGTTGTGTATATTAAGGGCATCCCTAATTTATAAAAATACCCATGTTAGAGAATCCCTCAATAGTCAATACAAACAACGTCATGAAACTAGTCGATCTAGGATTCTATGAATTCCCAGATGTATTTTTCTGTGCTCAAAAAATTTCTTGAGACCAACTCTTGGTCAATGAACTCTAAAACCATTCAGGGAGTGGATCGTGTCTTAGAGATTCAATCTAATGTTGGGTCCGCCAAAAATTATACCATTCTAGTTAATGGGCAGTCAAAATGGCCTCTAATCAATCATGGTAAAAAATACAATTGCCACTCTTGTAGTCCTTTTTAGCAATTCAGAATACGGAAAAATTTTGATAAGTGAAAAAATTGAGTTCTATTCAAGTTTGGGTTGCAAAAATCTGGACAAAAATTTGATAAATGAAGAATATGTGGCATATGCTTTATATGTGTATTATGTCTCATTTAAAATTTTTGGCAATATGATAGTCATTTTAATAGTGATGATGATGATGAAATTGGTGATATTAATGGTGATGCTGAAGATGATGATATTGATATAGTGGTGATGGTAATAATGGTAGTGGCCAAAGTAAAGTGATAAATTTTGGAAAAGATAAAAGGGATATTTATCACCTAAAATGGTGGATTCCTCCAAAATTTTGAAACATAGTTGCTTCAAAGTCGAACTTATGTTACACATTACAAATTACATGTTTACACTTGAAAACATACAATAAGTTATAGTAGTATTTTTTTTCGACCGAGTTTTATAAAAATTAAAAATTCGTAAATGAAGTAAAATTTGAGAAGAAAAAAAATACAAACGCACTTTATTCGTTTTTAACTTAAAATACGTGAATCATTTAAAATAATTCAATAACACTCAAATCAAACGGGAGATTGCTAACTAGGCTTGTAGTCACCATCCCTCTGTCTATATTCTATGAGGAACTGTCCGATGTTGTGTGGATGAAAGCAATTTGTTTGTGCTGAGCACACATAGGGTGACCCTTCACCGCTACCTGCAAATGTTGGTACATTGGAAGTCGCTGAGCCTTGGGAACTAACAGCCAATGGACTTGATTGAAAACAAAAAAAATAAGAAAAAAGAAATACATGGGAGGAACACAATTATTTTTCTTATTGGTTTTATACTTTCAATTGTAGTTTAATTTGTCAGCATAGAATTTTTAGAAGTGAGACAACTAATCTTAGGCCTTGTTTGCCATGCGGCCACTCGTTCAATAGGATGTTTTGTAACTGTGGGGGACAGGAAAAGTGAGTCCAAGGCACATTGATTAGGATCGCATGAGATCTGACATTTCATGATCCACGCAAACACGATAACGATGCCTCCATAGTGTCATGTATCAAGAGCCTATCAATAATACAAGATCAGCATCCTGCCAACAATACAATTAGGCTAGCATGCACTATGATCAAGGCCTCTGGGGTTATATCAAGGCAAAGATGCACAGTTTTCACTATTTTAATTTGATACTCTTACCGATTTATTTATTTTTAGCGGGAAACACCATGAATCAAGGACTCATCGTACCATCGTCACCAAAACCAATAAGGAATGAGCTTAGTATTCAACGGATCAAAGAGCCCATGGTGATCATTTCTATGAAGTGCTTTTCGCATGTAGAATTGACGTTAGTTGTTGGATATAAAACTTCTTTTTATGGGTAAGTTAGACTTGAACCATGACTTCAAAGTTGTTTTGCGATTTGTCAAATCAAAGAAGCTTTGGATCTTTGCCCTTCAAAGAAAATCCCTATCAATAGTTTTTCCCATGAGCCAACCTTGAGAGGAGGCCGGGGGGGGGGGGGGGGATGTCCAGTTCAACTAGTAGGGGCAAGGGACCTGATCTCTTAAAATACCATATCTCGTCCAAATCCCTGAAGTACATGCAATACCCCACAAACCATACATATCAAGTAAACCAAGATAACTCTCTATGGGTGGTCAATGAAGAGACTTGAACTCAAGACCTCCCCCTTTTTGGAGAGAGGCTTTCCTTTATCTCAATTCTTCATGGTGGAGATGTCCAGTTCAACTAGTAGGGGTGAGGGACTTGATCTCTTAAAATACCACATCTCGTCCAAATCCCTGAAGTACATGCAATACCTCACAAACCATACATACCAAGTAAACCAAGATAAATCTCTATGGGTGGTCAATGAAGAGATTTGAACTCAAGACCTCCCCCTTTTTGGAGAGAGGCATTGGTCGCTACGTCCAATACTCATTGGTTATTTCTTTGTTTGTTAACCATTGAATTCTAAAACAAATTTAAAGAATAATAATAATAGTTTTTTTTTTTTTTTTTTTTTTTTAAATATTACATTTAAAAAAACTCTGAATTGTTTTTAAAAAGTAAAATTAGGTAAGAGAACCTTGTTGTTTATTGGTTTTTTTTTTTTTTTTTTTTCCAAAAATTTCATTCTAAAAACACAAATGCATCCTTGTAGAAATACTACAAATTTTGGCAGTTTTGGGATAAATCCTTGACATGTGTACTTTTGAGATCTCGTCAAGCAGTTTGGGTGATAAGGTTCAGTATCCAATCTATTTGATAAAAAATATAAGGTTTTACAAATAATCATGATAATCTGACTATCCCATGTGGCACACTCAATCAACTCTCTTGATGTAATAAATTCAGGGAATTCCTAGATGTATATGCTTTGGGATATAAAATTATATTTCCCCATAAAAATGTGTATCTCAAAGGAATCGAGTATCCCGAGACATAGATCTATGGTTGTCAACTTATCAAGTTAGGAGAGTGGATTGCGTTTGCCATGTGCTGGGTAGTCAGATTATCATGACTTGTTACGATAGGAAGAAACTGTAATTTTCCTCAATAAAGCAAGGTTTCGAGGGAGTTTTTAAATTTCCAAGAGAGAGAAATGCAAATAATACCTGACATTGTGGTCTGCCCTTAAAAGACTCTAAATTGTGGACTTATTGGATTTTTAACTTTAGAAAGGAATATCCACAGTCAAGTGTGCTACAAAAACAACTTCATCTGTTTGGAGTAAGATATTAGCAAATTGGACTTAATAACCTTAGAATCTTATTTGATTAGATTACTGTAATTAATTTTGGACAGTTTCAAATTCTCAATGTAATTCAAAACCAGTTTTTAGTGATGTGTTCATATTAGTGGTTTGTTAGGGTAAATATATCACACCACTCAATTATTGAAATTTTACCTCGTATTCTAGTGCTTTGTAACCATCACATATCAAATTTTCGTGTCGTGTCGTTTGCAAAGATTTTTTATTGAAACATTTTAGTTTCGGTCCATAATGTTTTGGATTCTCTTGGAATGCTTCCGAATGTTATTGTCAAGTTCATATTGATTAAAACATTGTATCGATCCCAAATTTAAAACTTGGATCGCAACAAGAATGACAATGACGACCACCACCACAAGTTGTGAAAACGACCACGACGATGACGGCCACCACCACAGCAGCAACAATCTTTATGTGGAAAGAACTACCTTCCCTGATTTTTTTTTTTTTTCTTCTTTACGTAACTGGTTCTATCATTTGTGGGTTCCATAAAGTTGCAAAACAAGATTTTAAGAATTAATATCATAAAGACCTTGGACTGGCCTTGATTTTTTTTTTTATATGCCCAAACAGACCTTAAGGGGGTGATTCTTGTTGATGGGTACGTTAAGAAGTTTTATAGGATTAAATTCTTAATTAACCTTAGTATTTCACCATGTGTTTAATAATACAATAAGATATCTAAGATCCCAATTATTAATGCTACTTATCCAATCCCTTGACCCAAGATTATCAATTAGTCACACTTGATCATCATTCTCCACTAAAATATCTATAATAATTCCGTAAAGCAAGTTTAAATTATTAAACTATTGTCCATCTTTTAAATATCAGGGATTAGAATATTTGATCATGAAACAACAAAGCTCAATCATTTAAATGGAATCCAAATCAACCTGGTCGTCGAAAAGGATAGCCATTTCTATTAGTCAAAGATCTTCATTGAAATTTTGTCGATTTTCAGATTCCACTAAGCATATTTTATACTTCTAAACTCAAGTATTATTAGCAGTTTAGTAATCATGAAGATGAGAGACCATCATTCAACCTTTATTTGTCCAATTAGAATCCTTAATTTCTACACTAGTAAGGAACTTTTCCTTTTTAATCTTTCCATCCAAATACCCATCAAATGTTGTAGTTGTCCTTATGACTGTCAATGGAGTGGATCGAATCAACGATCCAACATGAAAGTTACGGTTTAGTGGATTTGGGATAGGGTTCCATTTCGATCAAATAAGATAACTTTGGATTTGAATCAAGGATTTGGGTTTCAATAAGGATTCAATTTGATAATCGATCCAATTAGTTATGGATCAGCCATCTCCCAATCTCGTAGGGCCAAATTGATAAAATGTGTGAAAGTATGCAGATTATATTATATTTTTTGTTTAAATATATAAAATTTAGGGTAAATTACAATTTAACCCTTTATAATTTGGCATAATTCCATTTTGAACCTGTATTGTTTTGATAATTGCACTTATCCTTTAACTAACGGGATTAAAATTCAGATTTTATTCTACTATTTTACCATCTTATTTTATATTATATTTTATTAAAAAAAGTTTTAAAACAAAATTAAAATACCCTTTTACCCATTCATTGAATCCATTTCTTCACAGACATACTTTTATTTATAAAAGGAATAATATTTTTGAAAGGGCAAAGTGGTCTTTATAAAAAAATACTTAACAGTTAGGTTGGATTGATTTGATGGTTTGGGTGCATTTCATTTTATTTACTTGCAAAATAATATTATTTTTGAATCTGATTTGATCTGATTGTTTGAATTGGATCCAAATATTCAAACTTAACTTGGGTCTTTCGATGGGTCCGTCAAGTATTCGAACTCAAGACCTCTATCTACATCATAAAATGTGGCCTTGGCCGTCTCACTAACTGTTGGGGGTTAGTAGGACAATAAAACTCATTTCTCTTCATTTTCTACTTCAATTCATAGATTTCCTTTTTCTTTTGGGAAAATGTATAATAAACTTTAGAGTTTCAAATTTAGTCAGTTACTCTTATATTTAAATAATTAACGATATTTTCAAAACATCACAAGAAAATTAAAATATTAATTTTCCCATAAAGTTTATAAAATTCTTCACTTTTGGTTGGAAGTTATAGTTATCTTAACGACGATATTTTTTATTCCCAGAAAACCTAAATGGGCCATTTACTTTGTGCTGATAAATAAAAAAATTTAGAAAATAATATTATGCACCGGATGAACATCCAACACCTATAAAAAAGAAGTTTATTAATACATTTTAGGTATTATAGACTTTTGACACCTTTAGACTTATATTTGTGTCTCTTTCAAGAACATATAAATGGCATTGTGGGGCACAAAAAAACAAGGTAAGTGAAGTTGAATTTTTATTTTTTTTATTTTTTAATTTTTTATAGATAAGAGTTTGGGAGGTTATCTTGATAGCACACAACTTTGTTACCAGTTCCTTTCAGTGGCAGAGTCAAGATTTTACTCACGTGAGGACAATTAAAAGTAGAAAAAAAAATCTTGTGAGCAGATTTTATTATCCATCATTGTTATGTGTTGCAATTGTTCATAAATTCTTAGTAGATTTTGAAAATTATTGTGGGGCAAGTGATCCGACTATAAATCCACCCTTGGTTCCATTTGATGATTCAAAAATAACACTACCTAAGTTATTGTATACTACAAATGGTATTTTGGTACAAAACTAATCAATTTGTAATACAATTCATTTTGGTTTTGTAGAATTTAACAATCAATAGATTTGCAAACCCAATTATTGGGATGGTCTAAATTTTTTCTAAACAAAATGTGAATCTACAATTTATATTTTGCTATTGTACCTATTTATTTTCCCTATTCTTCAATTTCTCAACAAAGTTAGTCTTTTTTGTTTTTTTTTTTTTTGTTAAGAGAAATGATCATCAATTTATTGTTAACTTATTAAGATAATAATTTTTTAATATCATGTTGTTTATATATATATATATGTTTATTTTAAGAACAAATTTACTAACACATCAAACAACTCTAAGGATCCTCACACTTTTAAGTGCACCTCTAAAAATTAAAATATTATTTTGAGCATTCTATATTAAAATCAAAATTTTAAAATTTTACTTTTAACTTGAGTCGTGATGAATGCATACGATTTTAGTATGTGGATGACATGGTAAGAGCATACAACTATAGATCTTTTTCATCGGTTCTGTAGCCTTATTACATCACATGCAAACTCATAATCGCTTGCATTCATCATTATTCTTTTAGTTTTAACCCATCTTTAGAAGTGAATTGTGTGTTAATATAATTTTTCCTATTTTAATATATTATATTTTTTTAAATCCTAATATATTTAAAATTTTAATTATTATATATTAAAAAAGAGGGCTGATTTTTTAACTAAAAGAGCAGTGGATTGGGACTGCTGTTGTGTATCCCGAGGGTATAGTTGTATATCTCGAGCAAAAGAATCTACGGTTCATCAAGTATGACACATGGGCGAATTTTTTGAATCTGGCCGTCAGGTTGAGTTGAAAAATCATTAGTCATTAAAAAAAAAACTTAAAATATAATGCGAACCGGTACAAAGAAATCGAGCGAACCAACGAACCGGAATAATAAGAAGAAAGTTAAAAGGACAATTTGGGGTAGGGGTGTCAATGGATAGTTGAAATCCGAATTCAAATTCGAAAAATAAGATATTATCCGAAATTTTCTGATATCAGATTCAGATTCAGATGTCATTTAAACATTCGAATGAGTTTTGGATACGAATTCGGATATTGCGATATCCGAATTCGATAATATCCGCTCCGATAACAATACACATATTATATATTTATGTTTTACAACAAAACTTTATATATGTAAATATATAGTGTTAAGTATTGATGTCATACAACAAAACTTAATTTCAACACATTATCTTCTCAAACCCGGCCGCACTAAAACACCAGACGATAATGGAGGTTTCCGTTTCGATCGAATTCTAAATGAGGGCATTACTCCGGTCGAAAACTCTCTCTCTGTCTCTCTCTTTCCCTCCGATCTAAACCAATCGGAGTAATTTTTTGAAGGAAATACGTAGGTTTTAATTTTCAACTGTGCGAACTCCGACACATCTACTTCGATTGGCAAGTATCCAGGTACATATTCTTTCTCTCTCTCTCTGCGATTTGAACCCATCGAAGTAATTTTTCAGATAAAATCTGTGAGTTTCGACTGTGCAAACTCCGATCAGATCAAATATTATTGGATATTCGATATATTTTTCAGATTCGAATTCAAATATTTATTAGGGATATCCAATCAGATTCGAATTTAAATTTGAATAGTATTATTTTTTTTTAATTCAAATTCAAATATAGCAGTATTCGATTGGATACCTATCCGTTAACGACCTAATTTGGGGTGATTTTGTTTCTTAGGTAACAATCAATATTACTCGAGTGAGGTGAGGGACGAGGGGGTGGTCCTGTCATTCATACCCGCCCAGAGTCAGTCTTAAAAACTAACAGACAAAAACGAACTACCCCGTAGAAACCGGGTTTTTATTTGCTCTCTCTCTCTCTCAAAACTTGTCGTAATAGCTGCATTAGCATCCTCCCTCCCAAAGTAGTACGACATCCGCATCTTTAGATTACAGATATTTTTAAATTGAATCTCGAGTACTGTCTAACGGTTATTATTTCGAATGATATTAATGACAGAGGAATCAACCAAGGAGGATACTGTCATTTTACTTCTTGTAAAAGGTTAAAAGAACAAGAGAGGTATAACCGTACACTGTAGTAGTAGTGGTGGTGTGCCTTAATCAGGTTAGTTTCGGGACCCACATGTAACAGACCTTCAGCCAATAAGAATGAACCATGTGGTATTTATTTGTGTAAGAGTTCTCTACAATAGAGTTTCTATTGGTACACCAATTTTTTACTTATTACATGTTAATTGCTTAAATTATTTACATTTCAACTTTTTTTACTTATTACACATTTACATTTTAATAACTAAAATAAAGTTTTTGTCAACACGTGCCCTAAGAGCACATGTGAAAGATGCATAGGAAATTATAAAGACACCTCAATTATTCATGAGGATCCCCTTTGTACAAAGAGTAATCCTTATTATTAGATTCGTGATTAGGGCAACTCAGAAGATGAAAGCAACCTAATATTTTTTTTGAAAATGTCGATATTAAATAAAAAAAATTTATCAACATTTTTTATATATGTCAATTTCTAAATGTTGACATTAATGTTTTCTGTGGGATGCGCTAATAATGGTAAATTTTACATTAAATTCACCACTTCTCAATTATTCATATTGCCCTTATCAATTCGTAAGGTGTCTTTATAATTTTTCAAGATGCATTTAAAACACCTTGGAAACAAGCGTTTGAGGGTATTTTTGGCAGGAAACTTTTTTTAGGGCATTTTAGATAATAAAACAAAATTTGAAAGTGTATTTAATGCATCTTAACCACACACAATAATGGTTGGCAAGATACTACCAGCAATCCACCATAAGTCAAGCTCTCCATCAAACAATAATTGAGATGATAAGGATTTCTAAGAAATTTGTACAAATATAATATTTTATATTAATTAGAAAAAATTACTAAAAGGACCTTGACAAAGGGAGTTTTGTCTAATTAATTCCCAAGTTTTTAGGCCTCTAAACTTTTATGTCAAATCAATCCATAAACCCCATTGCCTGCATTTCTCACGATGTCCTAACTGTTTGACTTCATCGTTTTCATCTAATAAATTGGATTTTTGATATTTGATTCGATTTTTGAAGATTCAATTCCATCGGAAATGATTCCAAAAGGATGAAGAAGTCATTTACAAGGATTTTTCAAATATTTTGAAGACGTATGTAAAAAATTATGATTTTTTTTTTCTCTTCATTTTTGGATCAGAATCGATCAAGAATGGTTCTTTTGATTTGAAATCATCTAAGCAAATCATTATCTCTAGTTTTGAGTCGATCTTTCCATATATTTTAGTTGAAAAAACTTGAAAATCGAAAATGGGTGGATTTTACCAATGTCGAGTTCATCATTTTTTATTGTCGAGTTTGCCTATTAATAAAAAGTGGTGAACTCGACAATAAAAAGTGATAAGTTCGATGATAAATAAAAAGTAGTGAATTTGACAATAATGAAGGATCATTAAGAAATAAAAAATTTACTAAATGGACTATCAAGTTGCTACTCAAAACTTAAGGACTATTTAGAAATAGATCCCTTTGCCAATGTCCTTTAAATAATTTTCCTTATTAATTAGTGAAAAGTCAATATCAATCTCAAGGAAAATTGTGTTTATCTTCTTATCTCATCTCTATTTGAGGGAGAGTCACACCAATGGATTGATGTTAGAAAAGTGTTTAATGTTAAAATGTACCATTTAAAATACTAACTAACATTTTTCACACCAAATTTTTTCATGGCATGAAAAAAATATTATGGAATGTCACTACCCATGATAATCGATCAAAGAGTTGCATCCCATTAAGAAAATTTATAACTTTTTATTAATAAATAAGAATTAAATTCTCTGAGTAGATTAACTTGTTTTAAAAATCAAAATCCTATAAATACATAATATTCAAATTAAAAAACTTTAAACATGTGACTATCAAGAGATTTGGTCGTATCTATTATATAAATAAGAGCCTTGTTACAATGATTTGAAGTCAACACTTGAAGTAGTATTGTGTGCATAGACCACCGGTTATCCTCTAATACATCATACTCGTATTTTGAAGGAAAAACATATTTGGTATATTACATATTCAAGTACCCTCTCAATCTTCCTTGGGGTGCTATTTTAACTTCGGGTGGTATTTTAACTCATTTCAACACTTTTCTATAAATAAATATGATTTAATCAAGATTTTTATACAGTTTTGATTTGATGGGAATCGAAGAGAGGAGAATATTATGACTTACGGTTATCTCCTCCTACCCACCCTGGGGTGTTTCGTGATGTTGAATCTCTATATGCCCCTTAACATAATAATGGCTACTTACCCATTGTAACATGTAACAAGGTGGGGATACTCACAAAAAAGTGAGTGCGGACCAAATAAATTAATCTCACAAAAAGGTGGGGATACTCCTTATGCTTTAAGAAAAAAAAAAAAAAAATTCTCTCCTTAAATTTAAAAAATAAATAAATAAATAAATAATGTCTTACCTTCAAGTGATATTTTATCTCATTTCAACCCTTTTCTATAAATAAATATGATTTAATCAAAATTTTTTTTTTTTATACAGTTTTGATTTGATGGGAATCAAAGATAGGAGAATATTATGCCTTACGGTTCTCTCCTCCTACCCACTTGGGGGTGCTTAACTGAGATGGGAATGGGTGTGCTCTTCATGTCGTGATGTCGAATCTCTATACGTCTCTTAACATAATAATGGCTACTTATCCATTGTAACACGTAACAAGGTGGGGATACGCACAAAAAGGTGAGTGCGGACCAAATAAATTAATCTCACAAAAAGGTGGGGATACTCCTTATGCTTTAAGGAAAAAAAAAAAATTCTCTCCTTAAATTTTTAAAAAAATAAAAAATGTCTTAACTTCTAGTGTTATTTTAACTCATTTCAATGCTTTTCTATAAATAAATATGATTTAATCAAGATTTTTATACAGTTTTGATTTGATGGGAGTCAAAGATAGGAGAATATTATGCCTTACGATTCTCTCCTCCTACCCACCCGGGGGTGTTTAACTGAGATGAGAATGGGTGTGCTCTTCATGTCGTGCTGTCGAATCTCTATATACCCCTTAACATAAATATGGCTATTTACCTAACACGTAATACTTACAAAAAGGTGAGTGCGGACCAAATAAATTAATCTCACAAAAAGGTGGGGATACTCCCTATGCTTTAAAAAGAAAAAAAAATTCTCTCTTTAAAAAGAAAAAAAATAAATAAAAAATATATATCTTAATAAGGATTAGTAAGTAAAAAAAATTGAGGTGCCAATAGAAAATCTATATAATAAATAAGATATATAAATAAGTGGCAGTGTAGGTTTTCGTTTGAGTTGCATCTATCACTGTTGCAGTGCGTGTGAAAACGTGCGAACTGAGCCGAGTAGTTAAACTCTCTCTATCTCTCTCTTTCTTTCCCGAGTCAACATTATTCTCCCCCTCCAAGTCGACTACTGTCCCTTTCGCTATCCTCTCTCTCTCTCTCTCTCGAGACTCTCCTGATTAGAACCCGAAAGAAGAGCTTCTTCTCTCAGATTTTTTAGCACCTTAAACGAAGGGGAAACTTTCCAAATTTTCTTTCTCTCGCGTTGTTGAAGTTGAAGTGATGGCAGTTATCTGGTTTTAGTTAATTTTACTGTTTATTTATGACAGTTCAGACCACTCAGAGAACTTCAGATCCTGAGAAAATCTCAGTAAAAAAAATGGCTCATTTCGCTATGTTTGTGATCTTTAGAAGATAAGTAAAACTTGCAGATTTGAAGCAGATATCGTCTCTTGTGTTAATTCTTCGAGTTTCGAATCTTTAAAGGCTTGAAGCTTGCAGTAATGGCGGATTGATTCTCACTTTTATCGCTCTAGCTTTAGCTTTATTTTTCATGGAAGATTTATATCGGAATATTGATCCTTCGTTCTCATGTTCAGAAGAAGTCACTGGAATCGAAAACTTTAATCAAGAGATTCGATTTCACGACCAGATCGAGAATAAGTTTCAATTCGAAGCAAACGAGACCAAAATCCATGGATCTGATATTCCTGATCTCATCAAATCTCAGATCGCTAATCATCCTCGTTATCCAAGCTTACTATCTGCTTACATAGAATGTCAAAAGGTGTTCAGATCCGCGATTTTTCAAACTTTCTGAAATCTTTCTCTCGAAATTTTCTTTAATTTTCATTATTTTTACAGGTCGGTTTGCCATCAGAAATGGCGTCACTTCTGGAAGAAATCGGTCTAGAGAGCCGCCAAAATGGTGGTTGTAGTAAGATCGGAGCCGATCCTGAACTCGACAAATTCATGGTAATCGTGCGGAAAATCTCTTTAGGTTGTTTGAATCGTAAAATTCTGAGATTTTTTTGTTGTTGGTAGGAATCGTATTGCGAAGTTTTGCTGCGTTACAAAGAGGAGCTCTCGAAGCCGTTCGTCGAAGCAACTACGTTCTTGAGCAAGATCGAGACACAACTCAGTAACCTTTGTAAAGGAAATTCGTCGACAACGAACGCTGCGAGTTCTAACCGGGGTAACGTTTCTCCCATGCGCATTTTATCATTTACATGTTTAACTTACGCCGATGGTTCACTTTCACTTCAACCAGATCCCAGTCAGTGATCTCGCTGTGTACGGAAGTGATATAAAATTATAAATAGTGCAGTAAACAGAAGCATAGTTTCTTTCGCTCGATGCGCGCGTCAAAACTTAAAACTTCAAAACATTCGAGAATGGACTTCCTCGTTATTTGGATAAATTAGTGGGGTCTTTTGAAATAATCTTAGTGGTTGTTAGGTAATATGCCTTCCGTTACCAACTTAACCATTATGATATGATGTGGAGAGTTTAGATTTGGGTTTTTTTTTAATTTATATATGTGCTCTATAGTATCTTTAGGGTATTCTTGTATATTTAGTTTGATTTCACCTAAAAGAGTTTGGTGTGCAATGTGCATTTTTTGACTAGAAACATTCAATCAAGAATAGTTAATAACTTTGTACTGTGATGTATATGTCTTGAGTTGGGTATTTTCCAAAACAGTTGCATGTATTAAAACAAAGATAAAATCTAAGTCTTAACCTTCTTCTCCAATTGCATGTAGAGTTTCCACTATAAGGTCAATAATACGAATTTTCCAACATTTATTTTTCCTAAAGTTTTTAATTCTCCAAGTGCAACTAGAGCTTACACTGTAAGCTCAATTTAGTATTTTCCGATAGTCTATTGTCCTCAAATTTTTTATTTGGAGTTTGCTGTATTATTAGCATGAGCAATTGGAAGTATAGGTTCTATCATGGAATATTGAAGGTGTTTTTTTTTTTCTCAATGGAATTTTCATGTTGAAATATTGTTGGTTTTGACTATTGTGCTAGTGGACTCATGGTCATATGGAGGGGAGGGTAAGATAAAACATTGATTTCTGATTGTTAATGCACAAAGGGGCACAAAATAACTTGTTTGCAAAAAAAATTATATGTGATTTTTCATTATTAATTTATTGGAAAGTGTTTTTGGAAGATGATTTCCTTAAGGATTTCATTGGTTCATATGCAGGAAAGATAAGTTCGAAGTTTTCTTGCTTAAGATTAGGGGCATGTTAGGATTGTAGGTTAGTGTGTTGAAAACTCTTTATACTAGAAATTTGACATAGCTGTACTGTCTTGGAAAATTGGAAGCTATGCTTTTATTTGTTGACTTTTGCAAAGATTCTCTATGGGTTCATGCATAAACATAGAAGTGTTGATGATATTGTTTGTAAATTGGTTATAAGCCATTTCTTTTCAATACTTTGCAGTGAATTTTGGGTGTTTAGATCAAATTTTTGAGTGAATAAGCAACAATCGAGTGAATTTGTTTATTACATTTAAACAAGGGTGCATTAACATGTGTGCAGCACATTAGTTGTCTTTTTTCCCATTAAATATTAGCTTCATACAAGCATACGCTTTATTCCATCCTCCCACTTAACTTTTTGAGGTTTACTCCATGCTGATGGATCAAATATTTCTTAAGATGCCAAACTACACTCTCATTTAAGGGTCCTACTCCATCACTTATAGTATCCTAGCCTACTATAGAATTGCAAAGCTCATATGACCAAGGACAAGAATAAAAAATAAAATGAACAGACTCACTGTCTGATGTTGTACAAATTTATGGAAAATTGTAGTTATATTCTTGCGAAAAGTTCCAATAATGTCCTTTAATTTAGAACCTTTTTTTTCTTTTTTTCTTTTTTTCAAATGTTACTAAATTTTGTAATTGCATTATAAATGTTTTTGGAACTAATTGGGTTTTATTAAGATTTTCCGGTTGATTTTGCATAATATTTTGCCTGATATTGATTAAGCATATCAGCCTTAAGTTGCGTATTATGCCTTCAATTTTTCTCATGCATAATCTCTAGAAAGAATTTTTTTTATTAGGATCTTTAATAGTAATTGACGCTCTTACAAAACTTCATGCATTCTCCCTTCAAAATTATGGTTTAATTTCAGTGTTTTGAAGCATAATTTGGATATGGCATGAATGATGCTCAACTCCTCTAAGACCATTGCTTACAAATTCATAATGCGGTGTGAATCTTGGATTTAAAAGGAAAATGTGGACAGCTACGAATTTATAGCAAATTGTGTTTATTTGAGTTGAAACTCTTCAATCTTTTGGGATGTATGACTCAAAGGGATGTCAATTTTGTTAGATAAAATTGGATATAAATTGATTCGGTATAATTAAACAATAATAATTGCAGAAATCACAAATTTCATGTACCTTAGATGATTTGGTTTCAAATAGCATTATAATCTTCAATCATTAACAATTCAAATCATGCACGAATCTAGCAGCTATCTGTAAACAATCTTGAGAGGAAGATTGACTTTTTTTTGGTGGAGAGATTAACTTATTGGTTAGTTGTTTGGGTCAAGGCACGATTTTGGTTCATTATCCCTAGATTAAACAATCCTATCTTCGATCTACCAACACCATCAGATCAAGAGTGTGAACTTTGGATGATCTTATACTTAAATTTGTATTAATAGCTTGGTCAAGATGAAGAAGGGAGTAAGACTTACAAGGTGTTCTATTATCTTGTTTTTCTCTTCTGCAATTAGTAAAACCAATGATTTCGGAAGAAGTGGAATTCCATTTATAGAGATTAGAGGCGATCGACCTCTTAATTTTGGCCCCCCAAGTGATCCGCGTGGCAACATCTTTGGACACTTTTATAGAAGCTGAACCACGGAGAACTTATTCATTCTCCAATTACACATGCTGATTGCACATCATGGCGAGCGTGCGCATGTGAGTGTGTGGTTATCATAGCCCTTGCTGTACCACAATTGTTCCCTATGATAGAGGTGATGGTAATTCATGGTATAATGAAATCTTTGTTCTTGAGCAGTGTGAGACTTTGCAATTAGAGAAGAAAAAATACAATGAAATACACTTGACTAAGAAGTTTTTGTTGAACTAACTTATTTTCACTCAATTAGAGCTGTATGACTCAACCCTCTACAAGACTCATTAATCCATATTTTGGACTAGAGGGATTCCACACCTCATCAGAAGTGGTTCCCAACAGGCCCACAACACACTGATATTGATGAAAAATATTGCATATGACTACCAAATTACGGGGGTAAAAAGTTAATTTGGATTCACTTTTTATTATATTCAACCTAATGTTTGATAAGCAGTGAAAGGCATGCGTGTGTAGTTTCACATTGTGTACTCCCAAAATTTAGGATTTTTCTATTTTTGTTGAAACCTAATGTTAAAGAGGTGATAAGGAACGATTTGGGAAGAGTTTACTGAATATTGACCAACTGCATGTACATCGGTCAATAGTGGGATGATCTGACATGGTTTATCTTTGTCTTAACATTAACCAACCCCTATTAGATTTTGGGCTCTGGAACTCTGATTTCTCTTTAAATATGGGGTTGGACAAGACTGGAGCATCTCATAGGATTGTGGGGGCATCTCGCAAGCGTTGTAGGCGTCATAGGATGTCCTCCAAGCTTACCTGAGGGGTTGTTTGGAGGAAGTCTCTTGACTGTTGATGACCAGGGACTAGCGCTATTAATGAACCTTGTAAGTTTTTGTGTTCAGGTGCGGTTGCTTGTAAGTTTTTCTTGCTCATTATAATTTGCTCTGGCTAATCTCATTAGGTTTAGAGGGTTGGGGTTTTTGTTCACTTGTATTTACTTAAATCACAAGGTGGAGGTCTCTTGACCATTGACAAAGTGGGCTAGCACTATTAATCAACCTCATAGGTTCTATAGGCAGGTGTGGTTGCTTGTTTTTCTCTATTTCTTTAGTTGTCATTCCTGGTATGATTTGTAGAGTTTGGTCATAATGCAACAATCAGTATAGAAGTGTAGGTGAACTAGGTCGTGTTATTGATCAAAGGATCTAGGAAACGTGGCCTTTTTTCTTTTTTCCTTTTTGTTCATACACATATTATACAGTGTGAAATTCCTTCATTGAAAAAAGAAAAGAAAAGAGGGGAGCCAACTTTGGCCCTTTATTCATGAACTATTTGAGTCATTCGTACTAGATTTAGTTTCAATGTTTTTTTTTCCTACCGAAATGCATTGCTAATTACAAGTTTAAATGCACTTTTCTAATTAGTTCCTGTTGTTTCTTTTCAAAATTTTTATGTTACGTCAAACATTAGCTTCTGTCATGAAATATTGTACACTTTTCAGTGGTGATGATGGATCACAACGTCCTTACCTCCTCATGCATAGTGACAATCTCTTCTTGGCAAAACACTTTGTTCATTTTTTATCAATAGATACTTGGTTTTATTCTATTCATTTTGTAATCAATGATATCCTTGTCACGTACACCTGAAACTGTCATATGGCCTTTAAAACATGATAGGTAATTATTCAAGTATTTGTAGGCAGTGAAATGGCATCCTTCAGTTTGTCTTGCTACTTGTGCTTGAGATGTCCTTGCAGTTGTACGGGGTCTGTGAAACTCACCATGTTCTACTCCCATACGTATGCATCAAAATTGCATCTTTTTCATTTATGCTTCAAAATAATTGTTGTGGTAGCTATACACTAAACCAGGGCCGACTCTATATAAGTTGAGGCCTAAGGAGAAATCTTAAAATGAGGCCTTTTTGTGAGTTAGAAACAATTGGAGATAATGTAAAAAGGATTTTGTAACCATCATTATTATTATTTTTTTAGTAGAAATTTTAACGCACAAGTAGGGGTGTCAATGGGTCAGTTTTGGTTTGGTTCCTAAGGTATTTAGAACTATAACCATTAATTTTTTTCCGTTCCGATTCTAAAATAAGTGGAACTAGAACCAGAAAAACCAAAAAACATGGGTACCAACCGGTTTTGGTTCTCAAAAATTGAATGTGAACAAAAAAAATTTAATCATTGTAAAACCTATTTTTTTTTAAATTAACACATTATCTATTAAATTATCAACTTAATTACTATCTATTCTACTAAAGACATGCATTAATGATTTTTTTCAAAGAGTAAAATTCATCTTCTTTACAAGTATTAAACTTTTGGAATAGATGACCTATTTTAAGCTCTAATTCATAATTAATACGAAAAATGGAAGAACTTTTTATAATAGAGTGTAGGAAAACCTTAAATAATCTATATTATAAAAAAATGACAAAATAAATCAGTTCCGGTTGCCCGTAGGTACCCATCTGATAGAACCTAACGGTTTTGATTGTTATAGGTTAAGTTCCATTTTAGACCCAACTCTAACAGGTTCCTATAAAAAGGAACCCGGGTTTTCGATTCCGGTTAGATGGGTACCCATTGACACACCTACATATAAGATTTAAAAGATTTTTTTTTTCTTTTTTAAGTTTCAGGATAGAGTTGTTTTAAATTTTTTGGAAACTAATTATTTTTTGGGAATCCTTGGTCGATTTGAGTTATTTTATTTTTATTTTTATATAACTTCAAATAGAAGAGGATAAAAGGCATGGGAGAGAGAAAGATGGAAGAGTTTGTTTATCTTTTGAAACTAATATTTATGGGAATCTAAAAGATCTTGGGAGATCTAAAAGATCTTATGAGATCTTTTAGTTAGTTTTTTTTTTTTGGAAACTATCCCAATTCCCACGTGTAAGAGTAATAAATTTTTTGTAGAAAAATCCTTCCAAATATTCCAACAATGTCTAAGGAGATGAATTAAGTTTTTTTTGTTTTGTTTTAAATCGAAGTGATAATTATTAAAAAATAAAATCAAAATTGGTGGCCTTCTCCAATCATGGGACCTTAGGCGATTGCCTAGGTGCCTTATGCTTCAGCCGACACTGAACTAAACCCTGGTTGAACTGCTCCAAGTGAACAACTTTATTTGTGATGATAATGGAAATTATCATTTATTGCCTCTTTGCTCCCTTACCGTGTTTCAAGACTTTTGAGTTTGAAAAATCAAAGATTTCTTTGATAATGTGTTGGTATGCATCTGAAGGCTCTTGGGTTCGATTTGCCTTTCTTGTGTGCATCAGCTGTAGAAGTGCTAGTAATGCAGGTAATGTAAACTTGAAATGACCTAGAATACCAATAAGCATGAAAACCTATTTTCTATTCTTCCTTGAATGCCAAAGTCTTTCAGTTCAATAAATGGCTTGGTGTACAGTGGAAGCATAGAAGCAGAAGCTAAGCGACATAGGTCTAAGGTATATGGAGTTGGAGAACTATATCTGTTATATGAGTAGAAGTGGAGGGAGGAGTGAGGTCAGTATATTTAACTAGATGGTAATAGTATTGTAATAGGTTCTGTTGATTCAGTGTAAGTTCATAGCTTTTGCTTTCCTTTTGTTCCCCTCTTTGAGCTCTAATGAGGGAAGTGCGCTTTTGCCAAGCAAGATACGCTTAATGTAAGTGACCTTGTTGCAGTTGTTTGTATGCAGTGTTATTTGTAGTGCTTTTTGGCATTTCTTTTACAGGTTTGTTCTTGCTTGTAAATCTGCCACTATCACCTTCTCAGCCCAGAAAAATTTGTTTGGCTGCATATCCAAGAGGGGCTGTCACTGTTGACCTTCATTTGAGTATTTGTAGCTAAATGTGAGGAAAATGAGTTTCCTCTTTAGGCATACATGCACAAGCATGTGGCCGGATGAATACTTGTTAAGCTCAGCTTGTCCATAGTTTATTCTTGCTAGTAGTTGATGTTGACAATGTTAATTTGTTACACTTTTACAGATGAAGAATGATATATAGCATAAAGACAAATAAAGCACAATGAAGAGAAATGCTTTTCTACTATTATTGAATTCATTAATCAATAGCCTTTATATAGGCAAATATACTAACGAAAAACCATCACAATAGACACTTGACCACTAACACCTATAGACTAGGCAACAACCTGCCACTTCTCAATAATAAAACAAACTCAACAAAATGCTTAAACTAGGATAACACAATGAACAATTAAATGATCAAATAAAAAAACAACTTTGACTAATTCAACAATTCCTCCCTTAAACTGATAAACATAATATCAGTTTAATGAGAGTAAGTTCCAAAGCACCCTCCCTACTAGATTCTCCAACGTGCAAAGACCAAGCAACTTTCTTAGCTTCTGAAATGCAGGTAGTTTGAGGGACTTGGTAAATATATCTGCAACTTGGTCTTCACTCCTGCAGTAGATGAGATCAAGTGTTCCATTCCTTGTGAGATCTCTTTAGAAATGATACTTCACATCAATGTGCTTGTTTCTTCCATGTAGGACAAGATTCTTGGAGAGTTTGATTGTTGAGTTATTGTCACAAAAAATTGTAGTAGGCCCTTGTTTCTTAAAATGAAACTCTTCAAGAATTTTCTGTAGCCATATAGCCTGACATGCACATGAAGTTGCAGCAACAAATTCAGCCTTAGTGGCTGACAAAGTGATGATTGACTGCTTCTTTGATGACCATGAAACAACCCATGAACCCAGCATAAAAACATATCCTGAAGTACTCCTATCTTCTTGATCCCCAGCATAATTGCTGTCAGTGAAGCCTATCAAGTCTGATTTTTCTCCCATGTTGTAGAAGAGACCAAATTCCATTGTACCTTGCAAGTACCGAAAGATTCTCTTGGTAGCTAGGAGATGCATCTCTATAGGATTCTCCATGTATCTGCTAATGAGACTCACAAAATACATAATATTTGGTCTTGTTGCTGTCAAATACATTAGACTTCCAACAATTTGCTTATAAAGAATGTTATCAACCTTCTTCCTTCATGATCTTTGGTTAGTTTCAAACCAAACTCTGTTGGAGTGCTTACATAATTACAATTCTTCATTTGAAACCTGTCTAGTATTTCTTGGATATATTTCTTTTGAGAAATAAAAATTCCACCAATAGATTGTACTATTTCAATACCAGGAAAATAATGCATTTTGTCAAGATCAGACATATCAAACTCAACCATCATGAACTCTTTGAATTTTTCAAACATGGCACTATCATTATTAATGAATATAAGATCATCAACGTATAAGCAAACAATGAGCATTTTTTCTCTTATTTTTGTAAAAAGTGTATGTTCATAAGGGCATTTTTGAAATCCTTCTTTAAAAAATTAAGCTTCTATACGACTATACCAAGCTCGTAGAGCTTGTTTTAAAACATATATATTGCATTTTTTAATTTATACACCTTATGCTCATTTCCAAATTTCACACAACCAGGAGGTTGATTGATAAATACCTCTTCTTCCAGTTCTCCATGTAAGAATGCCGATTTCACGTCCAACTAGAAGATAGGCCATGAATTTTGCGTTGCTAATGCAATCACCAATCTGATTGTACCATGCCTCGCAATCGGAGCAAAAAATTCTTTATAATCGACGTTGAACTCTTGCTTGTAGCCTTTAACTACCAAATGTGCCTTGTTTTTATCGATTTCATCGTTCTTTTTCAGCTTGGTCTTGTAAACCCACTTCACACCAATTGTCTTTTGACCTTTTGGAAGCTCTGTCAACTCCCAAGTGTTATTCCTTTCAATAGTTGCAATTTTGTCATCCATCGCCTTCTGCCATTTTGATTCTTTAATAGCTTCTTCAAAAATTGTAAGATCGCAATCTAAAAACAGAGCAAAATGAGTAAGTGGGTCTTTGTTGTGGTCGATTCCTTGTACCTTAGAATTCTCCATCCATCCATGTGGGTGGCCTTCGAATATGTTGAGAGCGTGAACTGCTTGCTGCATCAGATTGTTCCCTCGATAATACATCATCGGTAACTACTGGTAGACTTTGTGGGATTGTGGGAACCAAGTCTACTGATTGTTGCTCAATCTCCACATGTTGGTCCTTTTTGTCTTCTCCATCTCCATCAAAGTTTGTTGGAATTTGTTGTGTCTAACTCCTTTGTCTTCCCATGTCCAGAACTTGTCTTCATAAAAAACTACATCATGACTAATAATGATTTTCTTAGTGATAGGATTGTATAGTTTATAAGCTTTTGACTGATCACTAACACCAAGAAAAATGTAATTTTCTCCCTTGTCATCTAGCTTTTTCCTTTCTTGATCTGGAATATGGGAATATGCAATGCATGCGAAAATTCTGAAATGGTCTACATCAGGTCATGTCCATTCCAAACTTCTGCAGGTGTCATATTTTGAACAACAAGTGGGACTTTTGATCAAAATGTGAATTACTCCAGTTGACTGCTTCTAGCCAAAAACTTTTTGGAACGCCACTCCTTGTCAAAAGGCTTCGCACCATATTCAGAATTGTGCGATTCTTCCTCTTGCAAACACCATTTTGTTGGGGCGTGCAAGTTGCCTCTTGATGCTGTGCGTTTCACAAAAAATTGTAAATTCTTGTGAGTTGTATTCTCCACCACGATCAGTGTGAATAACTTTAATTGGGCTGCTAGTTTTTTTATCAATACGCACTTTATAATTCTTAAAGACTGTAAAAGCTTCAGAGTTCTCCTGCAAAAAATATATCCATATTTTTCGAGTATAATCATCAATGAAGGTAATTATGTATCTTTTACCTCCATTTATCGGCCCGCAAAT
Source organism: Akebia trifoliata (assembly GCF_017979445.1). NCBI lineage: Eukaryota > Viridiplantae > Streptophyta > Magnoliopsida > Ranunculales > Lardizabalaceae > Akebia > Akebia trifoliata. The sequence continues at coordinate 11,915,142 of NC_141382.1, read as the reverse complement.
GTCAGAATGGACCAGTTCCAACGCTTTCTTTCCTCTTCAAGATTTCCCTTTCGGAAATTGATTTCGATGTTATTTGCTTATAACAAATTCAATTTGAGGAAGACCCGTCACCATATTCTTTTATTGAAGAGTCTTCAATCTGCCGAAGTTCAGATGCCCATAACGAAAACGCCATAACCATGCCTCGTCCTTTAATCTAATAGAGAAGCATGTTGGAGTTGTGTTGTGGAGATACAACGGGAACATTCGGTTTGCTGTCATATTGATTTTAGCAATTAAGCCCAATTTCTCATCTTGAATTTCGCAAATTCCATCTTTAATAGAGATCTCATATCCATTTTCTTGAAGTTGACCAACACTAAGCAAATTTGTTTTCAAATCTAGAACGAAAAGAACATTAGAGTTAGTTTGAACAGAATTTCCTTTGGTTTAGATTGTTACTTTTTCTTTCCTCACAACAGAGACTTAGAATTGTCACCAAACTTCACACTGTCACGAAAGGTGTTATCCAACTCAAAGAATGTAGGATTGTCTCCACACATGATTGTTGCAACCTGTGTCTAAGTACCACATGTTCTTGTGGGTTTCCTCTTTGGCATGACAAACCATCAACAAAGAAACTTTTTCTTCCTTTTCTGCATAGTTAGACTTTTCACTGCGACCTTTAGATAAATTAACTCTACATTCGTCTAATGGCCAAACTTGTGACATCTGAAGCACTCTATATTGGATTTGTTTGTTGACTTTGGTCTGTAAGCAGTTGAATGGTGACCGCCTCGATCTCTTCCTCTCCTTTGACTTCAGATTTTTGTTGTGAATTTCTGCGATCATTGTTGCCTTTGCCTCTTCCTCTTCCTCTTCCTCAATCTGCATTGTTCAGTGGCCAAGATGGGTGGTGGTTGGTGGAGACCTGCAATGCTTGCTATTCTTTGTCTTGCTGGAGCATTTTTTGTTCATGAACCAACAACGAACCTTGCAGTTTATCAGTTGAAAGATCATTCAGATCATTTGACTCTTTAATTGAACAAACCATGTAATTAAACTTCAATGTCATTGTCCGAAGAATTTTTTCTATCACAGTGACGTCCTCTATCTTCTTGCCATGGATACGCATTTTGTTGATAATCGCTATCGTTTTTGAGAAAAAATCTGGAACCGACTCTCCTGACTTCATTCGAAGTGTTTCGAATTGCGAACGAAGTGTTTGAAGCAGCTTCTTGGCCTTTGCTGAGCTTTGGAATTTCTTTTTCACAGAATCCCAAATCTACTTGGAAGTTTCTTTGCTAAGAATTGTTTCCAAGATAGAACGATCAAAAGCTTGGAAAAGGTAGTTCTTAGCCTTCAAATCCTTCAGCTTCAATCCTTCCAACTTTGCCCTTTGCGTCTCCGATAGCACAACACCAACAGTTGGTTCTGTTACACCAGAATCGACCACCCGCCAGTACTCTTTGGACCTCAAGAAGTTCTCCATCAACATGCTCCAATGATCCTAGTGACCGTTAAACCGTCAAAGCGATGGTTGCACAAATGTTGTCTCAGACACCATTTATCACCCTACTGCAAAAGGAAGAAAAAGTGAAATAGAAAAAAACGCTATAGCTACTATCTCACTCTGTCATGCACTACAACCAAGCTTTGATACCGCTATTATGCTTTTATAGAGGAAGAACAATATAACATAAAGACAAATAAAGCACAATGAAGAGAAATGCTTTTCTACTATTATTGAATTCATTAATCAATAGCCTTTATATAGGCAAATATACCAACGAAAAACCACCATAACAGACACTTGACCACTAACACCTATAGACTAGGCAACAACCTGCCACTTTTGTAACAATAAAATAAACTTAACAAAATGCCTAAAAACTAGGATAACACAACAAACAATTAAATGATCAAATAAAAAAACAACTTTGATTAATTCAACATAATTAACTAGATTAAGACCTATTTGATTTGGGAATCGTATAAATTTAGGTTTAGTTTCTCTTATTTTGATGGTTATGAATCATGACCGATATTAAAGTTTCAAGTGGTTGCTAAAAGAAGTGAAATTTCTCTAATGAATGGGTGTAATGTGTGGAAGTGAGGAAGTTGATGTTTAAAACAGTGTATTAGCTTTCCTTATCTTATGATTCTCTGGAATTTTTAATCATTTCTTCATTTGGAGTGTATGAGTGGATTTGAGTTCTATTTTTATTTTTTTGGACCTTAGTCTCATCTCCATCCTTGATTTTGGCATTTTTTAATATTGTATTAAATTTTAGGGACTTTGGTTACATCAACCAATTTGTGATTTACTTAAAATTATTATTTATTTATTCAATTATATAGTGTGATTTGTGATTGTTTAGCATTTAAATTTTTTTTCCAGATGAAGTAGCTGGGTCTTCAGAAGAGGAGCTAAGTTGTGGAGAGTTGGAAGCATCAGAAGGGCAAGAATCCTACTGTCATAATACAGGTGACGAGGAGCTAAAACAAATGCTTTTACGGAAATATAGTGGTTATCTTAGCAGTCTTAGGAAGGAGTTCTTGAAAAAGAGGAAAAAAGGGAAACTATCAAAGGAAGCAAGAATGGTATTACTGGATTGGTGGAACTCCCACTACAGATGGCCTTATCCCACGGTATAACTACGCAATCTTAATTGTCTACATTTCACATATTTGGTCAAAAGCTTACCCTCACGTACCATCTTTAGTCTCTATTGCTATTAATTTGTTGCACATATCAGTCTAATATTATATTGGCAACAATTTAATGAATTTTGCTTGTAAAACCAAAATCTCAAGGGTAATTTTATGTTAGTCTCTGGCTTTTGGTGAAAATTAGAGACATCCCTTAGATTTTCAAATTGATGACATACTTGACTTCTTTCTATCTTCCATGAAAGACTAACATAAAATGATCAAAATGTCTTCATCTTCAACCTTTATACCAAAAAAAAATTATTTCATGATAAACTGACTTAAAAAAAGATTATCAACTGACATGGAATGTGCACAAAACCATCACGAGGAAAAAAAATCTATGGTTTTGTGCATATTTCATGTCAATTGAGTATCTTTTTGAGTCAGTTTATCATTATTAAAAAAATAATCCTCATCTTGAACCTCAATTTTCCATCTCCTTATTATTATTATTTTTTGATAAGTAAAAAATTTATTGACGAGATTAGGACAAGGGTTCGGAAAAAAAATGGGGTCTGAAAAGGAAAATCAAGGGTTTTTTTTTTACATGAACGGAGATTAAAGAGGTTAAAAAGAATTATCCTAGTCAAAGGCCCCGGTTTTTTTTTGGCAAGTGATTGAAGAACGGGTATTTCAGTCATTTTATGTTACTCGTGGAAAATAGAAGTCAAGGGTATGTCATCAGTGAAAAAAGGGGGCGGGGGATGTTTCTCAAATTTTCAACAAAACCCAAGGAGTACCTCAAAATTATTCTCTGAATAATCAGTGGAGTGTAAATGACGACAATGAGTCACAAAATCTTTCTCTCTTGAGTTAATAGGATATAATGTACCATTTTCATCCTTGTATCTGCCCTCAAAATTATTCTATGTATAATCACTGAAGTGTAAATCATGACAATGAGTAGCAATATCTTTCTCTATTGAGTTAAGAGGATATAATGTACCATTTTCATTCTTGTATCTGCACTCTTTCCCTCTTATCAGATCCTTTTATAATTATTGTTTTTGAATTCTGAACTCCACCATCAAATATACCTTAAGGACATTGTACCATCCCTTTAATGGTATAATGTCAGCCTTTATTAAATGGATCCACTAAGATTCTTGTTGAAAGCCTTCGTTACCCAGATGTGTTGTGGACATTTACACTTGAAATTCCAAGTATTCTGGTAGCTATGTTCATAAATGTCGGCATATTTCATGTATTTTTGGGGCATTAGCCATATTCCCTCTTACTATAAAAGAGAGTGAGATCTGATGGCCCCACTCTTCTGATCAAGTTATAAAGATCTTAATTAACATACATCAGTCCCTCTATTTAACAGCAGTTCATGTGTCCAAAATCCAAATGAATGGTTAGAATATTGAATGAAACTCTGTTGTACAGGAAGAGGAGAAGATGAAGCTAGCAGAAATGACAGAACTAGACCAAAAGCAGATTAATAACTGGTTTATTAACCAGAGGAAGCGACATTGGAAACCGTCTGATGACATGCGGTTCTCGGTCATGGAGGGTGTCAGTGGTGGTGGTAGTGGACCTCCTGTGCATTGGGACACTAGAGGAACTGTGACCGTCAGTGGTGGTGGTGGTGGTAGTGGTAGTGGACCTCCTGTGCATTGGAACACTAGAGGAACTGTGACCGAAGGTATGCCATGATGTTTAACTGGGAAAGTACCTCGTAGACTGATTCTCACAATGCCCTTCAACTGCCTCTCCAACTACAATACCTTGACCAACTCCATACCCTCCTGAAGGTAAACCTTACAAATATTGATATATTTTCTTCTTTTTTTGTTGTTTTTTTCCCTTCTATATATTGTAATTATGGAATGTGATTACAGTGCTAAGTAAAGGTATGATTAATTTTTCTTTTCCTTTTTTAAGAGACAAATATTTATCTGTTAGACCATGTCACAATGAGACCTGGTACGCGTGGTTGAAATATTGTGCTCTAAGTGACTAGTTGCCTCTCCCCTTCTCGATGGGCGCCTATGGTCCGAAACCCATCACCCAAAAAAAAAAAAAAATTTGTCTTCCATCTTTTTTCTGTCTGCATGTGGATTGTATGGTTGAGATTAAAACTTTTGATGGTTAGGATCGTTTAGATCATGTTGATTAATTTTGTGGGATGTGATAATTGTGAATTTAGATGACCAACATATGCAGCCTGTATTGGTGTCCCATAGTGTATTTAAGTACAAAATTAGGGTAGTGAAAAACGATTGATTGCATGCGAATTTACAAATAACGTTATTTATAAAATGAGAATGAATTGAAAAGTCTAATTCTATTATTTTGGTAATTTTATTGTTTTTTCCATGAAATAAATTTTTGACCGGCCTGTGCTCAAATCCAAATCTGACGTTTGGGTAGATGTTTTTTTTTTAAATATTTTAGATAGATCTAACAAGGTAACATTTGATTATCATGGGATTAGTGGATCCTATTAAATGTGCAACAATGAATTTTCTAAGAGATCATTAAACATTATTTATGATGTGTCAGCCTAGTCGTTGTGACGAAATGTCTTCACCTAGCTGAGGTGTGGTTGGCCATGTGCCTCCCTTCCTCAGGATGCTTCAGCCATGGCCTTATAATTCGCCCTGGATTTGATTAACAACAATTGGTTCTAGTTCCTTAGATTAGGGTGGGTACATTGCATCATTTACATTTTTAAGTTCAACAAGGTCTCTCTCTTCTAATCGGAATGGCTTGTAATAACTTTTAAAAGATAATCTCCCGCAATTTAGAAAACACTAATGCTGGAGTTATGGTGTACACATAACCATAGATGATTTCCTCGAGATACGAGTAAAACATCTATGGTTATGTGTACGCCACCACATCAAAATGTAATTTTTGTCTCCCCAAAAATATGACCCCCAGTACGACTCTTCAGAAAATTACTTCAACATTAATAGTAGTTAGGTCGTCAACTAAAGTTGAAAGTCAAATCCAATCTGATCCTAGTAATTTAGAAACCACCTGAGAGTGGAATATTGAGCTCAAGAACAAAGTGTGCATCCATTTAAATCATTTATTTAAGATCTAAGAAACAACTTGTTTTTACTAACCCCACTCTCCTACCCCACACACCAACATTTTTCACCTCCTAAACTAAATAATGATCAACATTCTATTCAAATTTATAATAAAAGAATACATCACTTAATAGCTTAAATAGAAATGAATGGAGGAACATAATAATAATACTAATACATTATGAAGGAGCTGTTGGAATATAGAGGGTTGAATTAGAAAACCTTTTAATATTCATGTAATTGCAACCATATGGTAAATCAATTAATCATAGGGTATTTAAATCTCATGTTTGCTTTTTGCTTTTTACTTTATGTTTTATGCTTTTTACTTTATTACTTTATGTTTAGTTGAATGTTTTGATTTTGCCTTGAGAAATATTAGTCCCACATCGACTAGGAGAAGAATTGATTTGCAATTCTTAAGTAGTTGTGCTTCTAATAGCTTTAAAGTGGATAGAAGTAGTGGGCGGGCTCACGCGCGCACACGAGGGTCCAAGAGGAAAACCCATGGTTCTAATTGGAATTTGGATCCACCGGTCCGAAAACCTTAATGCGTTGTGAGAGCACACAACATCGTCGAGTTCGAAGTTACGTTCCAATTTAGAGTACCCTTTTGGATACGTGGGTTGTTGAATCCTGCAGAACGAACGCCTACAGACTGTGGTACCCTGTGGTACCGTAGCAGGGGCGAATTTCGTTTTAGGACAGTGCTTTGTGCACGCCTCAACCATTTCTTTTTAGGTAATATTTTCTTTTACATTCAATTTCGAAATATAAGGTTTGTTCTAACTTCTTCTCACTTTGCCATAAAAGAAATCAGTATTCAGAAATAACAGGAGCAAGCACTGCATGAGATTATTAAAATTTTCAGTGTCACGGACCTAACCCTCGTTAGGTCCCTCCCCACGATCTATCCCAAGTCAACTTTACCCCAATTGACCAAGGAGTCGCTACATCTCACACCAAATATCCATCACTTGAACAGCTCAAATCAGCCTTACCCCCCCAATTCCTTGTCCTAGGAGTAACCCCAACTCACTTAGGCACACCCGAGAACTGTCCATCTCGAGTTCCACACTGGCTAAGTAACGAGGGCTAGGTCTGTGTTAAACAACATCCGAGAGCTTCAGATTAATTTTGCTTAGTGATCAGTAGCAGATTTGGTGTTAAAAAAAAAAAAAAAAAAAGCACAATCTTTGGACTTTCTGTAGTGTTATATAATATATATCTTTTTTCTGAGATAATTATAAATTTTATTCAGTAAAGAAGAGTAGTAGTACAACCGTGGGCCGAGATGGACTTTCTGTAGTGTTATTGTATCGACCATTGTGTCTCTTTTAATTTTTTTTTTTTTTTCACCATTATGATCTTTTAAAAAAATGGAGGAACAAGATTTGTTCAGCTGGCACTAAATTTTGGGGTCAACGCTTTAGGAGCATCTCCAATAGAGTGACTTCTATCCATATCCATTTATGGGCCATCAAGTGGTTATAAGTAGCAATTATGAGTATCCATACCCATTTCTGGGTATGCATTCCTATCACGTTACCCATAAGTTGTTAAATTTTTTTATTTTTTAATTCAATTTAGATTTCAAATTTTTTCTTAAATTGACATATTTTCAGAAAAAAAAAAAAAAAAACAAAAGGATAACCAAGTAGGAGTACCTATTTTGGGTATCGAAAATTCCAAGACCCCAAAAAAATGGTGAGGGATGCAATCGCACACAAACTAGTACCATTGGACTCCACAAACCATAACAGATGGTTCAACAGATTTAAACCAAAGGGTGGTATCTGTCTTGAAAAATTGGAGGACATTGCAAATATTGAATTAGAAACAGATCAATATATGGACTTTTGAAGATTAACTAATTAGATTTCATCGCAATGACACAAAATGACACACAATATATATAGACCTCTAAACATGAAAGAGAACATACATGAAAATAAAAACTAGTACTACAAACAGAAAACCACCCGAAAGACTTAACTAATTAGCTCAAACTCATCTTCTTCTTCTTCCAACACAACTGAGAATCTCATCAGATGATTCAACACTGAAACATATTTGAAGAAGCCATGATTGGTTGTGATGGGCAAGGGAGCTGCCATGGTTTCATTAAAGGATCTGGAATTTCAGGAATGTCCATTGCAAACCCACTAACCTCCTCTATGATATGAAGGACAGAATTCAAAGACTGCAATCTATCACTCAATCCCATCACTTGTGCTCTCATAATATTGTTCTCTGATTCAACCTTGATGTAATGCTGTGTGGTTGCATCAACACTCAACATGATCCCATTGTTTTCTTTCTCCAATTGGGCTATTTGGTTTATTAGATCATCCAAGTGCTTCTGTTTCTTCATCCGCGATCGCCTTGCGGATTCTCTGTTGGTTAACATTCTTCTCTTTTTTCGAACGTCAATCACCACGTATTGTGGGTCTCCTTCAGAACCCGAGCTCACACTCACGTGTTGTTGCATCGACGACATTGTTTTATAGTAGATGAACAATAATGTTCAGAGCTAAATTGATTCAAGATTAGATGGAGAGTTTACAGAATTAAACCAAATGGAGAGAATTTAATTCAAGAAACGACGTAAAACCAGTAGAGGAACACAACTGAGAATGACTGGAGAAGACGAATTCGTCGAAGAAGAGTAGCGTAGCCCATAAAGACTATATATTGGTTTTCCACTGAAATAAATCTAAAATCATTTTAGATCAGAATCACAACCCCCCAATTCCAATCCACAAAGAAATAACAGAAATTGAAATCGGAATGTTAAAAAAAATTCTAGCTTTGAATCCAAAATTATAAAACCCTCCAAGCACGAAGATAACAGGAGAGAACTCGAATTAAACCTGATTTCACCAAAAAAAAGTCGAATTTTGAGAACTGGGTTTTGATCAAATTAGCGAAATCAAAGACAAACCCCCCAAAACAACCGAGAAATACTAGATTCCAGAATTGGGTTCTCGAAATTCAGGAAATTTTTACCAAATCAAACCCCAATAAAACACGATTTCCCTAGTGGGTTTTGATCTAAACAATAATTTATAAGAAATCAAAGAAACCTAAGTGATCAAACCAATCAACTCAACCTAAAACAAAAACAAAAAACAGAAAAAATTATCTGATCGATCTCCTCTGAACGCGAGAATAAAAAAGACAGAGAAACCCAAGAAAACAACAGCCTTAAAAAGGTAAAGAAAAGCAGAGATGTGCCGCGGATTTGCTTTAAGAAATAAAAGAAATCAATGGGGAGGAAAGAAAGTTTTGATGGTTCACAAAGGCGGCTTTTTATAGAAGAAAAAGGGTAGGTTTTGGGGTTTTTTAATATAATTTTTTAGCAATTTAAGGAACGTTGAAGGAATCTTCCCCTGTAAGAGTTGTTGGGTTGAATGGGAAAGTTGATTGCAGCAAGGAGGCGTGGCCAAGTCGCCAACTCTGGCACAGTTGTGAGACTAAAATAAAATATAAACTTTAATGGTATTTTTGAGTTGTAGAAAAACAGGCATTTTAATTAATTAAATATGAAATCGTATTATAAGAGAGTTTCTATTACCACACCAATTTGTTTACTTATTACACACCAAATAACTGGTGTGGCCAATAGTCTCTCGAAAAGAAAAGCAACTATTTTACTTCTTAAATCTTAAATTATTACACCCATAAATTAATAGTGTTTCTATTGCCACACCAACTTTGTGCAATTTTTTGGTGTGGCAATAGTAACTCTTTAAATTAATGCTATTTTACCATGGTTTTAAAACTCGTCCGAGACCGAGACGTATCGGCCGAGTTAACTCGGTATCAGCGGTGAACGAGACCAACTCACAATGAGTTATGAGACGAACGCGTCTCGTGAGTTATGCGAGTCGTCTCGGACGATATTTTCGCAAAACTCGTCCGAGACAAACGAGATATCCGAGATATTACAGATTTTACATTAACTCGCGAGACAAACGAGTTGTATCGGACGAGATTTTCAAAATCTCGTCCGAGTTAACCGAGACAACCGAGTTTTGTGAAAAAAAAAGTTAAAAATGAAAATTTCTATTTTATTTTTACAAGCAATAGCTATTGAGTGATATTATTACTTTCTTGTGATAAATACTTAAATGTATTTTTGATAATTTGTTTTATTTTTTCTTTAGAAATTTTTTGATGAAAATTTCAATAGAAATTTATACTAATCTTTAGGAAACATGTGTTTTATTTAATGGGTAGCATTCAATGACTAACTTTTTGGCAAAACATTTTTCAAAACATGAGTTAGAAGTTTTGGAATGGGCTGATTTTTGGTGAGGATGATCTCTATGGTGAGGAGATCATCCTCACAAAAAATCAGCCCATTCCAAAACTTCTAACCCATGTTTACAAGTTGAAAATTCGTGGACCGTCCATTTTTTGTAAACTATTTTTTATGGGGTTAGAAGTTTTGGATTGAACTGATTTTTGGTGATGATAATCTCCTCACCGTAGAGATCATCTTCACCAAAAATCAGCCCATTCCAAAACTTCTAACTCATGTTTTGAAAAATGTTTTGCCAAAAAGTTAGCCATTGAACGGGACCCTTATTTAATTACCTTGAATTTGATTGATAGGTATATTATAATTTTTTTTTTAATTTTATATTTTTTGAGGGGTTCATTTTTTTAATAGGAATCAATTCTGAATTTTTCCTGATTTTTTCAGATTTTTTAAATGGTTAAAAACCATTGTTTTAATGTTGAACGAGACGACTCGACGAGACGAGACGTATCGTCCGAGTCAACTCGGTATCAGAGGTGAACGAGACGAGACCAAATACCGAGTTTAAAAACCATGTATTTTACACATGGTGCACATGTTGGCCTCACTAGGGTTCTTTCTGTATCATAGCAAAATATTGACTTGAGTAAATTATTGTAACCATTGTATTATCACACGTGTTTTGATGATAAAAAAAGGTCAACTAATGCAAGATTAATGAATCATACAACTGTTACCAAGGTTTCAAATAATATTGTAAAATGGTGTGTTTTAAATTTCATAATATTTACATCTGACTTTCTTCGATAGAGAGCATGTTTTCAAAACTCGTTCTAAATTGAGAAGTATCGACCGAGTCATCTTGGTATTAGGCATGGACGAGATAGATAGACAAGTTAATTTTTCAGGCAAGATTTAAAATCTCATGTTCATTTTTCAAAATTTTGAATGGGACATATAGAACGTATCAAACAACTCGTTCGAGATGACTCGGTATCTGACATTGACGAGACGAGACACGAAACTGAGTTTCAAAACCATGATAGAGAGATAAATCAATGTGCTGATTTCTTTTGGGGTTTTTCCTTGATCTTCTCTTTTGATTAGTAGAGATTAATATATACATAGCTGGGTTGAGGAGTCACATACATATGGTTTGAAAACTCACATACTTGAGATCAAGATGATTTGGACTAGACACCATCACATTGACTAATTCGATAAGATGACTCGTCTGATATCTTGAAAATATCGATTGAGTTAAAAACTTAACCGAGTCGATGAGATTTTGAGTTTATTGATGTAAATTAATTAATTTTTTTTTTATGATGTAAATATTTGTTATCTATGAAAAATAAGATTGTATCACCAAGTATCTACTAATTTATCTTAGAGTTGAACTGGAGTAACATTAAAATGTACATCGACTTTGACATTTGATGTGGTGGTGTACACATAACCATAGATGTTTTTCACTTGTATCTCGATGTAAAGCATCTATGAATATGTGTGCACCACCACATCATAATATACAATCGATGTACATTTTAAAGTTAATTCAGCATTATCTTTTATCTTATAATAAGAGAAATTATACTTATTTAAATATAATATATATCAATTGGGGGCTGGATGAGATGTGATACCAAGTTTTAAAACAATAATTACATAATATGATGCGATTTTGAAGATTAGGATAAAGATTAGCTCATATTCTACTTAAGATGTGTTGTGACCTGTTTTTATTTTTATTTTTCTAGACACCCAAGTTGTGTTCTTATTATCCGATCACTGAGAATTAATAGAAATTTATTATATAATCCCTAACACTTCTAACCTTATCTAATTATATCATTGACACTTTTCATGAACCCTAAGTTCTATTTACATAGATTTGTGGTCTAAAATTTCTTTGGTAGCCACATGAATGATACTCAAATTAATTATAAAAAAATATCTAATTTTATTTAAATAGTTTAGAATAACAGAATTATTAATTGTTTGGTTACTCGAAGTTGTTTATTTATATATTTAAAAAATTTAATAGAACAAAATAAAACAAGATGACATCAAACCTAAAACATGATAACCATAAATAGGAGTATATATATAGGCTTATTAGTGGAGAATCATATTAATTCATAGAGGACTGGAAAGTTTGATTACCTCTAATTTTTTGGATAACGTTTTTGTCCAATTTGATAATTATTTTTTATATTGAAAAGAAAAATAGTCGGTTACAGATTAGATAATTAAAAAAAGAGTTGGTTTTAGATAGGGAAACCTGAAGTTGTTTAAGTAAGTACTGTGACGCTTACAATATGAAAAAAAGCCCACATTTGATGGATCAAGGTGTCGAAATTTTCATTATTGACTTTTTTTTTTTTTTTTTCGATAGGTTGAAACCGTCGAAATTAATGGAGAATGGGAGAAATTCGATGGTTTTGAGTGGTCGAAATCAGATTTCTAAAATTTGTGGGTCAAGACTGTCGAATTTTTCAATTTTCACATAGTGGTTGGGATGATCTTGACCCTAGCGCAGGAGTAAAATTAAAACCCTGATTCGGATGATGTTGGGGTCCCTGATCAATGGATTTTATTTGTTTTAATCTTCATTTATTTGAAGGTGATAAACCCTACAAATACATCGTTTATGACCATCGATTTTTGGTCACATAGTTAAAATTAATTTACTTTATAATCAATTTAGAAATTTACTTAAACATATGTATATATGAACTGCAATTAACTTTAGCTAAAGGCCCATTTTAGGAGATTATTACTTACCTTTTATCATTCTTTAACTTAATGATATGCCCAAAGTGCACGCATGATGCATCCAACATCATAAAAGTCCTCATCAGCCACTTACCAAGGATCAAAACCTCACGTCAGATAGAAAATTAGATCATCGAAATTTTCACGATCAAGAATATCAATCACTCTAAAATAAGTACTATTAAAAGAAAAAAAAAAAAAAGAGGTAATATAATGTAATCAAGGTCTCTCTAAAAAAAAGAACAATTCCCACATGTAGGGAATTATACAAGGAACGAATATCAATCATTCTAAATTAAAACAAATAGCATTAAATGAGAAAGGTACACAAAATTTTCTAAATGATCGTCTTATTCTATCTAATTGTAAATTAACTTAATAGTCAAAGTGAAATCGTAAGTAGACGACTATATGATAGGAACTACTACAAGATTAAATGTTCTGAAACTTTTTAGGTCATATCGTTGGATGGATGGATTCCATTTGTAACCTAGGAGATTACTTAGATGATCAACACAATAATTGATTTAATATTTGGTCCTTTTTTAATTTAGACTAAATATCGCAAATCCTTAAAATAAATTTAGAAAGATTTTATTGCCACGCCAACTTTAGCTAATGCCATACCAATTCATATGTAAATTAACCCAGAATTAGTGTATATCTTGGGGCGGCGTTAGCAAAAGTTGGTTTGGCATAGTAGCTCTCAATTTTGGTTTTGAGTTTGTCTTAAACTGTTGAAGGCTTTCTCTTCCATAGATGTTGAAGAAGAACTAAAGAGAGATAAAGAAGTTCTCCATTTAAACCTAGTTTCCCCCCCCCCCCCCCCCCCCTCTTGCTTTCTCTCTCTCTCATCAATATTGCACATCGGTGAAAAATTTGGAACGATTCTCTATTGGTAAGTTCTTCTCCATTAGGTTAGTTTTTGAGGATTAGATTTAGAATGTGTTCACACATGAACTCATTTTTTCTGCAAAAAAGAATGCATTTAGTTGAATTTACTTGCATTTTCCCTTTTTGTCCATTGTTGCTGAATTATGTAGGAAAACAACTGCTCTCTTTTGAAAGAGAGTGGATTGAGCACCCACAAAAGGCAATACCTCAAGAGGTTTCAACAATTTAGACCTGTTGTTGTTGACTAACAACAAAGAATTACTAGAACCCTCCAACTCCAATCCTCCGAAAATTGGATTGAAACCAATTGTTCCTACTGTGCTTCTGTTGTTGAGCAACGACATTAAATGGGTATTTGGAAATTGGGAATTAGAAATATAATTTCTTGAAATAAATTCAAAAGTAGTTATGAAATATTGGTAATTTTGTTTACTTGTATATACCTATTAAACCCCAAATTCCTCTTTTTGTCCATTGCTGTTGAATTCTAAAGGAAAACAGCTCCTCTCTTATGAAAAAGAGTGGGTTGAGTACCCACAGAAGGCAATACCTCAAGATGCTTTAACAATTTAGACTTGTTGTTGTTGACAAACAACAAATAATTACTAGAACCCTCTAACTCCAATCCTCTAAAAATTGGATTGAAATCAGTTGTTCCTACTGTGCCTCTGTTGTTTAGCAACGACATTAAATGGGTATTTGAAAATTGGGAATTAGATATCAAATTCCCTGAAATAAACCTAAAAATATTTCTAAATTTTTGGTAATTTTGTTTGAAAAAAAAAAAAACATGATCTCCTTTCTAAGGTTCAGAAAAGGCTAAAAATATTGCAAATGTCACCCACATAAGATACTTGTTGATACCGGATCAGATATATCAAAATTATATACACGAAAAACGTTAAAAAGGTTATTTTACAAATTCGTAAAAAAATTTAGATATATTTTATTGTCACACCAACTTTACCTAATGCCACACCAATTCATATGTAAATTCACATAGAATTAGTGTACATCTTGGGGTGGCGTTAGCAAAAGTTTGTGTGGCATAGTAGCTCTCAATTTTATTTTTAAATTTGTTTTAAAGTGTTGAAGCTCTCTCTCACAAATGTTGAAGAAGAACTAAAGAGAGACAAAGAAGCTATCCATTTAAACTGAAAAAGTTGAGTGGTCAAAGATTATCCAACTGAATTTGAAATTAATGTTTTGCTAACCTATAAAGATTATATATGAAAATTAAATTGTACTTAAGACTATTTTTTACTTGTACTTGAAGAATATTCATCTAACTAAATATATTACAAATAATTTTATAAAATTTAGTAGCATGCCAGAGGGTTTGGACACGATCAAAGTTCTGCCTAAAAACTCTAGGGTTTTCTACAAAGGGTTAATCCTATGTTTAAAAGGAAGCACTGAAAATAAAATTGAGTAGATTACAACAATAGATCGTAGCTTGTGACGGGTTGGCTAGGGCTTTAAAGAATCAAATTGATGCTTGTAATTGGAGTAATAGGTAGACTATAAACAACCAAATATGTATTACTACACGCATAAAATAAAATAAAAAGTGAAAATTGTCAATATTTAACTATGTTTAATTAATAAATATATTGTCTTATCTACAAAAAAAAGTGGCATGCACCCAAAGTATTTGAATTTGACTGGAGAGCAAAAGGGGTCATAACTTCTGTCTAGAACCAAGGACAATTTGGTATACTTTAATTATATATATATATATATATATGGGTAGCGTTCAATGGCAAACTTTTTGGCAAAACATTTTTCAAAACATGAGTTAGAAGTTTTGGAATGGGCTGATTTTTGGTGAGGATTGAAAAATCGTGGACCGTCCATTTTTTGTAAACTGTTTTTGATGGGGTTAGAAGTTTTGGAATGGGCTGATTTTTGGTGATGATGACTTCCTCACCGTAGAGATCATCCTCATCAAAAATCAGCCCATTCCAAAACCTCTAACTCATGTTTTGAAAAATGTTTTGCCAAAAAGTTGGCCATTGAACGCCCCCCTATATATATATATATGGGAGCGGTTCAACAGCCCCATTATGGTGCCCCACGTGGTGCCATGCATTTTTCAAAACATGGGTTACAAGCTTTGGAATGAGCTGATTTTTTGTGAGGATGATCTCTATGATGAGGAGATCATCCTCATCAAAAATCAGCCTATTCCAAAACTTCTAACCCCATCAAAGTGATTTACAAAAATTGGATGGTCCATGATTCTTCAACTTGTAAACTTGGGTTAGAAGTTTCAAAATGAGCTGATTTTTGGTGAGGATGATCTCTTCACCGTAGACATCATCCTCACAAAAAATCAACCTCTTCCAAAACTTGTAACCCCATCAAAAGTAATTTACAAAAAATGCATGGCACCATGTGTGGCACCATAAGGGGCTGCTGAACCACTCCCTATATATATATAGGATCCGTGTACACATATATCTACTCATATATCTACAACGTGTTTGTCCTAAGTGGGCTAAAAAATTCTGATTGAACTGATTTTTGGTGAGGATGATCTCTACAACGAGGAGATCATCCCCATAAAAAATCAGTTAATTCTAAAACTTCTAACCCCATATTTATGAGTTAAAGAATCGTGGACCATCCACTTTTTGTAAATCATTTTTGACGAGGTTAAAAATTTCTGATTGAGCTGATTTTTGGTGAGGAAGATCTCCTCATCATAGAGATCATCCTCACAAAAAATCAGCTTAATCAGAAACTTTTAACTCACATAAGACAAAACACATTATAGATATATAAGTAGATATGTGTGTAGTACATATGTGTGTACACAGAACCCAACCCTATATATATTTATGTGAATACAATTGTGAATATTTTTAGTAAATGTAGTTTTGATAGTATTTGACGTAACATATAACTCCTACGTACACTGAAAGTTGCTATAGCATTCAATAATGCTTGGTTACCTTGTTTCACGCTAAACATGATCTCAAACAATTGATATGAGGAGATACATTCCTGTCACGGGAGTAGATCTATTTTGCATTTTAGATCTATTTCATAACCATGTCATCATTGGAGTTTTTACTGAGCTAACCATCATGCCCCTTGTCCGTACCAATTCACGGTACGGTTCTCGTTGTGGGTACGTGAAATGTAACAAACCAACATGAATTTCATTTTACTTCAATTTTTTTACATCTTCCTCCACTTATTCATAATATTTTGAGATATCCCGTTATAATTTTTAACTGATAATATGTCCCTTTGACTTTAATTTTTATTAATAGGCTAATGAAAAATGACTAAATACCCTCATTTTTCAATATATAAATAAGAAAAGGTTGATTTTTTTCTGACCAAAATCTTCTATCTTCAAAGTTTATTTTACCCTACTCACCACTCTAACCTTCAATGCCTTCATCTCTGTCAACCCCTATGAACCGGGTTCATTTCCGAGTGGCGAACCACAAATCCCAAACCCAAATTCGACCAAGCGAACGGATGAATCAGGTAACATAGATCTAAAGCACTAACCACATCACAAACAAAGCAGTACATTAACAAGCCTGCTGCACTTTTTTATTCACCAACACACTTACATCAACCAAAAATACCCTACAACACTCCTCTCCCTACATGTACCTAAACCAACTCTCAACAGCTCTGCAATCAACACACGAGTCTTGCAACAGCCTCTACATTGACAATCACACTCCAATCACACCAAAGGAGCGTTGCGGCAACCTTAAAACCCCTTTTACGTCTTTTCGTAACCTTAGATGAAAACATAGGATGAGAAACAGAAAAAGGAAGAAATAGAAGATGAAGGTAAAGAAAAGATACAGAAAAATGGATCAAAGGCGCTCTCATTGGAAACAAAAGAACTAGTAAAAAGAACAGAGAAAGTAGAAGTTGAACAACACTTGGTTTAGCCTCTTCTTTGTTCTCTCATATTAGAAAAATATCTGAAAAGACCATTCAGAATATCACTAATTACATCATAAACCCATCTATTTTAGCACACACATTCTAACCATTGATTGGTATTTTCGAGATTAGCAAAAAATAAGTATTGTTATTTTTGAGACACCGAAAACGTTTGGCATGTTATTTGAAATCTTTTGGTAAGTACAATTTTATTCAAGAAACATGAGGATGAGGTAACCCCCTTAAGCATATTGTCTGAAATTTGGGGCTTAAAGAATAAAGGATGATGTAAGAAGTCTATTATAGGTTCATCTGCCAAAATTTACGTAATGTTGAACAAGAATTCCATATACATCATTGATCACCTCAGAGGACATTTTCTTTATCCATCCAATGCAACTATTTGCGTGAGAGGATTTCAGAAGAGCTTTCTCTGGTATCCATGGTTCATCTCTAAAGTAAAGGAGATGCTACTTCCATAAGAATGATTTCCAACTATTGGAGTCCATCATTGTGTCCAGGAGGGGACTTTGGTGTCACCATATTTTGCTTCTAAAGGAAAGGAGGGCCTAGGCTTACTAAAAGTATGGAGTTTGGGGACCTAGTCAATTGTAACACTTCGTTGGATATATCTATATGAGGAAATACATTTTTTTTTTTTTGATAAGTAGTATTGTATTCAAGAAAACAAAACCAAATCGGTCAAACAATAGAAGGTTTCCACAAGTGCGTGTTGAAAGATTCTTGGTTACTTGCTATTGGGAAGAGAACTTCAAACACCGTGGTTCAAATGACTAAGCGAAAACAATCTCGGAATATAATGCCATCTTCTTGTAGGCAGGGTTAGAGTGTAGTTGTCCTAGTCCCTTTCGCTTTGAAAATATGTGGCTAATGCACAACAAGTTTTAAGGACGATTGACAAGTGGTGGAAAATTTTCAACTTGTCGGGAAGGTTAGGGTTTAGAGTTGGGTGTAATCTAAAGGAACTAGAGAAAAAACTAAAATCATGGAATAGTGTTGTCCATCGGTAAGGTGGACATAAATTAAAAAGCACTTCTAGCATTAATTGATAGCCTAGGTAAAGAAGATCAAATAACCACTTTAATCTTATTAGGAGGAGAGATCTATAAGATGTAATTTAACAATGGAATTCCAAAAGGTTGCATCGATGGAGGTCATGACACAGAAGTCGAAGATTAGGAGGTTGAGAAAAGTGGAAAATAACACCTTAGTCTTACATCAGATGGCCAAATCAAAGGAATGTAAGACCATACAAAGTTTGAGTAGTATTTTGCTGGGAAGTTGCTAGAAAGGCGACAAAAGATATGGAAACAAATCATTCGGGTCCAAAAGAAAGGCTGGTTATGTATACGTCCTTTATGAACCAGGCTTGGACCATGTCTTCCAAAGAATCTTAGTACATATAACGCAAGATGACTTGGCATATCGAAGTCAGGCGGGGATCAGGTGTTTTCACGTCTCACTGTAGTGCCCGATTTGTCTTGATTGGAGATTGATAAACAAGGCACAGTATAGTCAAACTCCCCCGTTCTACCAAACAAAGTCTTCACTCCACAAAGGAGATGCCAGTCATCTTTTTACCCATAGATTGCTTCACACGAAGAAAAGCTCCAAGGAAAGCAACATAATTTTTAAATTGAAATTGATGGTGCAAAGTTAAAACAAGAGGATAGGATTAAAAAAAGAAAGAGTGGTGGTGTTGTATACAAAGTTGTACTCACAGTAGCATGAAGTGAAATCATATCTCAATAACCTTGAGTTCCACAGTATTCCTTCAGAACGGTGAGAATCGCTAGGAAGATTTAAAGAAGATGAGACGTTTCAATTAATTTGTGGCAAGAGTGGGGTCAAGATGGCTTCTCTGTAACGTACTTTATGTTGGGAAACAATAAGTGATAACACGTTGACATTTATTACGGACTTTCATGAGGAGAAATATGCTGATTATTGTTCAAATATAGCTATTACTTCCAAAATGAGATCGTGATCCTCCGAGACTTGTCCATTAAATATTCTTCGATTTCTTTCTCGCCATAGCAACCAACATATTGCAAAAGGGGTAATGGATCATAGTACCTGTTCTTACCTGAAAACACATTATTATTCCACTCGTGGAACACTGACAAAACCGAATTTAACCCACGAGTGACTGAAAAGATTCAGGAAATGACTCCAAAAATTATGCACCGATGGACAATGAATCAAAATATGAGCAAGCGATTCACCATCCCTATAACATAAAGAACAAAATTTTGGTCCACAAAATCCATGACACCTTCAAGGGAACTTTGTAATCCCAAATGGGTCCCACTGGGAAAGAAGGTAAACTTGGTGGTGCTAAAGAGTTGCGAAATGAACTTACAAAAAATCTTGTCTTTTGTGCATGTCCATACCCTCTTATAAATCCTCAAGCCCTCCACAAGTGTTTGATCAAGCTTGAAGGTCAACTCTATTAGCTCTTGAATTTCTCAATCATCAAAACATCTTCTAAAACCAAAATCCTAAGAAGTCCCAGACCTAGAAATGTTCAAGAAGTCAGCAATTGATTTTTCTTTTTTTCAAGTAAAGTGCAAAAATTCCCAAAAATTGTGTGGATAATAACGAATTGCCACACCACTTATCCTCCCAAAATCAAATTTTATCCCTTCTCCCACATTTAAAAGCCATTAACTCCCTAAACTTAGTATTCACACTTATGATTCTCCTCCACAAATTGCATCCATACAATAATTTCACATCTTTACTCTCCCATCCATGTAATTTTTCATCATATTTCACCTTGATAATCTTCCTCCACAAGCTTGTTCTTTCTTCTCCAAATCTCGAAAACCATTTCCCCAAGAGTGCCATATTTGACAAGTTAAAGCCTTTAATACCTAATCCCCCGTTATTATTATTTTCAGAACAAATCACCTTCTACTAACCAAATGAAATTTTCTCTTACCATCTTTATCATTCCATAAAAAATTTCTAATCAACCTTTTAATTTTACTTCCACACTCTTTGGAATTGGTAATAAAGATAATTGATAAACTGGTATATTGGACAAGGTGGTTTTAATCAATGTGACTTTCCCTCCTTTTGAAAGTACTTCACTTTCCACGATCTCAATCTCCTCCCCATCTTTTCCATAATAGGATCCCACACTTCTTTACACCTTAAGCCTGCACCCAAGGGAAAGCCTAGATAAATAGAAGAAAAAAATGCCTTGAGTACAACCAAACATTGTTGCCCACCTCCTAATCTAAGACACCTAACCTACCCCGAATAGCTTCGCTTTTCCTAAATTCATTCTTAACCCCAAGATTGCTTGTAAACAACAAAGAAGACCTCTAAAAACTCTTACCTAATCAAAGGAAGCCTTAAGGAATATCAAAGTATCATCCACAAACTATAAGTGTAACTTGCTTACCTTCTCTCTCCACTTCAAAATCCGACAACTCAATATTTCTTGCTCTTTTTACCAACCTCCTTAATGCTTCTACTACCAACACAAAGAGAAAAGGGGACAATGGATTCCCTTGCCTTAAACCCCTCATACTATTAAAGTGACTCACCAGTCTTCCATTAGTAAGGATCAAGAAAGAAGGGGTGGACACGCATTTCATTATCCACTCAATGCACCAACCCCCGAAACCCATCCGGCCCATCATGTACCTCAAAAAATCCCAATTGACATGGTCATCAATTTTTTGAAGATCTATTTTGCACACCATCCCCAACCTCCCCTCCTTTATTTTTGAGTCTATGTATTCATTTGCAACAAGGGTGCTATCTAGGATTTGCTTCCCTTTGATAAATGCACCTTGTTTAGGGGCACCTATTCCCGATAATACTTTTTTCAATCTTGTTGCCAATATCTATGAGATAATTTTGTACGTTGAGCACACCAACCTTATTGGCCTAATTCTGTCACATCTACTACACTTGGATGCTTTGGGATTAACGTAACAACGGAATTGTTCAACTCACGATCTAGAAATTTTCTAACTTGGAAGTCCACCACAACTTTCATAAAATCCTCACATATTGTGCTCCAACCCTTTTATATATAAAAAAGGCATTGTAATACCATCTGGGCCTGGAGCTTTTTCCCCATTCAAATTAGACACCGCTTGAAATATGTTTTCTAACTCAATATTTCTTTTGACACTTGTCACTATCCCCTTTACCCTCCCAAAATCTAATTACCTAACTCCTTACACAACCCATTTTCTTAACCAAACACCACACCCCCTCATTCCACCTAACACTCAACCCAAATGTGTTAGGGAGGATTCAAACCTTTTGGATAAAAAACTATCCATTTACCCCCATCCTACAAATAACCTCATCCCAACTCTAAATTTCACACTCCTCACCCTCATACCCCATGTCATTATCTACTTTTCTAATTTTTCACCACATTCTACCCTCAAAAGTAACCTTCTATCCTTATAAATACCCCCTACCTCCTAAGAAAGGGTACCAAGTCTAAGAATAAAAAATCTTCCCTTAACTTTCTTCTACTCCATTATCATATTCTCACATTATCTTAAAAAATATTTTTCTAATTCTATTAAGGACTCAAGAAGGCATATAAGAAGAAGAAGAAGAAGGAAGGAAGGAAGGAAAGAAGAAACAAGTTAAGGCCTCAAGGTGGGTTAAAGGAAAATACTCTCCCCTCCCCCCGCATTCTCTCTCTTTCCCCTTTCTATATCTTTCTTCTACCTTTTCCCCTCACATATTTAATTTTTCTTTTAGAAAGACTTAAGATGTATTGCTCATCCTTCCCTATCTCTAGTAGATCAGATTTCGATTCGATTGAAAATTTAAGGGTTGTAATCACTTTCAAAATAATATCGTTTTAAATCCTTTAACTCGTTTTGAGGCCATCGGTATTCGAGTCATTCTCAACCCATGAGAATGGACCCATAACCATTATCCAACACTTGTCAAAAACAGATGTTATTCCCAAGGTTAGATGTTTATAAGGATCATCTTCTTTAATGAGATTGTAAAAAACTTGAGTTTTTTATTCATATCTCGAGAAAAAATAAACAATAGAATTTTGAGAAAATTCTGAATGTGGGGACTTAGGATAAAACTTTTAAAATTTTCTAGTCATTTTTAATGAAATCTGACCTCACCATTGGATTCAAAATTATCAAAAAACATATTTTAACCTATAAGCATACTCAAATGCAAGTTCGAACCAAAAAAATTATAAAATTCTCGATTTTCAAGTTAGATTAGGCTAAAATAATGATTTTTTTGCTAAAGTAAGAATTTTTAAATTTTGATCACACCATTGAGTTTTTAATGTAAAATTATAGAAATGGACTATTTACTCATTATTTTTAAAGTCAAAAAATCGAATTATCATAAAAATGGAAATAATGTCAATTTTAGGGTCCCACCAGACTGAAAAAATGAATTTTTGTTAGAGATAGAAGTTTTAGAATCTGACCAAGTCATTAGATCCAAAATAAAAAATTATATAAAATGGAGAATACTCGTCACTTTTGGAGTCCGAATGGTCAAGTTATCGTCAAACGAAATAATAATAAAAATATTGATTTCGTCCCGTCAACATATATAAATAAATTTTAAATAAAAAAATCACTATTCATCTTCTCTTTAAACACATAAAAATCAGCTAAGAATTTAAAAATAATAATTTTTTTTCTAACTTTCAACCTTAGATTCGTTGCGAACGAGTAGCCGTTGACTTCCGACAAAGATGGAAAAAACACCCGCAACATTGACCTTTACAAAATCTACCAATTTTTTTTTTCTCTTCTTTTTTATCCCATTTCATCAAAAAATAGTCATAGGATACATGGGTGTTTCGAACATCTAACTTCGAATTTCATCTACTTCAAGTCCAAACTGTCTTCCACTGTAGAAGGGAGAAAAGACAATGGCATCGAGATCTTTAAAATCACCGGGCCGATTTAAAAATCAATCACCACGATGTCTGATCCACTTTGATTTTTGTGTCGATCATCTCGATTTTCGCACACGTGCCTCAATTTTATCGCACAAAGATTGGTAGGGACTCTCAATTTCTATTGGTAATCGTAGATTGTGAAAATTGTATTTATGATTTTTAACGAAAATCTATAATGTGTTTAAAAATTGTAGAATTCTTTTTGTCATTTCAAATTCACGCCAAAACCTTCATATTTGATGTGTTTAATTGTATTTTATAACAAATTATATGGGGATAGAATATTTTACCGAGTTATTTTCGGTAATAGGGTTATATGCACTTCTTGGACCCCATTTTGATTTAAGTTTTGTAATTTTTCAATTTAATTGATAAAAATGAATTTCAAAGTTTACAAAATCTTTTAATATTTAATGAACGCATATTGAGTTGATGAATATCAGAAAATGAATAATGTGTTCGAAAGATTGAAAACTATAAAAATCGAAAAAAATGAAGAAGGGTATGAAACAATAAAATGTGATAATCACACCCGATGAGTGATGCTTGTATTTTACATTGTGATGCTATGTGTGGGTTGATGAACGGATATCCACTGTTAATTTACTTTATGTTGTCACGAGGTGACGTGCATATTTATTTACTTTCTATTACCGCGAGGTGCTAATTTACTTTTTGTACTGTTATTTATGTTAAGCCACGTGACCACGATTGCATGGTAGGAAACTAGATATCCATTTTCATCTTTTACTCTTTCTAGGCTCTATTTCATTTACTACCTCACTAGGATCTATCTTTTTAGAATAGAATTCAAGAATTGGTGTTTCTCCTTCTTTCATCATTTTTCCTTTGTCATTAGAACTTAAAGAAATTGTAACATTTATAAGAAAAATATCCTCAAAAAATTTAGCATCCCTAACTTCAATGATTACATTGCTATTAATACTTTCTTCATTAAATCTTAGGATTAAGAATCTATATGAAATATTATTTTCATAATATCTTAAAAATGCACAATCAATTATTTTAGTTCATATCTTCTTTTTTTTTATTTTATTTCTAGGAGTACTACTTTACATAAATAATCGATTGTAAAAGTTGATATATAAATGCAAAGATAGAAATGTAAATAAGACTTTGGGTAAGTCGAATTTGTTCCACAGGGACAGTTTGAGATTCAAAAGCTCATTCGGATTAAAATACTAAAAGTGAATAAGAAAATAGATTCCTTAAAAATGAAATTGATTTGTAAAAACAAAGAAGAAAGTAGCAATTAATTTGTAAATGAAATTAAAACTAACAATAGAGATTGAAGATATAAGGAAAAGAGCTTGGAGAGGTCAATTCAACTTTGCAATTCATCCAAAATGCTGATTTATTCTAATTATAACTCAATCCACGTAGCAAATCATTGCTCGTGGATCGAAAGATAAATCGAATTGAACATTCATGGTAACCAAAGAGTATTCATGAGAATTCCAAATTCAAACAAGTGTAGCTGACTTATACTTCAATTCATCACAGAGCATGATTGTTCTTGAGCTTATCTAAGTAACAATCATCAAAGCTTGATTTGAATGTATAAGTTTGCTAATCTTATCCTAAGAGGATTTTCAGAATTAACATGTAAAGTAGAAATAAAGAATTAAAACAACATTGGTAGGATGAAATTACTCCGACATTCTTGACCTTTCTAAGGAGAGTCTAGCCGATCATCGCAAGGATCATATTACAACAGTAATAAAAATAAGAAGATAATAGATGGAGAGAATGTAGAACAGTGTTGCAACTTGATTCCTTCCTTGATGGTCTCTCAAAAGAGTTATAATAGGAGCTAATGGATCAATCTTGATGTTCTCACTACACTCAAAAGCTCACCCAAAGGAAAATTACAGAGAATTCTAAAGAAAGAAACTAAAAAATACAGAAGAAAAGAGTCCCTCTCTCTAAAATTAACTTTTCAATTTATAACATTCGTATTCGGGTAATCGGGTTGATTTGACAGATGATTTGATTCGAATGACCCATTCAGTTACAACCACCGAAGCAATTGGAAGCTTTTGTGCGAATCTCGAGGATAAATTCTTCGAGATGACCGTGGTGCGATCTTGCCTAGCCATAGTGCAGTGACGTGGCACCCAAATTAACTGGCCTTTGGCTGGTTGCTTCCTCTTTGCTCGTATGTTGTAACAGTAATTGTTACATCTTCCGAATGTACCTTTTTCATCTGAAATTAGTAACAAATATTTGTTAGCTATAGTAATTTGTGATTTTGATATAATTTATTATTATTTTTAAGGAACTAGTATTTAAACTTTGATAATCTTGGTAAAATTACGGTCCCAAAGTGAAATTATTGGGACTTTATCAATAAACACCTCCACACTTTTAGGTAACTTAAGTTAGGTGCATAATATTTCCAAAACGTATAAGGAGTTTTTCCTAATTTCCTATGAAGACTCCTATTAGTAATGTGATATGCAATCAATATAGCCTCTCCCCACATATTACTAGGCATTCCAGAGTTTATACATAGTGCATTTAACATTTTCTTTAAATATCTGTTTTTCTTTTTTGTTATTCCATTTGACTCAAGTGAGTATAGAGGTGTGATTTCAAGTATAATATCATTTAATTCACAAAATTTACTAAAGATATTAGAATCATATTCTCCTCCTCTACATATCTTAGTCTTTTAATCTTCTTATCTAATTGATTTTCTACTTTACTTTTATCTTTTAGAAACATATCTTCTACTTCATTTTTATTTCTAAGAAGATAGACTCTTGTAAATCTAGAATAATCATTTATAAAAATAATGTAATATCTTTTACCTCCTCTAGACTCAAGATTTTTAAAATCTCCAAGATCAGTATGAATAAGACTAAGAAGTTATGAAGATGTTCTTGATATATTATAGTGTGGCTTATGTGTAATTTTGATTCTACACAAATCTCGTATTTATCTAATTCCTTAATTTCTAAATTGGGTAAAATATTTAAGTTCTTCAATTTCTTTAATTTTCTTAAACTGGTGTGACCTAGTCTAGCATGCCATAAAGAAATTGACTCAACAAGATAAGCAGCAGACGATGCAATTTCATTCATAATATTAAGTACAAATAAACCTCAATTATAATATTTTTTTCCTAGAAATATCCCATTTTTAGTCAATACTAGTTTGTTAGACTCAAACACAAGTTTAATTCCAATTTTATTCAAAAGAGACCCAGATACAAGATTTTTTATCTAATGGTAGGAACATGAAGAACATCTATGAGTACTACTAGCATCTTCCCAGAATTCAGCTTAATGATCATTTTGTCATATCCAGCAACCTGAGATATTCTTGAGTCTTCTAAATAGATTACTTCGTTTTCCACAGAATTGTAGGAAGTCAACATCTCTCTATTTCCACATATATGTCTCGTAGCACCAGTGTCAATCGCCCACTCCTTAAGATTTTCACAAGGCTGAAATCGAAAAAAACTACAATAATAGTATCATTATTAATTTCAGTTAGATTCACATGATTTCCTTTCAATTTTTCCTTAGTTTTCCTAAATCTGCACTTAATTGCATGATGACCAAGTTTATCACACATGAAATAATTGTCTTTTGGCTTCTTGAAGCCAACAGTATTCTTTGTCCTTGGTCCCTCTTTTTTAAACACTTTCTTAGGTTTGAACATAAATGGTTGAGAATCTCCTTTTATGAGATGACTTGGGTAATAAATTATTTAACCTTACCATTTTTCTCTTTTTGTCTACTCATGTCTTCTATGTTAACGTCGACGATGAGGTCTTCAAGAGATTTATCTTTCTTTTTCTATCTCAAATTAATCTTGTATTTATTCTAGCTTTCGGGAAATTTCTCAATTAGAGATAACACTATAAAATGTTTTGGCAATTTAATACCTTCATACGTTAACTCTTGAATAATGTTTTGAAATTCATTTACTTTATCTATAATCGACTTCCCATCGACAATTAAAAAATTTAGGAATGTTTTAACTACATATTTTTTGACACCCGAATTTTCTGTTACATATTTCTTCTTTAATACCCCCCCCCCCCACAATTCTATAGAAGTCCCATACACATAGTAAATACCATACAAAGTTTTTAAAAGACAAGATAAAATATAATTCCTACAAATTCCATATACTTTAATCCAGTTCTACATATTAGGGTATGTTTCTATAGGTTTTCTATTTTGAGTACGAATAATACATTAAGGGCTTTAAAGAAGAAGAGCATTTTTTGTAAAATTTCCCATTAAAGGGTTCTGGTTTCAACAAGTTAGGTTTCACATGTTCGAGTTTGAAATCCATGTTTCAAAGTTCAGAAACAGAAATAGGATATAGGTATAATTAGTTTTAAGACTGTTGTAAATTCTGAATCTGGTTCGTTGACACAATATATTATAAGCAATAGTATAATGTAAACAACTTGTAGAAATTGGAATAACTTATCGGTAATTGAGGCATGGAGAAACCATTGTCCTTAAAACCAATTTCGCCCCCTTAAGAATACATCCTTAGTCCATTCAGATTTCAGGCGTCTGTTTCCAAGATTCAATAATCATTGTCTGCTAATCATGCACTCGAAAATAGTAGATTTGCAACGAACTCGATTTGATCGAACTTTGTACATCAACAAGAGATTTTGTATCAGAAAGACAAGAGAAATCAGAGATTTCTGTTCTGTGTATATTCTATATTTGTTTTTTTTTTTTAAAACAAAAGGGAACAATCTTATTTTATAAGCAGTAAGTCATCGGTCCAAGTTTAACAAAAATGGGCCTATCAGGCGTACCCACGTGAGGTATAAATTTCAAGATTTTCACCCCCTTATACGTCGATCGTATGCGCACCTGCACACTAAGGTTTTCTGACTGGTTGGCCTCAAACACAATGGGCTACAGTCCCATAGTGCCTTAGGTCCCCCATGTGCGCACGAGGCCTAGTTTTTATCTCTCTTACACTCAAGCAATAAAGAGAGAGGGATCAAATATAAGTTGAGAACTTTCCTTGTATTTATCCAATGTGGGACTAAAGAATGAAGAGTTGTCTTTACAACTCTCATAATAAAAAAGGCAAAAGAATCTTTGACTTTCTACTAATGCAAAAAAGAAAAAAGGAAAAAACTCTTTTATGTTTCCCAAAAAAAAAAAATTACTTTTTACAAGTAACACTCAAGAGGTCTTGAGTTCAAATCTTATCCTCAACATTATATGAAATAAAAACTATGAATTTTACAAAAATTTTTACCCAGTTTCACACCACTAGGTTCATACACACTCAAGATGAAGATTAAGTCGATAATGAAGACGACGACGATGAACATGAGAACAAAAGGTGCTGGTGCTTCTTCTCTCCTCTTTTCTCTGGATTATGCTCGTATCCATCTTGCTAATGATGCAAAAGCTACAAAAAAAAGGAGGAGAAAGGCAATTCAATGGTTTGGTTGATGTCTATAGAAAGACACTCAAGTCAGATGGCATCACTGGACTCTACCGTGGATTCAACATCTCATGTGTTGGGATCATTATTTATCGAGGTCTCTACTTCTGAATGTATGATTCTCTAAAATCGGTGTTACTGACTGGAGATTTTTAGGATAGTTTTTGTGCAAGTTACACCCTCTGTTGGTTGACCACCAACAGTGCTGGCCCTGCATCTTACCCTATCGACATTGTACATAGAATAATGATGATGACATCCGATGAAGCTATCAAATACAAGGGCTCGTTATATGCTTTCTATCAAATTTTAAAGAATGAGGGTGCCAAGTTTCTTTTCAAGGGTGTTAGTGCAAACATTCGCCGTGTTGTTGTAGGTGCTGGTGTGCTTGCTGGTGATGACAAACTTCAACTAATCATGTTTAGGAAGAAGTATGGATCTGAAGGCAGTTAATTTCCCCATCAAGCCCCATGGATGGTGATGAAAATTTGAGTTCCATTTTTGACTGTCAGGTAAGATTTTATCTTCCTTTTTGAATAATGAGTTTCTCTAAAAAAATTTACTTATTTATTTATTTTTATTTTTTGATATTTTGTTGGGAGGATTTTTTGCTCTCTATTAAACTTGATTATTGGCCACAGTGATCGCAAGTGTTGGCTCTACTTTTAATGGATATATGCAAGGGTAATGAATTTATTTTGGCCATTATACTATTTAATTTACAATTAAGCATTGTAATTTTTTTTTTAAATAATCGTTTTGTTTAGATTGGTAAAACATAATCCAGTTTTGAAAAAAAAAAGGTCTTTTTGTTTTTCCAGTTTAAAAATAATAATAATAAATAAAATAATTTTTTTTCTCTTGTACGTATTTCAATGTTTGATCAATGATTAATATTTTTTTGTTTTATCCTGATTAATTGATCATCATTACTCTTTTTTCCACTACCTTGATTGATTGTCTATATGATATGGCGTGATCCTGATTGATATATATCTTTGATGTGTGTGCATTGGTCTTAATTGATGTTATGAATATTTTTATGCTTTGTGATCATATTTTTCTGATATCCATACTTTGGTGATGTGATCTGGCCCATGAGCCCATTTATCCGAAAAATGTCCCAAGCACACTCAAGCATGTTTGCACACACCATTAACACGTTTAATTTATGATGCACTACACGCTTGCATATCCCTTATAGTAAACATGGTACTAATACATGACCTGATCTCCTCGTGAGATGCGACGTCATTCATGAAAATTACAACTCTAGTCATGTACCTCTATGGTATATAAAACTGAGGCATCTATATCATTTGATCAGGTGACCCTGAAAGGTATATCGATGCACCCATGCTGGAGGGACCTGAGCTTGTGTTATATTGTAAGCTGCAAAGTCACATGCCCTATTGCCAATGTAGTGTTAGTACGTGGTCGGTCCTCTTGTGGGATACCAAACCATTTATGAAAGCTACAACCTTAGTCTCGTACCTATACGGTATATCAAACCAAGTCATCACGTACTATCTGATTGAGTATGCTCAATAGGTATATAGGTGCACTTGAGCAAGAGTAATCAAATAAATTGCATTGCATGTAATAAACCTAGAGTCTAGAAATCTTATTATTCGCGACCTGAAATTATCATGGGTGCTTCTGGCTTGCTCTATTCAATCCATCCAAAAGGTAAGTGGGTGGACCAATATATACCGCTCAAATTGAACCCGCAATACCGGTCCAACCCAATAGACTTAATTGATGAGACATGTTGATCAATATCAAGTTAAACTAGTTAGCCTGATTAGTAAATGGATCTTATAGATCAACACATGGACCTATTGGACTAATTAGATGAAGTGATTCAAATATAACATTCGGATTCATTGGATCAAACCAACTAAAACTCAAATAGGTACATAATCCCAATCACCTTATATTGGTCACTTTAATTCAATAGATTGAATATTTCATATTTAACAAGATCGGGATCAATAAAAAAATCATATTAAGGGATATATCCATTAACACAATTTGGATCTTACTTTTTGAAAATCGTACAACGCTTAATTATGATTCAAAATTTTCTAAGATTCCTAATCAATTGGCAAATCATCTTCATGTAATATTTCTTGCTCAAAATATTTTACGAGTTAAAGACTCTGAATCTAATGGGTTAACTTAACGAATGATATCAAAAGAGACCTTTATTTCTAATTGTTAAAAATCTACTCCCAAGTCCACAACTAGTAATTCCCTTTCGAATAGATTACATGGTTATCATTGCACCTAAGCTCAATTATCCACCATTTAGCTAGAGTCATAAGTTAGTACAGTGATAATAAACATCAATACCAAGTCAACAATCAAAAATGGCCTCAGAATTTCTCAACATTACCCAATTATTCTTTGAAGATCACAGTACTTTAGTCCAATCAATTGTAAGCAATGTCCCGAGTCCTCAATTTGTAATCAAACCTATTTGGTATTTGTCTTTAGTTTTCATGAGTTATGTGAGGTAGTTTGAGTCGAGTCAATTTAAGAATTTCATGTTTACTTTAAATCGAGTTTGCTCGTTTTATTTCCATTGAGTCGAGTTAGTTTGTCAAATCTACAATGGTGTTTGTCATCTTATTTGAATTTAATTGAATAGAGGAAATTTCTAAATACCTTAAGCGTATTAATGAATTAACTAATAATCTGCCTTCAAAGAGAGATTTCTCTAACAAGGAACCCCCTCTTGAATGAGAAGATAAAGGTTATGCTCAACCTCTAATTGAGGAAGCAAATGTCATTAACCTCAGAACAAAAAATAATTTCAAAAAAATTCAGATAGAAACCATCCTATCCCTAGAGGAACACGGGGAGATGATGAATTCACTCAGAAATTTCAAATGACTAGTTCACGTGGTCTTATGAAGACATGTTGGGTGTAGGCTTGGGTATTGTCCAACACGGAATAAATACTCACCTGATAAAATAAAAATATCAAGAAGATGTTACAAAATGTATCAATGATGTCCTCACTGCATCTCGAGTTGCAAAGTTCATCCAAGAAAATATCATTAATCGATACAGCGTACCTTCAAAATTGATCTCTAATAATGGGTTACACTTCAAAATTGAGGTTATTACTCTATGTTCAAAGTTCAAGATCCAACATCACAAATCATCTTCCTATCATCCTCGGACCAATGAAGCAATCGAAACAGTCAATAAGAATCTCAAAGCAATCATCAGGAAGATGTATCAATCGCACAGAAATTGGTCTGAAAAGTTGTCATTTGCTTTTTGGGCATATCGCACTTCAATACAATCTTCCACAGTAGTCACTCCCTACTCTTTAGTATATGGTATGGAAGTGGTCTTACCATTTGAAATGAAAATCTCATATCTCAAGGTTTTGATGGAAAGTCAATTGTTAGAAGTAGACTAGGTCTGTCAATTGTATGAAAAACTAAACTTGATCGAAGAAAAATGACTTAGTGCTCTGTACCACGTGCATGCTTATTAGAGAAGAGTCACCCGTGCATTTGACAAGAAGATCAAAGCTCGCTACTTGCAAGTTGGGGATTTGATACTCAAAATAACCGAACTCTTGTCTTTGACTCTGAAGGGAAGTTCAAACCTAATTGGGGAGGTCCTTTCATCATCAAAGAAATCCTGCTTGGAAAAGCCTTCAAACTTCAAAATCATGATGGAATTAAACTACCAAAACCAACAAACCTTGATCAAATTAAGAGGTATTACATTTAGGGAGGCCATCTTCGACCGAACCAATTTATTTGTTAGCCAGTTCAACATCTCCTTTTTCAGCCCTTTGCAACCTTTAAAAAAAAGATAATTATCTTTTTCTTTCTCAGTTCGACCATACCAAATATATATATATATATATATATATATATTCTCCCACAAAGAGAAAAAACTCCAAAGAAAAAAGATATGTTAAAATGGGGAAGAAAATTCAAAAGAAAAAAATCTAAAGAAAAAAAGAAATGCCACACAAGGGGCATTCGGGTTTTTGAGCCTCAAATTACCTTTCTTTCTATGCCCAGTCCTAAGTTTACCTATGAAAGTCCTCCTAAGTACTATGTGAAAAAGTTAAGGATAATAGCAAAACATGATCAGGTAGTAACTCCAGAAATTCAAAAAGGAAGTAAAAAAAAAATGCCTGCTAGGTTGAAAATCCGAAAGGGAAGCTTAGGCAAAAATTAAGGCAAACTCGCAAGGTTGTAAATTCGAAAGAATGGCCTTGGCAACAATTAAAGTAAAAAAAAATTTGTAAGCTCGTTAAATCGAAAACTTGAAAAAGTGATTTAGGTAAAAAGCTAGAGCATACTCACTAAATTGAAAATTTGAAAATGTAATCTAGGCAAAGTCAGAGCCACCAAAATAAAATCTTCATCGAGTTGAAAATCTAAAAATACAATCCGAGCCGAAACATTAGAAGTTCAAATGACCAAGTTTCAATACCCAGCTTAAACCGAGTAAAGACTCAGAAGTCAAGAGTATCTTGTCTATGATTGATCCAAAAATCTTCGTTTTCCTAAGTGAATCAAGAGGAAGAAGGAAGAAGGATGAATTCTACGATGAAGCTTATTGGAAAATAGTAGATAGTAGTAGTCTAATTTTGTTATTTCTATGTTTCTTTTTCTATATAAGGACATTTATGTCCATTCACCTATGTAAGGGCACTTTTGTTCATTCACCTTTTTGTATTATTATATATATCTACCAAGCTCTTAATTAGAGACTTGACAATTCTACAATTCTTCTTGGTATCAGAGCCATTAGAATTCCTTTTTTGGTTCTCTTTCGATCTCTTTCATCTTTTTGATCACATGCTACGATAACTCTCTGCGTTGTGTTGCATACCCTATTTTGTTCATCATTAGCCTATTGGCTGGACTATTGGGTCCCTTTTTTATCTGCGATAGCAGTACTACAGCCTGTGGAGGCGTGCGACAGTACTTAGGGTGCCTTTAGAGACATACGATATCGGTTCGGATATTATCGGATATTAGAAATTTTTTTCGGATTCGAATTCGGATATAGCACTAGTGGCTTTGATTCTCGATAGCTAGAACGCAGACGAACCAGCCATAACCACCGTCTTCTCTAGTCGGTGATCATTCAGGATTTTTTATCTATTCGGATATTATCAGATATCCGATATTTTTTTTCGGATTCGAATTCGGATATAGTACTAGTGTTGTGTGTGATCAACGACAGCAACTACGACTTCCTGGCTTTGATTCTCGACAGCTAGAACACAGACAAACCAACCATAACCACCGTATTCTCCAATCGACGATCGTTCAGGATTTTTTATCGGTTAGAATATTATCAGATATCCGATATTTCTTTTATTTCGAATTTGGATATAGCACTATCCGATCAGATAGCTAACCGTTGATAGCCCCAGGTGACCCTCCTTATTTTTGACTATACAAGATCTCCTTTCAATCCACAAGTTATGTCACTTCTTGTTTAGCATAAACCATGACATCTACTCACGAGATAAATGACTCCCACACTGCTCTTGGGAGAAATTCTTCTGCACAACGGATTACTACTGCTTTGTTAGATAGTCACAACTTTCAGTTCTGATCTCGGTCTGTGCGACTTTATTTGGGTAGTAGAGGTAAATCTGGTTGGTTATTGGGCACCATCCCTAAGCCACCCCCCACTGATCCCAAATTTGAACAATGAAAAATCGATAACTATACCATTTTTGGATAGTTATTTAACTCTATGGAACAACGCATCTATACCATGTTCATGTACCATGAGACTGTCTCTTCTTTGTGGTCGGCCCTCACTTAGACATATGCGCATGCTATGAATGACTCGAGGATTTATGAGTTGTATCGGGATATTGCTCAAGCTACCCTAGGCACTTAGAGTGTGACAGATTACTTTGGTTTCCTTCAGTCTCGTTGGGAGGAGCTCTCATACTATGAGTCTATGGCTGAGTTGTCTGCAGAAGCAGCTAGGTATGTGATTAAGCGGATTGGTCGACATCAGACATACCAATTCCTCATGGGTCTACGTTCTGAGTTTGAAGTACTTCGAACACAGATTCTTAACACCACTTATTTACCATCTTTATTTGAGACATTTACGACCATTGATAGTGATGAGCATCGTCGTCGTGTAGCTTCTTCTCAGACTCAAGTCCTTGGGATTATCTCTGTCCTGGCTACAGATCAGATGGCTCTAGCAATCAATTTAGGGTTCTCTGATTCTCGTACTCAAGAACATGGCAGTCGAGCCCGTGGAGGTCGTGGACGTGATAAAGGGAGTGGCCTTACTTGCAGCCATTGTGGGAAGGTTGGACATGAGAAGATCTGTTTCTTTCAGCTTTATCCCCACCTTTTGAGATCTTCTGTGGGATAGCCTCCTGTAGGACATCCTTCTCCTCGCGCTGCTACTGTAGAGTCTGCATCAGTTTCTCAAGCGACTCTTGGCACCATCGATTTGCAACATCTCCAGACTCAGATTACAACCATTGTACGAGATCAGATCCAGGCTCACACTCCCTCATCTTCGATTGTTGCGTCGGTTATTACACCTCAAGGTACATCCTCTGCACTTCATGCTACTCAGTCTGGCTCTACTCCACTGACATGGGTAATTGATTCTGATGCCTCTGATCACATGACTAGTGAGTCTAGTCATTTTACATCCTCTATTTTCCATACTACTCATAGGGAGGTTCGTCTTGTTGATGGATCACTCACACCTATCCACAGAAAAGGTACTATCTCATTATCGTCTAATTTTTCTCTTGACTTTGTACTTCATGTCCCTCACCTATCTCTTAACCTTTTATCTGTGTGTAGCATTACTAAATCTTTAAATTATTCTGTAACATTTTTTCTTACTCACTGTATTTTTCAAGACCTGACTTCGAAGAGGATTTTTGACAAAGGGTATGAAAAGGATGGGTTGTACATATTTGGATCTCAATCGATTGCGGCTCTAGCTTCTGTGCTTCCATCGTCTGGGAGCCACACTTTTTTATCTCAGTCTTTAAATTTATGGCATGCTCGCTTAGGACATGTTAATTTTCAACACTTGTGTTCTTTATTTTCTGCTTTAAAAATTTCTTGTAGTAGACACAAATTTCAGTGTTCTGTGTGTGAACTCTCTAAACACACTCGTACCTCGTATATTCCTCGTATGCATCAGTTTAATTCAATATTTGATTTAGTTCATTCTGACGTTTGGGGGCCTTCCCCTGTTACTGCATTTAATGGTTATAGATACTATGACCATTATGAGAATAGTATGCTCCATCAGTTGACATGTCCATACACTCCTGAGCAGAATGGGGTGGTAGAACGTAAGAATCGTCATCTCATGAATACAGGCAGGTGTCTTTTTCGAGGTATGCATGTTCCTA
The DNA here is from genome assembly GCF_017979445.1 of Akebia trifoliata. Classification (NCBI taxonomy): domain Eukaryota; kingdom Viridiplantae; phylum Streptophyta; class Magnoliopsida; order Ranunculales; family Lardizabalaceae; genus Akebia; species Akebia trifoliata. The sequence goes on along the minus strand of NC_141382.1, from coordinate 11,878,720 downwards.
AGGCATATTGGAATATGGCAGTTCTAACTACGGCTTTTCTTATTAACCACGTTCTGAGTCGCACCTTAGGAGAATAGGTACCTTTTCATGTTTTTCAACCCGACTGTACTCTCTTCCCCATTACTCCTAGAGTCTTTGGTTGCACATGCTTTGTTCAAGATAGGACTCCCACTCGTACTAAATTAGATGATAAAGCCATTCGGTGCATCTTCTTGGGTTATTCTACTATATCCAAGGGGTATCAGTGTTATGATCTAATTTCTCACCGTATCATACATTCTCTTGATGTTACATTCTTTGAAAATATTTCATATTTTCGTACTACTTTTACTTTGCAGGACCCATCACCTATAATGCTACCCTCTCCGATCTTTCCTTCACCTCCGTCAAAGTTTCAGGTCTACACTCGTCACCCTCGTCTATCTCCACCTTTGCCAACCTTCTCCTTGGAATCAGGTATATCATCTCCTACTTTTACACCTATACCTGCTCCTATTCCTTTTGTTACTGATCATCCCATTGTCTAGTTTGTCTCCTATCAAGGTCTTTCTCCTTCTTATCAGGCCTACCTTACTCTTATTGATTCTATTAGAGTTCCTCGATCTATATCAAAGGCTTTGCAAGATCCTTAGTGGACTAGAGCTATGATTGTTGAGATGGATGCTTTGCAGAAAAATAATACTTGGGAACTTGTTACCCTTCCATCTGGGGAGCGAACAGTTGGTTGTAAATGGGTCTTTACGGTGAAATACCTTGCAGATGGCACTGTTGATCGGAATAAGGCGCGACTAGTTGCTAAGGGGTTTACGCAGACTCTAGGGAAGGATTTTGGTGCTACATTTGCTCCTGTTGCCAAACTTTCCACTATTCGTCTTCTTATCTCTTTAGTTGCTTGTCACTCATGATTTCTTCATCAACTCGATGTGAAGAACGTTTTCTTGAACGGTGATTTGATTGAAGTTATATATATGAACCCTCCTCCTGGGTTTCGTCTTCAGGGGGAATATTGTGGGAAGGTATGCCGCCTTCTCAAATCTCTGTATGATTTGAAACAGTCACCACGAGCTTGGTTTTAGCGTTTTTCAGAAGTTATTTTGTCTGTGGAGTTTACCAGATGCTACTCAGATCATACTTGTTTTGTTCATCGAGGATTGGATGGTCGATGTGCCATTATTTTAGTATATGTAGATGATATTATTTTGACAGGAGATGATGCCCAGTGGATTGATAGAGTAAAGATGATATTGGGTCGTGTTTTTGAGGTTAAGGACTTGGGTCCTCTCAAGTACTTCTTGGGGATAGAAGTAGCTCGCTCTCGACGAGGTATTTCACTATCTCAGCGCAAATACACATTGGACCTTTTTCAGGATATTGGTATGCTTGGTTGTCGTCTTGCCTCTTCTCCTATGGATCAGAATCATCGACTTCATATCGAATTTGGTGATCTATTATCTTATCCGACTTCTTATTAGAGACTTGTTGGTCGTCTGATTTATTTGACTAATACTAGATCGGATTTGACTTTTGCGGTTAGTGTAGTCAATCAGTTTATGCATGTTCCGCGTACATCTCACCTTGGAAGTCGTCCATTGTATTCTTCGTTACTTAAAGTCACATCCTGGCCTTGGACTTTTCTACTCATCCACTGCTCAACCACATTTGTCATGTTTCACTGATGCTACTCATGCGGGCTCTTTTACAGATAGGAGATCTACCTCTGGTTTATGTACATTCCATGGAGGTAACCTTATCTCATGGAAAAATAAGAAACAGAGTGTGGTCTCTCGTTCTTTTACTGAAGCTGAGTATCGTGCTATGGCTCTTGGGACATGTGAGCTTCTCTGACTTCGATCTTTACTAATAGAATTGGGATTTCCTCTTTCTGGTTCTTCCCTGTTGTTCTGTAACAACAAGTCTGTTATCATGCTTGCTTCTGACTCAGTTCTTCATGAACGAACTAAACATATAGAGGTTAATGTTCACTTTCTCAGGGAGAAAGTTCGATCTGGTGCCATTCAGACAGTCTTTGTATCTTCTTCAAATCAACTCGCTGACATGTTTACAAAATCTGTTGGTCCTTCTATTTCTAACTCTCATCTTATCAAGCTGAGTTTAGTTGATATATTTATTCCAGCTTGAGGGGGAGTATTAGAAAATAGTAAATAGTAGTAGTCTAATTTTGTTATTTCTATGTTTTTTTTTCTGTATAAGGACATTTATGTCCATTCACCTATGTAAGGGCATTTTTGTCCATTCACCTTTTTTATTATTATATATATATCTACCAAGCTCTTAATTAGAGACTTGACAATTCTACAATTCTTCTAATCTCAAAAGAAAATATTTTTGTTTCTTGAGCTTGACTCAAAATCTTCAATATAAAAAGTCGAAAATAAAAGTTAAATCTTTATTGTGTTTGTGGTAATCAAGGATTTTAAACATTTATAACAAGGGACACTTTTCTTTTTTAAAGCGTGAAGTTTTCCCTTTACACTAGGGGCATTCTTTTTTAGACTATGTTCAATTATCTCCAGTGCAATTTCCTTGTCAAATTAGATGCATTTTGTTCTCAAGCTTGATCAATTTCAATCCTAAAAGATAATAGTAACTCTAAATTTAAGGTTATCCACTTGATAACAATTTTTTTTAAATCCCTAAGGTTTAAACAGAAACGTTTCTGATCTTACATTTGATTTTGCCAAAAAAATAGTTCATCACCCTTTCACTCAAAATAGGTAGAATAGGACATTAAATCTTTCTCAAATTTTGCTCAAACCTTGTTAAGATTTTTCTCAGACTATGCTCAGACTCTACTGAGATTTTTTTTTTTTTTTTTTTTTCAGATTTTGCTCAGACCCTATTGAGATTTTTCTCAGATTTTGCTCAGACCTTTCTGAGATTTTTTTCTCAGATTTTGTTCAGACTCTGTTGAGATTTTTCTCAAATTATGCTCAGACCCTACTGAGATTTTTCTTAGACTTTGTTAAGATTTTTCTTAGATTTTGTTAAATCCTATTGAGATTTTTCCCAGATTTTGCTTAGACCTTGCTAAGACTTTTTGTAAAGATGATTTCCTCATCATAGAGATCCTGCTCACAAAAAATCATGTCATTCTAAAACTTTTAACCCATATAGGACAAAACACTTTATCTCTAATTTTGTCTATGGATCCCAATCCTATATAGAGAGAGAAATCCAATGGTTGAGATTTATCTTAGAGATTCGTAATATATTCTCGAGATACATCTTTTATCCCAACCATTGGATCTCACAAAAATATAATTGAAATTGTTTGTGAACATATGAGTTCATTTTTCAAGAGTCTACAAATCCTGACCTAGAGATTTTGTAAATCAATCCAAAGATTTGAGAGCATGGGAGATTTTAGGAGGGGCAAGAACAGATTTTTTGAGAGTTGAATAGGCTTAGGGAAAGATGATGGAGAATGGTGAGGGTATGAGTTGCGTGAAGAGAAATATGGGGCGTAGGGGACAGTTCCAATCATAGACTCAAAAACATCCCAAAAAGATCTTCCACCACCTTAGGATTTGGTGTGCATTTAAAGAGATAAAGAGATGGGGGTAGTTTTAGGTAGCTTTTATTTTATTTTAGTGGGAAGTGTTTTCTGCCATAAGATTTGTGCAAATGCATCTAACACTACTAAATACATGGCGAGGGATGGGAATTGTGATGGTTTCAGACGGTTGTGTTGGGTTTAAAGGGGAATGTTCTCTACCGTTAGATCTTACCAAATAGATCTCAGATCAATAAATATGTTTATGGGGGTGATAAAATGTGTAAAACACAAACACATGTTCAATTTCACTATCAATTTTTGTAAATTGTAGTTTTTGTTTATGTGAACTTCCGTTGTTGATTTGTTGTTTAGTTTCTGTTACAAGAGAAAGGTAAGGAGAAAGGCAGAAAACTTGGGGATCGATTTAAGGTTTACAAGGATCAAAGCTATTGGTAGGAAAAATGCTTAGACAAAGTGAAATGTAATAGAAATAAAAAATTGGACAAATACACGAGTTAATACGAGGTCAATATTACATCTAAATCTTCAAAACTATGAGTGTATTGTTTTTTCTTCATCATTCATTATCACAAATCGTCGGAAGAGATGGAAAGTTACATCTAAATCTTTGAAATTACAAATATGTGTAGTTCTTGATTCTCATTCGCCATCACAAATCCTTGGCGGTTATAAAAAAAAAAAGTGACAGGATATTTTGGGTACTTTAAAACTTCTCTTAAGACAAGTGGGCATTAAGAAAGCAATAGCAATTTGATATAAGGAACCAAAAGCTTCAAATCATCATTAAATAAGAGAGTCAAAATGGCTAGTGAATGTTGTCTTCAGAAGCATCTGGTTCCTTAACAGATAAGTTAACTGTCAATTGAAATTGCATCAGATTAAAAGCGATAGCACTGAATTCCAAACAAAATCCATAACCTTTTAAACACTTAAAAACTTCACATCAATAAACACGAGGCTGATAGGGGTGTTCCCTTGTCCATGGTCTAGCGTCACCATCAGTAAAACGACTTGCCCATGAGTTAGCGTCATCATCAGCGAAATTGTTTAAACAACTTACCCATGAGTCTCTCTTTGAATTGTGTTCTATTACACTCACCAAGGATTCTTGAAAGTTCTTAAACCTCCTCTTTTCTTCTTCAGGTCTATAAATCCTTCCATATTCCTCCTTCCATTGTTGAAAGAGCATGGCGGCCTGTTCTTCTGATACAACCTTATCTGGCCCACAACTGACAATGCTAAACCTACTAGGACAAATGCCAACTGTGGGTTCCAGGTTACTTGTGTGTATCCCAACTTGATCATTGACTAGCTGCAACAATAGAACAATATATATGTAAGTTTTGCAAGACTACTACCAAACATGACCAATCATTCATGTACAAAGAGATTTTCAATATTTTTTTTCTGTACTAAAATAACATGTCCATTTTTTTCTACTATGGGCTTTATGAATAAATAGGCCAGTGGGTGGTTCCAATCCAAGGTCAAAATACTTACTTGTTTAATAAAACAGCTAGGATGGTGGGTTTCAGTAGTTAGGCCTCCAAAATACATTTTTCTAAATAAACAATGCATGAGCTAAACCTCTAAAGAATATTGTTTTTTCTTTTTGGAAATATACCTTGTTGGGCAAAGCGCAAGCATCAGTGATGGTGATACTCTTCATGTTCCGGCTTTCCCAGTCTTCGGCCGTAACAATAAGGGTACCATTGGCATCGATATCAAATTTAATTACCACACCCCTCATTCTGGAGGAAGACCAATTAAAACAAAAGCTACCGATAGATTTGTTATACCTTGCGAATTTTTCCTCACCCTGAAGGATATTTATCTCAATACTTGTCAAACCATCTTCACTTGTCCGGAAAAACTCCGATATGGAGAAGGGCAGCTTTGTGTTCCTCGGAATAATTTTGGTCATAGTACCATCCAAGGCCTCTAGACCAAGAGATAACGGTGTCATGTCTAAGGGAACAATATTGCTGGAATTTCCAACCAGGAGACCAGCCTGAAATTTGAATAAATTTAGGAATACCATTAGAATAATAATTAATGTTCTACTATGTAATAAAACTAGATGTAATTGCCACAACAATAATTATGAACCCACTTCTGTCAAATTTAATTAAAAAATTATGTAAGATTTTATCTCAATGGATGAGGACTAAGAACATATGAATGAGAAAAAATAACAAGGATAAAAGAACTAACTGGAAGTCCGGCCTCACGAGCAGCAACTTCAGAAATGACACTGACATTGGGATCTTTTCCAGTCATTTTCTTCACAACTTCCTGAACAATTGGCATATATGAAGATCCATCAACAGGTATCAACTCATAAAAGCCATTGCAGAAGAACATTACATCCCTCAAGACATTTTTAATTGGGGTTCTAAACATACAAAACATAATCCCAAATATACAAATAATAAGTCCCAGTGGACTTTCAGATGAGCTATAAATGTCATAGTTACGATAGCAAACTTGAAAAATAGTAGACCCACCACATCATATTTGTTAGAGCCAAAGATGACAGCTCCATCTTGACTTTCTCAGCTGTCTCAGTGAGACACTGAAGTAATTGTTTATCCTTCAAAATATAGATGTCTCCATCTTTATTGATGTTTGAAGCAAGCCAATTGACAATTCTCTCTTTTAGTTGGAGCAGCTTAAATGTTATTCAATCACAAGAAGTCAAAACAAAATCACATTAACATTCCAAAAACAGTTGGTTGTAAATAAAATTGAAGCAAATTATTCCAACCTTATCAAACTCATCACCACCCAAATGTGTATCTCCGAATGAAGGAAGCACCTTAAAAACTTCATTCCCAACCTCGAGAACTACAATTACAATAAAGAGGCAAGCAAATATTTAAAACAGCAGGAAACAAAAAGTTGATAGCAGCCATCATTTCCATGCTCCAGACACTCAACTCCTTATTCTATGTCTAACCATTTGTAAGGAACAGCCAATTGGAAAGTTGGCAAATCTTTTTAATGACCTTCACAACCTCTAAAATACTTTTATCAAGTGTTTAAGACCCTAAATGTAGAGGACTCCCAAATACACCTCTTAAAATCATTACAGTCATTAACTTTGCAATCAAAATATGAGATTGCAAAACCTAAACAGGAAACAACATATAGTTGTATAAAGAACCATGTTGAAGAAGCATACTTTAATTATGTACAATATACCATATCAACCTAACCCGCCTTCAAGATTTTACAGCCTAGATTACCCCATCCTTTTAAAGCTACTTTTAAACTTGGTAACAGTGTTGGAATCATGACCAATGTACTTACATATCTTGAAATTTCCAGATATTCCTAAAGTATTTAAAACATACTAGAAACCCAAGGTGATCAATTTTGAGAGTTCAGAGTTTAAAATATCCATTAAATGATGTGAATTCTCCAAAGTTTATGCATGTATACTTTATAAACTACTACTGTACCATATGTAAAATATAAAATGATACTTTTCTTTCTATTCTGCATGAACTCATGAAAATAGGTTAAGATATTTATGTCTATAAAGCAAAAGGAAGTCAATTTGAGATGGGTTCAAACATATAAAACAAGAACCAACAGCTAGACCAGTGAGGGGCGCTTTTTGAAGGATTTAAAAAGAAGAGAGGTATGTCAAAAATGACATGGATGGAAGTAGTTAGGAAATATATGAAGCCACATTTTTTTACTGAAAATATGGCTTGGAATTCAGAGTTAAGTACAAAAACAGGATTCAAGTTGCCGACATATATTTGGGACAAGGCATATTGATTGGTTGGTTGAAATTATATACAAGATCCAATTCATCAATTCACAAGATTTTCCTAATAAACTAGAAGTAAAATAAGGTTAAAAAATTCCCAAAACCATGCCAATGTTCTCATGACGAAATTTGATTATGTATCTAAAAATATATACCTGTTCATTCCCCAATTTAAACAACAAAACCTAAAAAACAAATAGAATACTAGAGAAGATAAAGACATTTCCCTGCAAAAATAAGGAGGCAATTTCCACTCTAGTATTCAAAATCTTTACTTTTATAGTGAGAAAAGGCGGAGTTAAGCGGTTCGACACCAAAATTTATAAGACCAAAAATACCCCCACAATTGCGTTTATCCTTACTATTCTTTTTTATATGGATAAGCTGGACTTGTAACCTCAAAGTTGCTTTGCAACGTATTAAACCAACTGGGCTATAGGTCTAAAGCACATTTATCTTTACTATTAGGGTCATTTCTGTCAAAAGGAATAAAATTATACCACGACTCTTATAATCACATTTGTTAGTATTCAAAAAAAAAAAAAACCTTTATCATGTCGTCTTCAAAATCCTCTTAATTAATATTTTAAATTATAAAAGGTCCTCACAATCGCACGATCCCTATAACCAATTAATAAATTTTCTAAAAATAAATATCCATCTTTAAAATCATCTTAATTAATATTAGAAACAGCAGAAAAAAAAAAAAAAATCCTACCAATATATCAACGATAAAAAATGATTATATATTTGAAAATTTTATCAATGTCTAATATAGAAAACAACGCATGACATAGAACTGAATGCATTTGGTGAAGTATCATTTATTGGCCTCAAAATCAGTCAGTAATTATGGGTACACTCATAAACAGAAAAGTGGAAAAAACCCCATTGTATAGAAAGGCTACAAAACATCCAAGTTTACAGTTTTGCTCATTATAATCACAAGCAATTCATGTCCTGTATGAAAGCTATATATCATATGAAGTACTAACTTAGTTAAGTTGGTAAGATGCATGGAGTGTTGTTCTCACGTCCTAGGTTAAAACCCCCTTGAACCCAACTACACTTGCTAACACCTAACCACCAACTCTTTACCTATAAAAAAAGGCCTTTAGATCATATAGTAAGGATCGTTAAAATAATGAAATTTTGTTTGTGATCAATCCAAAGAAGGGCTAAAGTTTGGATAAGCAAGAGGAATGCTCATGTATGCCACATTTGCAACATCATCGTCATCCCAGGTGGGAATTTACTTACGAGTTTTGCCATAATATAGTATCACTTTTGTAGAGGCGAAATCTCGGATGGCGTCGGTTCCTCGAGATTTACCCCTAACAATCGATCTTCATGGTTCTTGATGTACTAAATAATGATCAAAAATCACATAGAAAAATGATCAAAGAGAAGGAAAAAAGAGAGAGAAGACAAGAAGCAAAATTTGTTTACAAGGATTGTCCCAAAATCGGACTACATCCCCGGGCTCCGAAGAGCCATTCCACTATTCTTCAAGCCATTACAAGATTTACAAGCCCCTAGTCTCCTCTCCACTTTCTTTCTCCTTTGCTCCCCCTCTCTTCTACCTATTTGTTCTCTTTATATAGATAGAGACAAACCCTAAAAGAAAAGTCAAATCAAATCATGATTCTCTACAAAATCTATCCTTATCTAGAAATAAATATTCTCTAGTCAATTAAGAGACTTTCTGTTTCTTGGTAAGAATACAATCTTAACTAAAAATCTAATCAAGGATATATCAATGCCTCGAGATATGCATTAATTATCGTGTGATCGGTCATCGATATTCGTTTTATTTACACCACGTGTCCAATACCGATTTTACCCTTTACAGTTAACCCCCTTCTCGTCAGTGGAGATTGGCGAGGCCGAGATCCACTTATGAGAATATTATACTACTCTCATGTCTTCACATTGTTTTATGAAAATATTGCCCCCTGCTCTTTCTCTCAGGAAACGATGGTCTCTTGGAACCTTGTGGTTACTCAGGATGTCTTGGTTATTCAGCCCTCATCTTCTCACTAGAGAGTTGTCACTCAGGACATTAGCCATTCAAGACCCTTAAACCACTCAAGGTTGCTATTTCATGCAAGATAACTTTGTCTACCCTGCTCTGCTCAACCTGCACAGTCTGCCCTACTCTACCTGCATGGTCCTGCTCTGCTTTATCTGCATAGTCCTGCTCTACTTGCACAATCTGCTCTATTCTACCTACACAGTCTGCTCTGCTTTACCTACACAATCTGCTCTGCTCTACCTGTGCAATCTTGCTCTGTTCTGCTCAGCTCTACTCTACCTGCACAATCCTGCTTTGCTCTGCCGCACAAGATAGAGCAAGGTTACGCCCAACTTTACACTTTGCCCATCAGGTTAGAGTAGAGTCGCGAAGACTTTGCAACCCCAATGGAACAAAGTAGTCGTGCCTAACTCTATGATCTGCCCATCATATCAGAGTAAAGTCGCAAAGACTTTGCAACCCCAATGGAACCAAGAGGTCATGCCCAACTCGAGACTTTGCAACCCCAAAGGAGCTAAGCGGTTGTGCCCAACTCTGTGCTCTACCCATCAGGTTAAAGTAAAGTTGCAAAGACCTTACAACCTGCCGTTTATTTTATACCTTCATGTTGTGCACAAACCAATCATCATACCTTTCACATAGTTATGTTAGAATACCTTGGTAATATCAATAGCACTATCTTTACCTTTTTACTTTCTGTATTTACTTTTTTCTCTTAATGTTGATGCAACACCATATTTAAAGTTTTGTAATCTGCACATTTTTTTTCTTTTGTGCATCTTCCAATAGTTGTTACTCCAAAACAACTCTAGCTTATCACCTTGTACAACCGATCGTTGCCACCGTAATGACACAATTAAATCGCTATTTGCGATTTCCTGATGTGCCACTACTTTTGATCTAATTAAACCCATACTGATCAAAGGGTTAATCAACCAAATCAAAACCCAATTGGGTGCCCAAAATCCCCCCACCGTTCATCAATCCACTTTACCTTGTGATTTTCGTGAGTGTTCTTCATTCGATCCCACAGACGGCGCCAATTTTTAGAGGTGAAATCTCATATGGCATTGGTTCCTCGAGATTTACCCCTAACAATCAATCTTCATGGTTCTTGATGTACTAAATAATAATCAAAAAGCACACAGAAAATGATCAAAGAGAAGGGAAAGAAAGAAGACAAGAAGAAAGGTTTGTTTACGGGATTCGTCCCATGTTAAATAAGTCTGTAGGGTTATTTTAGTCTTTTCATTTCTTTAGTTATCTTATGTAATTCTTATATAGCCTAATTAGGGCTAACTAATCTAATCTTCTTCTCTCTAATTCGAACTTGGTATCAGAGCCAAGCTCTCTACCTCCATCAAAACTCTCTAAAAAATAAAAAAATAAAAAATAAATAAATCACATTCTCTGTCATTACAAACCCTAATCGCATCATGCGATAGGGAGGTATCATCTAATCGAAGCCTGCGATCAGGCTGTTCTCACAGCAATGGCTGTATCTAAGCCCTACGACACCCAAGGTGACTATCTATGGGTATTGCGACACTCAAGGTAGTGATTTTGTTAGTGTGCGATCATCGTAGGTTGCTATATGAGTTGTGCGATCACAGCAGGTGACCTGGTTTTGATTTTTTGAACATCGTAAGAGGCTATTCTGGCTTCTGCGTCACAGCAGGTTGCTGTTCTGCTGTCTGCGACCATAGCAGGAAGTTATTTTGTACTTACGATCACTGCAGAGGGCAGTTTGATATGCTGAGACCATAGTAGAACTTTGGTTTAGACCTACGATCTCTATTTTTGGACTTGTGATCACTGCAGAGAGTAGTTTGACAACTTGCGCCATAACAGAAGGCTAAGTTGAGGCATACGATCACTGCAGAGGAGCAGTTAGAGATCTTTAATCACTACAGAGAGTAGTTTGACTGTTTGCGACCATAACAGAAGGCTGGTTCATCGTTTTGGAGCCTTGTTTGAAACCTGCGATCAACACAGGTTGTTATTTGGATCTGGTTCGAGGGCTACAATTAGCATAGAGGCTGTTTGGAGGTTGTACTTACAGCAAGAGTGTTGTTAAGAGCTTTCCCTTGTTCTCTTTGAACTCCCTTCAAACCAAAAATACGTAGATTTTATATATATATATATATATATATATATATATATATATATATATATATATATATATATATATATTTAATATGGCCTCTGAGACGTCATCTTCCTCAGTCACTGGTAATAATTATGACTCAAGTGGTCTTCCTTCTCACTCAACCGACTTTCCAGGAATTCAGATTACCACCGTGAAATTAAATGGCTCTAATTATCTTCTTTAGGCACGATCGGTTGAAATGTTCATTGGTGGCAAAGGAAAGATCGACTACCTCACGGGAGCTGACAAACAACCTGCACCGACCGATACGTCCTACTCCCATTGGTTTGCTAATGATTCAATGGTCCAATCGTGGCTGGTTACATCTATGCAACCACACATTGCAGCTGGTTTTATGTTCTCCTCTACAGCAAAATAGATATGGGATTATGCTAAGAGCATTTACTCGTAACGTCAAAATAACGTTCGGATTTTTAACTTAAAGCGTGAGATTTCTCGTCTTTCGCAGGGTGATTCTTCAGTTACCACCTATATATCACAGTTACGTGCTCGGTGGGAGGAGTTGATCTTCTATTCCTCGTCCTATGCTTGGAAGGACCCTCTTGATGAGACATTGTAGGCGTCAATTATAGATAAGAATCGGGTTTTTCAGTTTCTGACTGGTCTCCGGGATGAGTTTGAGTATGCGAGAGTTCATTTATTGGGAATGAATCCTTTTCCGTCCCTACAGACTGCGTATTCTTATGTCTTGGCTTATGAGAGTCGTCGCGCAGCTGTCCTACCTCTTTCTTCAGGAGATCACTACGCTATGGTTGCTCGCCTACCTTCTCTACCTCTACAATCCTCCAACGGGTCTCTGCCTACCCGTCAGCGACATAAGTGTGATCATTGTGAAAAATTGGGTCATGTGAAGGCTCGTTGCTATGCACTTTATGGTCGTCCTAATCAGAATCGTCAACAGTCTCAACGCTCTTCAGCTCATGCAGTTTCTCAGCAGACAACTGACTTAGCACCTCCTTCAGCTCCTACCTCCTCCTCGGATTCGGTATCTCTATCCCAAGCCAAACTTGACAAGTTCAGGAAATTCTTCAATCAGATAGACTTCATCTCAGCTGGTTTCTACCTTCGCTCACTCAGGTACCTTTGCATCTGCACACAGTGTTTCCACCACTTCCTCACCATGGATTGTTGATTCTAGTGCCTCTGATAACATGACCGGTACATCCTCTCTATTTAACACCTATAGTATTTGCTTTGGTCATCGCAAGGTTCGCTTTGCTGATTGTTTTTTGTTTCTCATAGCTGGTAAAGGTCTTGTACCTGTTACATCCTCTTTATCCTTAACAAACACACTACATGTTCCTCGACTTATTACTAACCTTGTCTCTGTTAGTAGTCTTACAAAAAATTTGAACTGCAGTATAACCTTTTATTCCTCTCATTGTGTCTTTTAGAATCTGGAGTCGAAAAAGACGATTGGCACTGGACATGAAGTGAATGGATTGTATCTCTTGAACGTTCCTGATTCACCTAGCACCCATTCTACTCTTTAGCTTAGTAGTAGTAGTAGTCAGTCTAATAAGGCTCTTGCAATGTGTTAGCATTTACGCTTAGGCCATATTTCTTTTGGATATTTGAAACACATGTTCCCTAATTTATTTAATAATAACATTTTGCTTGATTTTTCTTGTGAAACTTGTCAATTAGTTAAACATGTGCGTTCTTCTTATCCTATTAGTATGCATACTAATACACCTACTATGTTTGACTTAGTTAATTCTGATGTGTGGGGTCCTTCACCCATCATATCCACTCTTGATTTTCGTTATTTTGTCTTATTCATCGATGACCACAGTCGTACCACTTGGGTTTATCTTATGAAACACAAAAGCGAGGTTTATGGGATCTTCAAGCAATTTCTTGCTATGGTTCATACCCAATTTAGTCGTACCATCAAGACCTTCCGTTCTGATCATGATACTGAGTACACCTATAGTGAGGTCTTGAAACTTTGTTTAGAGTCTGGCATTGAGCATCAAATGTCTAATGTTCAGACTCCTCAGCAGAATGGTCGATCAGAACGAAAAAATCGCCATATTCTAGAGTTATCCCGTGCCATTTCTTTTGGCATGAACGTGCCCCAATCCTATTGGGCCGATACAGTTCTTACTGTTGTTTACCTTATTAATCGGACCCCCTCCAGTGTTCTTCAGTTTGTCGCACCCCTCTCTAAGCTCTCTCCAAATCGTCCCGTGTTTCCACTTCCTCCACGTGTTTTTAGGTGTGTCTGTTTTGTTCAAATTCTTGATCAAAATCGTACTAAACTTTACCCTAAAGCCGTAAAATGTATATTTCTAGGTTATTCCTCTACTCAGAAAGGATACCGTTGTTACCATCCTCCTTCTCGACGACGTTTCATTTCTTGAGATGTTTCCTTTTTTGAGCATACTCCTTATTATAGTGGATCCGTTGGCATTCAATATGAGTGGTTTCCTTTAGATTCACCTGATGATCCCTTTCCTTCTTTATTGCCCCTTCCCATGCCTGTTTCTCTTTCTCCACTCCCTGTCAGTTCGTCCCCTCCTCCATTACAGGTTTACTCTCGACGTCCACGTGATACTACCATCACTCCAATGTCCGACCTGCTTGCCTCCTCGCCTCCACCTCCACCTCCGTTTGTTCCCTGTGATGATCGTCCTATTGTTACTCGCAAGGGTAAGCGCACTTGTGCTTATCCCATTTCTAATTCTATATCTGATTCAGCACTCTCACCCCCTATCGAAGTTTTCTTGCTTTTGTTTCCGTTGTTTCTCTTCCTACTACTGTTACAGATACTATTGCCCATCCTGAGTGGCGAGCAGCTATGATTGATGAGTTGACTGCTCTTGAAAAGACTCAAACTTGGGAACGCGTTCCCCTTCCGCTTGGAAGGAAAGCAGTGGGATGTCGCTGGGTATTCACGCTTAAGCATAATCCGGATGGTTCCATTGCTCGTTATAAAACCTGTCTGGTAGCCAAGGGTTATGCTCAGACTTATGGGATTGATTATCAGGAAACTTTTGCTCCAGTTGCCAAGATGACCACCATTCGCGTTCTCCTTTCTGTTGCCGCTATCAAATGATGCCCTCTCTTTCAGTTAGATGTCAAGAATGTTTTTCTCAATGGTGATCTTCAGGAAGAAGTCTATATGGTTCAACCTCCTGGGTTTCTTACTTCTGCTTCTCCTACCTATGTTTGTCGTCTTCGCCAGTCTCTTTATGGCCTGAAGCAGTCTCCTCGTGCCTAGTTTGAGCGTTTCACTAAGGCCATGCATCAGTTTGGATTTCATCAGAGTTCTGCTGATCATACCTTGTTCTTGCGTCACTCCCACTGCAAAACTATTGCTCTGATTGTGTATGTGGATGATATTGTCATTACTGGAGATGATGACGATGGCCTTATCGAGGTCAAAACTTACTTTGGACGTCAATTTGAGATTAAGGACCTTGGACATCTTCGCTATTTTCTAGGTATTGAGGTTGCCCGGTCCCAGTCTGGTATATTTATTTCTCAGCGTAAGTATGTTCTTGATTTACTCAGTACCTCTGGTCAGTTTGGAACTTGTCCAATTGATACTCCTATTGAACAGAATCACAGGTTGGCTGATTCTGGGGGGGAGTGTGTCAGATATTGGCCAATATCAGCGTCTTGTGGGAAAGTTGATCTACTTGTCTATGACTCACCCTAACATTGCCTACACTGTTAGTGTTGTAAATTAGTTTATGTACTCGCCTCGAACATCTCATCTTGCTGTTGTTTACCGTATTCTTAGATACCTTAAGGGATGTCCTGGTCGAGGTATTTTATTCAACAATCATGGTCATCTTCGCATTAAGGCATGGACAGGTGCAGATTATGCTGATTCAGTGACTGATAGAAGGTCTACTTCTAGGTATTGTATTAAAGTTGGTGGTAACTTGGCGTAGTAAGAAGCAGGATGTGGTTTCTTGGTCGAGTGCTGAATCAGAATACAGAAATATGGCACTTGGAGTATGCGAGTTGTTGTGGCTCAAAATCTTACTAGCTGATTTATGTCTTCCTGTGCCGGTCCCCTTCTTACTATATTGCGATAATAAATCAACTATTAACATAGCTGCAAATCCGGTTCAGCATGACAGAACGAAGCACATAGAAGTTGATCGTCATTTCATTAGAGAAAAGATAGTTTCTGGACAGATTTGTACTCCCTTTTTTCCTACCTCTCAACAACTTGCTGATGTTCTAACTAAAGGTGTTAATAAAACTTCCTTTGAAGATGTCTTGTCCAAGTTGGGCATTGTTGATATCCGCGCACCAACTTGAGGGGGAGTGTTAAATAAGTCTGTAGGGTTATTTTAGTCTTTTCATTTCTTTAGTTATCTTATGTAATTCTTATATAGCCTAATTAGGACTAATTAATCTAATCTAATCTTCTTCTCTCTAATTCGAACTTCCCAAAATCGAACTACGTCCCCGAGCTCCAAAGAGCCATTCCACTATTCTTCAAGCTATTACAAGATTTACAAGCCCCTAGCCTCCTCTCCACTTTCTTTCTCCTCCACACCCCCTCTCTTCTACCTATTTGTTTTCTTTATAAAGATAGCGAGACAATTTTAATCAAAAATCTAATCAAGGATATATCAATGCCTCGAGATATGCAATAATTATCGTGTGATCGGTCATCGAAGTTCGTCTTACTTACGCCACGTGTTCAATACCGATTCTACCCTTTACAACTTCCTATATGTGTAATTCATATGAATATATGCAAGTGGTACCAATCATAATCACCAAAGTCGTTGACTTTTACAAAAAATCGTGTTTAAATTGCGATTTTAAAGACTGACGATTAAATCATGACTTTTTGAAAAAGTCACGATTTAAACAAAAAAAAATGTGAATTTTTTTTTTTTTTTTTTTGCTAAGCAAGCTATTTTAAAAGGTGTTTTTCGAAAACCTTTTATCTTTAAGTTTAAAATAAGATTTGATGATATAAATGATAACATCACTTAGTAGAAAAAATATATATTATCTTTACACTATTTTCGATTTTTTCTCAGTTTTTTTTCTATTTTTTCCCTTGCCGACTTATTCCAGAACCTCAACTTGGTGACTATGGTACCAATAAGGGCATTAATCAACTTAATGACGAGTCAACCTAGTGTTTGGAGATAGATATGCCATAGGACAGGTCATGCTCAAGAATTGTCTAGATACCTGAAACATCCTAATATATAGTTAAGATGAAAAATCATGGATTAAAACACTTGATGTTACGCAAAGTCTCAACTATAATATATGTAAAAACTCATCCATGTAAATCTTGACAAAAGTAAAAGGAAATTTTACAATAATTTCTTTTTATTTTTTTAATTAAAAATGCATAATGAACTCAAGTAGAGATAATAATAAAAAACTACAACAAAATGGCATGGTGAGGTGCGTAAAAGGAACCAGGACCACCAAGATCTAAATGCTTAAACTATAGCATCTGCAACTAGGAATTAGTCACTTTTTTTCGGACAAATGTAGGTGTGAAGTTGGGGGAGATTTGATCTCAGCTCTGTGGTATTACCACACACAAACTTTTCCATCTCAGTATTTCACCTAGGTGGCACCTTCAAATCTCCTTACCATTGATATATCACAATAAAACTTTGTTCTACAAACAAATAATAGGATAATATAATCACTCAACCTTAGTTAGATATCACCCCTTTAAGAAGAATCATATTTTGAGGTAGGTATATCACATTCTCACTAAACATTTCTATATTACACGAAAACTATGAAATTATTTATCCATCAAAAAATTCTCATATTTAAAAAATGAAGATTACACGTGTTTACTGAACTAATTAATTTAATCCTACTTCAAATTAAAAAAAAAAAAAAAAATCCTGCAAGTTTTTCAAGATTACCTAGCATCAATAAGTGAGACTATGTTCTTGAGCTGAGGCGTACACCTTGAAGTGATATGACTGCCTCTAAATTGACTCTAGGATTCGCAATTTAAAGAACTCTCTAACATCCATTCTTTTAGTCACCCTAGTGTACCACTTTAGCAATCACCAGCTCTCGATTTTCTAGAGAAAATGAACCATAAAAAAGGTAAAGAGGAGAGACTTTTCATGGCTAAATCAATGTATCCAGATCTGACCGAGTTGATTCAGTTTGACGACTCAATTCAAATTGACTGAGTCAACTCGGTTTGACCTTCCAAGATGCACAGATTTCTAATATAAAGTCAACAAGGCTAACTTGGTTTCCTTTAGTGCCCCTAAATGAACACCCCACTACTTGATTGAACTTTTGAGAATGACTACACCCTATTACCCAGGCCTTGCAATACTCCAAGCACATATCTTCAACTTCATTGGGTACATTTGTTATTATTTCCTCAAGCGAAAATTCAGAGAAACAATCACCCCTTTGCAGCTTGACGAGAAGTTGGGCAACACTCAGGCCACCGTCAGGGCCAAAGTTTCTTTTTCTTTTTGATTGATAAGGTTTCTTAGAGGAACTAAAATTGAAACTTGAATTTAGAACAATATTTGCTCAAGAAAATCTATAGAGTATTTTATTCTTTCTGCCCATTTCATGACCCTTTCACCAATATATTGACCTCTTAACAAAAACTAGGACACAAAAAGTCTACTCCAATGTAATCAAAGCGAGCGCTTTGGTGCATCTTAGGTGGGGGCACACAAAAGCTGCCTTGATACATGTGAAGTGAGGCAGTAAGTGAGATGCACCAAAGCACATGCCTAGGCTATGCTTCAATCAATGCGCCATGCATACACCTTGGTTGCACCTCAGTTAAGGCATAAGACATACCCCTCACAAAAATTGAATAAAATAAATGTATTTTATTTAACTAAGATACCAACGGATTTCATTGTATAATTTTTATATACAAAAAAAGAATTACTTGAAATACAATTTTTTACCATTAAAATGTTGAATTTTATATCTTGTTATTTTTATTTAATCCAAGACCATCAATGCTTCGTCAACATAGGCCCAATAGGGGTATAAGATAGGTTTAAGGTAGAGAACACCTCTGTAGGGCCAGCTTAGGACTTAACCACGCCCATCACGAATCCGCCTATTGCCAACCCTAGTTGTATTGTTGAAGCAGCAACACCAAATGTTGCAACTTCTTCAATTCTTTTTGTCCTCCTTTCTTTGCACTTTTTGATGCACAAAATTGCAAGATGACACATGTGTGCACATAATAGGTTTGACCAAGCTATCAACAATATTCTGAGCACCTCATAGGATAACCAAAGAATAGGGTTAAAAAGGTGAAAATTTAAGGCCTAAAGGATTAAGTGGCAAAAGATATACACAAAATTTTGCAAAATGGTGTTGTGATTAGATTTAGGGGTATTGAATAGTGTTGCGTCTGCTGGAAGGAGGGTTTGAAGGCTGTCGATTAGGGTGTGGGTTATAGATCTAATTTTTAAAGGAGTTTGGATAGGTTTTATAAGCAATACAATAGGTTTAGGTGCCTTCTTGTGGCCCAAGAAGAGCTTGGTAGGCTGTTGATGATTTTGGGGAAGTTTTTAGGTAAGTTTGGGTGGTCTAGATATGGTGCGATTATGTTGAGATGGGAGAAGGAGTATAAGGGAAGAAGAAGGTTTGGACAGTACAAATGGTGCTAGAATTTATTACAACCACCTTCCAAGATGCCAAGATGGTATTGAGGGTTGATTGCTCATAAATAAACAAAAAACAAGAGAAGCGTAGAAGAAGTGATAGTTTTGTCTAGGAATCACACCAACATTTCAATGGCACCACACCATGTAGCTTCCAATCATTGGAGAACCTCAAAACTAGTAATTTGAAATGCCAACTTAGCTAAGTTGGTAAAACGTGTTGAGTGATTCAAACCCCCTTAAACCCAACTTCACTACCCATTAACACTTTACCTAACAAAATAAAAAAATAATAATAAAACACTAAAATTTTTCTTATTTCATTGAGTTCTTCAATAATAAAAGGTTTACAATCTATTTATCAAGAGAAAAGAAACGTTATTGTAAAAGTATTCAAACTATCTAAATTTATCTACCAAGTATCCTAGTTAAATATTAGTGAATTCAATTTTATTATAACTAAATAACTAAGAAGTCTAATTTAATATAAGTGAATTCAATTTAATTATAACTTAATAACTAAGTAGTGTAATTAAATATTGATAATTAAGAGTACGCTTGTTAGTATTCCTAACTATTTTCTGTCTCTCTTCTCTATCCCTAGTAGTGTGGAAGTTAAGATGAATAAGATTTGTAGGGACTTTTTCTGGCATGATAAGGAGAACAATAAAAAGTACCATATGGTGAGTTGGAGGAAGATTTGCTTGCCAAAAATTAGAGGGGGTTTGGGGCTCAGAAGTTTTGCTATGATGAATTATGCTTTATTGTCCAAATAGTTGTGGAGATTTGGTGAAGAATAGGGTAGCTTGTGTAGAGAAGTGGTGGCTAATAAATTCAGGTTACAAGAGTGGGGTTGGGAAACAAAAGAAGTGAAATGAGAATATGGTTGTGGGGTTTGGAAAGGTATTTTTTGTCGCTTACCCTCGTTTCTAAAGAAAGTGAAGTTTAAGGTGGGAAGGGGTAATAGGGTTCCCTTTTGGGAAAATAAATGGTGTGGAGATATTTCGTTCAGGTGACTCTTTTTGGATCTTTTTGCGGTGTCAAATAAAAAGGGTATGACTATAGAGAACTTTTTGGTAGGCAATGGTTTGGAAAGAATGTGAGATTTTGGTTTTAGGAGAGACTTTAATGATTGGAAATTGAGTAGCATGGAACGTCTGCTGGAGTTAGTTAAAGTGAGAACTTCTCTTGTTGAGAACGAGGATCGTAGGGTTTGGGAGGGTATGAGAGAGGGAAATTTTTCCATGTGTTCAATGTATATGGCTGGATTATCGATTTCAAGCTCCACCTTTCCCGCTAGCATGATTTGGGGCACAAAGATTCCCTCCAAAATATTGATTTTTCTATGGCAAGCTTCTTTGGGGATTAACCACTTTGGACCAACTTATCAAAAGAGGTCTTCAAACGCCAAATTGTTGTATTTTGTGTATGGGAGATGAAGAGACAGTAGAGCATCTCTTTCTGCATTGTGGGTTGGTGTATCGATTGTGGTCTCATTACCTTGGTCTCTTTGGTTTGGAGGGTTGCTTACCATACACCATTCAGGAGCTTTTGGATTTGTGGCTGTTTTGGGGTACCTCTCTTCGTCGTTCAAAGCGAATCCTTTGGAGTTTTTAGCCTTTTGCCCTTTGATTTTTGTTGGAGTATATGTGATTCAGGACAGTAAAGGGAGAAAAGAAAATTTGGAGAATTAGGAAATTTGGTTTAAGATTGGGTTAAGGATATGAGCTAAGATAGGATAAACCCAAAAGTTAAAAAAAAATAAAAATTCTCGCAATAATGACGGGATAGATGAAAAGGGTTAAAGGTTAAGGTTTATAGAGTAGTGATTAAACGTTAAGAGAATGGAGAAAGGATTAAGGGTTGAGACTTGTAGGTTGCAAGAATTAAGAAAGGGGTTTCAAGAATCCAAGAAATCAAGAATCAAGAATTCAATATTTCTTGAAAAATCAAGCAAACAAAATTTGTGTTGAGTTCTTGAAAGGATTAGAGGGTTCTTGATAGTTTCTTAATCTCCCACAAATAAACAAAAGAAGATAAAGGATAAGAAGCAGATTAAATAAAAGAAAAAAAAAATGATATTTACCTTAAAATCATCCCAATGATTTTCATGGCATCAACCACATTGAATGCACCAACATTCAAGAGAAAATAGAAACTTCTGTAATTTGTTTGTTCCATTCATTCTCTCTCAATAAATCCTAATACAATCTATAAATAAGGAAAATCAACCAAGGCTCTCAATAAAACTAAAATACATAATTTTCGTAACTTTCTCTCTCCTAAATTTTCAACCCTAATAAACTTAAATAAAACACATCATAAAGTTATCAAATTGCTCCTAAATATTATACTAAGACTATGGGCCAAAAAACATGAAAATAAATCCAAAAAACATAAAAATAAAGCCCTAAAACAACTCAAAACTAAAAAAAACTAATATAAAATAATCTCAACGATAAATTTAGACCTAATTAAGTAAAAAACCTAAATAATTACAAATTTTTTATCGGAACCCTTGACTGTTAACTTGATTTGTGTTTAGCATTAATATGGAAAGAAAGGAATCATTAGATCTTCGAATGAAATGAGGTATCTTATGAAGATCTCAAGTTCAACGTTTGGGGGCTGTTTTTTTACTGGGGAAAGAATTCTAAAGAGTTGAAGGGGATTTTCTTTGACGATTTTGTAGCTTGTTGGGATCTCGTTTGTAATTTGGGAGACTAGTTGTTTCTCTTTAATGGTTCTTTGGTTTTCTTGCTTTTTCCTCTTTTGATGAGTTGGTAATACTGGGACATCTCGTCCTTTTTTCTAATAAATTTTTAACTTATCAAAAAAAAATAATTGAACTAGCTAGAAGTAAATACTTCAACTAATATCAAAGAGAATGTGGAGTCTTAGATTTTACTCTCTCTTTACACAAAAATTCATATTCCCCACTCAATCTGAATTACAAGCAAAAACCCCAAATCATAATTTTCTAAGGTTTGTTTCTCAAAAGTTTAATTTTCTTAAAAAATCCATTGTTGATATCAACTATTACATGAGGAATTATAAGTTAGTTTTTTTTTTTTAATATTTTTAAATTAAAAATAATAGTCTATCTTATTAGGTGTTTGCAGGATCGATTATGTCTCATGAATCTCATACCCACAAATGATAAAAACCAAATCAATGTTTTATTTAGGTTCCAGTTCTAGGGCATTCGACTTGATGATTGAAAACCAAGGCTCCAAAAATGGGAAAGGACTCTATCCAATATAAGGATAAGGTAGGTACCGATCAAAAAAAGATAAGGTAGGTGCCTCCTTTCTCGACTTGATACTTAGACAAGTATTAAGCTAACCTATGTTTTCATAACTATTTCATCAAGCATCACCGTTTTCTTTATTTCAATGAGTTGGTAGCCAAAGATTACTCAATCACTTAGAGAACAGGGATAACAATTTATATGGCATCCATTCCATTCCAAGAAAGAGATTCAAGAGCTGTCAACCGCTTATAGACATTTATTTGTCTCCCTCCAAACTAGAAGCAAGCGATTATCCATTACTTCTTCAGGCCGGTGAAGGTGCATCGACGGAGACTCCACTTCATAGGATCAATGAACTCATTTGTAGCACAACACTGAACTCGTTTCCTTGAAATCAATCAAAAAGGACAAAAATATGACTTTCCAATAAAGGCGAACTCCAAGTATGATTTTGTATATCAATGATAGATTATTGAACAATCTAGGGATAGATATACGGCCCTTTGCAAGTTTGAAATGTGGACACTACAACCCTAGTTCCCATATAAGGGCTCAGCCATGTCCATAACAAAGAACAGTCTGGATTAGAACGAACACAATTACGAAACCAAAACGAAATATTATGCCCAACATTCACCAATTTGGCTACATCAACAAAATCTGCCAAGAATGGAGGCTCTCCACCTGATATGAGAGAATACAAGGGCTATGGATCTACAATATATTTTTCCCGATTTTCTAACAAGAAATTGCTTCAAGCACTCCTATGCCCAGCTGCATTATCTAGAGTTGATTTCTTCTAGGGCATCCTAAATCGATTCTTCCCCATACTTCAATGAGCCTGAATATTGAGATTCCAATAGACCCATCAGCATATAACACCACTCTTATGGCTAATTTGTAGACGGCGAACAACCATCAACACTACTAAAGGTCTAACAAAAAAGATGATTGAGATTCCAATGGATCCATCAGCATATAAAACTTGCACTCATCAGTAAAAATCTTTATCATGATACAATCCAATTGTTGATCATGTATTCATCTCAAATAATTTATGTAATGGAGCCCTTTAGAAACCCCTAATTTGGAATCAATGTTGAATGAGCAATTTTTGCACATTGAACCAAAAGTGTATACTAACCACAAATAGAAAATAGGTTTTCTTGTTCAACACTTGATTTTCCCTTAGTTTTGTTTTTTCTGAACAAAAGCCATATGTCTACAAGACCGTGCACAATGCTCTAGACCAACAAAAGCAAAATGTATTCATCAAAAAGGACCAAAAGCTATCAAAATTATAGCACATTAAACATCTCCCTCAAAGAACGTTTCCAGAAAAATGACCTAGAAGAGAAATTATACCTAGTGTTCCAATTTCAAACCCTTGTACACATCTCAAGTCAAAGGATGAGAACATAAACTAGGCTAACCAACAAGAACAATCCCACGTCACTTCTACACCTAAACCCACATAACAATCCTTAACTACCAAGTCCTTTATACCAAAAATTTCCAAAGCATTAGTCCTTCCAAAACAGTTTACTAATATACAAACCCACTCCAACACACCCAATAATTCAGAAATGGACCGTAAAACCCCCATCTACTTTCATGGTTGCTATTAGCCTATTACAAATCTCAATCCCTACTCCCTATTACAATACTTATTATAAATGAATTTTCTTCAATGGCTTTCAAGAACTTCTCAAACAATCAAAATAAAACACATGATTTCTAGTGCTTGAGAGTTAACTCATTATTTCTATTTTATTTTTGACAGAAAAGATAAGAGGGTGTAGGCAGCGCTTTGATCCCAGTTATGTGGTATAACCACTCACAAACTTTACCAACTCTCCAAGTTGGCACCTTCAAACCTTGCTTACTGTAATTGTATATATGTTCACATAGCTATGTTATGCACGTCTTACAATGTGCAATGTACCCATATCAATAATATATGATACAAATTCCAATACCAATCACCAAATGAATACTTCTGTACTAAAGTTTTCTCATTTATTTTTGTACTATAAGTTGTTTTTTGGCCTTGTTCACAATAATGTCTAAATGTATATTATTACAAGTATTATTGTATAAAATAATTTTTTTTTTTTTTTTAAAAAAAAAAAAGCACATTTTGCACCACTAGAAGTTTCATTTCATTATTGGTGTGATGTGAATTTAAAAAGTGATTCTTAGCTCTCTTTTTTTAAAATAAAATAAAAGAAGAATAAAGCACAATGTCAGAATATTGGAAGGGATACCTATATCTAGATTTCAAGAAACAAGTAGTAGTATCCCCATTTATGATACCAATGTCATTATCAATATGTGTGTCCAAGCATCTTGGCCTTCCAATCAAAAAAGTAGTAGTTAGTCCTACTACTCTACCCTCACATGAAAGTCTCTTTGCATCCTTTCTAACTTAGTAACCCAACCAAAAGAAACACTAATCTCTTGAAGATGAAGCTAGAATCTATCATTTTAAATTTAACTTAAGAAAATTATTGTTTTGTCCAATTAGAAACATGGTTTATATCTAGTCTTGGGTAAACACAGAGAAGATGGAGAATGCAAAATATAAGAAAGCACACACTTTTATGCATATAGTATCAAATAAACATGCAAAAATATGATGATCATGCAATTAGCAGCTTTGCCTTTTGGATAGCTTTTGGCAGCATCCCCAATATCTTTCGTTGGACATCCAAGGAGAGTGAATAATCCTACCAACGCATCCGAACATACCCCCCATTGATGCCCCCTAGTAGTTGGTCTGTAACATATGGTTAGACCTTTAACGTAATTCGGGTCAAGAGGACCCATCCAATGCATTAGAAGATGATCTTGAGGGGTTGCATCATCAACCTACCGAGTAAGGTATTACATACAAATGTAAATATCCAAATCAAACTCTACCAAGATATGATGTATAGCTGGCAGATTAATTTCTCATTATAAACATCAGAAATTATATGTATTTAAATAACATATTTTAAACCATAAAAGAATTAGAGATGTGCTGACTAACCTGATTTTGATGGTAAGATTCCTGAGCCAACTTCAAATCCGAGTCGATCAATGGTATAAGACTTCTGTTCAAACTCGGACTTTTTATATAATTTCTTTGAGAACCAACTCGAGATGCCAAACGGACTAAAGAGAGAGACTTTCTACCAAGGATAGTAAACATGGCCATTAGACCCTGTTACTGAGAGACGATTTTTGATAATTGAATCGGCAAATAAATATAAAACAAACAATAACTAGAAAGTGAAAGTGAAACAGAGTTTTTAACGCTGTAACTTCGTCTTGTTCTTTGAGACTTATTATATAAAAGGCTGCTAAAAACAACTTTACAAACCTAGAAATTCTAGGGCTGTCAACGGATAGATATCCGATCGGATAGTGTTATATCCGAATTCGAATCCGAAAAAAATATTGATATCCGAATTCGAATTCGAATCCGATCGGATATCACAAACCAAGATTCGAATTCGAATTCGAAAAATATATCGGATATCCGATTCTACAAATCTGTAAAAACCAAATCGATTTTCGTATTTTTTTCAAAATCTTCAGTCTATTTCATACTTAAAATCAAATAAACTTTGATTTTTTGTATAAAAAAAAATGGTTTTAAAATCAAATAAACTTTAATTTTTGAAAAAAAAAATGATGAAAAATTTGATTAAAACATCAATTATTTTTTACATCAACTTGAAGAAATAGATTTGCAAAAAATAAATCAAAATTATTTGATTGAGGTTGAACTTTGAAGCCGATGGATTTTGAAGGGGAAAAAAAAGGGTTTTCTGTGTGTGTGTGTGTGTGAGAGAGAGAGAGAGAGGAGGGAAGAACTTAACTTAATGCTCGCCGGCCGCCGGAGAAGAGGGTGGCTACTGGCCACGGAGCTCGTGCACTCGAAACGGCGAAACCCACCTGCTCGTTGTTCTTGCGTTTATGTTGAGAGAGAAGATAACATTTAAAATTAAATTTGGTTGTATAACATAAATACACAAGCAGAGATATATATATAAATAAGTTATGTTGTGTGACATGAATACGTAACACATATATTCAATTCGGAGCGGATATTATCGAATCGGATTTCGTAATATCCGAATTCGTATCCGAAACTCATTCGAATGTTAAAATAACATCCGAATCCGATATCCGATATCCGATATCCGAAAATTTCGGATAATATCCGAATTTTTGAATTCGGATTCGGATTCGGATTTCGGCTATCCATTGACACCCCTAATACTACGTTAATTGTGAAATTGTGTAATTACGATTCCACCCCTTAGCAATTTACTCCGTACACCCCCTCATCTTCCCCTTTTACGAAATTTGAAGTGTAATTTGGTATAATTTGAAGTGTTTGATAGATGGAGGCGAGTTTTTTTATTTCATTCGTTCTTTTTGAATTGTTTTATTATTTTGTAAATAAACATTGGAAAAACATTCATTGGTATAATTTGGTATAAATTGATATTTGCTATAATTTGGTATAAATTATGAATAAAAATAAACAACAAAAATATGCAAAAAATTCTGTTAATCGAACAAGAAATTGGTGAATATTATTTTTTTCTATTATAATTTTTTAATAAAAATCTAACAAGAAATTGAAAATTACAAAAACCATAACAGAAAGTTTTCTGTTAATCAAACATTCAAGTTGGAATTTCGTAAAAAATCGAAATCCATGACAGAGAGAGAGAGAGAGAGAGAGAGCTTACAGGTCTTCTTAGAAGCTGCTGTGCGAATGAATCGAAAGCCATCGATCGGAAAAGGGGCAAAGGAGAGATTGAGTTCGCATTCGAAAAACTAATCGGCGTCATCGTCAGTTTAACCAAGACAACATCTTCGTAGTCTTCGATGGTAAACGGTCGGAAAACTGATCGGCGTCGTAGAGTTGGGTCGCCGTTAGCTGTCGAAATCGATGAGAGAGAGTGTGTGTGTGTGATATGGATCGAAAACAGTCAAAGTTATAATCGTGGACTGAACGTGTAAATTTGATAAATGATGAAGGGTAAATTTGTCATTTCACTACGACGCGTTAAAACGCAAATGCACGAAGCGGCTCACATGTGCTTTTCAAAACACCGTTTTTTTTTTCATATTTGCATTTACAACTTCAAAACGCCGCATTTAGAAGCGATATCAAGTACGCAAAATTTCGTAAAATCTAACTTTTTGACGCAAACGCCGGTAAAACCACGTTTAAAAGCACAATCAATCGGCCCTAAGTGTTTGATAAATAGAGGTGAGTTTTTTTTTTTCATGATTTTTTTTTTCATTGTTTCCTTTTGAATTATTTTATTATTTTGTAAATAAATAATATAAGAAAACTTTGATTTTATCAAATATTGTTTGCACCAAAAGTTTTTTCCAAAATTTCTAGTTTGTTTGGTATATCTTTACTGAATTCCTCAGCATTTATTTGGTAGGTGTATATCGAAACAAATTTAACACGGGATTTATGTGAAAATTGGGTTCAGTATGACTATATTAAATGTTACAAACTATTTTCGGCATTTAAATATCGAAATAGCAATGTAGAACTCAGTAAGTACTTAACAAAGGTGAATTATACCTTTTGGTAAGAATGTAGCCAACAATATTGGAATTCTGTTTGGTCCTTATTTTTTTACTAGTGATTGTGTATTCCTATTTTTTACGTTTTTTTTCTTTTAGGTATCTTCATTTATTGATAATTTATCTGCAGATGTCACATTATTTGTTAACGTGGAGGAATAAAAAATTTACATTATCTCTAATTTCCTTCAAAAAGTACAGATAACTCTTTTATTCTTTATAAAATATAAAAAGAATCCCTAAAAGTTAAAAATGGGCCCTACACCTAAATTGGTCCTATATATATTAAAAGGGTCCAGTTCAGCAACAAATATTTTGACAAACATTTTGGCAAAACATTTTTCAAAACATGGGTTAGAGGTTTTGGAATGGGCTGATTTTTGGTGAGAATGATCTCTACGGTGAGGAGATCATCCTCACCAAAAATCAGCCCATTCCAAAACTTCTAGCCCCAGTTTACAAGTTGAAAAATCTTGGACCGTCCATTTTTTGTAAATCATTTTTTATGGGATTAGAAGTTTTGGAATTGGCTGATTTTTGGTGATGATGATCTCCTCACCGTAGAGATCATCCTCACAAAAAATCAGCCCATTCCAAAACCTCTAACCCATGTTTTGAAAAATGTTTTGCCAAAATGTTTGTTGCTGAGCATTTCCCATATTAAAATAGTCTATTTTGGCATGGACTTAATTTATTGTAGATAAATTTAAGGGTAATTTAGTAAGACCCCCTACAAAATAGTCAAAATTAGGGTCACCCCTTATAAACTGCAAGATGTGGTCTACTCCCTGGATTTTTGTTGACAGTTACCAATATTTATTTTGATGATGTCATCATTTTTGAATATCGAAAATATCCTTCTATTTTTTTTTTTTTTACGAAAATGTCATTCATTACACTTCCCTTTAAAAAAAAAAAAGTATTTTCGTAACATCCCTTGCGAAATAAGCGAAATTTGGGTTATTCCCTCTTGAAATGCATGTGGTCTTATCCCCCTAGACTTTTGTTGTAGCGTCCCCAAATTTTAACACTCATTATTCTATGCTAAAATCCAAGGCACTAAATAACACTATTCAAAGATGATATTAGTATAAATAGGTAGCACAGTGACAAAATGATAATAGAGAAGCGGAATATTAAGACAATATGAATTACAAACGTGATGACATAACCATAATTTAAGCTATTATTAGTTTTTTTATAATCTTATAATAGGTAAGGATATTTTATTAATGTCAAACCAATTAAAATAACACAAGATTATATTAGTATGATTGATGGCACACACATACATGCTATCATCACAAAAGATAATCAAACATTGTAGACACTCCAATTTGAATGGGCCCAGTGCAAAACAACCCAAAATTGTGTTTTAAATTCAAAAAGAGCCTAAAGGCCCAAAACCCCAAGATATTTGTTTTTCAATTCAAATAAAGGTTCCAACGAACTTATAAGGTCATTTCAAAAATATTTTCATCAAAATATCTCTCAAAACCCTAAGCCCCTCACTCCAACCCACTATCAATATCATTGCAAGCCCACCAAGAACACCCCTAACCCTAACTCATTCCGGTCCCAGGGTTACCCCATCTAATCAACTTTAAACCAACTCCAACCTAAACCTAACCCTAACCTAAACCAATTCTAACTTAAACCTAACCCTAGCCTAAGTCAATTCCAACCTAAACCTAAGCCCAACATACACAAAAACCAATTCTACACTTCTACTCAAACCCAAAATCAAAACCACATCCATAATCTCAATCAATCACCACAAAAAGAATCAATGATCATCAAGATGAACACTTGTCACCACAACCCACCTCCCTAAATCAATTTACCTAACCTGATATCATCATTAACCCACACCTCATGTCATAACCTACCCCCATCATTTTCTCTAAACCCTCATAACAAGCAATTCTCATACCATTTCTCCTTAATCAACTCATCTAACTCATACACCTCCATACCTTTTTGTCATGTGTCACCATATCGTTCACCATTCTAAAATCAAAATACCTCCCCCATTTGCATAACCATTCTTCCA
Source organism: Akebia trifoliata (assembly GCF_017979445.1). NCBI lineage: Eukaryota > Viridiplantae > Streptophyta > Magnoliopsida > Ranunculales > Lardizabalaceae > Akebia > Akebia trifoliata. The sequence goes on along the minus strand of NC_141382.1, from coordinate 11,848,661 downwards.
ACCAACACTCAAACCCTTAATCTTGCCTACCAGTCAACCCATATGGATTGAAAGATCCAACCCATATGAGTCAAGTAATCCATTTCAACCCTTTTTTACCAAGTTAACTCTCCTCTAACTACAAATTCCCTATACCTCATTCATAAACCCCAAGTCATTTACCATCATTTTCTATTTTCACCCAATTTTATCCTTAAAAAGTCCTTTTAAAAATCTATATAAACCGACCATTTTCTCACAAATCTCCCAATGATTGAACTTCCTAGTTCAAGCTTCAACTCTCTCATTCTTCAACTCTTTCACCTTTCAACACTCTCATCTCTCTCAACTCTCAAAGGCCTCTCAACCCACAACCTCAACTCACATAACCCTCAAACCTACTAAAACCTCTCAACTTACTACCTTAACTCATTCAACTCTCAACCTAAAATCTATCAACTTCAATCCTCATACTACAAGTATCTCAACCCTAAAATTCTACATTGAAGTTAATATCAATAAACACTTCAAGAATACAAAGAAGAAAATTCAAAAAAGAGATTCAAAGCTTTAAGGTGGGTGTAGAAAAATAAGTCCCCCTCTTTTCCTTCTCCATCTCCATATTTTATCTTCCCCTTTTACCTTTATTTTTCATTTATTTTTGGAGATTCACCTTCGTTAATATCTAAGTTCTTGTGGTCTAGTCACCATAGGGTCCCTCTTTTAATGAGGTGACCACATGATCTAGGCCCGAAAGGACTTCATGAAACACGAGGGATAAAGATTTCGATCTATTACTGGTGAGATAGCTAATCACTCGATGAACCCACATGGATTTATAGTAGCTGGAATGACCATTGAAAGGAGAGTTTCCTTCTACCTTCTGGTGGCTGTTTCTACAGCACATCCTCAAGATAGACATTAGCATAAAACTCAACTGCAACAGTAGAGGCGGTAGTAGAGGATTGATCTTAAAATCCCTCAAAGATTGAGTGTACAAATTTTATTTTTATCAATTTTATTTATTAGATTTTTTCAAAAAATAAAAGTTGACCAATGCATAAATTACCACCTAAGGTGGAGGAAATATAGTGCCTAACACCTTCCCTATTTCCTAAATTGATCATTTACCTAGATCTTAGGTAGGCTAGTGCCAAATCCTTACGAGAGTCAGAACAAAACTAATCTTTAAAATAATAAAAAAAATTCGAGTGCTCATTCATACCCTGTTTTAAAAAAGAATGGTGACGACCCTAAATCCAAGTAGAGATTAGGTTTTCAACAAAAAAAATCCATGTCTACAAACGCCTTATAGAGGACGTAAGGGAGAAAAAATGCATAATTGTATGGCTGCTTGTTCATTTGATATGCTATTTATGTATATGTTTGTGCTGGTTAGGAAGGACCTGCAAATGATTCATGTTTGTTTCTCTATGTCATCGATGACCTTTCGTCTAAATTCCCACATCCACCTCTAGGTAAAACCCCTATAAAATTATTTACAATTTAGTTTATTTATGACTTTTGATAATATGACATTGTTTTTGGCACACATCCTGACGCTCCTTTCTCCCTCTTGCTTATAGTAAAAAAAAAGAAAAAATTTTAATCTGATCACCTTGTGACACTCAAAAACATGATCCAGTGCAATGGAGTTGTAAAGGACAAAATTATATGAACTTGAAAAAAAAACTTTTAAAATAGTTATTTTTCACCGTTGAATTTTATTTTTAAGTTTGGGTGCTCGGTGGCCATCCATTTTCAACACCTTGGATCAAGCTCGAAAAAAATATATATTTTTTAACATGAATAGTTTCATGAAATCTAAAAGGTTGTATTGTTGGATTGTCAATGTGACAATCACTATGGGCCCAACGACCTTTTTTAAGATTTAAAATCTAAAAAGATAAATTTGTGGGCAACGTGCAAGAGAGAGAAGTTCTTTCTATTGTTGATGTCATTCGCGCTACATATCAAACGATTGTTGATTGTGAGCAAACACGTCAGTGCGTATCAAGGGTGTGTGCGAAAAACGACATCATATTATCAGCACTCTTTACTCATAGTTAATTAGAAGAGTAATTTATTTCACTAGGAAAATTTTATTTGGTGGATGTTGAATACCCATTAATATATGGGTACCTTGCACCTTATCGAGGTGTCTATTACCATCTACAAAAGTATAAGAGTAGTGCACGAACAAGTGGGAAGGTGATCAGTCTTGAAGAATATGACGTCCTATAAGTTTGAGATGCAACATGACAATAGTGTTGCATGTATGACATTACACAACTTCATCAAGAAAGAAGTATTGGAAGATCTAGAGTTCGCAATATATGATAATGAGGACTATATAGATATGGATCTCAAAGAACTCATGAGGACAAATAGTAACTATGATGGTAATATCCCTCAAACAATACCTAGACCATCACGAACATGCAGAAAGAAAGAGAGATACAATCATGATTAGTCAAAACAAAAACAATAACATAGTTTTAAAACAATGTTTTATTGTGGATTTAACATTGGTGTAACCAATTTGTATGGATTTGACCAATTATGTTTAACTTTATTAATATTTGTAGTCATATATTATGTTCTTTTTAATAATTATTGTTCTTTGTTAATCTTTAATAAAGGTATTTTATTGGGATACATAATAGTATTGCACGCTACAAGCCTCATGTTCATATGATTGAGTGATGAGGATATACATGACCACCACAAAAGAAAATAATTGAATGATGTTTTATACATGCCCAACGTGGGAGATAATGCAAGTTATAATATTTTTATTACTAATCCTTATTTTAAATGTTTAACTTTTTATTACAGAAACATGCAAGTTGTTTTATTTGGACTGATGAAACTAAAGGTAACTAAGAATAAAATGATGATGAAGAAGAAGAAATGTGATCATTTTCTTTTATATGATGCAATTGTTAATAATATTGTACTGATTATAGTTATTTTAAGATGTTTACCTTACCATGTTTGAGTATTTTGCTTACAAAAGATTCAATGCATAGATATGGATGATATTTATATTTTGGGATTAAATAGGCGATGTTGAATATGTGAAAAAATTCATGATCATTATTTGTAAAGGAGATGTTGCCGAAATTTTGATTGTCTATTTAAATATAATGTATTAATATTTAGATAATTTTACCTTTTAATTTACTTATTTATTTATCTTATCAGGTAAAAATAAACATATAATTTTTTAATTACATATAAGGGTATTCGATCAATTTATAAAAATCTTACTTTTGAGTTGTTTTTAGGGCAAATTCCCAAATAATTACCAAAGTTTTCGGTATCTCCAAAATATTGCTAATGTTGACACAACTATCACGCTAATGTTGACACGACTACTACGTAATATTGACAAAATGTTATCAAATTATCAATTTTACATGATGACTTTGTCAACATTAACAACATTTCAAAAATACCGAAAACTTTTATAATTATTTGGGAATTTACCGTTGTTTTTATCAAACACTAAACACAGCAGTTTTCAATGACAGTATCGAACACAATTTTGACCCCACGCATTTTCTAAGCAATTCTGAGAGCTAACAATTACAATAGTGTTACCAAATAGGCTCATAGTAACTCTTGTAAATTACTGTTTAACATATGTGCTTCTTGATGTGGCAGAAAAAAATATATAATTCAATGTTATAAAAAGAAGTTTTACTCATAAAAAGAATGTGGGGTGAACATTTTTTTTTCTTGATATGCAAGCAAGTTTAGCTGTTAGCAATCAGTTCGACAACTATTTTCCAATTGTAGATTACATTGCAGCTTCATCAAGACTTGCTCAAGTTCATGGAGTTACAAAAGATGCATACCTTCACATTCAAACACCAACAAATAAATAAATAAATAAGACAGCTTTGTAAGTTACTCGAGCTTATTAGGGCACTAGGAGCTAAAATTCACCAAGTAAATAAACAAGAGTAAAAGATAGCCATTCCAACCATCAAGATTTGGAGCTAAATTTTCGACCAGACAACTTCTCAGCTTCAAAAAGTATGTGATTTATAAGTCCTCGTGCAGCACTGCAGAAATATAACCACATTCAGAATAAAATCCAGTATCATTGACTCCAATTGGCATGTAATAGAAACAAAACAAAGAGAAGGTAGAAAGGGCAGAACTAGAAAAGGAGTTGGGAGTTTTTTTGGCTCATTTATCATGACCCATAACACCTCTGTGATTTTGCAGCTTCATGTAGTGCACGATCTCCATGAGTATGAAAGTGCACATAAAAACAAAGAAACTGTAACTAAGGTGAATTGTAACTTACTCATCTTTCATTTTCTGAATCTTCTCTGGATCTTTCTCAAGCATGTTTTTCTTGAATTGCTGCCTCACCATATCAACCACGAGCTCAGTATTATTTTGCTGCATACTTTAAAATGTAAATTGTTAAATTTATAACTATTTGTTTCTTTTAAATGGAGGGGAAAAAGGATTTGGGCATATAATCACATGGTACAAGATGACCATGAAAAGGGAAAACATGAGAATACATCAATGCTGAACAATTAAGACAAACATAAGCAAATATAGAGAAGATTAAAGATACTCTTCACTGTGTTATTTAATAGAGTTAATATTGGGAGATAAGAAAAATTAACTATAGAATGGTAAAAAATAGAAACATCCTGACGTATAAAATCGAAGTTCTTTGTAACTAACTGAAAGCCTCTCTGGGAAAAAAGGATGAGATATCGAACTTGAAGAAAACCAGGGGCAACGTTTTAACGTTTTTCAGAGACAATTACAGAGTTGGTTGAGGCACACTTTTTTGGAACATAGTTTTTTAACAAGCGAAGCGGTACTTTAGGCATTGATGAGTCCACAAAAACTTCAGTGCCTCGAAGTAAAAGTGAGCACAATTAGCATATAACCATTTTCTTTTTTTCTTTTTCTTTTTCTTTTTTTTGGTCTGGAGCACTTCCATGTACTGGGGAAAAAAAGCGTCAGATTATAAATTAAAATTTAGAAACTGAATAAACAAACTTACCTGGCATTTTCTATTTTCATTTATCCTTCTACAAAAAATATAATTTGCATTCCAAGAGAAGAAAACATTATGAGAGGACACTTTCCCCAGAGGTGGAGGAACCTCCAAGTTGAAAAGGACATAATGCACAAAAGGGGAAGGGAGAAAAAACCAACCAAATACACCTAATAATCCACTAAAAACAGAACCAAAAATAAAAGTAAAAAAATAAAAATAAAAAATAAGGATAAGATGAGGATGAAATAAATTTGTATGTATATTTGTATTAATGTTCTGATGAGTAAATGTAATATTGACTTCATGTATCTAGCAGAAGCAAACATCAAAACCCTATTGCTTTAAAGCATGACCATGACTACATTTGTATTAGCACCTGAAGGGACTACGGTTCAGCTGGACAAAGAGCTTGCCCAGGCAAATCTTTGACCACATCACTCCATTTGAAGCACATGAGGGTAAGGAAGTTATTGATTTCATGAGGGTAAGGAAGTTAGGTACATTTACATTTTATAATCTGTTATTATTCCATTGTTCCACTTTCTCTTAATAATACTCCTAGATCCGTCAAAGAAGAGTAACAGGCTGAACCACAACTAAAAACCCACCTAGGCGCTTTGGGTGGGTTTGTAGCCTCTTTTTCACAAAGGTATTTCGAGCTTTGTCAACCTATCTTTCCTTCAACCCGGTGAAAATCATTGCAATCATGACTCTTCTCGTAACAATATCAAGATGTGTAAACAGGATAAGGAGCATCACTCTCCCACCATTACAACAAACAAAGAAACAATTAGTTTTATATTTTACAACTTCTTGAAACATTAACATTAAGAAAAAGATGGGCATGATAGTTCATAGTTGACAACAATTAAACAAACAAAATAATAAAATGGGAATAATTGTTCTAACACTTCCCTTACATCATTGGGTTTACTGCCGCTATCAACATTACAGAAGTTTTAAATTCAACTAGTCACATCTTGTTCTTTATTAAATTGAAGGAATCACATAATTCAAGAAAAACTACCAAAGAAAGAAAGAAAGAAAGAATGGGAGAGATCAAACATAATATCTTACCCGATGACCAACAAACTTAGCTCTTCTGAGGCACTCACGATAGAGCTACAAAGAAACAACTTTTAAGAATTTAAAGAAAATTCTAAAAGGAAAAAAAAAACTGATGATTAGAATGCAGGAAAAAATTGGTGTAAAGTAAACACAAAGAGATTGTACGTGTGTGCATTTCTGCATGTGAGATAAATAGAAGAGAAGCACCGAAAAAAAAATACTAACCCTGATCACATTATTGGCTAGTTCAGGAGGCAATGCAGTCTGGAGGGAAGGCATTTTATACTATTTTCCTTCAAAATTCAAACTGATAAAAACAAGTATGAGTCCACTCATAAGAGAAAAATCCTTTAAAACCAATCAACATTAAAGAGAAAAGATTTCTCCACCAACTATTTGAACTTAATTCACAAAGTTTCTAACACAAGCATAAGTTAACTCATAAGAGCAATCCTTTAAAACCCATCCACATTAAAGGGAAAAGGTTTCTCCACCAACTATTTGAACTTCTTTCACAAAGTTTCTAACACATGGGCATACAACCATCAACCCAAACCATCCAAATTCTTGTAGTTGCATTTGAATTGGGTAGGAATTGAAAATCACCATGAACCCAAAACCCTAACCATCCGGCTAATGCTATATTGACTACTAGATTGGAAAGTTAGGATTTTGTTAAAATTTTGAAATTTGGTTTGTGACCAATCGAAAAGGTGGCCTAACATTTGCTACAAAAGGAGGCAATAGTTTTCTTAATTCACCCAATTTTATACGAGACATTTTATCAAACAAGTGGTGCACAAAAGATGATTTAAATTTTGCAAAAAATCAAAACAAGATTAGATTTTTTGAAGAAATTTAATTTGGATAAGTTATGCCAAAAAATTAAATAATTTACGCGAGGATCAATAGGAAGATAATAGTTTTCTTAATACACCAGTGAAGATAATTGTTGGAGAGAACATAAAAGTGCAAATCGGTGATTTACAAAATAAAACCTACATTAGAAAACAAATAAAGTTTAGGGTTTGTGTTTTGTACGATTTACCTAAGTTGTGGACTTAGATATCAAACCTGAAATGGGGGCGAATATATTGATGAGTGACTTTCCAAGAAGTGAGAAGAGGAGGAGAGTTTCAAGCTCCGTTTGATAACACTGCCAAAATTTGCTGTCAGATTCTGTTGTAAAAAGCTGAAACACTGAAAAGCTTGTTCGATAATCTTGTAAAAGTATTGTGTTGTTTACCAGAATTTGGTAATTATTGTTTGATACAACTGTTGGATTCTGCTGTATTATGGTAAAATGACCAGAATACCCTTATAAATATATAATTACACTAAATATATATAAATATATTAAATTTATATTAAAAAATTATAAAAATAATTATTTTAATTTAAATAAATTTTATAATTCTATAAAAATTTCAACAATATCTTCTCTTAAAAATGGACATATGAAATTTTCTTAATAAAGAAAATACAAGCATAATACATAATCCAACATCCACATAACATCATATATACATAACAAATCCACATAACAAGTCTGTAAAGACTTGGTTTTTAACATCTTGAGCGTTCAATGAAGTGGAGGGTTTGTGGGTCAGCTGCCCTAGCACATGTCCCACTAGGAGATTGCTCTAACCAAATTAATGTATTTTTTGTAAGAAGAATTTGTCTCTAGTCTAAGTAATGTATATTACAATAAAAATAACCCTACCAATCAAAAATAGTTCCTTTTGTTTCTCATTCATGTTCTTTCCTCTAGGTTTTCTTACTAGTTCCACATTCTCCAAAAATGTGGGTTTTGCAAGAAGAAAAGCCGTTGAATCCTAGGAGGCATTTATCTCCTTTAGGACATCGTGTTCAACATAAGCCTCGCCAATCGCCATATCCAATAATTTTGTACTTTTTTGTTAGGAAATCCTGCTCGTGGTTTGATTTAATTCATATAGGATGAATCTGTTAGTCCGAGTATATTGCTACTTCCAACATGAGCATCAAAATCTTATTCAATAAGTACTATTTTTTCCTAAATTATAAAACAAATAAAGTTTCAATGCTTCAAAATTAAACCCAAAAAAAAAAGCCTCTACACCAATAAACGATTAGAACAATAAATGAACCTAATCTTATTCAATAAGTACTATTTTACAATAAATTAATTTAAGTATTTTACTACTAATCATCTCTAATAATAGTAGAGATTTACCGATAAAAAAATAATAATAATAGAGATTGATAAATCAATAACAAAATTTTACAGATTTGCAAAGCAAATATAATCGAAAAGATCCCAAAAAACAAAACAAAACTGAATTGTGATCAGCTCTATCTCTTATAATCAAACAAACAAAAATAAGAAAAATAAAAATCTGACCAAGTTTCAGCAATGGGGGAGAACTTGACGAGTTCAAGCTCATTCAAAGACGAAGAAATGGGAGTCCTTTCGACGGCTCTTTCGGTTTTTGGAGGTGTTGGTGGAACAGAAGAGGGATCGATAAAAGGTGGTTGAGGAATATCTGTGTAGGATCTTGTTTGAAGGACTTGAGAAGCTCTGAAGATCCAAATTTTTCGAGGAAATTTTCGATTAGGGCTTAGAAATCGCGAGAGCTTAATTATGAGGTCTTTGGAGGTGCTTGCTTATCAAATGGAGATCGATGAGAGAGAGAGAGAGAGAGAGAGAGAGCTCACCTATGTAGCAATAGAGTTCGATCGGGTTGCCTGCCGTCGTCGGTGGCGTCGATCGGCGATGCCTTCCGTCGTCGATGGCGTCGATCGTAGATCACATGCTGTGGTTTAGGTCGAACGAAGAAGTGAGACTGAGATCATGGTTTTTAAACTGGTTTCTCGTCTCGTCTCGTTCATCTCCGATACCGAGTTGACTCGGACGACATGTATCGTCTCGTTCGACAATGAGACAATGGTTTTTAACCATTTAAAAAATCTGAAAAATTCTCAAATGATTACTATTAAAAAATGAATTCAAAAATTCATAAAAAAAAAAATTTTTTTTTGAATCATAATATACTTATCAAAATAAATAAATTAAACATGAAATTTTTCTCTAAATTCTTACTATTTTTTGTTCACTTAGTTGAGAAGACGAAGAAAAATCGATTTGGATAAAAGAATATAGGATTGATGACGTTTAACTCTTTTGTCTCACTTAACTCGGATGAGATTTTGAAAATCTTGTCTGATAAGTATTGTTTAACTCACAATTTATTCATTGTTGTAAGGTCTCATTTGTCTCGGACAAGATATTGGAAAATCTTATCCGAGACTAAGATCGATTGAGTTTTAGGTCATGGGACTTAAGTTGAAAATACATTATTTGATGAAGGGTATTACGATCATTTTACATGAGCCATTTTTCAAACGCAAATGTGAGAAGTGCATATAACTCGCTCGTCAAAAGCCACACACACAAACAAATCTACTTTTTGAAATGCTTTCATATGCAAATCAAGGCACGAAATCATGTTTTGATTGCAAAAACTGTGAAAATTTGCTTTTTGAAGCACAATCAAACACACACTCAGTTTTTCTTTGTTTCGATCATTATTTTTAAACTTGGTTTCATGTCTCGTCTCGTTCAGCCCTGATACAGAGTTAACTGGACGATATGTCTCATCTTGTTTGAGTTGTCTTGTTCAGCATTGAGATAATGGTTGTTAACCATTTAAAAATTCTGAAATGATTCTTATTAAAAAATGAAATCAAAAAAATATAAAATTAAAAAAAAAATCATTATATACCTATCAAAATAAATAAAATATTTACATTATCATGTATGTTTCATTTTCATTTTCATTGTCACGTATGTTTCATCTGATTTTGTCTTGAATTGAATGAAGAAGATGAAGTATTCCCCCAAAACTTTGTTTTTTTTTTATTTACTTGGTTGAGAAGATGAAGAAAAATCAATTTTGGAGAAAAAATATAGAATTGAGAATGTTTAACTCATTTGTCTCATTTAACTCGAACGAGATTTTGAAAATCTCGTCCAATATATATTGTTTTTCTCGTTATTTATTCATTGTTGTTAGGTATCGTTTGTCTCGAACAAGATTTTGCAAAATTTGGTCCGAGACGTCTCGTTTATTTCACGATACGTGGACGTCTCAAATAGGTTTGTGAGTTGGTCTCATTCAATCCTAATACTGAGTTAACTCGGGCGATACGCCTCAGTCTCAGACGAGTTTTAAAACCATGGTCTCGATAATAAAAAAACACGAAAAATGAAACAAATTTGGTTTCAAAACTTGTCCAAGACTGAGACTTATCGCCTGACTCATCTCAACATCTAGCATGGACGAGACAAATAAACAAGTCAATTTTTCGAACGAGATTTAAAACCCCATGTTTATTTTTTGAATAGTATTTTAAAAATCGAATCGACGGTTAGACCAAGTCCAACTGGATATTTTAAGAATATCGATTCGATTCATTAAGAACCAATAAAATTAAGTGGAACCAACAATTTTCTTCAAACTGAAGGTTCAACTGCAAAATCACCTATTGGTTTTTTGAAAACCCTCTTCTCATCTTCTTTCATCTCCTCCCATCTCTCTTGTAATGAATAAGGAACAAAAAATAGAGAAGAAATAAATAGATTAAAGGTTTCTTGATACTGTTTGGCTTAGATGCATTGATCAAATCGCCCATGAAACCTGTATCTAAGATATCTAAGATAAATTAGACTGACCAAATCCTTAATGGAGAAATGCATATCTGTGGCGCCCCGCCGAACGTTAACACAAATCCCAAGACCACCTTGAGGCACTGGGTGGTCCTTCGAAATTTCGACATGGTCTCCTTTGTTTATGTTAGCATTCAACGGAACACAAAACCTGATAATCCAAGTTACAACAAAACCTATATATAAAGACGTAGATACAGAAAATAACAGCGGAAGACTAATTACATCTAACATGTAAATAGATCAGAGTGCGAAAGTTTAGTGATATACATGATTACAAAAATCCAGCCTCACTCTAATACAACTCTAACACTCAACTTCAAAATATGTATACCCCTGGATGAATTGACTATACAAAAAGGGTATGGCCTTAGTGCTCATCGGGCAACAAATTCTAGCCGTCGATCTGACCGACTAGGCACTCCTCACTTACCGACTTTGTGCATGCCTCCGTAACTGCAAGTGCTAAAACTAAAAAAAATAGGAAGGAAAGGGTGAGAAACAATGGTTACCCAGTAGGTCCACAAACAATTCCTACTAATAACCCTCCCTAAACATAATCGAATAAAGCATACTGAACATTTTAACACATGCAAGGTTTTACAGAATAAAATACGATCAACTGGTACACATAGTCAGGGATGAGCAACTAAACAGTTTTAAAGTTTCACATAGCATCAATCATCCATACTCATTATACATTTTCCATTTTATGCAAATATAGTTGTTGACAACATTGAAATAATAGATATGCTTTTCAGTTTATAATTTGAAATATAATAACAAATACATAATACAAGTGGTGGAGTATTGGAATTAAAGAGTTGGGATTCATGACTGGATCGCTCCCAGTCGGGACATGATATTCTTCAATAACATTGCAATTCCTAATTTTGTGGCTGGTCGCTGTTTACCACGCTTGCGGGACCATTTATCCGGCTCAGGCTGGTCGTTTGACGTGATCGTAAGCAATGGGTCTCTTTTCGATGTGTTAGAACGTTCGACTACTGCTAGATTGTTAGTGATTACCGACCAATCATCTTCGTCTATGCCTATCAGGTGTGCATGTGATTCCCAAATGACACTCCACTTGTATACGATCACCTTTACAATACACGTTCACTGGTAAAGATAATAAAGAAATAGACCAGGATTTCAGTTGTGACTCCACTCTCATACGTGTCCCATACCACGTATGAGCTTGGTGGTCCCTACCGTACATCCCAGGATAGTACACCCCTCCGGATGATGTGACGCACTATCCCTTCAGGCATTTACAAACCCTTTAACAGCTCACAAAATAGCTACGTATATATATATATATATATATATATATGATTTTTTATTTAAAATAAAGAAAAAATTTAACAGAACATGGTTGAGAATGGATATCCAGTTCCTACCATGCAACTGTGGCCACCCAGCCTAAAAATAAATAACAGTACTCAGCACACACGCTAACATAATCGGAAATAAACATGCATGCAACCCTTTCATTAAAAACCTGGATATCCTTTCACCAACCTACACACAACATACAATGTAAAATGCAGACATCACCCCTTGGGTGTGATTCTGACATTTTACCGTTCATTCCCTTTTCCCATTTTCTTGACATTCTCACTTTTCATCTTTTCAAATCAACCATCCATTTCCAATATTTCAAAGTCATTCTTTTGGTCTTTCCATTGAAAATCATCAAAGTTTATTAAAAAAATAAGGTCCCGGCGATGCACGGGACCAAAGCTGTTAAAAACAAGGAAAGTTGGTGAAAATTTGGCTAAGTGTCGGAAACTCAATTTTTCAAAGTTCTCGAAATTGAAAACGAGTTTTTCGAAATGAAAGTCTCGATCACGAGATTCGACACCATATAGTTTTTGTAATCTAATTCAAAGTAGTGCTAAAGTTATTACATTTTGAAAACTTGCCGAAAACGTTGAAATTTACGTTTTGGTCTTGAAATCAAAATTCAGATTTTGATCATTTGAGATTTGGATCTTGAAACCATTCCCATTGTTCCGAAATGGGGGGTAAAACCCTAATTTTATTAAAGAAATTAAAGTAAATAGAAAGTAAAAATTAAAGAGGACATTTACTTATTTTTAATGAAATAAAGAGTGGGAAATCCAGTATAAGCAATGGGGAAGTCAAGCCAAGAGTTAGAGCACAGTTCTGAAGAGAACTGTTTTTGTCGGTGGCTGTCGGTGGAGGAACCATTGTTCTGTCGGTGGAACCGACAGAATACTCATTGGCAGGTGTCGGTGGGACCGATGGCATCTGCCGACAGAACAAAATTTTTGACGACTTCTTGATTTCGTCGGTGGCAGAAGCTTCATTCTGTCGGTGGGACCGATAAAATGCCTTCGGCAGGTGTCGGTGGCACCGACTCTTTCCGCCTACAGCCTGAACCTCACTCGAACCTTCGAGTTTTCGATCCTATTTTTGATTTCTTCTTTCATTTTTCGAACCATTCGACCCACCCACGAGTTTGTAGTTAAAATTTGATAAAACATCATCAAAACATCTACTTCTACCATGAAACCACAAATTTCTACAATTTAAATGCAAACAATACGTTTTGTTTCAAAACCTAAATGCACATTTCGGAAATCTAAAGTTACCAATAGGAATTGAAAGTCCCCTACTTGTTTGTGGACGCCAAAGGTGATGAACTCGTACAAGGATCAAGGTTGGTGGCAAGAGAGTCGAGGTTGGGCTAACTTGGATGTAAGACGAACGAGGGTTTGCGAGGTATCCGACAACGACGTTCTCCTTCTCTTCTATAACGAAAGATAGACCTCACTCCTAACTCGATGAAGCCCTCGAATGGAATGTGTTGAGGTTCACTCGAGCTACCCGGTTGGTTTTGATGGAGGATGGACAAAACGAACCAGAATAGACAACCAAAGATGGTGAAGTTGTAGCTCTCGTCGTGGTGGACAACTTTGCCTTCTTCGTCGAGGTTCAACTCAGCTTCGTTTGCGCTAGAACTTGACGAAAATGGGTCGAAACCCTTGGGTTGAAAGTGGCTGTCGTTTGGTTTTTTGGAGAAGATGAGTAATGAATGAAATAAAAGAAATCAAATTTCTTTTATAGCAAAGCTGAGGGCATACTTGTAATTTTTCCCTCATTTCTAGTTTCGATCGTAACTTAACTATTCGGACTCGAAAATTGACAAGTGAATATACCATTTCGAATAATTTTTCATTGTAGACCTAACGGTGTCATCAAATCTTTTCGATTCTCACTCTAACGAAATTTCACTATTTTTGGTCCCACTTAACGAGAAATTCGAGGATTTTATAACTTTTTCATCCGAACTCGAATTCGAACTTGCTTACAGGCTAATGTATATATTCCGATCATTTTGGATCTAATGGCAAAGTCATTTTTCCTTGAAAGTAATCATAATAATATTCGAGTATTTTACTCTAAGTCTCTCCTTCGATACTTTCCTCCAAATCTCATCATTTAATTTTCTCGAGATATGAGTTGAAAATCCGGGGTGTTACAATATCGTTCCAAGTCTTCTTCCCATAAATTGTGGGAATGATCATGTGCATCAGATGTATATAAATTAATAGGTGATCAATATTTGTGAACTATGAGGGCATTGTGATTAGTTGGGCATTTTTGTCATTTCTTAGGGAAATGTGTCTCACTCAACCAAAGTCTGTCTCAAGAACCAAAATCTATCTTACTTAAATGAGAGCATTTGCTCTATCAAGCTCAGTTAGATCAAATTTAGATTGTTACCTTCAAGAATTACCAATTTTATACCTCAATTATGGGTATATATTTTATATGAAAGTTGTATTATACAAGCAACTCAATCAAATTGAACCTCGATTGGACTTCAATCCGACCAATTAGATAAAAATTATGTTTGATTATTGGTTTGATTTTTAAAACATTGTTTTTTAGCGAAACGTCTCAAACGTATCGGAAAACTCGTCCAAGACGACTCGATATCTAGCATGGACGAGAAGCGAAATCAAGTTTTAAACCCATCAAAAAAATGATGTTAAATAACCTTCCATTTTTGTTTTGATTTTTTAATATTTGAGATACCAACCCTCTGTGTGTTTTTTTTTTTCTCTTTGTAGCTTTGTATTCTCTTATTGTACACTACTTTGCTCGTGCTTTGTGATTGATTTTGTTCGTTCTCTTTAGCTTCAACTTAAGGTACTAATTTTCTAATAGTTGTTTAAAAATTAAAATAAATTTAATTCCAAAATGACAAAGTACTTTTTGCAAAAATTACTAAACCAACAATAATTTTGGTGGGCATGGTAAGGAAGAAGGAATTTTTTTTTAAAAGGAGTGAAACACATTTTTAAATTAATTTTGGAGTGTAATCATCCAAATGGAGGGAAAAGGAGAATTTGTAAGTGATGGAGTGCAATTGGTAATAGGTGGTGTGCAATTTGTTTGTCCCTAAAAAATGATGTAAATTTCATGTAATTGAAAGGATAATTTACCAATTCATATACTAAAATTCAAATAATTCCTTTCAAAAGGACATAATTTGATTGTTTTAACCTTGTGAATTAGGCTATAAAATAGCCAATAAATTCTAGGAAAAAGGATCTCAGTTTTGATCCAAGAAGAAGCAATCCTAAGTGTTGAAACTCCCAATTCTCTCAAGTTTTAGAAAGATCAACTTAAAGAAGAAGAAGAAGCTCAAACAATGTGACAAGAATTAGTTTAACGCTTTGTTTGGATTTAGAGAAATGAAACTCATTAAAAGAAGAAAAAGCAAAGAAAAAGAAAGAACAAATCTAGTTTGTTTCCATCTTGTTTGGTTTAACGGTAGAAAAACTTAATTTTGGAGAGAAAAAATCCTAGAATAGTAATTTTTAGTGCTCTTATTAGTCATGAGACTTTATTTTCTATCCATTTCTCTTTGATTTGAAGAGAAAAAGAGAGAGGAAAAATTGGCCCATTTTTCGCTCTATTTTTTTTCTCCCTCCTCACTTTCAATTCAAACAAGAGAAATTGAGAGAAACTCACTTTTTTTTCTTTGCTTTTCTCTTCATTTCTCTCAATCCAAACACACTATAAATTTGAAGTGCTTTTCCTTTGCATAACTCCCCTTTTTCTATGTGCAATACTCTCTTGTTTTTCTTTCTATATAATATGATCTTCTTATTAGTAGTTAAATGTGGGAAAAATGGGAAACTCATAAAATAACTGCTTTACACACCAGAAGATATAGTTTCCTTTCTATGCACACATGCACAAGCATGTGATGGTTGGATGAATACTTGTTAAGCTTAGCTTGTCCATAGTTTACTCTTGCTAGGTGTTGATGTTGACAATGTTAATTTGTTACGCTTTTACAAATGAACAATATAACATAAAGACAAATAAAGTACAATGAAAAGAAATGTTTTTCTACTATTATTGCATTCATTAATCAATAACCTTTATATAGGCAAATATACCAACGAAAAACCACCACAATAGACACTTGACCACTAAAACCTATGGACTAGGCAACAACCTGCCACCTCTGCAATAATAAACCAAACTCAACAAAATGCCTAAAAACTAGGATAACATAACGGACAATTAAATGATCAAATTAAAAAAATAACTTCGACTAATTCAACAACCCCTCCCTTAAAAAGATAAGCATAATATTAGTTTCATAAGAGTAAGTTCCAAAGCACCCTCCCTCAAACTGGATTATCTAACATGCAAACACAAAGCAACTTCCTTAGCTTCTGAAATGCAGGCAGTTTGAGGGACTTGGTAAATATATCTACAACCTAGTCTTCACTCTTGTAGTAGATGAGATCACTTATGAAATCTCTTTAGAAATGATATTTCATATCAATGTGCTTGCTTATTCCATGTAGGACATGATTCTTAGAGAGTTTGATTGTTGAGCTATCGTCACAAAAAAATGTAGTAGGCCTTTGTCTCTTGAAATGAAACTTTTTACGAATTTTCTACAGCCATATAGCCTGACATGCACATGAAGTTGCAGCAACAAATTCAACCTTAGTGGTTGACAAAGTGATGATTGACTGTATCTTTGATGGCCATGAAACAACCCTTGAACCCAGCATAAAAACTCCTATCTTGTAGAATAGGCCAAATTCCATTGTATCTTGCAAGTACCAAAAGATTCTCTTGGTAGCTAGAAGATGCATCTCTGTAGGATTCTCCATGTATCTACTAATGAGACTCACAAAATACATAATATCTGGTCTTGTTGCTATCAAATACATTAGACTTCTAACAATTTGCTTGTAAAGAGTGCTATCAACCTTCTTTCCTTCATGATCTTTGGTTAGCTTCAAACCAAACTCTGTTGGAATGAATACAAAATTACAATTCTACATTTAAAACCTGTCTAGTATTTCTTGGATATATTTTTTTTGAGAAATAAAAATTTCACTAATAGATTGCACTACTTCAATACCAAAAAAATAATGCATTTTGCCGAGATCAGACATATCAAACTCAAGCATAATGGACTCCTTGAATTTTTTAAATATGACACTATCATTACCAGTGAATATAAGATCATCAACATATAAGCAAACAATAAGCATTTTTCCTCTTATTTTCGTAAAAAGTGTATGTTCATAAAAAGTGTATGTTCATAAGGATATTTTTAAAATCCTTCCTTCAAAAGATAAACTTCTATACAACTATACCAAGCTCATGAAGCTTGTTTTAATCCATGTAGAGCATTTTTTAATTTATACACCTTATGTTCATTTCAAATTTCACATAACTAGGAGGTTGATCGATAAATACCTCTTCTTACAATTCTCCATGTATGAATGTCGATTTCACGTTCAACTAGAAGATAGGCCATGAATTTTGCACTGCTAACGCGATCACCAATCTAATTGTATCATGCCTCGCAATCAGAGCAAAAACTTTTTTATAATCGACGTTGAACTCTTGCTTGTAGCCTTTTGCTACCAAACGCTCATTGTATTTATCGACTTTTCCATTCTCCTTCAGCTTGGTCTTATAAACCCACTTCACACCAATCGTCTTTTGACTTTTTGGAAGTTTTGTCAACTCCTAAGTGTTATTCCTTTCAATAGTTACAATTTCGTCATCCATCGCCTTCTGCTATTTTGATTCTTTAATAACGTTTTCAAAAACTATAGGGTCACAATCTGAAAACAAATCAAAATGAGTAAGTGGGTTTTCATTGTAGTCTATTCCTTGTACCTTATAATCCTCCATCTATGCGGGTCACCTTCGAATACGTTTAGAGCGTGAACTGCTTGCTGCATTAGATTGTTCCCTTGATAATACATCAACGATAGCTACTGGTAGACTTTGTGGGATTGTGGAAATCAAGTTTGCTGATTGTTGCTCAATCTCCACATGCTAGTCCTTTTTTTCTTCTCCATCTCCATCAAAGTTTGTTGGAATCTCTTATCTAACTCTATTGTCTTCCCATGTCTATAACCTGTCTTCATAAAAAACTACATTGCAACTAATAATGATTTTCTTAGTGATAAGATTGTATATTTTATAAGCTTTTGACGGATCACTAACACCAAGAAAAATGTATTTTTCTCCATTGTCATCTAGTTTTTTCCTCTTTTGATCCAAAATATAAGAATACGCAATGCATTCAAAAAATTTGAAGTGGTTTACAGTAGGTTTACATCTATTCCAATTTTCTTCAGGTGTCATATTTTGAATAGCAAGTATAGGACTTCTGCTCAAAATGTGAATGCTCCAGTTGACTGGTTTGGGCCCAAAAAATAAAATCAAATGCCATTCCTCGTCAAACGGTTTTGCACCATATTCAGAATTGTGCGATTCTTCCTCTCGCAAACGCCATTCTGTTGGGGCGTATAAGTTATTGTAAGTTTCCTTTTAATGCTATGTATTTCACAAAAATTTGTAAATTCTTGTGAGTTGTACTCTCCACCATGATCAGTACGAAGAACTTTAATTGGGCAGCTAGCTTCTTTCTCAATACGCACTTTATAATTCTTAAAGACTGCAAAAACTTTAGATTTGTCCTGCAAAAAATATACCCATATTTTTCAAGTATAATTATCAATGAAGGTAATTATGTATCTTTTATCTCTATTCAAAGATGGATTTATCGGCTCGCAAATGTCAGAATGGACCAACTCCAACACTTTCTTTGCTTTCCAAGATTTTCCTTGCGGAAATTGATTTCAATGTTGTTTGCTAACAACATATTCTTCACAAATTTGAGAGGAAAATTCAATTTGAAGAAGACCTGTCACCATATGCTTTTGTTAAAGAATTTTCAATCCGTCAAAGTTCAGATGCCCATAAAGAAAATTCCATAACCATGTCTCATCCTTCAATCTAGCAAAAAAACATGTTGGAGTTGTGTTGTGCTGATACAACGAGAACATTCAGTTTGCTGTCATATTGACTTGAGCAATTATGCCCAATTTCTCATCTTGAATTCTGCAAATTCTATCTTTAATAGAGATCTCATATCCCTTTTCTTGAAATTGACCAACACAAAGCAAATTTTGTTTTTAAATCTGGAACAAAAAGAATAAGAATATTACAGGTAGTCTGAACATAGTTTTCTTTGGTTTGGACTGTTACCTTTCCTTTTCCCATAACAAAGACTTTAGAATTGTCATCAAACTTTACACTATCACGAAAGGTGTCATCCAATTCAAAGAATGCATAAGTATCTCCACACATATGATTGCTGCAACTTGTGTAAGTATCACAGGTTCTTGTGGGTTTCTTCCTTGGCATGACAAACCATCAACAAAGATACTTCTTCTTCCTTCTCTGCATAGTTAGACTTTTCACCATGACTTGTAGATAAATTAACTCTACATTTATACTTATAATGGCCAAACTTGTGACATCTGAAGCACTCTATATTGGATTTGTCTACTAACTTTTATCTGTAAACAGTTGAATGGTGACCACCTTGATCTCTTATTTTCCCTTGATTATCTTCAGATTTTTGTGTGAATTTCTACTATCATTGTTACCTTTGCCTCTTCTTTTTTTTCTTCTTCGATTTACGTTGTTTGATGGTAAAGATGGGTAGTTGTTGGTGGAGGCCTATAATGCTTGCTCTTCTTTGTCTTGTTGGAACATTTTTTGTTCATGAACCAACAACGAACCTTGTAGTTCATCAATTGAAAAATCATCTAGATCATTTGACATTTCAATCAAACAAGCCACATAATTAAACTTTAGTATCATTGTTCGAAGAATTTTTTCTATCATAGTCACATCATCTATCTTCTTACTATGGATACACATTTTGTTGATAATCGCCATCGTTTTTGAGAAAAAAATCTGAAATCAACTCTCCCGATTTCATTCGAAGTGTTTTGAACTATGAACGAAGTATTTGAAGTTGTTACCTCTTGACTTTTGTTGAGTCTTGAAATTTATTTTTCATAGAATCCCAAATCTACTTGAAATTTTATTTGATAAGAATTGTTTCCAAGATAGTTCTTAGCCTTCAAATCCTTTAGCTTCAGCCTTTTAACTTTACCATTTGCATCTTCGATTGCACAACACCAACAGCTAGTTCTGTTACACCAGACTCAACCACCTACTAGTACTCTTTGGATCTCAAGAAGTTCTCTATCATCATGCTCTAATGATCGTAGTGACCATCAAAGTGAAGAATAACTGGTTGCATAAATGTTGTCTCAAACGCCATTTATCACACTCTTGTTACAAAAAGAAGAAAAAATAAAATAGAAAAAATGCTACTACTATCTCACTCTGTCATGCACTACAACCAAGCTTTGATACCACTGTTACACTTTTATAGAGGAAGAATAATATACCATAAAGAAAATAAAGCACAATGAAGATAAATGTTTTTCTACTATTATTGAATTCATTAATTAATAACCTTTATATAGGTAAATATATTAACGAAAAACCACCACAACAGACACTTGACCACTAACACCTATAGACTAGGCAACAACCTGCCACTTCTGCAATAATAAAATAAACTCAACAAATTGCCTAAAAACTAGGAAAATACAACGAACAATTAAATGATCAAATAAAAAAAAATAACTTTGATTAATTCAACACAATGAATTAGATTAAGACTTATTTGATTTGGGAATTGTATAAATTTAGTTTTGATTTCTCTTATTTTGATGGTTATGAATCATGACCGATTAAGGTTTCAAGTAGTCGCTAAAAGAAGTGAAATTTCTCCAATGAATGGGTGTAATGTGTGGAAGTGAGAAAGTTGATGTTTAAAATAGTGTATTAGCTTTCTTTATTTTATGATTGTCCTGAATTTTTAATCATTTTCTTTATTTGGAGGGTAAGAGTGGATTTGAGTTTATTTTTTGAGCTTACTCCCATCTCCATCCTTGATTTTGGCATTTTTTTAATATTATATTAAATTTTAGGAACTTTAGTTACATCAATCAAATTGTGATTTACTTAAAATTATTATTTATTTATTCAATTATATAGTGTGATTTGTGATTGTTTAGCATTTAATTTTTCTTTTAGATGAAGCAACTATGTCTTCAAAAGATGAGCTAAGATGTGGAGGGTTGGAATCATCAAAAGGGCAAGAATCATACTGTCACAATCCAGGTGACGATGAGCTAAAACAGCTGTATTTCAGTCCTAGGAAGGAGTTTTTGAAAAAGATGAAAAAAAATGAAATTATCAAAGGAAGCAAGAATGATATTGCTGGATTGATGGAACTCTCACTACATATGGCCTTATCCTATGGTATAACTGCACCATCTTAATCGTTTGCATTTCATATATTTGATCAAAAGTTTACCCTCATGTACCATCTTTAGTCTTTATTGCTATTAGTTTGTTGCACATATCAATCCACTACATCATAAGGGGCAAATAACAACCCTAGTTTTACGGAAAAAACTACTACTTCAAGACATCGTTTTAAGCGATGAATTCCAACAGTCGCAAATCACTATTTTTTCACAACTCAACTCTTAATTCTCTCTCACTCACAAACTATTTGTTTGACTCTGTCCTCTCTCTCTCTTTTGATCGATTTTGAACGAAGAATAAAAATCAATTGACTCTCTCTCTCTCGATTAGATTTTGATAAAAAATCTTCGATTCTTCGCTCATCTCTCACTCACAAATCTTGGATTTTGACTTTTTCTCTCCATCTCGATCGAATTTTGAACAAAAATCTTTGATTCTTCACTCAGTTTCTTACTCACAAATCTCGAATTTTGACTCTTTCTTTCCATCTCGATTGGATTTTGAACAAAAATCGTTGATTCTTTGTTCAATCTCTCATTCACAAATATTGGATTTTGAAAAAAGATAACTAGGGTTTTGAATATCTAGTCAAACGCATTCAAATTTCAATTTGTGATTTTTAGGGTTGCTTCGATTTGGTTTGAATTCAAAAGAAGATTAAAGTCATTTCGATTTGGTTTGAACTCAATTTGGTTTGATTTTGATTTTGTTTGAACTTGATCTGGTCTAAACTGGAGAAGAAGATTAAGTGATTTCCTTTTGGTTTGATTTCGATTTGGTCTGAACTGGAGAAGAAGATTAAAGTGATTTCATGTTGCGAGTTTTAGGGCTTTGTTCGATATCCCCCTCTTTAATCATTTTTACTTACTTTCAAATTTGAAGTAAATTTATACTGGGTTTGTGATCGAATCTTTAAGTATGTCAAAGCTTTTGATTGAATATCATATTTTTTCTTAATTATTTTAAAGTTTCATAAATATTCTTTATTTCAAATATAAAGAAATTGTTGTGGTGTAATTAAGTACAACTTTGATTCCAAATTCATGAAATTGTGTTTGAATTTAATTTACGAAACATTCTTTCAACTTCCAATATATAATTGAAGAGTAATGAAGAAAGAACTTTGATAAGAATGATTAATATTTTTGAGTATAATCGACAATGATGATTGTTTATTAGTATGATTTTTAGAAAATCTAGTGCGCATATCGAGTTATAAATTCAAAATTGATCTATAATGCTTTTTTCTATTTTCTTGATTACGATACAAGGCAGAAATCACATTATTTGAAAGGAAAGTTAGTTTAGTTAAACACTAACCTTATTTGTATGGAAAAATAGTTTTATTTTTTTTTAAGGATAAAATGGTTTCAATACCATGACTCTCTTTAGAAAAGGTTTCACTTGATGATGTTTTGGATGCGATAATCAAATCCAATGTGATTGTTAACAATTTGTATGATAGATTATTCGGTAGTCACCATTTGTTGTATAGATATGTTTAAATTTTCTCCCTAATATATGACAAATTAGTAAGATTTCTATAAAATCTAAAGGGTTATTGTGTTGGATTACCAATTTGCTAATATATCTGAGCTAAACAACCCTCAGTAAGATTTCACATCTAACTAATGTAGTAAGAAAAATGTCTTACTTTTTTTCTAATTAAATTAATAGATGGTATGACCAAACAAACACATATAAAAGGTTTATTCTTAATTTAAATATGATGGGGGATTTGTTAATGGAGGAGTTGTAATCTTTATTAGTTTCTCTTCAATTGTTTTTTCCTTAAAATCTTCACTAAAACTATCTTTGATTACTTTTTTTCAACCTACTTAAGGTTCGTCATCAACAGGTAATGTTCTACTTACTTCTCTTTCTATTTCAATTTTTTATTCATATTATTTCATCAATAATAAAGTCATTTTTATTTTGATTCGTAGAAAATATCTTCGTCATCTATATCCCCAACTAAAAAATGGATGACGACACCAAAACTATATGTTAAA
Source organism: Akebia trifoliata (assembly GCF_017979445.1). Classification (NCBI taxonomy): domain Eukaryota; kingdom Viridiplantae; phylum Streptophyta; class Magnoliopsida; order Ranunculales; family Lardizabalaceae; genus Akebia; species Akebia trifoliata. The sequence continues at coordinate 11,825,119 of NC_141382.1, read as the reverse complement.
TACCTAAAAGGGATTAATTCATTCTTTATATTCATAAGAAATAATACACATAAATTGGGGAGTGATAATTAGTATTGTTGTCCTTGTGTTAAATTGGGGTGTAGATACTTTTTACAAGATATTCATCTACCACGAAGAATTCCCCGTAAGTGATGTCAATATCGGTATTAGTTCGTATACTAGTAATCGTAATAAAGATGCATTCTCAAGAATTATTGATATGGTAAATGACACATTTGAGTGTATTTGTAATGAGGATAATGTTCAAGATCATATAAGGGCTAATACGACTGCATACGTGGATGAAGTTAATAACGAAAAAAATGTTCAAGTTCATGATGATTCACTAGAGGATATTCAATATAAGAAATTGATGGAGGATTCAATGCAATCTTTATATCCATCTTGTCGAATTGAGAATATAAAATTATCTGTAATAATTGATTTGTTAAGTATGAAGGCTAGACATCAATGGTCTAATAAGAGTTTTTTAGAGTTGTTACAATTAATTAAAATGATTTTGTTCGATGAGAATACTTTGCTAGATAATACTTTTACTACTAAGAAGATGGTCAAATCTTTACATATGAAGTGCGAGATTATTTATGCATGTCGTAATGATTGCATACTATATTGGAAAGGACATGAAAATAATGATAGTTTTCCTACGTGTGGTAAAAGTAGATGGAAAATGATAAATGATTTGAAACTGAGAAACTCACGTTTACCGTGGAAAAATTAATATATTTTCCATTAACACTATGACTTAAAAAAATGTACAATATACCGTGGATTGTAGAGAATATGATATGACATGAAGATGTAAATTCAGTACTAAATGAATTAAGTATGTGCCATCCAAGATATTCTTCTTATTGGTAACAAGTAAATCGTAAGTGGGACACATTTGTTATAAAAGTACGTAATGTTCAATTAGGACTTGTAACAAATGGATTTAATCCTTTTGTGAACAATAACAATTCTTATAGTTTTTAGCATATTATGATTGTCCTGTACATTTTTCCTCCATCTCTATGCATGCAAAAGGAGTTTACAATGTTAACATTATTAATTCCTAGAAGAAAAAAAAAAGGTCCTAGGTACGATATTGACGTTTACTTACAGTCATTGATTGTAAAATTGAAAGAATTGTGGTCTAGTGGAACAATAATATATAATTCACATAAAAAAAGTAATTTTACAATGAAAGCAATTTTGTTATATGCAATACATGATTTTCCCGTGTATGATTATTTGTCGGGTTGTAGGATTGTAGGAAAATATGATTGTCCTGTTTGTAGCGAAGGAACAGATGTATTGTAGTTAAAACATGAAAACAAAAGTTTGCTTATATGTGACATAGAAGATTTTTAACAAATTCAAGACATATTTTCAAAAGTCAAAAATCGCAATTTAATGGAAATGAAGAATATAGAAAACATTATCGATGTTTGAGTAGTTTTGAGGTATTAAAAAATATGAAAAATATCCAAACAAAATTTAGAAAAATATCAAACAATAAACAAAAAAGCCTCTATAGATGAAAATGAATCATCTGCATGGTCTTAAGAGATCTTAGTCAAGATTTAATATTCGACAACACACGCATATCAAGATGATAAAAATGTACAAAAAATATGTATTAAATCATACATACCCAGAGGGATCTATTATTGAATGTTTCCCCAGGGATGGGGCAATGATGTACTCCATAAATTACATGTCTAATGATAGAAAATGATGTCATAAGTAAGCATGTGAGATAGTAATTGTAGACACCTCATTTTTGCACTCGCCTGATTAATCAACTCGTTAACCCGATCACAACGATTCCCAATGATGGATGATTATTCCAACACTTTATTTTGTTATCAGATATATTTCAGAAATCGGATGAGGAATCTCGAACTGAACAAACCTTATAAATCATGCTACGCTAGGAAAATACGACCCTAGAAACATAGAAATGATCATCTTGCAGACCAAAAAAGAAGTTTCACGATAAAAAACACTAAAAATGACCAAATTACCAAAATACCTCTAACATCAAAACAACCTAAAAAAAAATGTTACGCTTAGGAAAACTCATTCAAACACAGAAAATAACAAATCGAAATCAAATAAATCATTTCGCCAATTCTCACAGAATTCGACAAAATTACGAAAGTGCCTCTCATAAAATTTACAACCATTTCATACAAAAAATTTCATAAATAACAAAAACCAACATTCCCATTGAATTCTTTATGAAAAACTAATTCCAAAACATCTTAGATAATTGAAAAAACGACTTAAAACGCAAAAAAATCATCTCTGAGGGCAAAACGGTAATTTTACAATTTTAATAATTAAAATTTTTGAAATTAATAAATAAACCATTAAATAATGTAAAGTGAAACATTAATAAAATTAATTTAAAATTTTGAACCAAAAAATCGATCAATCAAGTTTTCAGGTAAAATTGTGATGGTTGCCTTGATATTTATTTAAGGACCCCTCCATCTAGAGCCCCAAAGAATTAAAGATATAATAAAAGGGGGTTCTCCGAATATTAAAGTCAATCAAGTAAGGCTAAAGTCAAGATATTAAAAGTCAACCAAGAAAGACTAAAGTCAAAGTATTAAAGTCAATCTCATAAGACTAAAGCCAAAACCCTAATCTAAACTAATCAAGTCAATCTCATAAGACTAAAGTCAAAATCCTAAATCAAAATCCTAATTTAAACTAATCAAGTCAATCTCATAAGACTAAAGTCAAAACCCTAAATCAAAACCCTAATCTAAACTAATCAAGTCAATCTCATAAGACTAAAGTCAAAATCCTAAAGAAACCCTAATCAAACCCTAATTCTTCTAAAAAACTTTATAAATAGGAGTTTCCCACACCCTATTTTTCGTATCAAAGGAAAAACCCTAAGAGAAGTATGTCAAAAAGCTTCCATAGCCTCTCACAAACCCTAATTTTGAAGTCCTAACTCCTTACCTAACACCCATACTTCGATTTTAGCCTGAAAAACACCTAGAAGCCCTTCAAAAACATTCCAAAATCGATAACAAAATTCGAAGAATCCAGATCTAAGGAAGAGATACATTGCCTCGAAAATTTGAAATCAGATCCGGAGACAGAACGAAGTAAAGAGTATGGTACAAGAAGCAGTTTTATCAAATCTTAGGGAATAAAATTGTTGCGTTCGAAGGTAAAATCTCTTTTATTTTTTCTATCTAGGTTTTTATTAGCAATGTAGTCTTATTTGGGATAAGTAGAGACCGGCATTGGCTGGGCGGGGTTGGTGCCTAACACCTTCCAACCCCGTAACGTGATCCCCGGATTTAATTTTTCTTTAGTAGATTAGTTTCTTTATCCGTTTAGAGTCAGTATTCAGTTCCTAGACCGTAATAACTAGGTGGCGACTCCCAAACTTCAAAGGTCAAAAACGGATCCGCGCACCTCGCGGATCGAGGGCACTTTCTGTAATGGATGCTAGTAGTGAAGGACCCTATCTTATTGACAAAAAGTATAAGGTTTGCATTCTTAAAAATGTTCAATACCAACAAGCACGTAAATGGGTACTCCGCCAATCACCTAAAAACATCGAGTGCGAAAGGTATGTAAAATTTAATCTTCCTATACACTTGAACATTGTGTTAAAGATTATTTAATATATTCACATTACTTTCGTGTATAGAAAGTATACTACATTCAGAACCACACATTCGACAGTCAAATTCGGAGAGAAAATTTACGACAAGAAAAGGTAATGGATTATATTCCTTAGTTTAGACAACAATTACAAAATGAACCAAGTTGTCCCCTAAAAAGACTTGTTGATGAGTCGAAGTTTGAAGTCATTTCATATAGTACATATTTAATAAATGGATATATTTTTTGTACAATAGATTCAGATATGAATAAAACAACACAGAACAACAGGGTCTCTATGAAAGTCATAAATAATTTTAGGTCAAGTATCAGAGATACGAATCTGATGAATGAAGAAATTACTTACTATGACATTGTGAAACAAATTCTAGATCTCGATTATCATGACTTTAGAGTTACAGTATTCTATTGTGATTGGGTGCACATAAAAGATGCAAATGGATATGTAGTTGATCAAGAAACAAATTTGATTTATGTTAATTTTAAAATATTGATGAAAAATAGAAGAGAAACTGATGAACCATTTATTCTTGCTTCTCAAGGAACTCAAATCTTCTATTGCAAAGATCATAGTAGACATATAAATGATTGGCATGTTGTATTAGAAGTTCTGAAGATATTGAATTGAGACATATACTCTTATGAAGATTCCTTTGTGTTTGAGGCAAAAATGAATGAAGATACTTTAACAACAACATTATGAGTTGATATCATAGAAGATGATAACATGTAAAATAATTATTGACAATGCTAGTAATCAATGGTTAGACATTTTATTTATTTTTAATTTTAACAAATTAATTTTATATGCATGTTAATCTTAATTGTAAGTGTATGGATTTGTTTGACAGGTACTATGTCAAGTGATAGATCATCTGCATTCGCTTCTTATGGGTTTACTTCTTCTCAGAGTATGTTACTAGTGATTCATAATATTGACATATTTTGTATTTTTGATTAGATGTCTAATTTTGTAATTTATCGACTATTTGTAACATGTATAGGTATTCCTGTGAGATTTAATATAAATGGGCAACCTATTGAGGAAAAATCAAATATATTACTTGTTAACTTGATTTGGTAACTAAATCTGAATTAAATTGGAGATGTATGCTTTAACTTACCAAAAGAAGGTAAGGTTGAGCCGATGAGGGTACCACATCACGATTTTAAATCTTGATATTTATAAATACTATGTGCAACTTTTGTGAGATTCTTTATGGATTGTGGGTTTTCACATTTCAAAAAGTTCATTTTTTTCCTTGCTAAATTTTATTATGTGCCTACTTTTCATAAGGTCATTTGTTTTTCTGGATTTATTTTTACTATGAAATTTCTTTGATTATTGTAATATGAGATGAATGTTTTGTTATCCTCCATCGTTATTTCTTTAAGAGTTGTACTACCCATTTACAAGTTATGATTTTCATCAATAATTAAATTTTCTAGTCATCATAAAATCCATTATTATTATTGTGAGGTTAGATTTCGGTGAATGATGTTGATAGATTCTGTCTCACAAGTCTGAAGTCACTCATTCCATCTCATTGCGCCATTCGACATGGTACCTACCAAAAGCTCTCCAATGCTCAAGTTAGAGTAACATAAAAATAATAGATAAAATTGAACAGACCTCCAATCCACCAAAAGCTCCCCCAAATCTATGCATATCGTGTTATTTATAGATGCTTTCTTCGAATTAAGGGGACCTTTGTCACGGGGAGGTGATCCCGACAACCCCCCTGATTCTCAGGACCATAAACGGAATGGGGATCTTTGTGATTGGATATGCTATACTAGTGAAAGCGCCTTCGATATGCGGGGTGCACGGATCCGCTTTTGACCTTTGAGGTTTGGGAGTCGCCACCTAGTTATTAGGTCTAGGAACCGAACATTGACTCTAAAAGACAAAAGAAACTAATCTACGAAAAATAAGAAACTAAGTCCGGGGATCACGTTACGGAGTTGGAAGGTGTTAGGCAGCAACCCCGCCCCGGCAAACGCCGGTCTCTACTAATTCCCAAATAAAACTACATTGCTAAAAAGACCTAATCAATAAAACAACAAAAATACTTACTTTTTTCGAACGCAATGATTTTTTTCCCTCAGATCTGATAGGACAACTTCTTATACAGTATTCCTCGCTTCGTTCTCTCATCGGATCTGATTTCTAATCTCCAAGTTGAAGTATCTCTTTCTTATATATGAATTCTTCGGATTTGTTTATGGGCTTTGGGGTATTTTTGAAGGGCTTCTAGGTGTTTTTTGAGCTAAAATTGAGGTATGGGTGTTAGGTAAGGAGTTGGGACTTCAAAATTGAGGTTTATGGGAGGTTAGGGAGGCTTTTTGACCTACTTCTCTTAGGGTTTATGATTTGATACGAAAATAGGGTATGAGGACCTCTATTTATAGATTTTTTTAGGGGTTGATTTAGATAGAGTTAGTGTTTAATTAGAGTTCTTTTAATTAGAGTTGTGTTTTAGTTAGACTTGTTTTAGGTAGAGTTGTATTTTAATTAGAATTATTTTAGATAGAATTGTATTTTAGTTAGAACTCTATTAAATAGAGTTATTATTTAATTAAAACTCTATTAGGGTTTTGATTGGTCTTATTTAATTGACTTTAAGATTTTGACTTTAGTCTTAATTGATTGACTTTAATACCTTGACTTTAGTCTTGCTTAATTGACTTTAATTTTGACTTTAGTCTCACTTGATTGACTTTAATACCTTGACCTTAGTCTTGCTTGATTGACTTTAATTTTTTGGAGAACCCTCCTCTATTATATCTTTAATTCTTTGGACCCTCAAATGGAGGGGTTCTTAAAGAAATATCTCACAAAACCCTCAACAATTTTTCATGAGAGCCCGATTGATCGATTTTTTTAGTTCCAAATTTTAAATTAATTTCATTAATGTTTCACTTTAATTATTTAATATTTTATTTATTAATTTCTAAAATTTTAATAATGAAATTGTGAAATTACCGTTTTACCCCCAGAGAGGACTTTTCACGTTTTAAGTCAGTTTTTTAATGTTCTATGATGTTTTAGAATCGATTTTTCGTAAGGAATTCAATGGAAATATTAGTTTGTGTCATTTATGAAATTTTTGTGTAAAATGGTCATGAACTTTATGAGGGGCATTTTCGTAATTTTGTTAAATTTTGTGAAAATTGGTGAAATGATTTATTTGATTTTGATTTGTTATTTTATGTGTTTTAATGAGTTTTCCTAATCGTAACGTAGGCTTTAGGGTTGTTTTGATGTTAGGGGTATTTTGGTAATTTGGTCATTTTTAGTGATTTTTATCGTGAAGTTTCTTTTTGGTCTGCAAGATGATAATTTCTATGTTTTTGGGATCGTATTTTTCTAGCGTAGCATGGTTTCTAATGTTTTGTAATTCGAGATACCTCATCCGGATTTCTGAAACATTTCTAGTAACAAAATAAAGCAATGGAAATAACATCTATCATTGGGAATCGTTGCGACCGGGTTGATGAGTTGATTAATCAGGTGGATACAAAAATAGGGTGTCTACAACTAGGGAAATCTCCTTCAAGATTTTTGGGTTTGATGTGCACTAACAAGAATTACGGTTATTTTTTGACCGGATCTGCCCTACTTAGCACACCAAGTTCTATTCAGTGCTGTGTTGTTCTTCTGGCCAGGCTAAATGATTCCTATCTTGGCCTGCCCTTCTGTTGGATAGTACCATATGATGATCAGCACATGGTACTACTTAATCGGCTTGGACACGTGTACGATCTAAATGAATGTACATTTATTTTCTTCTATAATCACCCCCTCTCGAGGATAGGCAAAGTCTCACCGTCTTCTCAAAACACGTATCATCTTTCTTATTGGCTGTCATAATTCTCTATCATTGCTTCTACTCTTAATAAATTGATGCATTAAATGTTGTGTCACTTCAAATCTTTTCTAAAGGCTGGAACAAAACGTCCCTGATCTTTGGCCATCCACATGTCCCACTAACATTTGTACTACGCCCTAGGTTGCGACGGTTAGGTTGGATCAGGCTATCCACCCAGGACGACATACTTCTTCGTGTTTCCTTATAAATAAGAGTCTAGTGCCAACTTTCTTTTACGGTGTTATTATTTTTGCAATTTTTATATGCCTATGTGAAAGTGCCCTCAATCCGCGGGGGTGCGTGGATCCACTTTTGACACTTGAGGTTTGGGAGTCGCCACCTAGTTATTACGATCTACGAATCGAATACTGACTCTAAAACGGAAAAAGAAACTAATCTACTAAAGAAAAACTGAATCCGGGGATCACGTTACGGGTTGGAAGGTGTTAGGCACCAACCCCACTCGGCCAATGACGGTCTCTACTTGTCCCAAATAAGACTACATTGCTAACAAAAACCTAGATAGAAAAAATAAAAAAGATTTTACCTTCGAACGCAACGATTTTATTCCCTCAGATTTGATAAAACTGCTCCTTATACCGTACTCCTTACTTGGTTCTGTTTTCGGATCTGATTTCGGATCTCCGAGGCAATGTATCTCTTCCTTAGATCTGGATTCTTTGAATTTTGTTATCAATTTTGGGGTGTTTTTTAAGGGCTTCTAGGTGTTTTTCAGGCTAAAATCGAAGTATGGGTGTTAGGTAAGGAGTTGGGACTTTTTGACCTACTTCTTTTAGGGTTTTTCCTTTGATACGAAAATAGGGTGTGGAGGCTCCTATTTATAAAGTTTTTTAGAAGAATTAGGTTTGATTATGGTTTCTTTTAGGATTTTAATTAGGGTTTTGACTTTAGTCTTATGAGATTAACTTAGTCTCTAAGATTTTAATTTAGGATTTTGACTTAGTCTTATGAGATTGACTTGATTAGTTTAGATTAGGGTTTTGATTTAGGGTTTGACTTTAGTCTTATGAGATTGACTTGATTAGTTTAGATTAGGGTTTTGACTTTAGTCTTATGAGATTGACTTTAATACTTGACTTTAGTCTTTCTTGGTTGACTTTTAATATCTTGACTTTAGCCTTACTTGATTGACTTTAAGATTGAGTTTAGTCTTACTTGATTGACTTTAATTTTTGGAGAACCCCTTTTACTATATCTTTAATTCTTTGGATTCCTAGATGGAGGGGGTCCTTTGAATAAATATCTTGACAACTATCAACAATTTTTCTTAAAAGCCTGATTGATCGATTTTTTGATTCAAAAATTTTAAATTAATTTTATGATGTTTTAATTTACATTATTTAATGATTTATTTATTAATTTCAAAATTTTAATTATTAAAATGATAAAATTATCGTTTTGCCCTCGGAGAGGATTTTTTACGTTTTAGTTGTTTTTCAATGTTCCAAGATATTTTGGAATCATTTTTTCATAAGGAATTCAACGGGAATGTTGGTTTTTGTAATTTAGGAAATTTTTTGTATGAAATGGTCGTGAACTTTATAAGGGGCCTTTTGTAATTTTGTCGAATTCTGTGAAAATTGACGAAATGATTTATTTGATTTTGATTTGTTTATTTTATGTGTTTGAATGAGTTTTCCTAATCGTAACGTAGGCTCTAGGGTTGTTTTGATGTTAGGGGTATTTTGGTAATTTGATCATTTTTAATGATTTTTATCGTGAAGCTTCTTTTTGGTATGCAAGATGATGATTTCTATGTTTCTGGGGTAGTATTTTCCTAGCGTAGCGTGATTTCTAAGATTTTGTCAGTTCGAGATACCTCATCTGGATTTTTAAAACATATCTGGTAACAAAATAAAACATTAGAATAAACATCCATCATTGGGAACCGTTGCGATCGGGTTGACGGGTTGGTTAATCAGGTGAGTGTAAAAATGGGGTGTCTACAGATGCCCCTCTTTGGCAGAGGGTTGAAGCAAAGTAGATAGCAAATCTATTTTGGTAGATAGTACGATATCCGAATGCCAAAGCTAGTGACAGTTCATTTTGCAGCCTGATTTAACAATTCGTCGGGACGTTCGGATCCTTGAGGGTAAAACTCTCCTCGAATTAAAAGTTTGTCAGGTCCTTGAGCGCAAACTCTCACTGACAGTGTCAGATCCTTGAATTTTAGAAAATCCTACTTGACTAATGCAAAAGTGAACGTGTGTGCAATGGTGTGATGCTTATTGAGCAAAAATGTGTCAGGTCCTAGAGATCTTCTCTTACTGACAATAATGATTCAACATTGAAATATGATTATGCAACGAAAGCAATCATGACAAGGTTTGACAATGTGGTAATTGGAGTCATAACATTGTAGGAACTTCTTTAAATCCTATTTGAAATTCTTTTTTAGAGTTCGAAAAAGTTTGAGTCTTGTTTATCAAACTCAAGCCTATTGTAGCCACGCTTCTCGGGCTAAAGAACTTAAACAATCCTGTTAATTCAATATGATTCAAACAAAGCTGGAGTCTCGTTTCTCGGACTCTGGCTAAGGTTTAGAGGAACTTAAACAATCCTATTAAAATTGGAGTATCGTTACTCGGACTCGAGCTAAGATTTATAGGCACTTCAAAAAACCTATTCATTCTATGATTCAAAAAGTTGGAGTCTCGCTTCTCGGACTCGAACCTAGGTTTATAGGCACTTCAAAAAACCTACTCATTCTATGATTCAAAAAATTAGAGTCTCACTTCTCGGACCCACACTTAGGTTTGTAGGTACTTTAAAAAACCTATTCATTCTATGATTCAAAAAGTTGGAGTCTCATTTCTCAGACTCGAATTTAGGTTTATAGGCACTTCAAAAAGCTTATTCATTCTATAATTCAAAAAGTTGGAATCTCGTTTCTCGGACTCGAGCTTAGGTTTATAGGCACTTCAAAAAGGTTACTCATTCTATGATTCAAAAAGTTGGAGTCTAGTTTCTCGGACTCGAACTTAGGTTTATAGGCACTTCAAAAAACCTACTCATTCTATGATTCAAAAAGTTGGAGTCTCGTTTCTCGAACTCGAACTTAGGTTTGTAGGTACTTCAAAAAGTCCACTCATTCTATGATTCAAAAAGTTGGATTCTTGTTTCTCGGACTCGAACTTAGGTTTGTAGACACTTCAAAAAGCCTACTCATTCTATGATTCAAAAAGTTTGTCTCGTTTCTTGGACTCGAACTTAGGTTTGTAAGCACTTCAAAAAACCTACTCATTCTATGATACAAAAAGTTGAAGTCTCGTTTCTCAGACTCGAACTTAGGTTTGTAGGCACTTCAAAAAGCGTACTTATTCTATGATTCAAAAAGTTGGAGTTTCGTTTATTGGACTCGAACTTAGGTTTGTAGGCACTTCAAAAAACCTATTCATTTTATGATTCAAAAAGTTGGAGTCTCATTTCTCAGACTCTAACTTAGGTTTATAGGCACTTTCAAAAAGTCTACTCATTCTATGATTCAAAAAGTTGGAGTCTCGTTTCTCGGACTCGAATTTAGGTTTGTACGCATTTCAAAAAGTCTATTTATTCTATGATTCAAAAAGTTGAAGTCTCGTTTCTCGAACTCTAACTTAGGTTTATAAGCACTTCAAAAAGCCTACTCATTCTATGATTCAAAAAGTTGGAGTCTCGTTTCTCGGACTCGAACTTAGGTTTGTAGGCACTTCAAAAAGTCTATTCATTCTATGATTCAAAAAATTGGATTCTTGTTTCTCAGACTTGAACTTACTAAATCACGTTTCTCGGACTTAGATTTATAGGAACTTAAACAATCCTATTAATTCATTCTATGATTCAAAATTGAGCCTTTATTGGCTTATCATGCATCTAGATTCATAATTATCATTGGACTTCTAAGTAAGATTTTTTTTTTATCATGTGATTAAAAACAAAACTTTAGAATTAAATGACTTTCAAAAATGTCCCTAGTTTCAAGGTTGGCTCTAACTGGAACTTGACTACGAGACTGATGGAATGGATTACGCTTGAAAAATATGGACTCTGATGTATGACAGATAGAAGAACTAACATTCCTTTAAATTTAAGACTCTTAAGGTTATCATATGTGTAATAAGGGTTGATCATTTACTTTCGAATTTCTTTTGAAAAATGCTTGAACTGGACTTTAAAAAATCTTGATAAATATTTGAATAAAAGATCTTTCCCTTCAAAGTGTTGATGGTTTTACATCTTCCATTAGCGAACACTTGAACAAGTAAACATACTCTTGAAGATCCTACAATGTTCAAGATGACTTCTGATTTTTTTCGACTTCAACATTATCTTCATTGGATGTGAGCTCTTGGCTGAAAAATGAATATTGTGACTTGAATGGTTCTGCATTTTCTAGTTTCTGCACAAGCTTCCTTCTAAATTTTCCTTCTTGATGGGACCTTTCCTCCCATTTGATGATGTCCTAATTTTTGCCTATATCGTCTCTTCAGGTTTTCAATCTAGTGGGCTTTGCTTTTCTTTTTCTGATGATACCTTGATTTTTGCCTAGGTCGCCTTTTCAGGTTTTCAACCTAGCAGACTTTCTTTTTTTATGATTATGCTCTAAATTTTGCCTAAGTCGCCTTTTCGGGTATCAACTTAGCGGGCTTATCTTTTTTTCTTGATGATCTTGAATAACCAACTCGACAACTTCTTGGTTTCCTGTACCTTAACCGAATCAATTAACATTCAAGAGGACTTAATAGGTGGGCTTAGGATATGGTTTAGAAAGAAAAGATATAAGGCTCAACTTCCCAAAATATCCTTAGTTTGATATTCTCTCTTTTCTGTCAATTATTTTGATTTTTTTCTAAATGCCCTAGTTTGGCATTCTTTTTTCTAATCTTTCAATAGGAGATTTTCATTTTAGATGACACTTTTCTTAAGAGAATACACTTATTCTTTGCGTAATCGGGCCTGAAGTAACTTCTCAGGTTGCCTACGTACCCCAAATATTTCTTTTTCGTTTAGGATCAAATCAAAACGTAGTTCATACTAAGATTCCCTCCCAAGGTTAATTGATGTGGTTTAGAAAGAAGAGGCTATTGATTTTTTAAAAGCTGCGAGGGGTTAAAGAAAGTTATTTTTTCTTGGTAAGACAGGAAAATAGTTCGACCAAAGAAGGCCTCCTTTGGTGAATGCTGCTCGACTTGGTTAAAGTTTTAGGAATTCGATATCTGGATTTTTTTGTCAAGTAAGGTCTTCTTCTACAAAATTGAGAATAAGTAATCTTCAATCTTCTTCTAAGAATGAGTAATCTTTAGTTTTCTTTTGAGAACGAGCAATCTTTAGTCTTCTTTTAAGAATGAGTGATCTTTAGTCTTCTTTTAAGAATGAGTGATCTTTAGTCTTCTTTTTCAAAGTTGAGTATGATTGAGTTCTTTCTATTTGACATTGACTCGTTAAAACGTTTCCAAACTTCGAACAAAATCTCATGTTCTTTTGTTAATGAGAACTCTTCTCCCTCTAGTGAAAAACATGAAGGATCCCTTCTTGTGGGTCTTAGCACCTTGATCGATGGTTTCAACTGCATCATTCTTGATAATCTTTGAATTTGAAATTTACCATCGATTTTATGCTTTGATCTATTTTGGTGCAATCTATCAATATATCATCATGAGACCATGCAAGAACGTTGTTGAATTTCTCAAGTAAGTTTATTTTTCTCTCGTGTTCCCCTAAGGATAATGTATTACTAATTTACACTTCTTGAGTGTACTCTTTAATTTCAATATTATCAAATTTGATTAGTGAGCTTTAAATCATTCCTCATGTTAGATATTATGTTCAAATCGTTATTATATGCATGATAATCAGAAGCTTCTTTACTTTATTGGAATTAGAAAAATATAAACTGACAAACTCGACTAAATTGGAAAATTGAAGAAAGACTAACGTAATTGAAACAACTAACTGAATTTAAATACTGATGAAAACTAGATTGAAACTCAAAGAAAACTCAGGGACAATTATCTACAAAGCGAAAAGGTCCTTCTAGGTGGATGAACTACCTAGACTTGACATTGGTACTTTGGCTAGACGACTCTTTTGACAGACCCAAAATGACACAGATGCAGGTTTAGAACGTTTAGGGGTACCTAAGATTAACCATCGATTCTGAAGGTTTGACTCTTAACCACATGATTAAAATTTTGAAATTAGCCTAAGTCCGGTGAAAAACATTGAATCCAATTACACTATAAGTCTATGGTGACCAAGAAAGTGAGAAAGGTTAGATACGGATCCACCCTTGATTGGGATTGAACATTTGATCAGACAAATTAATTTGACCCCTAAGATCAAATCTTTTTGGTATAAAATGGTCTGAATCTTTGAAAGTAAAACCAATTAGTCCAACCGGTTTGATGTTGGTCAGTTTGATCCATTTGTCGATTGGGCCAATTCGTTTAATTGATTCAAATTAGTCGGGACATTTCACCGATTGGGTCGGACCGATATTACGGGTTTTATTTGACTATTCTGGATCGGTCCTCCCACTTACTTGTTGGTTGGAATAAATAGAGCAATCGGGGAACACCCATAGTCAGTTCAGGTCGTGACCTATAGGAAGGCTTCTAGACTCTAGGTTTATTACGTGCAATGCAATTTATCTGGCCACCCTTACTTAAGTGTACCTATATACCTCTCGATACGTAATGACTTGGTTTGATATACCGTATAGGTGATAATCTAAAATCTCAACTCACTTCTCTGAAGCCAAAAACAGCTAGTTTGATCCCCAGTTGAGAGGTGGCGCACAATACTGAGCAAGGGCCCACTTAAATACCTCTCGTCTAGAATAGACGTAGTCTATCCCCCTCGTATAGTAGGGTACAGCGGAGTAGGATCTCGCTTAGGTACCGATTTTGACCAAAAAGTGCAATTGATATACTTGGATTATCTTTTATATACATACGGGTACGAGTCAAGAGTTGTAACTTTCATAAATGGTTTGACATCCCACGAGGGGACCGACCACGTACTAGTACTACGTTGGCAATCGAGACATGTGACTGTGTGGCTCACAATAGATAAAAGGCTCAGGTCACTCCAGCCTGGGTGCATCAATATACCTCTCAGAATCACCTGATCAGACGGTATTGATGCCCCAGTTTCATATACCCTAAGGTACGTGACTGGAGTTGTGATTTTCATGAATAACATCGCATCTCCGAAAAGACCGGGCCACGCACTAGTGTCACGTTGGCTATAAGGGACATGCAACGTGCAATGCAACAATATAAATGTGCTAGTGGTGTGTGCAATATAGGGTGGGGTGTGCCCAAGGCCTTTTTCCAAACAAATGGGCCCATGAGTCCAATTAAACCATACAAACAAAGTTATACATTAATCAAGAAAGATTAAAATATATCAATATGGTTCAATTCAAAAATAAAACATGCACATCTCCTGCATACATAAATCATGGCAAATCAATAACTAAACATAGCATATGATGATGATCAGATCCAATCACTGCAATAGGCACAACTTTTTTTAATATTTTTTATGATCAATCAAGGGTTACTTATGGGTGACCCCAAAATAAATCGAGATTTCAATCAATATCAAATATAATGATATTTGGATATGGGGATTTCTTTATTAAAAAAAACTTATTATTTTATTTTATTTTTATTTTTATTTTTAGCAACAAAAAAAATTTTCTCTTTTATTTTAAAGAAATTGATTATTTATTTATTTATTTATTTATTTATTCATTTATTTTTAAAACAAAAAACTATTACCAATGAAGAACATGGCCCCAAAAAAAAATATAATATCACCACACCAACTCGCACGTTACGGTTTGATTTTGTAAGGTTAGAAGCAATTTGTGTTGCCGCGAGAGAGAGAGAGAGAAAGAAAAAAAAGAAGAAAAAAATTTGTAGTATCAGATTGTCCACAGGACCCATCCAAGTAACCAAACAACTTCCCAATGCTACAAAATCCGCATTATTACTGATATTATTATTTTTTTAACTCACCGGTTCAAGACTCATAAGTTGGGATATCATCTTCAACTATCCAGATCTGATCATATCCAACAGTCCCAGATGAAACACGAAGGCAATCAACTTCTTTGCATTATTCTTTTTGCTTAACAACACATACTCTTTGCTATTTTAGTTTCACTTTTCTTTACCGAGATGGTCGTAGGTTCGTAATAAGAAGTTGAAACTAAGATTCTCTTTGCTCGTATAAGAAAAATGATCCAATCCATAAAAGGAGTAGTTAGAAATCATTCTGACTCTGATATTTATGTAATGCTCAAACAAATATGGATTCTACTGAAACAACATAGATGTTATTGAACCGAGATCCATTATACGAGGTGAAGAGGAAAAAAAATAATAAATAAAAATAAAGAGAAAGAGATTACAGCTCACATGGATTTTGATGCAGGAATCAACCGAGAATTTCGTATCGATAAAGACAACAAAGTCAATGAAAATGTGAAAAGGCAAATAAAGCTAACATCACTTCAATCTGTTCTAGTTGTTAAAATGAGCCCAACGACGATTCTATCGGCTCAAGAGCATTTAAGTCTTAGAAGCTCAGAGGTATAGGAGTCATTCGAAGCTTTAAACATGCCCTCTGACTCGGGCTCTAGACATGGTCAAAAGAAAGAGATGTTTGACGAGATGAGGGTAAAAGTCCCAAGTTCAGATTTCAAAGCCAAAAAAAACAAACCCTCTCCTCCATATTCTTCTTCCTTGCCGTCCACCAGTTCTGTAGTTGGGGTGTATTCCTCATCATCAGACCCAGTCCATGTTCCTTCTTCCGATTTTTCTATTTTTCTTCTCTTCCATCTTTCGATTTAACTTGAAAATGCTTGAAGTAGGCCCTCGACCTCTAAGCTTTAACGAAGACCATTGATGATGCTCAGTTTGCTTCGGCTCCACACAGAGAGAATAACAGACCAAGAGAGAGAGAGAGAGACGTCTCTCTCTCTTACTATTTTTTTTATGTGGAGAAATATCAACTTATTAATCTTAGGAAGACCATTGTTACTCCCTACAACTTATTAATCTTACAAAGTTCTATAAAAAAAATTTTATGATTTTTTTTTTGGAATTTTTTGTTACTAACTCATCTTTAATCTTTAACGAAGATCATTATTGATGCTCAGTTTGCTGGGGTCTCCACACAAAGAGAATAATAGACCGAGAGAGAGAGAGAGAAGAGAGAGAGAGAGAGAGAGAGAGGGAGGAAGGAGAGAAGGACGCACCCTTCTCTTACTGTTTTTATTTTTTTACGTGGAGAAAAAGATGGAGAATAGCAAAAGCTGATTCTTCTAACGGCACACCATGCTCTTTTAAACAATTGTTGTTGCTAACATCACGTTCATGCAAATAATTTTTTTTTCAACGGACATAACAGACTCGCATCAATAAAATAAAAAGTTTATTTTTTTTTCTTGCTACCAATAGACAGCACGTTACAAATTTTTTTTTTACTATTTTGCTAATCTTCTTTTTGATGTCAATGGACAGCACACTAATTTTTTTTTTTTTTTAAACACATATAAAAAACGTTGTCGAAGAATGCATTGCACCTTTAAACAAAAAATTTTATTTTTATTTTTTTATATTTTTAAACAACGGTGCTAAAAATAGAATCCTAAAATAAAAGGAAGAAAAAAATAAAAAAATAAAAAATAAAACTACAACCATTCTCTTTAATTACTTAGGATCATTCTAAATAACCCTTGATTGAATCATAAGAAAATTACGTGCCAAATAAAAATATTCAAAATTGAATCAATACAAGATATTATAAAAAGAATAAGATATGCCAATAAATAAAAATGGGCTATCAACCATTCTCATGTCCTTAACCTCTCGATATCATGCTTTATTTAGGGTCATTCTGAATGACCCCAAATTGAACCATAACAAAGATGTGCCAAACAAAAATATTCAACATCCCAATCAATGATAACCAATAGAGCCAAAATAATGATAAAAATCAAAATAAAAAAATAAATAACTAAAAATAAAATAAAATAAAATAAAATTAAAAAAAACTAGGTCCTACTGGCAATGCTTCTATACTTGGGGCTTTTCAAGTCTGATCATCAATAGTCCCCAGTGGAGTCGCCACTGAAAGCACCCTCGATTCGCGGAGTGCGCAGATCCGCTTTTGATCCTTGAGGTTTGGGAGTCGCCACCTAGTTATTACGGTCTAGGAACCGAATACTGACTCTAAACGGATAAAGAAACTAATCTACTAAAGAAAAACTGAATCCGGGGATCACGTTACGGGGTTGGAAGGTGTTAGGCACTAACCCTGCCCGGCCAATGCCAGTCTCTACTTATCCCAAATAAGACTACATTGCTAATAAAAACCTAGATAGAAAAAATAAAAGAGATTTTACCTTCGAACGCAACGATTTTATTTCCTCAGATTTGATAAAACTGCTCCTTGTACCGTACTCCTTACTTTGTTCTGTCTCCGGATCTGATTTAGGATCTCCGAGGTAATGTATCTCTTCCTTAGATCTGGATTCTTCGAATTTTGTTATCGATTTTGGGATGTTTTTGAAGGACTTCTAGGTATTTTTCAGGTTAAAATCGAAGTACGGTGTTAGGTAAGGAGTTGGAGCTTCAAAATTAGGGTTTGTGAGAGGCTAGGGAAGCTTTTTGACCTGCTTCTCTTAGGGTTTTTCCTTTGATACGAAAATAGGGTGTGGAGGCTCTTATTTATAAAAAAATTTAGAAGAATTAGGGTTTGATTAAGGTTTCTTTTAGGGTTTTAATTAGGGTTTTGACTTTAGTCTTATGAGATTAACTTAGTCTTTAGGATTTTGACTTTAATCTTATGAGATTGACTTGATTAGTTTAGATTAAGATTTTGAATTTAGTCTTATGAGATTGACTTTAATACTTTGACTTTAGTCTTTCTTGGTTGACTTTTAATATATTGACTTTAGCCTTACTTGATTGACTTTAAAATTGACTTTAGTCGTACTTGATTGACTTTAATTTTTGGAGAACCCCCTTTTATTATATCTTTAATTCTTTGGACTCCTAGATGGATGGGTCCTTGAATAAATATCCTAGCAACCATCAACAATTTTGCCTAAACGTCTGATTGATCCATTTTTTTGTTCAAAATTTTAAATTAATTTTATTAATGTTTTACTTTACATTATTTAATGATTTATTTATTAATTTTAAAATTTTTAATTATTAAAATTGTAAAATTATCGTTTTACCCTCGAAGATGAATTTTGCGTTTTAAGTCGTTTTTTCAATGTTTCAGGATGTTTTGGAATTAGTTTTTTTCATAAGGAATTCAACGGGAATGTTGGTTTTTGTCATTTAGGAAATTTTTTGTATGAAATGGTCGTGAACTTTATGAGGGACATTTTCGTAATTTTATCGAATTCTGTGAAAATTGGCGAAATGATTTATTTGATTTTGATTTGTTATTTTATGTGTTTGAATGAATTTTTCTAATCGTAACGTAAGCTCTAGGGTTATTTTAATGTTAGGGGTATTTTGGTAATTTGATCATTTTTAGTGATTTTTATCGTGAAACTTCTTTTTGGTCTGCAAGATGATGATTTTTATGTTTCTGAGGTAGTATTTTCCTAGCGTAGCGTGGTTTCTAAGGTTTTGTCAGTTCGAGATACCTCATCCGGATTTTTGAAACATATCTGGTAACAAAATAAAGCGTTGGAATAAACATTCATCATTGGGAACCATTGCGATCAGGTTGACGAGTTGATTAATCAGGCGAGTGCAAAAATGGGGTGTCTACACTATGCTTATGATGTTTTCTTTCTTTTTCTCTATGTTTTACTGTCATATTTACCTTTTCCAAGTTGAGGTAATCTTATTTTCTTATATTCTCTTTTATTCTAACTTAACTTCTCAAAGACAGCCGATATGACCCAACTTCAGAGAGGACTCTATATCCCTCCCTATATGTCTATTAAAGTCTATAAAGACCACAAGAACCCTGACGAGCATCGCTTAGGGGAAATCATGGTTTATGTTGACCAAATCAAAATCGGTTTTAGCTTCCTCCTCTCTCCCTTCCTCAGGGAGATGTTAAGTAAACTAAATCGGACCCCAGGCCAAATGTTTGGCAACTTTTACCGCTTGGTGGAGACGGTGGAGAAAATGGGCATAACCCCTAATGACCTCCTCTCCAAATACAACTTGAATTTTTGGCTTCTATTTTACTAGTTTCATAGTTAGCTCAATATTCAGGTGATGGCTAATCACTTCGGGGCTAATCCCCAGCATTTTTTCTATGGACCAGGTGAAAACATTCATGTTCCTTCTTAGGTACTCTACTAGCTCTTTCAACTCTTCTTTCCTTTTCCTACATCTACCATCCAGATGTTCTCCAGGCATAGGAGTTTTTTGGGTTCAGCTTCCCCCTACTGTAACTACTATTGTTGAGTGGTTTCCTTGGAAAACTCTTCCTTTCCCAGCATGCAGACCTGTGATGCTATATGGTCCCCTCAAACGTTCCACATCCCTTACAGTATTAGGAACCTCAAGACCTACTAGTACGTGGAAAGTACAGCCTTCATTTCATGGGTCCACCACTTACCTAGTATAGCATTATAAAAAGAGCTTGCTTCAACGACCATAAATCTGGTCATCAAAGTTATTGGTCCTGCCTACATGGGCAAAAATATTTCTTCCCAAGGTTGGCTTGTCCTTCTATCAAACCCAATCAACGGAGCTCTTGTTTTTATTGAGTATGCCTCTACTGAGACCCATTTTTAGAAAGGCTGAGGCATACAAGATGTCGATTGAACTGTCATTGTTAATCAACAACCTCTTAAGAGTAAAAGTGTCCACTTTGAGGGTTACCACCAACGCGTCATGATGTGGCCTAACCACCTCCTCTAAGTCTTTTTTCATGAAGGCCACGACTTACTTTTCATAGGGCTCTGTGGGCCACTCCTTGTTGTATAGACGTGAGCAAAGTGTTCTGCCTTCCGCCTTTTAGTTATTTTGTCAACCTTATTTAGGCTTGACCTCTTAGATTCTTACTTAAGGACAATGAAAATAGTTGTTGCCCTTCCATCTTGCCCTTCATCAGGCGGTTGATCATGTCTTTGATCCTTGTTTCAGGAAAGATTTTCTCTATATCTTCTAGGCAGGTAACTTAGTCTACTCTGCCAATCTTTGCAGAAATCTTCTCAAGGCCTAGCACTTATTGATGGTATGAGCCCGCACATTCTGATACTCGCCGTATCGCTCATCTCACTTTATCTAATTGCGAGGAAGTGGTGTTGGCCACTTAAAATAAGGCTCATTTGCGATAAAAGGTAAAATTTCACTATGGGGCATAGAGAAGTATGTCCCTTTTCTCCTCCGCTCTCTGTCTATTTGAGCGGTCTCTTCTTGCTTTACTTTTGCGGCTGTTATTACCTACTGGGCTTCATCACAGCGTGTATAACCTTACTTTTTCCAATTGAATTTCAATGATCATCTTCCAATCTGATATATTTTTCTACTCTCTCAAACAACTCAATGTTTCTGGTCTTCTTTTGACAAGAGACCTGTACAACCCTTAGCCAGATGGTAAAGAGTTCCTAAACACCAATACTATCATTCTTTCGTCACAACTCTCTAGAGCCATTGCTTCTTCCCTGAATCTTCTTATAAAATCTCTGAGGCTCTCCCTAGATTACATTCTCATATTGAGTTGAGCATCTACATCTTCGCCAACCTTCTTGTTGCCAATGTATCAAGTTACAAAAGTAGCGCAGAACTCCTCGAAATAAGTTATTAATCCACATGGTAACTTGTGGAACCAAGTCAGAATATTTCCCTACAAACTAAAAGGGAACAATCTGCATATCAACCCCTCGTTCCCCTTCCACAGCATAAGTATCTGTCAAAAGTGGAATAAATGCTCTATTGGGTCTTTCATCTCAGAATAAAGGGTTAAGCGTGGCGGTACAAGTTTCTCTGAATACCCTTGACAGTTTGTGTTGCTGTCATGCCACTATCGATACTCTTTATTATTTGCTTCTCCTTTCAAATCATCTCTCTGATCTCTCTTGAGTTAAACCTGCGATGGGCTCCATTTGAGTAGTAGCAGTAACAGCTTCCGTTTCTCCCTCTCTAGTTGGGATTTTTGATTGAGAACTGTCTTCTATATTTGAAGTGAATCATCTCCAGCAGAAGGCTAAGGATATCGTGGTGGGAGATCTTGTCTTGCTGACTGTTGATTTTCAAGACGCTAGCTCAGATTTTGATTTTGTTCAGTCAAGTCATCCATCTTCTTCTGCATCTTTTCTTGTTGTTTCCTCATAGTTGCAGTTGGTGGGGGTGCATTGACCTCGATTGTTCTTGTGGATCTCCCCATTGTTTCGACTGAAATCAATTATGCTTCTGAGTTTCCCACAGACGACGCCAGACTTGTGTGGTCAGATTCCAATAAACAATACTAATGGATTTTGCCTAACAGGTCTAAAGTCACTCTTTGCTCACTTTGTTGTGGTACCTGTTAAAACTTTCCAACGCTCAAGTTAGAGTAGTAGAGGAATAATGGATAAAATTGACTGGACCTCCAATCTGCCAAAAGATCCCCCAAATCTGTGCATATCGTGTTATTTATATATCCTTTCTTCGAATCAGGATTTCCCTTTCTCACGGGAGGTGATCCCCACGAACCACTTGATTCTCAAGACCATAAACAGAATGGAGATCTTCGTGATTAGATGTGCTATACTGAGGAGATCTCTGGGCTTGAAGCGCACTAACAAGAATTATGATTATTCTTTGACCGGATCTGCCCTACTTAGCAGACCAGGTCTTGCTTAGTGTTGTGTTGTCCTTCTGGCCAGGCCAGACGATTCCTACCCTAGCCTGCCCTTTTACTAGGCAACGCTCCGTATGTTGATGAACGCATGGTCATACTTAACCGACTTGGACATGTGTACGGTCTAGATGAATGTACAGTTATTTTCCTCTACAATTATATATATATATATATATATATATTATATATTGGAATGAAACATGTTTTACACATTGTCTTCATATTTTGGAAAAATGTTTCCTTAAAGTTGTAAACAACCATGTGAATGTCAAATGTCAAGATGAATTTTTTAAGGTGAACATCATTGCTACATTGTCTGAGCACCAGTTCGAATCTGGCTAGAAAGGATTCACTTTATTTACTCATTACTTATCAAAAAGAAAGAAGATTCATTCTATTTGTGGTTTTTTATCGTATCTTTAAGATTTTATCATCTTCACTCCTTGAATACATCACCCACGTCCAAGATTTAGGACAAGATATTATTTACGATTAACAATCTTTCAGCTGCAAACATTGAAACTTAAGAAAAAAATTTATTGAGATTCTGAAAAAAGAACACTATCCGTGGTTTGCACAATATATGGCGATGAAAAGGTTAGTATTCATGAATAATTTTGAAATGATCTTTGATATATTTAGTTCACAATGAACTTTTGATCCATTTTCGTTTTTTTATCTTAAAAATTGGTCATCTTGTGTTTTGATCAAAATATAATTTTTTGGCAGAGCAAGTATCGAGCCAAATTTTCACGACTTGTATTTGAAGTTTGTAGACAAAGTTAATACAAAATCAATGAATAATTTTCCTTTTATTGTTTCCTAATTATTGTTATAGTTATCTGTAAACACTCTAATTTACATGAACCCGTTAGAAAAATCCAAAATTTCTTGAATTGATTCCAATAAAAAACTCAAGTCCCTCATCGGGCTTGTATTGCCACGTGGCATCATTTTTCATGCATATAGGCATCATGTCATATAGCTTATGCACACTCAACCTTGTCCCTAACCCATTCCTAATTCGTATTCATTCTCCATTAATCGATCTATCACCCATACCCTCAGCATAGTACACTTCATAACCAAATCTAAGCCCAAGACAAAGTCAATCTTTTAACCTAAATTCGAGTCCATTCTGTAAGTCCTAAACCCAATGTCATTCTAAACCCATAACCCATATCCATTTTCTAGTCCAACCTAAGCCCAAGACAAAGTCCATTATTTAAGTCCTAAATCAAGTCCACTCTAAGCCCAACACCAAGCCCATTTTCTCACATCCCCTCAAAAGGTGACACATGTTGATCTCCCATAAGCTCTCAATACCTAATGCATTATCTAATTGGAAAGTCAATTTCCTCTTGTGAAAATTCAAAAATGTCCTTCTCAAAAAGGTTGGTCAAACCAAAAAGGTTCTTGAGTCTTTGGTAATAATCTATAAAATTGAGAGAAATTATAATCATACCCTCAAAAGGTAAGAATCTTCAAGTACATACATAGAGCTTTCCCATTTAAAATTTCAAAAATACACATCCACAATTACTTTATAAGTTATTTACAAATGAACCAAGGTCTACTTTTCACCTACTACTTTAGTTTTACACATGTCACTCCCCTATTTACAAATGAATCAAGGTCTACTTTTCACCTACCACTTCATTTTACACATGTCACTCCCCTACTTACCCTCTCAAAAATACTTTTGTTCTCCATTGATCCATTTAAAAATATACTTTCACCCTTACTTTATGAGTTATTTATAAATGAATTAATGTCTACTTTTCACCTACCACTCCACTTTTACACATGTCAATCTCCTATTCACTCTCTCAAAAGTACTTTTATTCTCTTACCACTATTTACCAAAAAATCAAAGATCAAATAATGTTCTTTATGTTTCTTCACAAATGTCATCTCTATCCTCACACAAATGAAAAATCCAAAAAGAAATAACTTAAATCTTATGTCCATTCTCTTTATTTTTAGGGTTGGACCACTTTATCCTCAAAAGTTCTTCAAAATTTTTATAAATACCCTCATTTTTTATGAACAATTCATGCTTTCAAGCCCTCATCTCTCAACCTAAAATTCTACCAAAATCCATATTCAATCTCTCATCTTTTAATTTCAACTCACTCAACCCCCAACTATCTCACTCAACTCTCAAGTCTATCTCTCAAAGTTCAAATTCATCAAGGGGCAAGGTGGGATTTAAGATGTAGTTTATCTATTTTAAGTTTGCATTCTCTTTTTCTAACCATCTCATTTTCTTTTTATTTTAGAAATCTCTAAAATGTAATGCACACCCTCTCCCATCCCTGGTAGATTGGATTAAGATTCAATTGAAAGGATGGGGGTTGAGCCCTTTTCACCTCAATCTCATGTATCATATTGTATACAATGTATACACTCACATGTACATGGCAATGATGAAGAAATATGTCACCCTCTTGATAGGGTGAAACACTATGTTTCTAGTCATGCATACATGCATCAAGGTTATAACCTCAAGGGAACTCCATCATGAAGTCTCTCTAATAGCTTAAAACCAACATTTATATCTATAAAAATAATGTGGCTACATGGGTCATCCTTCTCCATAGGATGTCCCTAAGTTCACATTGAAATCAAAACCCTTCTCTAAGGAAATATTTCTACTCAATGCACACACTACCTTAACATGCATCTTCATGCATTTTCTATCTATGTTCTTAAGCTTTTTTTTTTTTTAAATGGCTAAGGAAGGTAACCACCTTTAGTGGAGAGAATGGGGTGCCTAACACCTTCCCTATCCTTTAACCGGACCTCCTTACCTAGATCTTAGGTGGATCTTGTCCTTTCCAACACATGAGAGTCACTACAATGCCATGAAAAAATGATTTTCAAAAAATCAATTCGGGTGCCCATTTACACCCATTTCCAAAAAAGAATGGTGACCCCAAACAATGTAGCATTAAGGTTTATGGTGATTTCATGTCTACAAATTTCCACGACTTGTATTTGAAGTTTGTAGACAAAGTTAATTCAAAATCATTGAATAATTTTCCTTTTATTGTTTCCTAATTATTGTTATAGTTATCAATATGAAGTATCTAGTATCATCTACACATTTCCTCAGGTCCTCTTGAGATCAAAGCTTATAAAATCAAGTTCCAAATAGCGTTCCTTGCTAAAAAATCTTGGTAGTTGGCTAAGGAAATTTACAATTGGCAGAAATCAAATTTTGAGGGCATGGAAAATAGATCTAAATGTCTTAATTATAGAGGTAGCCAGCCATCCCTTGTTACTATTTCTTCTAGGATTTGACTCTTTTTCTTGATTACTCAACTTTAGCTTTTTCACATATTCCTTTTAATGCAAGGTTATCATTTTTGCTAGGCTTTTCAATTGTGGACTCATGATTTATGTTTTACAGGAGGTCAAGAAGGGAATTATTGTTTTTTGGTACCATTTTTTAGAAGTTACTAGGATTGCATGTACTCTTTTTTCCTCATTTAAACTGTCTACATTAGGCCCGTATTTGAAAATTTCCATAGTTGACACTGATGCTGATGATTACATTGGACGTATGTTTGAAAGATGCCATGGCTGTAGTATTTATTTCGGAATTTCTTTCTATGTTATACTTTTCCGTATCCACGTTGTAGTTCAGACGCTAGCTCTAGGGCACTGTTCTTTATGTCAATGGATAATCTTGTAGATCAAGAGCTAAGGATATGTCTTGCACATACTGTAATGAAGCTATGTAAATATCAAATGTTGAAAGGCATGATGTGACTATTCTCTATTAGTTTCACGGATATAATGTTGAACATTCTTATGACCTTTTTATGCTACGAGTGATTCTAATAAATAAGTAGCCAATATTATGCTCACTTTTGATGTGTTTTCATTGTATTTGTTCTTAAGTTATTTTGGTGCCATGATTTTAATATGCTAGTACATGCGCCAGATTTTGGAACCATGCCAAGGCAGCCTCGCATATCATCCCCCCAATCCTTGGACCATGGCCACTCTTGGTTTACTCACTGAGATTTATGCTCTGCCAAATCTAAAGATGAATCTCAACTTTGATATAGAGGTATATAATGCTACTATTTTTTTTTTCATGAAAGTTCTGCTCTATAAGTTTTCTGAATGAATTGTGATGCTGCATCCATTTTATACAGTTAATATAAGTAATTAATCATGTATTTAAAATTTTCTACGCATGTGTTGTATCTTTCTAGCCTCTCTCTCTCTCTTTTAGTTAGCTTTTGTACTTGGTTTTGGACTTTGAACTCATCTTTTTGAAATGTCATTCCATTCTGATTCATTTGATTGGGGTAAGGTAACATGTGTTTCTTCTCCACTAGTCTTGGATGGAAAAGATTTAAAGGTAGTATCAATTAAAGTTATTGTTTTTTTTTACAAAGACAACAATAGTACCTACTATGCTTTACGATGTTGAATGTTGGGATCCCTAGAAACATAGTGAGGGAGTGGATTAAGGCCTTGTAAATGTGAATGTGCACATTGGTCGTTGTTCAGATGTTAGACTAGACGTTGGATTAAGATGTTAGGGGAGGCAGTTCTTATTTTTGTTTAAGCTGAGTTGATGAGTTTGGTCATCATTGCATCAACAAGTGATGAAGAGCAAGAACAGTATAAGGGAAGAAAGAAAGGATTCGAGGATCATTGTTAACCTTGGGAGAAGTGATCAGTTTCTCTATCCTTCATCATCATCATCATCATCTTGATCCATTAAAAGCAGGAAGTTACGCAACACGAGTGATGAATGACGCATGGACGGGCCTTATCAATGTTGGGGATTTGTATGCAGATGAGGAGAGAGATTTTTTGGTATCACTCAACGTTACAGTCTGCGATCCTAGCGCAACAAGACCGCATTGCTAAAAGTGCAATGTGTGTTACAAGGATACTGTTTTGAACGAAGCCTTGACTTCAGAGGGCAAAGAAGTTAGGAACCGAAGACCTAAATTTGTAGAAGAACGGCTGGTTTCAATAGAATACGACAGGCAGAGGAACCATGTCCAAGTAGCAGAGGCCATGTTCGAGGCACGAACTACAACAGAGAGGGGTGACTTATCTAGTGGAATTTCAATCCTCGAGGGCTGTCAAAGGGTGTTGTCGGAAACAACTTCAGCACAAGCTGGTGATCGGCTTTGTGTTGCACTGGTTGTTGAACTCAAGGAAATGCAAGAGAGGATGGCAAACATACACATGTACGAGGTGTCTAGGAGGGCATTTGTTCCATCAAGACTAAGCTCGCATTCATGGCAAAGGGCAACAACACGTGGTGACTCAACCGATACTTCAAGTACGGTTCATGCTTACCAGATCCCATCCATGGTTGACATGCTTGATCGATTGAGGACAGTATTCTTGGGCGGTGGTGGCCCATCGCCTAAGCCTCTTGTTAGGATCATTTTTAATCAGTAGTTTATATGTATTTTTAGACTTCTTATATCATATTGGCAACAATTTAATGAATTTTGCTTGTAAAACCAAAATCAAGGGTAATTTTTAGTATCTCTCCGGCTTTTGGTGAAAATTAGAGGCATCCCTTAGATTTTCAAATTGATGACATACTTGACTTTTTTCTATCTTCCATGAAATGCTAAAATAAAATGATCAAACTATCTTCATCTTCACCCTCTATACTAGAAAAAATTAAGAGTCGTGATAAACTGACTTAAAAAAAGATAATCAACTGACATGGAATGTGCACAGAACCATCACGAGGAAAACAATCTATGGTTCTGTGCATATTTCATGTCAATTGAGTATATTTGAGTATTTTTTTTTAGTCGATTTATCATTATTAAAAAATTAATCCTCGTCTTGAACCTCAATTTTCCATCTTTATTATTATTATTTTTTTTTTTTGACAAGTAAAATATTTATTGAAGACAAGGACAAGGGTTTGGAAAAAAAAATGGGGTGTCTAGAAAGGAAAATCAAGGGTTTTTTTTTTTCCAAATGGAGATTAAAGAGGTTAAAAACAATTATCCTAGTCAAAGGCCCCAGTTTTTTTTTTTTTTTTTTTGGCAAGTGATTGAAGAACAGGTATTTCAGTCATTTTATGTTAGTCGTGGAAAATAGAAGTCAAGGGTATGTCATCAGTGAAAAACCGGGGGGTTTCTCAAATTTTCAACAAAACCCAAGGAGTACCTCAAAATTGTCTATGAATAATCAATGGAGTGTAAATGACAACAATGAATCACAAAATCTTTCTCTCTTGAGTTAATAGGATATAATGTACCATTTTCATCCTTGTATCTGCCCTCAAAATTATTCTATGTATAATCACTTAAGTGTAAATCATGACAATGAATAGCAATATCTTTCTCTCTGGAGTCAAGAAGATATAATGTACCATTTTCATTCTTGTATTTGCCATCTTACCCTATTATATATCAAATCCCTTTATAATTAGTGTTGTTGAATTCTGAACTCCACCATCAAATATACCTTAAGGACATTGTACCATCCCTTTAATGGTATAATTTCAACCTTTATTAAATGGATCCACAAAGATTCTTGCTGAAAAACTTTGTTACCCAGATGTGATGAGGACATTTACACTTGAAATTTCATGTATTTTTGGGGGCATTAGCCATATTCTCTCTTACCATGAAAGAGAGTGAGATCTGATGGGCCACCCTTTTGATCAAGTCATACAGATATTAATTAACATACATCACCCCCTCTATTTAATAGCAGTTCATGTGTCCACAATCCACTCACTCCACCCTTCTGGAGTTACATTTTGGGGTGGGGTGGGGCCAGGATTTTGCTCATGTGGGGGCAATCAAGAGTAGAAAAGAAAAATTGTGGGGACAATTAAAAGTGAAAAAAAATAGTTGTGGGGGCAATTAAGAGTGGAAAAAAAATTTGTGGGGGCAATAGTGATAAATTTCTTTATCCGTTGCTCAAATCTGTCGCAATAGCACATTATTCCATGGAATTTGAAAACTCTTGTAGGGGCAAGCACCCCCACTGCCCCCTCTCTAAATCCGCCCCTGGGTGGGGTGACAATAAATCACATTTTGACGTAGTGGTACGCACTTTAGAAAATTACTTCATTACTAGTAATTAGGGTCGTCAACTAAAGTTGAAAGTCGAAAACAATCTGATCCTAATAATTTAGAAACCACCTGAGTGGAATATTGAGCTCAATGATAAAATGTGCATCCAATTAAACCATTTATTCAAGATCTAAGAAACAAGTAGTTTTACCAACCCCACTCTCCTCCCCCCCACGCACCAAAACTTTTCACCTCCTAAACTAAGTTATGATCAAACATTCTATTCAAATTTATAATAAAAGAATACATCACTTCGTAGCTTAAATAGAAATGAATGGTGGAACATAATAATAATAATACATCACTATTCTTGTGCATGCATTCTATATGAAAGAGCAAGCATTGCATGAGATTATTAAAACTTTCAGTGTAACGGACCTAACCCTTGTTAGGTAGAGCCCTCCTCACGATCTATCTCAAGTCAACCTTACCCCGATTGACCTAGGAGTCTCTACATCTCACACCAAATGTCCATCACTTGAACAGCTCAAATCAGCCTTACCCCTTCCTTGTCCTAGGCAGGGGTGGAGTCAGGATTTTCTTGTAGTGAGGGCAAACTATGGTTAGTTGTATAGTTGAAGAACTTGGAAATGAATGGTGTTAAGGAGAAATTCAAAGGTTTTTTTTTTGTTAGAAATTAAAGAAAATGATATTTATGGTCATTTCCAATTAGTATATGAGAAGACCCGGCCAAGAGGCAATGTCATCAACAAAAAATTGTAAAGGGTGGGTGGGGCATGTAATTAGTTGAAAATATAGAGATGTCTTAAAGTTCTGTGGGAGCAATTGCCCCCACCAGGTCCTTACTAGCTCCACCCCTGGTCCTAGGAGTAACCTCAACTCACTTAGGCACACTCGAATTGTCCATCTTGAATGCCACACAGGCTAAGTAATGAGGGCTCGGTCTGTGATAAACAACATCCAAGAGCTTTGGATTAATTTTGGCTAAGCGATCAATAGCAGGTTCGGTGTTAAAAAACAAAAAAATCACAATCCTTGGACTTTTTGTAGTGTTATATGGTATATATTTTTCTTTGAGAGAATTATAAATTTTATTGAGTAAAGAATATTAGTACAACCGTGTTGGCCGAGATGGACCCTGTAGTGTTATTGTATCGACCATTGTGTTTCTCTTTTAATTAAAAAAATTTACCATTATGATCTCTATAAAAAAAATGGAGGAATTATGAGCACCCATTTATGGGCTATCTAGTGGTTATAGGTAGCAATTATGAGTACCCATACCCATTTATGGATATGCGCACTCCTACCACGTTACCCATGAAATGTTAAATATTTTTTTAATTCAATTTAGATTTCAAATTTTTTCTTAAATTGATTTATTTTCATAATAACTACCTGAATTTTTTTTCAAAAAAAATGGATAACCAAGTAGGAGTACCTATTTTGGGTATCGAAAATACCAAGACCCCAAAAAAATGGTGAGGGATGCATTCGCACACAAGCTAGTATCATCAATCTCCACAAACCATAACAGATGGTTCAACAGATTTAAACCAAAGGGTGGTATCTGTCTTGAAACATTGGAGGACATTGCAAATATTGAATTAAAAACAGATCAACATATGGACTTTTGAAGATTAACTAATTAGATTTCATCACAATGACACACAAATCAAGACTCAAGACACACAATATATATAGACCTCTAAACATGAAAGAGAACATACATGAAAATAAAAACTAATACTACAAACAGAAAACCACCCAAAAGACTTAACTAATTAGCTCAACTCATCTTCTTCTTCTTCTTCCAACACAACTGAGAATCTCATCAGATGATTCAACACTGAAACATATTTGAAGAAGCCATGATTGGTTGTGATGGGCAAGGGAGCTGCCATGGTTTCATCGAAGAATCTGGAATTTCAGGAATGTCCATTGCAAACCCACTAACCTCCTCTATGATATGAAGGACAGAATTCAAAGACTGCAATCTATCACTCAATTCCATTACTTGTGCTCTCACAATATTGTTCTCTGATTCAACCTTGATGTAATGCTG
This sequence comes from Akebia trifoliata, assembly GCF_017979445.1. NCBI lineage: Eukaryota > Viridiplantae > Streptophyta > Magnoliopsida > Ranunculales > Lardizabalaceae > Akebia > Akebia trifoliata. Next base: position 11,793,629 of record NC_141382.1, on the reverse strand, counting down.
TGTGGTTGCATCAACACTCAACATGATCCCATTGTTTTCTTTCTCCAATTGGGCTATTTGGTTTATCAGATCATCCAAGTGCTTCTGTTTTTTCATCCGCGATCGCCTTGCAGATTCTCTGTTCGATAACATTCTTCTCTTTTTTCGATCGTCAATCACCACATATTGTGGGTCTCCTTCAGAACCCGAGCTCACACTCACATGTTGTTGCATCGACGACATTGTTTTATAGTAGATGAACAATAATGTTAAGAGCTAAATTGATTCAAGATTAGATGGAGAATTTACAGAAACAAACCAAATGGTGAGAATTTAATTTAAGAAACGACGTAAAACCAGTAGAGGAACACAACTGAGAATGACTGGAGAAGACGAATTCGTCGAAGAAGAGTAGCGTAGCCCATAAAGACTATATATTGGTTTTCCGCTGAAATAAATCTAAAATCATTTTAGATCATAATCACAAGCCCCCCAATTCCAATCCACAAAGAAATCACAGAAATTGAAATCGGAATGTTAAAAAAAGAAAAAAAAAACCTAGCTTTGAATCCAAAATTATAAAACCCTCCAAGTACGAAGTCAACAGGAGAGAACTCGAATTAAACCCGATTTCACCAAAAAAGACGAATTTTGAGAACTGGGTTTTGATCAAATTAGCGAAATCAAAGACAAACCCCCAAAACAAACGAGAAATACTAGATTTCAGAATTGGGTTCTCGAAATTCAGGAAATTTTTACCAAATCAAACCCCAATAAAACACGATCTCCCTATAGAGGGTTTTGATCTAAACAATAATTTATAATCGAACCAATCAACTCAACCTAAAACAAAAAACAGAGAAAATTATCTGATCGATCTCCTCTGAACGCGAGAATAAGAAAGACAGAGAAACCCAAGACTTAAAAAGGGAAAGAAAAGCAGAGATGTGCCGCGGATTTGCGTAACAAATAAGAGAAATCAATGGGAGAGGAAAGAAGGTTTTTAAGGTTCATAAAGGCGGCTTTTTATAGAAGAAGAAGGATAGGTTTGGGGGTTTTTTAAATATAATTTTTTAGCAATTTAAGAAACGTTGAAGGAATCTTCCCCAGTAAGAGTTGTTGGGTTGAATGGAAAAGTTGAATGCACCAAGGAGGAAGCGTGGCCAAGTCGCCAACTCTGGCACAGCTGTGTGAGACTAAAATAAAATATAAACCAAAATTTGGAGAGAAAAAAATAATTATTTAATGGTATTTTTGAGTTGTAGAAAAACAGATATTTTAATTAACGAAATATAAAATCGTATTATAAGAGAGTTTTTATTAACACACCAATTTTTTTACTTATAACACCAAATTACAAAAAGGATTGGAATGTTGTCTCGGAAAGAAAAGCAACTACTACTCCTTAAATCTTTAATTATTACACCCATAAATTAACAGAGTTGCTATTGCCACACCAACTTTGTGCAATTTTTTTGGTGTGGCAATAATAGCTCTTTAAATTAATGCTATTTTACACATGGTGCACATGTTGGCCTCACTAGAGTTCTTTCTGTATCATAGCATGAGATTGACTTATATTGTAACCACTTGTATTTTTTATGATAAAAAAGTTCAACTAATACAAGATTAATGAATCATACAGATGTTACCGAGGTTTCAAATAATATTGTAAGATGGTGTGTTTTAAATTTCATAATATTTACATCTGACTTACTTCGATAGAGAGCATGTTTTCAAAACTCATCCAAAATTGAGAAGTATCGACTGAATTGTCTTGGCATCAGGCATGGACAAGACTGACAGACAAATCAATTTTTCTGGCAAGATTTAAAATCCCACGTTCGTTTTTTAAATTCTTTAATGAAACTTATCAAACATATCAAAAAATTCATCCGAGATGACTCGGTATCTGGCATCGACAAGACGAGATACAAAATTGAATTTTATAACTATGATAGAGAGAGATAAATCAATGTGCTGATTTCTTTTTGAGGTTTTTCCTTGATCTTCTTTTTTGATTGGTATAGATTAATATATACATACTTGGGTTGAGGAGTCAATCAAAGAAAAAGCACATTTCATGCCTTGTGCATCGTCAACGAATGACATACATATGGTTTGAAAGGGCATATACCTGAGATCGAGATGATTTGGACAAGACTCCATCACATTGACTAATTCGATATCAGAGATGACTTGTCCGATATCACAAAAATATCAATCTAGTTAAAAACTTAACCGAGCCAACAAGATTTTTTGTTGTATTGATGTAAACTAATTAATTTTTTTTATGATGTAAATATTTGTTATCTATGAAAAATAAGATTGTATCATTAAGCATCTACTAATTTATATTAGAGTTGAGCTGGAGTAACATTGAAATGCACATCGATTTTGACATTCTGATGTGGTGGTGCACACATAACCATAGATGCTTTTCACTTGTATCTCGATGTAAAGCATCTATATATATGGGAAATGTTCAGCAACAAACATTTTTCAAAACATGAGTTAGAGGTTTTGGAATAGGCTGATTTTTGGTGAGGATGATCTCTATGGTGAGGAGATCATCATCACCAAAAATCAGCCCATTCCAAAACTTATAACCCCATAAAAAATAATTTACAAAAATGGACGGTCCACGATTTTTCAACTTGTAAACATAGGGCTAGAAGTTTTGGAATGGGCTGGTTTTTGGTGAGGATGATCTCCTCACCAAAAATCAGCTCATTCTAAAACCTCTATCCCATGTTTTGAAAAATGTTTGTTCCTGAACGGGACCCTATATATATATATATAGGATAACGTTCAATGGCAAACTTTTTGGCAAAATATTTTTCAAAGCATGAGTTAGAAGTTTTGAAATGGACTAATTTTTGGTGAGGATGATCTTTACGGTGAGATCATCCTCACAAAAAATCAGCCCATTCCAAAACTTCTAACCCATGTCTACAAGTTGAAAAATCGTGGACCGTCCATTTTTTGTAAACTATTTTTTATGGGGTTAGAAGTTTTGGAATGGGCTGATTTTTGGTGATGATGATCTCCTAGAGATCATCATCATCAAAAATCAGCCCATTCCAAAACTTCTAACTCATGTTTTGAAAAATGTTTTGCCAAAAAGTTAGCCATTGAACGGGACCCATATATCTATATATATATATATATATATATATATATATATATATATATATATATATATATATATGGGTCCCTTTCAGCAACAAACATTTTGACAAACATTTTGGCAAAACATTTTTCAAAAATGGGTTAGAGGTTTTGGAATGGGCTGATTTTTGGTGATGATGATCTCTACGGTGAGGAGATCATCCTCATCAAAAATCAGCCCATTCCAAAACTTCTAGCCCCATGTTAACAGGTTGAAAAATTGTGAACCGTCCATTTTTTGTAAACCATTTTTGATGGGTTAGAAGTTTTGGAATGGGCTGATTTTTGGTGATGATGATCTATTCCCTGTAGAGATCATCCTCACCAAAAATCAGCCCATTCCAAAACCTGTAACCCATATTTTCAAAAATGTTTTGCCAAATGTTTGTCAAAATGTTTGTTGCTGAACATTTCCCTATATATATATATATATATATATATATATATATATATATATATATATATATATATATCTCTCTCAAGGGACATGTGAAAAAACATATGTAAAAACAATGTAATAAATTTTCAAAATATGGATTAGAAGTTTCGGATTGAACTGATTTTTTGTGAGGATGATCACTATGATGGGAAGATCATCCGGAAAAGAAAAAAAAAAACAGTCCAATCTGAAATTTCTAACCCCATTAAAAGTGATTTAGAATGTAGACCGTCGATTTTTTGTCAATAATTTGTAAATCACTTTTGATGAATTTAAAAGTTTCAGATTGAGCTGATTTTTTGTGAGGATGATTTTCTCATCATAGTGACCATCATCGCAAAAAATCAGCTCAATCCAAAACCTCTAACCCATATTTTGAAAAATCATTGTTTTTACATACGTTTTTTTCATATGTCCCATGGGGGCTAGATGAGACGTGATACCAAGTTTTAAAACAATGATTACATAATATGGTACGATTTTGAAGATTAGGATAAAGATTAGCTCATATTCTATTTAAGATGTTTACCTATAATTGTGATCTGTTTTTATTTATATTTTTATAGATCATCGAGAATTAATAGAAATTTATTAGTCTAGAGTTCGTACGTCATGTATATAATCCCTAGCACTTCTAACCTTACCTTATTATATCATTGACACTTTTCATGAACCCTAAGTTCTATTCACATAAATTTGTGGTCTAAAATTTCTTTCGTAGCCATATCATTGACGCTAATTTTATTAAATAGTTTAGAATAACATAATTATTAATTGTTTGATTACTTGAAGTCGTTTATTTATATATTTAAAATTTTAATAAAACAAGATGACATCAAACCTAAAACATGATAACCATAAGTTGGATTATCTTTTTTATATATATACATTCCTTGTTATTTTATTTAAGAATAGGTTTATTAGTGGAGAACCATATTAATTCATTGAGGACTGGAAAGTTTGACTTGAACATCTTACATTCAACAACAATATTTGTATTTGATTACCTCCAATTTTTTGGATAACGTTTTTATCCAATTTGATCATTATTTGTTATATGGTTGAATATAACATTTTGAAAAGAAAAATAGTTGGTCATAGATTAGATAATTAAAAAAAGAGTTGATTTAGATTGGAAACCTGAAGTTGTATAAGTATTGTGACGTTCACAATGTTAAAAATGCCCATATTTGACAGATCAAGGCGTCGAAATTTTCATTATTGATTTTTTTTTTTTTTTTTAATGGTTCGAAACCATCAAAATTAATGGAGGATGGGAGAAATTCGATGATTCTGAGCGGTCGAAATCAGATTTCTAAAATTTGTGGATCTTGGACTGTCGATTTTTTTTGTCAAAATTTTCAATTTTCACGTAGTGGTTGGGATGATCTTGACCCTAATGCAGGAGTAAAATTAAAACCCTGACTCAGATGATGGATTTACGCCTTCATAGTCTTGTTATTTATGTTGGGGTCCCTGATCAATGGATTTTATTTGTTTCAATCTTAATTTATCTCAAGGTGATAAACCCTATAGAGACATCGTTTATGACAATTGATTTTTGGTCACATAGTTTAAATTAATTCACTTTATAATCAATTTAGAAATTTGCTTAAACATATATATATATGAACTATAATATAACTTTAGCTAAAGGCCCTTTTTAGGGGATTATTACACTTTTTTTGTCAAACCAAGGATCGAAACCTCACATCAGATACAAAATTAAATCATCGAGATTACATCGAAATTCCCACAATCAAGGAATAATATGACCAGGGAATATCAATTACTCTAAAACAAGTAATATTTATAAATAAATAAATAAAAAGGAGGTAATATAAAATAATCAAGGCCTCTCTCTTTAAAAGAACAATTCCCACATGTGGGGTATGATACAAGGAATAAATATCGATCAAATAGCATAAAATTAAAAAAGTATGCAAAATTTTCTAAGTGATAGTCTTATTCTACCTAATTGTAAATTAACTTAATAGTCAGAGTGAAATCGTAAGTAGACGACTATATGAGAGGAACTACTACAAGATTGAAGATTCTGAAACTTTTTTGGTGGGGTTATAGCAAAAAAGATCTCTGAAATGACTAGATCATAACCATCGGACGAATGGATTCTATTTCTGACCTAGGAGATTACTTAGATGATCAACACAATAATTGATTTAATTTTAATATTTGGTTCTTTTTTAATTTAGACTTAATTTGTATACCATGTGCAATGAGTATCGCATGGGGGAGGCATGGGAAGGAATAATAAATCCCGCAAAAGTTATTCTATTTGTACTAAGCACATGGTTCAATGAATCCACAACGTTATTTGATGTGATTTGTCCCCCGTCAAGGTGAATGATATTCTTTCTCTTTGTAGATTTGAATAAAGTTGAAATTTTTCCTAAAATAATTCTATCACATTTGAGAAAATGAAAATGTAGGAATCATGCTGAAAATAAAAATTGGGGTGATGTTTCAGCAGTTTTAAATTGAACACATTTGTAGAAGGGGATTTTATATTGAAAATCATCCAAGCCAAGCCCATGTTGTAGGAATCTCACTCATTTGGTTTAATTTAGATGTGCCAGACATATTATGATTTCTAGGGACTTGTGATTTATGAAAAATTTAGTAATTATTATGCAATTTTAGTGTCTATATATACATTGAATTTGATTCAGCATATCTCATATGTTATATTATAGTGTGTTTTACCAAAACATGCACCCAAGATTGAAAAATTATTAATTGGCACACTATTCATTTTAATTCCGTTAAATTTCTCTTTTTGGAATTAAAATATATTTACCAAATTGAAATTTTTTGAAAAATGTTGTTTTGAGAAAAATTACTTAAATACCATTTTAAAAATATATATTGAAATTACTTGAATACTCTTTTTTTCAATATAGGTTTTAAATTATGAGAATACCCTCCAGCTTTTAATTGTAAATGAGGAATCCCTCTTCTTCTTCAAAATTCTTTTGTGCATCTTCCAATTCAATCAACATCATCCACGCACCATTGCCTCCCTCTCGACCATTGTTTCTTTCTTATTTTTCCCGTCGTGTTGTAGATCGATGATGAATCTTTCACATCTAAATCCTAAATGACCATATTTGTTAAAATCATGAGTTGTTGATGACAACAATGGATATCCTAGCCTGTGGACTTGATTGTGTGTTGCAGATGAGGTTGCTTTTCCAAATTTTAAAGAATATTTTTTGGACAAATGTTAAAAAGGGTGTTCTAGTAATTGCAAATCTGTTTTTTTTTTTCTTACAAAATTTTCAATTTTGTGTACCGAATGATAATTTGCTCTAAATTATATTGCATCAAATACCCTATTATAAGCTCACGATTGAAGGATCTTACTTTGAAAACAAAATGTGATTGGTTAAATAGAATAGCAACCTTCAATGTTGATGAGCGGACGAAAACGTCCAATCATGTTTGTCGGTGGTCATAACTTGTCTATGAAGTCTATCGTCATTGTTGCTTCCTGCTTGTTTTTGAGTTTATCTCTCAAAAACATAAATATATATATATAATACAACTAATTAGAAAGATTTTTTTTTTGTGGACAATGGAAAATGGTTTAAAAATAAAATGTAGAATATCAATAAAGTAAAAATACCAATAATTAAGGAAAAAAAAATATACATACAAGGATCGTACTCTCAATAACTGACTTTTGGTACTATTTTGAATAAATAATTTCTATTAAGATGGATTTTTAACCCATGTCATGGTATCCACACTTGTAGAGAAATAGATCCAAGAACATTAATCAAGAAGAAATTTAATACTTCTTTACCATTGGCGTCTCTAGTTCTTGTGGGCACGTGTATTTTTCTTGGTCATCTTCTTCTGATTATTATTTTGATATAAAAAATGTACATTGAGACTTCTTTTTTCCAATACTAGTACAGATATAAGACCTTTATACTTTTTGCAACAAAACACTTGGTTTTGTAAGCTATCACAAAAGTAATAAGAACAAACTTTCCAACCCCAAGCACCTTTATTTATGAATGATCTTGATACTATTATTTGAAAATTGGAAAACTCGACTCCTCTTTGATATCCAAGGCTTCAAGTCAACTCAGATAGATCATATAATTTTTATTCAAATAATTAAAATGTTAAAAAGTATTTTAAATGATCACAAAAACTTGGCCATTAAGTTTTTGTGTGGAGGTAACAAATTCTCATTCCTTAAGTTCTGTTGCTTGATCATGAGTGAGAGAATGAGCTCTCCTATTTTAAAATTTGATGAAGAGGCTTTTTTCAAGATTTGTGTACTAACCTTAATGGTGAATATCTTTCCTCAAGATTTATGTTAAAAGTTTATGAGATTGAACATTTCTCTTCTATGAGACAATTGGACTCAGTCTTCTTATTAGACAAGATGATTTGACTCTAATCTTTTCTTATGAAATGATAAGATTTTAATCTTCTTCTTCGACAAGATAGGACCTCAGTGTGGTTTCTTGCCAAGGGTGCTCTGACAATCAAGTTAGTATTCTAGTAAAAAATGATGAATGGAAAAGAAGATGAACAATGCTCAGAGAGATGGGAGAGTAGAACCCAACCCCTTCTTCAGCTTCTATAGTGTATATTTATTGGCAAACCTTGAAAATAGGTGTCACCACATGAATGGACTAGGTGTATGATGAGCTAGGTAATTGAGAAGCACTTGAGTGTTTTAGAAGATGTGTCCATCACATTTAAGCAATTACTTGATTTCGATGTGTCACTGTCTCAGATCATTAATGAACTCTAATATGTAATGTCCCATAAACCTAATAAGATCTTGTGTGCATCTTGTTTAATGTGAAAAGATGTGCTCGAATTTAGATGTGTGCTCGAAATTAGAAACGTGTTAGGGATCAAATATGTGCTCAGGATTAGATACGTATCAAGGATCAGATATGTGCTTATGACCAGATACATGTTAGGGATCAAATATATGTAAACGATTAGATATGTGCTAGGGATCAGATACGTGCTAGATAACTTAGGTCCGTATGTGATAATGCTCGAATGTGAATTGCTTAACATATTGATTTAAATAAGCTCAAGAGCTCGGACTCTATCTTGTAATTATGTGAAAATAGTTTCATATTTGGGGGTATATATCATGATCTTTCGTAGAGACAAAAATAAGCTTGAAATTCTAAGGTAGTCAAAATAAGTCCAATCCAAGGTTTAATGGATAGCTAGACCTAACTTGTCTAAAGGATATTAAAAAAATCATTTGATATTAGTAAGATCTTAGGTGATTTTAAAAGGTCGAGGTGTTTAAAAATGACCATCGTTTTGAAATTTATGAAAAGTCTGATTTACTTGGTGTTAGAAACAACCCTCATTTTGTAGTTTTTGAAAAGGCTGAGTTGTTTAGAAACAACCATCGTTTTGTGTTTTAGGAAGGTCCGAGGTGTAATAAAAATGACCCTCGTGCAACTTTAATAAGTTTTGAAAGTAGATTATATATAGTTAAGGATGATAAAATGCCCCTACGACCTTGGTTCTAGGTGCTTATGGAGTGATCCTATGAGCATAAGAGTTGTGAATTGGCATGAGTGTTAGGGAACGACCTCGGTACATGACCAAGGTTTTAGGTGCTTATGGAACGGCCTTAGGAGCTTAAGAGTTTTGAACCTGCATGAGTGCCTAGGTCCAATGTGCTTATGAAGCGACCCTAATAGCTTAGGAGTTTCGAACTTGCTTGAGTGCTAAGGAGTGACCTCAGTACAAGACCTAGGTTTGGGTGCTTATGGAATAGCCCTAGGAGCTTCAGAGTTTTGAAGCCTTGTGAGTGCTAGGTAGCGACCTTGGTACAAGACCCAGGTCTAAGGTGCGTATGAAGTGACTCTAGGAGCTAGGAATTTTGAACTTGCACAAGTACTAAGAAGCAGCTTCAGTACAAGACCTAGGTTTGTGGTGTTACGTAGAGACCTTCCTTACTCAGAGAAACATGGCCGTCCAAAATCATTTGAGTGTGATAAAGCGACTCGGTGTTAAAATTTGTCTAAGATGTTCATATAGCGACCCTCCTTACTCAAAAAAAATACAGCCATTCAGAAATCATGCAAATGTAGTAAAGCGGCTTCGGTGTAAAACTCTGTTTAAGGTGTTCATGTAGCGACTTTCCTTAGAAAAATACAGCCATCTAGAACTCACATGAGTAAAATAAAATAACGTCGATGTAAAACTCTATCCAAAGTATTCATGTAGCAACGCTCCTTACTTAGAAAAATACAGCCATCTAGAAATCATGTGAGTGCAACAAAATGACCTTGATGTAAAACTCTATTTGAGGTGGTTATGTAGCGACCCTCCTACGTAGAAACTCCAAGAATCACATGAATGCAGAGAAGCGCACTCGGTATAATAATAAGAGGTCCGAGGTACATATAACAACTCTTATCCCAACGTGAAACGTTTGAGGTGCATTAAGCAACCATTGTCCCTAGATGAAATGTCTTAGGTATGTTAAGCAACCCTGGTCCCTAAGTAAAATGCCCAAGGTGTGTTACATAGTTCTTGTCCCTAAGTGAAATGTATGAGGGGCATTTAACGACCCTTGTCCTAGGTGAAATGTCTAAAGTGCATCAAGTGACTCTTGTCCATATGTAAAATGTCTATGGTGCATTAAGCGACCTTGGTCCTTGGGTGAAATGCTTAATATGTGTTAAGCGGCTCTTGTCCTTCAGTGAAATGTCTGAGGTGTGTTAAGTGACTCTTGTTCCTAGGTAAAATGTCTAAAGGGCATTAAGTGACCCTTGTCCCTAAGTGAAATGTTTAAGGTGAGTTAAGCTACCCTTGTCCCCAGGTGAAATATTCAAGGTGTGTTAAGTGACTCTTGTCCCTAGGTGAAATGTTTGAGGGGCATTAAGCGATCCTTATCCTTGGGTGAAATTTTTTAGGGGCTTTACGCAACCCTTGTCTCTAGATGAAATGTTTAAGGTGCATCAATCAACACTATGAGCTTAGGATATTTTTGAACGTTCCTAGGAATGGCACCAAAAATATGGAGGCTTTGTCGGACCTTCCACTATTCGAGATTTGTGTACTAATCTTGATGGTGAAATGTCTAAGGTACATTAAGTGACTCTTGTCCCTAGGTGAAATGTTTGAGGAGCCTTAAGCGATCCTTGTCCTAAGGTGAAATTTCTGAAGGGCTTTAAGCAACCCTTATCTTTAGATGAAATTCTTGAGGTGTATTAAACTACTCTATGATCTTAGGATATTTTTGAACATTCCTATGCACGATACAAAAAATGTGGATGCTTTTTGGGGCCTTTTCACTCTTCAACATTTGTCTAACTTTGATGGTGGATAAACTTCCCCGAAATACATGTAAAAAGTTGATAAGATTGAGCATTTCTATTTTGAGATAGTTGGACTCCAATCTTATTCTCATGTAGGATGATTTGGCTCTGATTTTCTTCTCCAATGAAACAATAAGATTTTGATCTTCTTTTCCGATGAGGTAAGGCCCCAGTGAGGTGCCTACCAAGAATGCTTTGACAATCAAATAAGTAATCATTAAAAAAAAAAAACTGAATGAAAAAGAGGATGAATAATGCTTAAATGGGTAGAGAGTAGAACCCAACCCATTCTTCAATTTCTGGAGCGTATGTTTATTGACAAGCCTTGGAGACATGTGTCACTACGTGAGTAGACTAGTTGTATAATGAACTGAGCATTTGATTAATACTTGAATACTTCGAAAGATATGTCCATCAAATTAAAGTAAGCACTTGAATCTAATGTGTAAATCAAATTCATTAATGAATTATGATATGTGATGCCCCATCAATCTAATAAGATATTTTTTGCATCTCATTTAATGTGAAAAGATGTGCTTGTATTTAGATACATGCTAGGGACTAAATACATGTTTGTGATCAAATATGTGCTAGGAATCATATATGTGCTCGGGGTCAGATACATGCTAGGGATCAAATGCATGCTAACAATCAAATATGTGATCAAGATTAGATATGTGCTAGAGAGCATATACATGCTAGGGATTAGATATGTGGTAGGGATCAGATACGTGTCCGCGAGCTCAAGTCCATGTGTGATATTGCTCAGATGTGAATTACTTAACATATTAATTTAAATAAGCTCGAGGTCCATCTTGTTATGTGAGAATAATAGTTTCATATTTGGGGGTATGTGTCACGATTTTTGGTAGGGACAAAAATGATTACCACATTCTATATTTCATGATAGTGGATTTCCTGTCGTGCTTGTCAATAGTTTCATGTGATTTTTCAATGGAGTGTCATGTGGCTAAGAAGTGAAATCACCCTCTCTCTCTCTATAATGTAATCTAAACCGTAAACATAAAAGGGTTGAGGTGTAATTTTTTCAATGTGGTTATTTCTCAATTATTACTTTTTTTGTAAGGGGAAGGGGGGGTTAAACGTAGGGTATCCCACATCCCTTTCGGGATATGGACATTACCTAAGGTTGCACTTCCCCCCCCTCAAAAAAAAAAAAAAAAAGTTTCCCAACGTACAACACGATAAATAAGAAACTACCTGTAAACACCCCAATTTGAACATGCCTCTACTTAAAAGGACCCAAAAAACTGGTTTTTTAGCAAAATCCACCAACGGGTCTAAAAAATCAAAATTCCTAAAAATTGACATTTTGATCAAGCCAAAAGGTCCTTAAGTCCTCCAAAGGTTTCATGGACCCACAATAAGACCTTCTAGACCCACTACCTTCTCCATCTCTCACCCCTCTAACCCCAAACTCATAAACGTCCTAAGCCCACCTAAGACCCACAATATTCAACCCTCTAAAAATCATTTTAGTCTTACCCTAAAACAAGCCTAATCCTAGCCAATGTCTTAACCTAATCCTAATCTCATGCAATTCAACTCTAGCCCAAACCCTAGACTCAAACCAATCCTAAGACCTAAACCAATTAAAAACCCAAACCTAAAGTCTATACCCTTATCCATATTCATACCCATGATCAACACCAATCAAGGTCTATGCAACCCTTGATCATCAAGGGAAACATTTGTCACCACCACCCCTCACCTAACAAAATCATTCTACCCAACTTCATTATCACACCTAAAAGTTACACAACTCATACTACAACCCATATCCCATGTCATAACATACCCCTATCACTTTCTCTAAACCCTCATCACAAGTTATCCTCATACCCCTTATCTTTAATCAACTCACCTAACGCATACCCCCATACCTTTTTGACACGTGTGTTCATTCCCTCCACCCTCGCAAAATATCAATAATCACCCCCTTACATCACCATTTTTCTAACCTTAACCTACTCTCCTTAACCCCAAATAATACTCAACCCATATGGGTTGAAAATTCCAACCTATTTGGATCTAAAATAGCCCACTCCTACTTTTCACGTATACCCTCCTCATAACCTTAAATTTCAAACACCTTACCCAAAAACCTCATGTCATTCTCTACATTTTTACATTTTCACCCCATCTTATCTCTAAAAATAACCCTTAACACCTATAAAACCTCCATCTCCTTTTCAAAAAGCTCATGCTTGAACACCCCCTCTCAAGACATCCCTTCCAATGTCTCATGCTTTAAGTCCTAAGAAATTCTAAAAAAAAAGCTCTCTTCAATCTCTACTCAATTCTTTCTCTCACTTTTTCTTCTCTAGGAAAGACTTTTATAATTTTATTAAGCACATAAGAACCTAAGAAGAAGAAAAAAAATGAAAGTTCAAGCCTTAATGTGGGTTTAGAATAAAGTTTTAATTTACGTAAATACCCCCATTTTCTCCCCTCTCCATATCCCCCCTATCTGTCCCCCTCATTTCTTTAATTTTGGTTTTAGAAGGCCATATGAAGTAATGAATACCCTCCCCTACCTCCGATAGATTAGACTTCGATTCAATCGAAAGTGTAGGGGTTGTAACCAATTTTAAAAGAAAATTGTTTTAAACACTCAAACACTTGGTGCACACACCATAATACTTGTTTTGAAGTTAAAGGTGATTGGACCCCTCTTCATTAGATGAGAGTGGGCCCACAACCGAGAAGTCGACATTTTTCAAAATTTATTCCTTCAAGGCAAAAAAATGGAAATGTCTCTTTTCTTAATGAGATGACCCTCACAATTTAAGTCGATATCAAAAGCCCATCGCATCCGAGGGCACAAAACCACCATTTCATCGAATTTTTTTATTTGTTTTATTTTTCTAAAATGATCATTTTGTTAAGTTACCATCTTTTAATGAAGAGAGAGATGCCTAACATCTTCTCCTCTCTCTAATTGAACCTAGATCCTAGGTGGATCAGTGTCCTAATCCGTACGAGTCACAAAGATGTTAAAACGACTTTTAAAAGATAATACTTTTTAGGTGACCATTCATACTCTTTTACAAAAATGAATGATGGTTACTTCAAATCCACGTATAAGTGATATTCAGATTTGAAAATCACGTATATGCACTACCCATAAAATCTTATTTTTATATAAATCACAAATCATTAGGAATATATATATAATTTCATTGACTTGAAATAAATAAATAAATAAAAAGCCTGAAATTGAGTCTAGCCATTGACTCTAAGAGTTACCAATTCCACTGAGTATAAGTGCTTAGTTGCTCCAAAAGTAAACCAAGTCAATTTGAGTAGATCTAGTTTCAAACCTTCTCGAATAGTTTTAAAACTATGCAAATAGGTAGACAAAAAAGCTAAATAGATAAGCTCTTCTTTATATATTCTTCTTTACAGCGCCTACTTGTGCCCACTAGGTTACAACATGTCACATATGTCCAAACCCAAGTTCGGTCCAATCAACATGTCATATATGTCCAATTTGTCCTACATGAGTTAATTGATTGAAGTCATTTTTGATGAGGATGAACTCTAAGACGAGGAGACCATCCTCACCAAAAATCAGCTAATTCTAAATCTTCTATCCCCATATTTATGAGTTGAAGAATCATAGACCGTCCACTTTTTGTAAACAACTTTTCAAAAGGTTAAAAGTTTCGGATTGGACTGATTTTTGGTGAGGATGATCTCCTCATCATAGAGATCACCCTCACCAAAGATTAGCTCAATCCAAAATAATTAACTCACATAGGATAAAACACGTTGTAGATATATGTGCACACGGATCCTGATCCATATATATATATATATGGATCATTTGTCATGTGCGTATTATACACGTAAGGGGAACCACCATAAAAATTAATCATGCTTTTTCTACAAAGAAAAAAAATATGTTTGAACAATGATCAGATAAGCTTAAGGTGGGACACACAGATATGACAAATGTACGATTGGGGTAGAGCAGACGACTCTGATCGATTCAATTATTCCATTGTACATACTTATACCAATCGGTAATAGGTTATCAAGAAAAAATAAACCCACTCGGTAACCAGTTCTCAATTGATTTTGACTGCGTTCAATAAGAGGTGAATGTATCCATTTGGTGTTTTTTCTTTGTAAAGTTGGTGCATTTTGCAAACATGTGGGGGCAACAAGTGTGAGTCCTATATTAAATTTTATCGATAAATGCAATATGTCAAATCTAGGTTTAAGAATGGCCCATTATGGTGTGTTTTTTCAAATTTATGTCTAAGAATCTTTAGATGTGATTGTATTAGTAATGACTCAGTTTTGACAAATTGTTTATTTGTTTTGATAGAGTTCTACTTTTAGGGTTGATTAAACTTGTTTTTTTAAAAGGTATTAATTCTTGTATTATCTGTGATGTATGATCCTCATAGCACTTGTTTCTGTTGGCCACTACTATCCTTTTTAAGGATGCCTTAGTGGACCAGTTACGTACATTAATGAAAGTTCTAAGGCCACTAAGAAACTATTTTTTGGGTGGTCATTTATTAGCCATCAAAAAACTTAGAAGGTATTATTAGGATATATTGTACGAAAAATCAACCAAAATAGGTTTGCTTTAAATTTTAAGTATTATAGAGCATAATAAAAAAGGTTTAAAATAACGGAATGTAATGGTTGATACGTATCGATATTGATTGAAATTGAGACGAAATATTCACCCCGAATCATTGAATGTTTTGGAAATATATCAAAATATGTCAATTTGTATTGAATACATCAGTCGATACCGTATTAGTTTATTCTTATATTATCAAATTCGTGTCGACTAGTCCAACCACGAATAGGTGTACAGTTTGTAAAATCAAACGAATCATGAACCCACCAAATTTTGGTCCGGTTCAACGAATCAAATATTTTTTTGATTAATTGTTGTTTTATTTTCATTGTTTATATTTAAAATTTGAATTATTTAAGTAATTTATTTCTATTTAATTTAAAAAAATTAATAGTATAATTGTAATTATAACTTGTATACTTGATATATATATGCACAACGAACCGACTAGAAAATCAAAGCGAACCCAAAAATGAATTTTCTCTACCTACCCCTATGAACCGGATTCATTTTAGATTGCAAACCACGAACTCTAAGCTCAAATTCAAATCGATCGAACCCACAAACCAGGGAACATAGATTTATTCATTAATCAAAACATTCAATTGAAACGATTGGTCTTGTCCATATTCCAAGGCATTGATTGATAGTATCTCAAAGGCAATCTAAGTGTGCATCCTAAGATCTGCACTTTCATAGATCATCCTATGTGCCATGGGAATTAGATTTTATTTCATTAGGAAAATAATCCCAAAAATGGAAAGACTCCTAAATAATAGATTATGTATTAAAGGAGGAGAGGTATGTAATATTCTAAAAATTAGTGAAAAGATTCTACAAAAATTATTTTGGCAATTGCTAGCTTCTTGCCATTAATCATAGTCATTGATCACATTCTACCAACTTATATACGATTGGTGTTATAGCCACGTTCTTGGGGTCACAACATTCATCCTATCTCCATTAGATCTGTTTTTGGGAGTAGACTTCTAAAAAAGCCAATTTTGATAAATTTGAGGGTCTAACTCAAAATCAATTGGCATTGAGTGGAGAGGCCAAGGAACTGGCAAGCAAATGAGTGTTTGATGTGGGAATAAACTCAACACACCCCCCGCACATATGGGTTGGATTGGGTCAAAGCACGTGGAGATATGAACTTGGTGACGCGGAAGAGAAAAAGACCTACCCTGATACCATAATAAATTTGAGGTTCAAATTCAAAACCAATTGACAATTAGTGGAGAGGCCCAAGAACTTATAAGGATAGAAACAAGGCAATAAGTGTTCAATGCGAAACTAAACTCAACAAATTTACTCTGCAATTTAGACAAAGATAGAATTGTGATATTGGGCGGAAATGAGTGATATTTCAGTAGATAAATTAACACCTAAAATAGCAAAAAAATCATCATATGCACCAGAAAGAAAGATTATTACGAGTCATACATAGTATTAGGTATCTACTGCGAAGGAAATTTGTCTAAAATTTCCTAAAGGTAGCAAAAGTCGAGTTATCGATGTGAGATGAGTCAAGAAAATTTGTGGATTCTACCTGTAGACACCTCAATTTGAACGGGCCACTTCTCGAAAGGGCCCAAAAATATCGATTTTCCAAATAAATGGGCCAACGGGCCTTAAGGGCCCAACTCATTGAAAATGAACATTTTTACCAAACCGAGGCCCCTAAGACCTCTCAATGGTTTAGGAGGCCACCAAAAGGACTCGGCCTACCTTACGACTTCCCAACATTCACGCTCCGCTTCCAAAATAAAAAACGTCAAATTTTCGATAAATTTCACTAACGGGCCTAAAAAGCCCGATTCGCCAACACGTGGCATTTTTGATCAAATTAATGATTGCAAAAATCTAAAAAAATTAAAAATTAAAAAGGTGAGACTTGAGATGCCTACCCCTCCTCTACTATCACTCTCCGCCTCCGTATTCGTAAAAATCATTTCTAAAACCCAAGCCCAACACCACAAAGCCCACAAATCATTAACCATATCCAATTCATTATCCAACCCACAATCCTAACCCATAAACCACAACCCACATCAACCAATCACTC
Source organism: Akebia trifoliata (assembly GCF_017979445.1). Classification (NCBI taxonomy): domain Eukaryota; kingdom Viridiplantae; phylum Streptophyta; class Magnoliopsida; order Ranunculales; family Lardizabalaceae; genus Akebia; species Akebia trifoliata. The sequence goes on along the minus strand of NC_141382.1, from coordinate 11,776,002 downwards.
TTTTATCATCAAAAGATGACACATGTCATCACCCATCTCACCTCCCTCACCCAACTACCTACCCCATTAATTGCTTTAAATCCCATCTACCCACACATCAACCCATCACCTTTTCTCTCAAATCAAACACATCTACCCACACCCCTAACCTATACCTCCCCTAATCTACCATCATCATTCCCTACAAAACCTACATCTACAACCTAAACCTACACCATCCTCTCAAGTCAAACACTCAACCTCTCCCATAACCTATCCCAACCCTTCATTTCCACCCACTTTAACACATGGCATCATCTCCCTCACCTCCCAAAATATCATCAACCACCTCTTTAAATCCTCCATGCTCTTAAATCAAATCACACACCCCCATCTTAAACTTACCTCACCAAACACTCCACCCAAATGGTTGGGTAGGATCCAAACCATTTGGGTCAAAACTCACCCATTTAACCCTCCTTACCTAAATACCCTCCAATCTCCTCTAAATTACACCCACTTCTCTCTCAAACTCAAACCATTCTACCCATTTCTTCACTTCACCCCATTATATCCCAAAATAACTCCTAAACATCTATAAATACCCTCCTCCTCTTCACCAAAAATGGCCCCCAACTTCTCATTACAAAACTTCTCCCCAACACTCTCTCTACTAACTACCATCACCAATTCTCACCAAGTTTACCAACTCTCTCTCACAAATCATCTACAAGTCTCACTAAAACAAAAGAAATCCCTACTCTCTCTAATCACCTCTTCCCATTCTCACACTCTCATATTATACTAAGGACTCAAGAAGACCCAAGCAAGAAGAAGAAAAGAAGAAACAAGATATAAGGTGGGTTTGAAGCACACCCCCCTCTCTTTCTCTAACCTTCTACTATTTCCTCTTCTACACCCCCTTCTTCTATTTTTTATTTACCCCTTTTGATGATTGGGCCCCAAGGCTAAGGTTCATAAGGGTCATTTCCATTAATGAAATGACCCTATGATCAAGCCGAAAATGAATCCCTACTTAGGGAACATATGCACCCACGTGGCACATTTTTTTCACCTTCTTTTAAAAATAAAAAATGATCGAGTTATTTGAGGTTACCGCCACGTGGCGGGGAGGAAAGGGTGCCTAACACCTTCCCTTTTCTCCAACCGAGCCGCTTACCCCGGATCTTAAGGTTTGATCCGTACCTTATCCACGTGAGTCACTAAAATGCCAAAATGTCACTTTTTTCAAAAATGCACATCGGGTGACCATTCACACCCACTTACAATATGAATGGTGGCGACTCCAAATCATTGTAGATGTAGTCATCATAATGACGAAATCACGCGTCTACACTACCTATAATTCATAAATTATATATTTCATGTGAAATATGGAAGGAAATCAAAATCAAATCTAGATAAGTAATTAGAAGACAAAGAATTTAAGGAAAATAAGTCTTGTCTCCATCTTATAAAATTGGTAAAAAAAACCGATAATTTGATAAAGTCACATCAACACTCCAAGAAAATAATTAATACATTGTATTTCCTCAGTTCAACTAACTAAATGGATTCATTGTTTCTAGATGGATTCAAGGCCATGGTAATCTTCAAAAGTATGTTTGGTCAATGGATCCAAATCCTTCAAAGATGTGGTGGGCTTGTCTTCATTCTAAATATAATGCCCTTCTTTGTCTTACTCACTAAAAGAAAGGATTTTTCCCATGTTGTTGTCGTGCTTACAATACTTTTCTTGACTCACACGATGTCTTACCTTCAGCTTGACACTTTTGACCTCGCACAAGGATTGCCTCTCTCCCACATAATAAAATTGAAGAAGCAAAATTTGATCCCCAACAATTATAAATAAAAAAAAGCCCAACACATTAAAATAAAATATATTTGATATTCTTTGTGAAAAAAAAAGGTAAAATACTCCTCATTTACAATTTAGTGCTGCTCATTTATATTGTATATAAAGTTTTGAAGGACATTTGTACTATCATTTGTGTCCATCACCTTTAAGATCATGCCATAGAGTGTGTGCGTTGCACTTGCACCTTAGGACTAATCCTTGGAAAAGACCATGGTCTATGAATTGGGCAAAAGCTCAAATATAAGTCCGGTCCACTATTTACAGAGATACCCAATTATATATAATAAAAAAAGGATTTTACCATATATATGTTGAGATATCATTCCTACCCATCACCATTGATATTGTGCCGTATAATATATATATGTGTGTGTCTTAGACTTATTTTGAATGCTTTTTTTATTTGACTAACCATTATAATTATCCTTTTGTTAAATCTACAAAACAATACCAATTGGACATTTTTATCTTTCAGTAATTGTAGTTGAGGGATAAATGTGAGATGAGAAATGAAGGGACATATATCAAAAATGTCTTAATGGAAGAAACATAGAGGAACACACAACGTTTTAATTCCCAACACAATGACCACGATTTAGAAAAGAAAATTGTATTATTGACCATCTAACTTTTAGAACTCTTGATTTACTTGTTATGGTCATTGCGGATCGGATCATACATATAGGATACAAAAATAAACTCTAGATATTTGATATTTTTTTTATTATTTTTGAATGAGATCTCAATTCCGACGATTTTATTATTAGATATCTTATAATTAAAATTCTTCTTTTTTCTGATCTGGTTCCTCCATCATTGCAACCCCAATTAGATTCAGGCATGAAAACTTTTTAATTATTGGGAGAATACAAGTGCTGTCTTTCATCACTGAAATTTACCAATTAATTCTTTTGAAATGAAAGTTAATTCATGAAATTAAATTAGTAATAATAGTTGTTAAATGATTGTCTTGTGGCTGTAGTTTAGTGGTAAGAATTCTACGTTGTGGCCGTAGAGACCTGGGCTCGAATCCCAGCAGCCACACAAAATAAAAATTTATTTTTATTTTTGATGTACAGTATGATTGCTTCTGAGCCTAATAAAACCGTTGGATCGAGAAAGACTTTTAGGCCATCCAACGGTTTGTTTTGTAGCATTCGTTGGGAATGATAGACGTTTAATCCATAATATAAAGTTCCAGTCCTTTTTCCCGCCAAAACGCACTGCACCTCTGGACATTTCCCGCCAAATCCTTTACAAGTTACAACGTCTCTGCTCTCATTCCCTAATCCCTAACCCTAAATCCTCTCTCTCTCTCTCTCTTTCTCCACACAGGGAACCATGAAGGATCTCGACTTCAATGCTGACCGAGGTAGCTCTCTCTCTCTCTCCTCTCTGTCCCTCTCTCTCTCTGGTTCTTAAGCAATTGTTGTTTCTGCAGAACTTGCAAAGGATTTTCTTGCCAACTTCACAGACGCAAATGGTGAAGCCAAATACCTAGATCTACTCGTAAGTCTCTCTCACTCTCTTCTCTGATCCATGATAGATAAATTACTTAATAAAAATCTAATTAAATCCATAACATAACCATCACCATTTCTTCTCTCTGCCTCTCAGCAAGAAGTTTCCAATCGCAAGATCCGATCCATCCAAATCCATCTAGATGACCTCTTCAATGTAAAACACCTCCCTCTCTGTTTCTCTTTAATTAAAATTATGAACTTTATTTATTACTAAAAAAAATTAATCTCTGTTTGGTTTGGTTTACTAGTACACAGACTTGGATGAGGAATTTCAAACACGGGTTACCGAAAATACACGTCGATATCTTAGTATTTTTGCCGATGCCATTGATGAGCTCATGCCCGAGCCAACGGAAGCATTTCCTGAAGACGATCGTGAAATCTTGATGACACAGAGGATGGATGAAGGAACTGAAAGTGGGGATGGTTCGGATCCGCACCAGAGAATGCCCGCGGAGATAAAACGGTTCTAGTGAGTTTTTAGAGAAACCCTTTTAGAGGGTGGTGATAATTTTCTTCTTAGAGTGGTGTTTTTTCTTGTTGAATTATCTATTTACATTCGCACATTATCAATTCTAAGTGTCAAATTTATCATAATTTGAGCATAATGTAGTCTGTAATTTTGTTTTATTTCACTTATACACTCTATTGCTTCTTAGAACATGTAGATGGAAATTTTGTGTTATTAATTTTTTTCAAGATGATTATATAACTAATTATATCATAAGTTTGCAATTTTTTCAAAATTTTAGTATATTTACATTATTATAAATGGAAATTTGGTCATAATTCAGACTTTAATCTCATTGTATATTTAGCCTAGAAAACCGGAGCAATTAGAAAACATTAATTTTTCATAATTTAAGCGTAATGTAGTCTCAGTTGTGTCATTGATCACTTAGATAATTTACTCCTGATATTTGATTTTTTATTTTCTACTAAAAAAAGCTCAAAAAAGTGTGCCTAGTTTTTTATTTGTAACCACATCTGAATATCCAAACTTTAGCTTTTGCTGATCTTTAGTGGATATAAGAAAAAATTGAATGTTGTATTGCTTTTATGATTTATCAAGAACGAACTAAGTTCTTCACTTTTTCTTCCTTGATGGGTCCCACTTGTGAAACGCAGCGAAGTTTATATAAAAACGTCTTCTAAGGCACATCCACATAAGATCAGAGAGGTTAAAGCATCTTGTATTGGTCAGCTTGTTAGGATTTCTGGTATTGTAACGCGATGTTCAGATGTTAAGCCATTGATGCAAGTAGCTGTTTATACATGTGAAGAGTGTGGTTTTGAAATTTACCAGGTAATAAGGCTAAGCCCTTCAATTATATATTGAGCAGACCTGTTAGTTTTTATCATTTTCTGTTCTATTAGGTTTACAATTACGAAGGTTTTTTAATTCCCTGCATTTTCAATTAAATGTTGATTATTTTCTAACTAATTCAGGAAGTTACTGCTAGAGTTTTCATGCCATTGTTTGAGTGCCCATCAAAACGCTGTCATACAAACAATACAAAAGGGAACCTCATCCTTCAGCTGAGAGCATCAAAGTTTTTGAAGTTTCAAGAGGTACTCTCCTCACTCCCTTGAAGTTTCTCTACAAATTCTCAGTATAAAATATTGTAGACTGCCTAAATAACATTATGCATTTCTAGTAGTTTTGTTTTTGTTTTTGTAATGTAGATGTGTAATTGCAGGCAAAGATCCAAGAATTAGCAGAACATGTTCCAAAAGGGCATATTCCACGGACAATGACCATTCATTTCAGAGGAGAACTCACTAGGAAGGTGTGTTGACATTTCAATATCACAATGCGTGAAGTTTCTTGTGAACTATAAAACTACAACCTTCAGTAACCGAAATACCTTAAGATATTTTGCCATTTTCTTTTAAGAGAATAAGGGTTTCCTGATATTGTATTCTAGGGATATCAATATCGACTACATAATCATGACATGATGAAATTGAAAGTGGTATGAATTGTAGCATAGACCAAAGATTGAATCAAGTGGAGATGCCAAAAACAAAAACAAAAAACGAAAAAATAAGAGAAATAAAGAGGAAACAACCAGACAAACTCGACACACGTTGACATAGTTCACCATAAATGGTTATATCCATGGGAGACAATGATTGAGTGCTTATAGTCTATGCGAATGTAAAAAAAAGTCATAAAACAATTGAGGGGGATCATTTGACAACCCAAAATATGTTGCCTTGGGGAATGGACATATTTTAAGGGTTTAATTTGGAAATGTTTTGATTTTGGGTTGCTTGTGTAATTTTTAAAGGTATGAATGGTTTTCGGTAACACTATGGTTGGGGTTGACCTAGGGATTTGTCTTTTACTTATTGAACCCTTGTGAAATGAAAAGAAAAGCCTTTTTTATGTCATTTTGAGAATTTACACTCCATTTGTAAAAGGAAATATTGAAGCTCCCAATAAACATGGGGTAGACCGACTCTAGGTCCATACATTTTAAGTTGAAACCCCAAGTAGGGTAAGATCGTGTGTGTATGTAGTACCAACTGTAAGTTGGAACCCCAATGAGTGTACCCCTCTGGGGTAGCTTTCCTGAAGGACTCTTCAGGCTTAGATGTTAGGCCTTCAACCCTCAGATTTGTAGGAGCTCATAAGGGCATACAAGACAGAATCCAAGACATCCATTGGCATAAAACCCAATGCTCACTTGTGCAGATAAGAACTTGAATATTTGATCCAATTTAATACAAATATAGTTATTTGATAAGCGCTTCAATTCTTGGGAAAAGCCTTCAATAATGTTTATAATAATGATGATACATGTATAGATTTTGATTTGAAGCAGATGCAATGTACATAGAGACTATTGTTTGTCTTTTCACACGGAGTTCATTTTCTTTGGTTCACATACTTGTGTGATGCTCATTTATTTTTTTGTTGGTCTTGGTCAGGTTGCTCCAGGTGATGTGGTTGATATATCAGGCATTTTTCTTCCAATTCCTTACACGGGATTTAAAGCAATGCGGGCTGGCTTGGTTGCGGATACATACTTGGAGGCCATGTCCATCACTCATTTCAAGAAAAAATATGAGGAGTAAGTCATTTTCATTTTTCAAATACTAAAAGGCACTTTGTGCACTTGGAAATGACCAAAAAACCATATCTTCACTTATATGCATTAATTTCTAACATGGAAAAAATATTATCCTGCAACTTTTAGAAAGTGAGATTTCCTTTTCATACTTTCATGACCATTATGCAGGAATGAAGCTTCCGCAGCAATTAGGCAATGAAATCTTGCCATGTAAATGATGTTTCGATCAAATAAAAAACATATTGATCAAACGAAGGCCTGAAAGAATTTTGGATTTTTAACTGAAATAAGTGAAATTTATGAGTTTTACATGTGCATGGTACATTCCTTGTATATATGCAAGGTATACGAGATGTGGTATGGTGTATCACAAATCCTCAGCATTATTTTTCTACCATTTCTCACTTTCTTCTTCCTCTGAACCGTCAGAAACAATCTTGCTTTTGAAGTGATTAATTAGTAACTAGGCTGGCTTTCTTGAAATTTGGATTAAGTTGCACATGAACACTACCATTAGTTCTTCCTCATGCCACTTGTTTTGACACGAAGAAAAGGTGTAATTTTCGTATGAAGAATAATTTGATTTAAGTTATGCAAAGAAACTGATAGAGGTTCTTAGCAGCAGTCTTGGAAACCAATATATCAAGACCAAATTATGAATTTGAGTTCATTATAAAATGCATGTCTATAAATTGAGCAGACCCAGATTAAATGAACTCAAGAAAGAAGGTAGTTTTGGTTCAAGCATTGTTAGTCCACACACTCTTCTTGGCAGTTCCTACCAAAAGTGCCATTGTCCACGAAATAGAAATCTTATGCAACCAAAGTAATAGAAGATTCATGCATATTTATTAGGTTTTCTTTGCTACAGATATGAGCTTAGAGGAGTAGAGGAAGAGCAGATTGCACGATTAGCTGATGATGGTGACATCTACAATAAGTTAGCCCAGTCTTTAGCACCTGAAATTTTTGGTCATGAGGATATAAAAAAGGCTCTACTTCTTCTCCTTGTCGGTGCCCCTCACCGGCAATTGAAAGATGGTATGAAGGTAAGAAAAGATATTGTGCTTAGCAACATGAATGATGAATCGGTTGTATACTATTTTTCCATTTAACTCTATCTTGAGCTATATGTTCAATATAGGGATTTGTCTTCACATCTTTTCTTGTACCAAAAAGCGAGCCCCTTTTCCCTGGCGCTGTTATTATTCCATGTTATACATACCCAGACCATTAAAACTGTCCTTTATATATCTACTATCAGAGATATTCCTCAACTCCATGTATACTTTGTCATCACTTAATTGAAGGTGTCTTTAATAATTTATCTCCAGTTGTGACCTGATAGAATTCTGCTTATTCAGCACAATCTCATTGAATTGTGAAAATTATGAAATTACTGTGTACAGTCTAATGGGGAACTTAGTTCTTGTTTTCCCGTTATATAAATTATGGTTAAGGATTAACAAAAATGACTGGTTATTTACATTTGTTCAGAAAATCAGTGTTTCTCGTCATGGTATTTCATATTTGTAGCCTAATTTATGGTAAATATACTCTCTTAATAATAAAGACTAATAGTTTTTCTTTTTTCAATTTGAAGTTATGGGTCTCATTCATTATTGCCACTATTTCCTAGCATTTTTTCCAAATACATGTCATTATCTATGACGTTGATTGGACTATGATGTTTTTTTGAAAGCATCTCACTCCTTTTGGAACTGCAGATCAGAGGAGACCTACACATTTGTTTGATGGGGGACCCCGGGGTTGCAAAAAGTCAGCTTCTCAAGCACATAATCAACGTTGCACCAAGAGGAGTGTACACCACAGGCAGAGGAAGTAGTGGGGTTGGCCTAACTGCTGCTGTCCAGAAGGATCCAGTCACAAATGAGATGGTTCTTGAAGGAGGAGCTCTGGTGAGATTTTATGACTAACTTATGGGTGCATTTTATTCCTCCATTCAATCACATCTAGAGAACCTATGAGCTTGCTAACTATCATATAAGTCTATTGTGTTAGTTTCTATATTATATGATACTTTAATAGATGCTAAACTATGCTTGGGGCTTCCATGTAAATGCTACGTCGGTTACGTGCCCATGCTGTGTCCCTGATGTGCCCCCTTTGTCATAGGTTTTGTTTTGCTTGTAAATGATACTGTGTGAGCAAGAATGAGTGAAATTTCTTGTAAATGATCCGGAGCCAGCAAGCTCATTTGTCCGGGTTGTGAATGTTCGATTGTCCAAAATGTGAGTGGCGACCCTATTCACAGTGAAACCAAAGGTGATTTATTACTTCGAACCAAATAGTCAGAGATCCAAGGGTGTCCTTTTCTCAAAGTCAGCTATAAGTTTCAGAGATGAATTTGAGATTCAAATGGGTAGGATTGTCTATGTTTCAGGTTCTTGCGGATATGGGCATTTGTGCAATTGATGAATTCGACAAGATGGAGGAATCAGATCGGACAGCAATCCACGAAGTTATGGAGCAGCAGACTGTCAGCATAGCTAAGGCTGGGATCACCACTTCCCTCAATGCAAGAACTGCAGTTCTTGCTGCTGCAAACCCTGCTTGGTACAAATCTGCTCTCATAAATTTTTACTCAAATTCACTTGCTCATGTTAAAAAGTCATTTCTTTTGGTGTCTTTAAGGAAGTGAAGTAGTCTCTTTGCAAGAGAGAAGACACATTTACTGTTATAACCTTTTTTTATTTTTTTTTGCTTAATAGGGGAAGATATGATCTACGGAGAACTCCAGCTGAAAATATCAATCTTCCTCCAGCTCTGCTATCACGTTTTGATCTCCTATGGCTGATATTAGATCGGGCAGATATGGATAGTGACCTTGAATTGGCAAGGCATGTCGTCTATGTCCACCAGAACGAAGAATCTCCTGCTCTTGGGTTTACTCCACTAGAACCATCTATTCTTAGGTAATTCTCCTAGATTATAAGTTCCAAAGTATAAATTGTAGTTCCTGAGAAACATTGTCTTTTGATTGTTTTTCTAAGAACAGTTGCAGTGACTTATGACATGTAATATTCTTGAGATTTTGGGTCTACTTTACTTTTGGAGCGAACTGTTAACAAACCATTTACCCCAAATGACCGATATGATGGGGAAGGCACAACTATAATATAAGAGGGTCACAAGTTGAACTGAGGCACGATACGTGAGCACATGACACCCGAGAGGGGAGGCAGATGATACAACACTCAACACTCCTCACTCCTCACCCATGAGGATGGAAAATTCCTCGAGGAGACTCGAACCCGTGACCTATACGAACCTAGCGCTCCGATACCATGATAAGTTTGGGGGTCCAACTCAAAACCAATTGGCAATGAGTGGAGAGGGCCAGGAGCTTATAAGGAGAGAGACAAGACACTGAGCATCGGACTTAACTCAACACAAACTAAACACTGATTTCACGGGCCTCCTTTCAGGATTTTATTTTCAGATGGAATTCTATTTGTGATTTATAATCTCTTTAGCTTGTACTGTAGGCTTTAATGCTTGTTCTTTTTATTCTTTTTGCCTTTGCGTGTAGGGTGGGCTATCTTAGCCTCCATTTTTCCCCCTTCATTTATAAAATTTACAATTGTCAAAAATATATATATATATTATATATATTATATTTAATTTAATTATTTTTTAATATTATTTTATCATTTAAAATACATATTTTATTTTTTACAATTAATGAAATTTATTATTTCTTGTATTTCCAAAATTTTCCCAGTTTTTGCTGATTTTTTCTGAAGCTTTACCTTGCCAAATTGTTCCCAACCATTAGTACTTTTTAATGGAAAAAAACCCATGTAAAAACATTACCATTTGTGATTCTCTTTGATGTAAACCAGAGCATACATCTCAACAGCAAGAAAAATATCCCCATATGTACCAAAGGAGCTTGAAGAGTATATTGCAAGTGCATACACGAGCATCCGGCAAGATGAAGCTAAATCAAATAGCCCCCATTCTTACACGACCGTGCGAACTCTACTAAGCATTCTAAGAATATCCTCTGTAAGTCAGTCATTTCCATTGTTCTCTTTTATATAATATCTGCCAGTATCCTGCAAATTTTTGGGCTGTCTAGATATTGGGATGGAGAAGTATCAATTATGCATTTTATTCTTTTGTTGAATATGGAAACATAAAGTTGATCCAAGTCAATTTGTTTGCAGGCACTAGCAAGGCTCAGGTTCTCGGAAACTGTTGCTCAGAGTGATGTGGATGAAGCATTGAGGTTGATGCAGATGTCAAAGTTCTCACTTTATTCGGATGATCGCCAGAAATCTGGTCTAGATGCCATCTCTGATATTTACTCAATTGTGCGAGACGAAGCATCGAGGATGAACAGAATGGATGTGAGCTATGCCCATGCACTCAACTGGATCTCAAGAAAGGTTAGTTTTATGTTCGTAAAATGTTAGTACTATTCGTCCCACATGTGGCGCAAACTTGGTGCCACATAATGGACCCATTTTGCTGGGTTTTTTTTTCTTTTCCTTCAATGACTAGTGTACTCAAAAGATGTAGTTTTCATCATTCATTGATACGTTGATCTCCCATTAACAATTACTGAGTTTTGAGAGGTTGTTTGTATGTGGGCAGGGATACAGCGAAGCTCAATTGAAGGAGTGCTTAGAGGAATATGCATCTCTGAATGTGTGGCAGATCCATCCAAACACCTTTGATATTCGATTCATTGATGCCTGATGTTTTTTTTTTATCTATGAGTTATATGATTTAGCAATCTATCTCCAAAAACAAATGGGCTTTGATCACCAAGCCCCTGATGGAAAGCTTGGTTAGGGTAGGTTAGTATTCTCTTCAGGCCAACCCTGTAACTGCAATTCATTAATATAATTTCAAGGTGTTTTAATGTTGGACGCATTTAATTTGGTTGGATCTCTATTGAACTTCATATAAATTATGGAGTTTGTACCCAGGTGCAACTTGCCAAATGATCCTATCTTGCAAATAAGCGGATCTTAGGTACTAGTCTCAGATTTAATTTCAAATTCTGGTCTGTAAGCCGATCCAATAGACCTGATTATTTTAAAAATCATCGTTAGGCATGGTGTTTGACTGGCAGGAAAGTCACATGCAGAACTAGAGAAGTTGGTCCTCTTGGAATGAAGATAGACTCCGTGCAAATGATGGTGTATCCTTATTTTGTGAATCCCTTTAAAACTGAATGGTATCTAGAATCCTTATAAATCCACGAAGCCCTATTGTTATTAGTCGTGCTGGATTGACCTTAAGATTGTACCTCACATCTCACTTTCCTGATGTAGAAGTGGGTAGGTGATGTAGTGGAAGTATGTGAATCAATAGATTTGACAAGTTGTGTTTAATAGAACATTTTAAATCAATTTAAATCAATAGATTCAATTGACAAACAAGCAATAATTTGAAAAAAAAAATATAGCACAAGGTTAAAAAATAATTAAAAGAGAAAAAATACTTGAATTAATTGATTGATTTCTTATTAATTTTCGGATTAGAATTTTTTATATAGATAATTTCATCGTAACAATTTAGAATTCTACTAAAATATTAAAAATTAACATTCCTAACATATTTATAATATAATATTAATTTTCTAATCGTCTTAGAACTCAAATTGGACACTTTTAATTATAGTCTAAATAATAAAAACGAATTTAAAATAAATTAGAAGTTAATAAGAAATTGTACTCCTAACATAGCACTAAAAATAAAAATAAAATCTAATAAAATTAAAAAACTACTTAAAATTGTAGATGTCTTACATCAGTATGAACCATAGATGCTTTTCATTGAGATACAAGTGAAAAGGCATCAATGGTTCATACACTTCCATGTCAAGAAAGTGCAATGTGAAGTACAATCTTGAGGTCACTTCAACATTATTCTTGTTACATGGTCCAAGGAGATCTCCCATGTCAATAATAAATTTGATGAATTGCATTTGTTCATGGCAAACAACGAAGGAATTAAGAGAAAAAAGAGAATAAGACGATAGTAATCTTAGGGGCATTTTATAAAATCATAGCTGAAACAAACTAAAAGATGGTAGCAAGACCAGCTAGATCAATAAATTCAAAACAAAAGCATTCCGAAAAATGTAGGGGTAGTTCCAATAGACTATAAACTCAAGAGAAAATCAGTTGAGATGGTATGAACATGTTCAATGAGGCTTGTTGTAAGTCCCAATCAGAAGAAGAAATATTCAAGTTGAAGGTAGGTCGTAAAAGAGTAAAGGAAGGACCCTATAAGAACTTGGATGGAGATGGTGTGGAATGGACAAAGAGATTTCATCTAGCCGACCTCAAATCCTCAGATAAGGTTTTGTTGTTGTATTTACTTGAAATTTTTGATCCGGCACAGCATGAATAACTAGGCTGTTGAATCCTCAATAAATTACTATTATATTTTCAAAAGGTGGTATCTTCCTAGTTTGGTAAGAATTCCAACACAGTTATTTTCATAATCATTGAGACTGAAAAGTGCTTCAACTTGGTGAACAAAATCATCAACACTGTAACAGAATATTTACAATATTAACCACAATGAATCAATTATAAATTGTTATATCTAGTTTAACACATCATACAAGAAGGGGTTTATAAGGAACAAAGCTTAAAACATTTCAGCTTTCTAAAGGCACTTCTACTGTTCTAAACCTATCGTGAGAAATTTACTTATTCTTAATTGATGATAAAACAAAGAGAAATTGAAGTGTGTGGGAGAAGCAAAAAATCATGTCTTCATGTTGGAAAGAGGTGTACCAGAATCCTCGGATATGGCTGGAGGCTCACTGAACCCTTCAACAACTTCACCTACTCCTCGAGCACTCATCTCACTGAAGCTCCTCTTTTTTGAAGATGAACCTGAATTTTCTATTTCTTTCTCCTTCTCAGATTGGGGTTCAATGCTTGATGGAGGAAATGGTGGAGGTTCTTGTCCGCTTAATCGATAGAAGACTCTTTCAACAGTTTCGCTTATTTCCTTCCCTAATCCATCGTCTTCAAGAATCAATTCCCAAACTGATTTGGAGGCCTTCTCAAGTACTGGAGTTCTTCACAATGCCAGCAAGACAATCAAAATTAGATAAAATGACTTTTCAATTAAACTACGTAAATCTAGAAGTTGTCAGAAAATGTGGATTCTACAATGATAAAATTACAATCCCATATCATAAGAAAATGTGGACCTCATCAGAGATCATAACGATTCATCCTAGACTTATTTTCTGGTCCCTTTTCTATTTTCTTCCCAACCATCCCAAAGATAGTGAAAATTGATGGTTACGATCAGACTATTAGATAATTTTCTGGCATAGAAATCTCTAAATGGGACCAAATAATTGATGGATCCGAGCCCCACGTATGTGTGCCCTGTGACTCATGCCCATAACATTAATAGGGTGGAATCATTCCACACCTTTATTATTGGGATCAATTCACGTTATATTGGTAAATATGCAGGGACCCAATCATACAAGCAACACTAAGACTTACTCGAGCTCCTGTCGAAGTGAATCAAAAAGCTCCCTTTTGGTCTGTTTTTCTGCTCCAGGGGTATTAAGAACCTTACTTTGCTCCACCATTGTGATTGTGTTATTCTTCAGCTCCTCCTGTCATCCAAAACAACCAACCATGTTTGAACAATATTTTTTCAATATCCATCGCTCCCAACACACATCGGGTTCACTCTTCGGCATTTCTACTCGACCAAAATTTTCGAAAGTGGTCCTTATCATGGTTTCAAAAGTGGCCTGAGACCAAGATGACTTGCCCAAGTCATTTCAATATTGTTCGTGAATGAAACTAGTTGCCATGGGCAATTTCTCTTTTCTCTCACATTCTTTTTTTATATCGATTAAAAGAGGGAGGAGTGCAACATGATGACTTCTCACGAGGTCGCCCATCCTAGATTCTTATTCTTTTTCTCAATCAAATCCGGGGAAGACCTTTTATATCAACCGAGAAGACATCTTGCTGAATCATCTCGGTATCGTTCTTGAAGACGAAATTCTAAGATTGAAAACCATGATCTTGCTTTGGTCCACTCTAAACATGTTGGTAAAAAAAAAGGGCTTCTTTGAAACAACAATTGAGTTTCATTAAAGAAGGACCACTTAGCTCAGTGGTAAGACCTTGTGGAGGTTGTTCCCAAGGTCTTAGGTTCAAACCCCTTGAACCCCTTCTTATGCTGGTCAGGGTTTGCCTTAATCTGTTCACCTTTCAAAAAATAAAAAATAAAAAATAAAAATTGAGCTTCATTAAACAGTGCTTGATTCATTAATAATACCAATAGTTCAAGAACCCATGAAAGTCTTATAAACCAAAACTTCGAAAATTAATTGAAATCCATTAAACAGTTTAAATTATCTTTAAAACAGACATAAAATTAATAGAAACAACTGTACAAGATATCCATAAAGATTTACAAAACTAAAAATTTGAAAATTGAATTAAAACTGATAGTTTAGGAATCGATTCACTTACATTAGCTTTGAGTTGATTGATTATTTTCAATCTGATAGCATCGATGGTACCATCGTTCATTAAGGACTCCAAAACATCTTCAGGAGTTATCACAGAAGATCCCATCTTCAAATCAAACAAAGAATGCTCAATTGTTCACCTGCAACAATAATAAGAGTTGTAATTCAACATTAATTAGGGTTTTCAGAAGCCCTAGATTCAATCCTCATGTTGAGAGCCTTAGTTTTGTTAATTGAGACCAATGTTTAATTATGGTTGAAGAAACGATTTCTTTGGTAAAGAAAAAAAAAACCTAATTTTATTATATTCTCACAGAAGGACAGAACAAACAAAGAAATCGCATACTTGTATCATAATTCGAGTTGTCGAAGAATCAAAACTCAACAAACTACATGAAGTGCCACGTGGCAAGTCTTTGGGTCCATGTTGAACGTTTGGTTCACGGAAAAATGTTGACGGTTGTAACGGTGTCGTGGCAATATCATTATTATAATTTAAACGATTGCACTATGTTATAAATGAAAGGGAAAATTACTTAAAAGGACCCTCTTTCTAAATACTCCCTAAGTTTTCTACGATTGCTTGTCAAGACATTTATAAACTTTTCTTTTCTAAATGGTCATTGAACCTCATTCTCTCCGTTACCAATATGTGAAATGTCAAAATAATCCTTTCCTTAGTTGTCGATAATATAAAGTCTTAGAAGTCCTTCTAATATATCGATCTTGCTCTCATTATCATCGGGGAAGGTCAAAAAGGTTTATAAAGGATTTTTAGAGGGTATGTATGATGAGTCGTGCTAGAGTGACCTCAGTAGAGGACACACAGGAGGACACCTTGACGTGGTGGCGCACGCATATCTATAAATGCATTTTACTTGTATGTCGGAGAAATGCATCTATGGGCATGCACGCCACCATATAAAGGTGTCCCCCAGTGTGTCTCCCACTAAGGTCACTCCAATATTAATCATGTATGATTTAGGATTTTTTTTTTTTTTTTTTTTTTTTTTGAGGTCTTTAATCATTTTTTTCATAAAAATATGATCTTTTTATGGTTCATTAGGTTCGAAAATGAAAATAGAGATTCATTGTCATTTTTTTTGAATTTTTTTTTAAAATTTGTTGTTTTCTTATCAGAGAAGATGAGTAGCTCGATTTTTACAGTGTCGATTTCAATTTGTATTACCGTCAAATTTGATAGTATTAATGTTATGAACTCAACGGTAATTTCTTTCGAATTCGACAGTAATTTATTAAACAAAATGACTTTTTTATTTTAAAAATCCTTGATTCTTATTTATAATGGTGTAATTATCGAGTGATATTGAACTCAAGTTAGGTAATTTATTTTCTTACTTTTTTTAGCTTATTGAAAACACAACATGGAAAGTATAAACATTGAAAATAAAAACATAATTTCTACATAACATACAAAGGAAATTATAACAAGAAAGGAAAACATAACTTAGAAAGAAAAATCTAACTTAATCTGAGTCACTTTCATCAATCATATTTTGCCCTCCAAAATGTAAAAGAACAAGTAAATGTACTTGATCTTTTGTTGCCACATGTATTTCAGCTAAATGGCTTATTTTGAATTAATTCATTTGCTAATAATTTTTGAAGTATTTAAAAAATACTTAAAATTCACTTTTACACATTTCATCACCATATTCATGCTCCCAAAACATAATTTGCCGCTTCTCATTTGTCCTTACCTTAGAGCAACTCCAATGCAACTAGGCATTTCAAGGAGGCAAATGGGCTAGGCATTTGATTGTGGAGAGCCTATTTGCCTATTGAAGTGGTCTCCACTCCAACGCAAATAGGCATACGGCTCTCTAATAGATATTTTAAATTTTTAATTCTACTAAAATCAAATAAATTATAAAAGTTAAAATTTTGTTCTTCAAAACAAAATTAATATTTCACATCATGCTTTCAAAATTCAAAATTCAAAATTCCTTATCAAAATTCAAAATTGAAATAAAATTTCAAATCCCTCTCTCAACTGACAATTTTAAATTTAAGTTTTAAATTCTAAATTTTGCTAATGTCAAAATTGGAATCCTAGTCTCAGCCAAAAAGATTCAAAATTCTGCTATCTACCGAGAAGATTGAAATTTCATATTCAAAATCCCGTTCTCAATCGACAAGATTAAAATTCAAAATCCCACTCTCAGTTAACAAGATTCAAATTCAAAATCCCGCTCTCTAAAATTTTGAAACCATCTATAAATATAAACATTTTCTCTTTCATTTTCACCAAGTTCTACTACATCTTTTCTCTATCTCAATTTCATTTTCTCTTTAAACATCATTTTGATGTCTCATTTTATAGACATTTTAAGATTTATCTTTGATGATGAATCTAAGGATGACGATGTAGAGGTGATAACAAGATTGCTTATAAAAGAAAAATAGTCAAATAATTGAATGCGAATGACGCGTCGTTGTGGTTCCATTCCCGACCACACACTACAACATTTTTTATTTACAGCAGCGGTTTATAACAGCGGATACTTTTATCCGTCGATATATATAGTTATTACAGCGGATTATTTTATTCGCCGTTATATATATATTTATTGCAGCGGATTATTTTATCCGCCTCTATAGATACTTTTTTTTGCAACGGATAATTGGATCCGCCGTTATAGGGACCCAGGCATACACAGAAAATTCACACTCCATCACTCTGAATGTTATTTCCATGTCACGGTTCTGGTAAACACAACAGAGCAGCAACATGATTTGGTTTAGTAGCACTGTTAATGGCATCCATGTACACTAGTATATTTCTGTTAATGCGGATTATTTCAAGAAAAACAAATTGGATCATACATTGACAAAGCTGGTACGGATACTGGAATGACGAAGGGATACTATTATTACACTGGTTGTAGAATGGTTTCTTGTACATTTCTTCGCTTTGCCCTTTCCATGTCTTAATAGGCATCTGTGAAATTAATAGGCATGAAATCTTTACTTTTGCATTTCATTCTTTCAGGATGATTTCTTTTAGGCTTTCGCATCTGTAGTACATTTTAAGTGGAAATAATGATACTTATCAAAAAAAAAAAATGGAAATAATGATGTAAAAGATGTAATGTAGCAGATTGAAAGAGATTTATAAGGGATGGAGCCATGATTATCAATCACGTCACATTACTGGCTGCTACAAACTTGGTATGGATTGACAAATACCTTCTCCTTTTATTTATGAAATTTATATTTTTCTAATGATTGTGAGATTATAGTTGCAAATTTATCTTACACTTAGTAATTCAGAAAGATAATAATTAGTACTTCTGTATAAGCATGTTCACAATACTCTATGTTTAAATTAGTTGGATATATTATTAACTTATTTATACATTAAAAAAAAAAAAAAAAAAGATACAGCTAGAATGTAGTACTTCATAGTTTTTTCATGCATAATGTTAATGTTTTTCATTTTTACTTCTGCTCATAAGAAATAGAACGTTGCTAATATTCATTTCCACGTTCCATATGATGTCTATTTTATATTTATTTTTAATGTATGCAGGTTGGAGGACATAGGGTAAATGTATATATATATATATATATATATATATATATATTATAAAAAAAAAAAAAAAAAAAAAAGACCTATTGCATCGAATATCAATATCCGCTGTTATACATGTTATATTTTATTTTTTTTAAATGATCTATTGCAGCAGATATTAATATCCGCCACTAAAAGTGTTATATTTTTTATTTTTTTAAATTAATCTGTTGTAGCGGATACTAATATCCGCTGCTATATGTGCTATATATATATATTTTTATAAATTACCTATTGCAGTGGTTAGTAATATCCGCCGCTATACGTGTTATATTTTTTATTTTTTTAAATTGATCTGTTGTAGCGGATACTAATATCCACTGCTATAGGTGCTATATATATATATTTTTTTTTAAATGACATATTGCAGCGGTTACTAATATCCGTCGCTACAGGTATTACTTATAACAGCGGAACATCATATCCGCTGCTACATTTAGCGACGGAGGCAACACCTACGGATCTCTTTTCCGCTGCTCATCGCCGCAAATAGTTTTTACCGACGGAAAATCTATCTTGTAGCAGAAGAAAAATCCGCCGCTATATGTCGAAAATGTTGTAGTGACATTACCATTCACTGTAACAGAGTTTAAAACCATGAAAGACTCTATCATGATTACTTTGCTAAAGATACTGTATATAACGACCATCTATTTTACAAGAGGTTTCAAATGTGTTGTCCTCATTTTTGTTGAATTAAAAATGTGGTAGAAGCTAACGATCCATATTTTGTCCGAAGAAGTGATGCCCTTGGAGTTCTTAGGCTTCCCTTCAAAAGATAATAGTTGCATTCAAGATGCTTGCTTATGGAGCTCCAACTGATTCTATGGATGATCACATACCAATCGCAGAAAGCACTGCCACAGAAAATTTGCGAAGATTTGTGAAAGCTATTGATGCAGTGTTTGGCGACGAGTCATGAGATCACCAAACACAAATGACATCGTCCGATTACTAGCAATTGACAAGAAATATGGTTTTCCTGTGATGTTGGGAAATATCAATTGTATCCATTGGAAGTGGAAGAACTATCTGACGTCATAGCAAGAGACGTATACCAGTCACATCCATGAACTAACATTAATTTTGGAAGTTGTGGCATTAGAAATCTTTGGATATGGCATGCATGCCTTCTTTGGGCTATCCTGATCGTTGAATGATATCAACGTGTTAGATCGATCTCATTTATTTTTCGGAATTTGCTAATGGATGTGCCCCTCCTGTCAACTATACAATTAATAGGCACGACTATACGATGAGGTTTTATCTTGCTAATGATATCTATTCGACATGTACAACATTTGTAAAAATAATTTCATGTCCATAAAGTTTGAAAAACAAAATGTTTACTACAAAGTAAGAGTCGAGAGAGAAAGATGTAGATAGGCATTTGGGGTGCTCCAATTAGGTTTTGCGATTGTGCATGGACCAATAAGTTTTTGGGATGTAGAAACATTTAAATTTATTATGAAAGTGTGTATAATAATGCACAACATGACTGTTGAGGGTAAAGGAGATACATGTGACTATAAGTTTGATACATTTGATGCAACTTTGCCTGTATTAGTATATTTATTTGAAATCCATCATGACATCAGAGACAAGGGAACACACTCTCAATTGCAAAGATCTTATCAAGCACTTGTGGGAACTACACGGCCAAGAACAGTAAACTTGTTATTAAGTATTATGAATTTTAATTTTCTAAGATTATGAAGTTTGTTGTAAGTTTATTATTAAGTATTATGAATTTTAACTTTTCAAGCATATGAAATTTGTTGCCAAGTATTATGAACTTTAATTTTCTAAGAATAGAAAGCTTGTTGCTAAGTATTATAAATTGTAATCTTTCAATAATAGAAAACTTGTTGCTAAGTATTATGGAATTAAAAATTAGCATTTTCACTTAAATTTAAAAACTAATTTTTTTTATTAATAATATCAATTGAGTTTCTCGAAGTACACATTACTGAAAATTAAAATCCCCTTTTGTAAGAATCTCCATCTTAAGGTCGATATAATATTGTGCAATGATCAAATCCATATCGATAATGTTGGTTGTCATTATTCGCTCCTCGTGCATACGACTCTGAAGTTGCATTCTTTCCATGTCAATTCGTGCTCTTTCAGCATCAATTCGTCTCATTTCTACATCAATTTCTAATTGTTTATCATGTTAGACCAATACTTTAACTAGTTTTTCAATTTTAACACGTTCAAATTCTATCTTCTTTTGCACATAACCATCTAAAAGGATTGCTAAAGGTGATTCTTGAATGCCTTCTTTGTCTTTATTTTTAAGAGTTTTTTTTTAAAAGGTTTTTTGCCTAATGATTGGTTGAAATTGGGAGAAAGTTTATTCACATCCTCTAAATTAATTGAATTTAGAGTTGCAGGAGAAGACGAAGCAGAACTCGCATCGCTATGATTTTTTGACTTCTTTACATTGATAGTATTACCATCCCATTTTTGCTCATTTCTCAATATTTCCCTGTAATACCCATACATAAATTACTTTCCTATAATAGTTTATACATTTTTCTCATTTCGTTTCGTTGAAATATATATATAATTATAAAAATTCAAAAAATAAAATCAATATAAATCTAATAACGCAATTATTACCCCGTCTTGGTTAGTTTGTCTACTTTGTCGCATTCCTTCAATTTGTTTGTGCAACCCAACAAATTTACCACACTTTATATTAATTTTTGACCAACAATTCATGAGAGGGGTTTGAATACGCTCAGTTCCTCCATTCTCTTTAACGTAGGCATGCATATGGCCCCCAAAGGAATCATGATGTTGTTCATTCCCCGTGATTGCATCTTGTATTGATGCATCCAAATATGAGGAAAAGATCCTTTGGTTTGGGTGAAATTTTTAGCTCGTTGTGATTTTTTCATTATGAGATCAATTTCAATAAGGCCTTAGGAAGGTAGGGTAGAATTAGAGTAATGTTCAGGTGAATAGGCTGAGAGGAGATTAGTGTAGTCACCACATTGATAAACCATTTATACAATAATTTCACAAATCAGTTGGATGTATGTATTGAAAAAAAATATATTAAAATTCACACAAATCCAATACAAACTTGCTCTAGCCACTTAATATATTCACACACAAACTCAATAAAATGATAGGAAAAGAAGTATTTTATACTTATGAAGTATTATTGGATGTACCCATAGACTGAAATAACCAAATATTATCAATTAAAATTCAAACAACTTCAATAAATACTTGCACCCCAACATAAGTTCACACCCATGTTCCACATCACATGTTCTGTTCGCAAAGGGTAATTAAAAAAAAATAATAATAGAATCTATATAGGCACCCCAACATTACTTATTCTCAACCATTGTTTTATTTTCTTTATTTATACTTGGGGTGTATAAGTAAAAGTTCGGGCTCCAACAATAACTCTAACACAAATCACAACTTAATTTTAATGGAAGAGGGTTTTTGTTTTTATTTTTATTTTTATTTTTAAATATAATGGAAGAGGGTTTCATTAAACCAAGCATATGACTCTCTCTATATATTTTAAATTTTTTTAATTCTACCATAATTTACTTTAGAAACAACCCATATTCAATTTCAAGCTTTCAAGAAATACCCATCTCCATAGACCCCTTTTTCGAGTTGGGGTGCCAATTGCAACTCTAACAAAAACTATTGTTTTATCTTCTCTATTTATACTTGGAGTGTTTAAGTAAAAGTTGGTGTGCCAATATAAGCTCTAACAAAAATCAGAACTCGATTTAATGGAAAAGGGGTTTTAAGGCAACTCAACAAAAACCAGATCTCATGAAAACTAAAAAAAAACAAAATTCCATTAATGGAATAAGGGTTTCCACCAAAATTTCAGATTTGATGGGATTTCAAGGGTTTACCTCACAAAAAAGTAAAAACAAAAACTCAATAATAAAAAAGAGATTTGAGGGTTTACTTTAACAAATTTTCAAATTTTATGTTGAGACCCTTGTGGTTCTTTGTAGTTGATTCCTTGAATACTATCCAGCCTTGAAGGAGCATGAAAAAGAAGAAGGAGTTCAGATTTTAAAGAGAAATTCCACTGGTCTACACAACTTAACGGTCGGATTCCTTCCCCTGCATAAATCAAAAGGGAGAAACATACTCTCTTCTTTTGCCTCCTATGTTTTCTCTCTTTGCAAAAACATTGTCAGTAGAGAACATTGTAGGCATCAAAATTTTAAGGTCTTTATAGATTTTATAAATCAAAATAAAGCCCCTAAAAGTCATAAGTGGGTTTACGTATCCAAATTGGGCTTCACTAATTGGGAATAGATCTTCTAAGTCATGACTTGGGGTTTTCACAGATAAAACTCATAACTTAAACAAATTTAAGTGATTCACGTTAAATGTTGGACTTTATACCCAAATAAATGAGTTTGACCCAACAACAATCCATAGGATCCTTAAAATAAGATTTAGATGAATTTAACCTTTAGATTAACCAATCAAAGCTCTCTAAGTCGGAGCATAATTGAAAAATTAAATTATCTTTAAGTTTATAAATATCAAAACCTCTCTCATTTAGGGGGGATATGAATTATTTTCTCTTAGAAGACAGAAACTCTCCTTCTAGAAAAAAAGAAGCTTTCAAGCATTTTCCTAGATATAAAACAAAATTTTTTAGAGATTCAAACTCCGATTAAAGAGAAGATCAAGCATCAAGCTCTTCTTAACTGATAAAACGCGAAGTCTGGAAAGAAAAAAAATCTATAGAAGTTCTACAAAAGATCAAGCACTTACAAAGTCATCGTCCAAACAACTTTTTCAACTGATAAAACACCAAGCTTAGAGAGAAGAAAAGCTACATAAGTCATCTTTTTGTCCTTTACTATTAATCAAAAGAAAATACTAAGATTTGTACTCTTGTTTTCATCAAAATAAATAAATTTATTTGCAATCTTATTACACAAATCTTGATGTAGATTTGTTAAAATTTATTGTCGACAAGCACCAACTCAAGTGTGTTGGAGCAAGTTTTTGGAGCTCTAGCTCTGCAAATCGACAATTGGGAGGTGATGCCTAGCTCGAGCCCAATCGAGTTGGAGTTGCTCTTATGAGGTATTTACAAAAAGCTCAAAGACCACCTTTCCACGCGTCTTGCCAATGGTTAACTTTAGAAGTTCATAATCAATTTCCTCCAATTACTCTTGATGAACTTGAAAATCCAAAAAAAGACCATAGATTCCCATTTCTTTTTCAATTATTTTTAGGGTTGGACACTTTTCACCCTAAAACTTGTCTTAAAACTCTATAAAATTATAGCCTTCCCAGCCACCACTTTCTTCTAAACCTAATACATATTCCAAAATATATTCCAAGTCTATTCATATCTTTCTAACCCCTTTCAATCTCAACTCTCTAAGATAGAGAGGGGTTAGAATAAGATGAATAGATTTGGAAGATATTTTAGAATAGTTCATAGATTTAAAGGAAAGTGGCATCTCAACTCAAGGGAGGACTCTCCTTTTATTGAGTTTTGAGATAATTTTTAGGGTCAAAAGTGTCCAATCTTAAAAATAATGAAAAGAGACATGAAAATCCTATAGTTTTTCTTTGGATTTTTAAGTTCATCAAATGCAATAGAAGGAAATTGGTTATAGGCTTGTAAGGTTAAGCCATCTGGCTACGCTCATGTGACAATGGTATATAGTTGAACTTGAGAGAAAAGTAAAAACAAAAGTATTTTTTTGGAGAATGAAAGAGAAGAAGACACGTGAAATTGTAATTTTTGGGCTTTTTGTAATTTTCTCAATAGGCAAGGACAAACAATGAGAGGCAAACAAGTATTTTGGGAATATGAATGTTGTGATATTATATGCAAATGTAAGATTTGGGTATTTGGTAAATACTTCAAAAAGCATAGACAAATGTATTAATTCAAAATTGGTCATTTAGATGAGATACATGTGGCAATAAAGAACCAACTACATGTACTTGGTTCTTTTTTACCTTTTGAAAGGTAAGATATGAACTTTTCATAGCTTTTGTCAAAATTTACAAGATACCCTTTACATTTGTTTGATTAACTTTGATTTTAATGGAAGGCAAAGTTGGCATTTCTCATGGGGTGTTGACCTGCCAATGGGCTTGGGGTCGTGGCCCACAATGAGAAGCCTTCTTGAATATTGGGGCTTATGAAAAATTGTAAGTATCCTTTTTAGGAGAACAAAAGTCCATAGGCCAAGTTGATATCTTATGGATTTTTTGAGTTGGGCTCTTTATTTTGGGCTTCTTGGAGGATTACATGCATTAAGGGTCAACATACTTTATTTTGGGCTTTTGGGTTACAACTTGGAATGCACATCTTGGCCCAAATTCAAACTCTTTTACTTGTTTCAACATTGGCTTTGGGCCTTAACCAAGTTTCTAGAATCCTTTTTTTGAATTAGGCTCATGCAATTTGGGGTGTCTACACATGGCATAAGGGACATTAATTTTGGCAAAATGACATAAATATTATCTCATGGGTAGAAATGTCCCAACCATGTTAGCCTTAAAAATGCATAAGATGTTTAATATTTGTTAGTTGAGAGTAGAATTTTTTCTTCTTCAAATGAGTGTGAATAGTCACCTGGGGAAAAGTTTCATAAGAATCATGTTTTTAGATGATTATAGTAACTCTCATATGGACAAAGGGCATAATCCAACAAAGTTTAAGATTGGGAGGTTTGGTTAGAGAGTCGAAGGTGTTAGACACCCCAGTCTCTCCATCCTAAGATGATTACCCTTTTTAATTTTGTTATGGATGCATGATGACATGTACATGAGATGTGCCCTTTATTAAGGGACATTAATTTTGGCAAAATGACAAAAAGGCCATCTCATGGGCAGAGATGTCCCAACCATGTTTGCCTTAGAAATGCATTAGATGTCTAAATATTAGCTAGTTGGGAGTAAAGTCATCTCATGAAAGAGAGCCTCTTATCACCATTGTTATAAGAATACATGAAAATACACAAGAATGCAAAATATTAATTAGAAGTTGGCTAGAAACATTGTGGTCACTCCCATGGTGGAGGACCCTTTTTATCATCATTGCCATGTGCATGAATACATGAAATAAATGATAGAACGTTGGTTAAATGTTAGAGACATAGTCTCATGGAAAGAGACTCTCTCATTTTTTCTTTGCCATTTTTAATGAAACTATGATTGCATGTGTGTGCAAACCTGTAAATGTGATGAAATGATTGTTAAGGAAATAAAAATGATGTCATTCCCTAAAGAATAAAGGGCTTACCATTCTTGACATCTTGACATTTATTTTTTAAGGGCTTCGACCCCCATCAGATCAACAATGCTTCCTCATACGTATTGCATGAGGTTTGGGCTCAACTTACCGAATGTTGGAGAAGATGTTTCATTTCATCCTAGGATTGTTCTACATAAAGAAAATAAAGAGTTTAATGAGGGGTAAAAGTCAGAAAGGGAAATGCAGATAAAAATAAAACCTAGTCTAAACCCACATTGACCTTGAATTATTATTATATTTTTAAGTCTTCAATGATAGCTTCTTCGAATAAGAAGGTAGGATAGTGAGAAAGAAAAGAGAAGATGAGAGTGAGAGAGAATGTATAGAATGAAATTTTGAGTAAGAATTTAAAAGAATTTGGAGTGGGTTTAAAGACAAAAAGCGTGTCCCAACTCAAAGAAGAGGCTTTCCTTGTATAGAGTTTTGTGTGACTTTTAGGTATAAAATGGTCCAACATTAACCACAATTGAAAATGACATGAGATTTTCATGAAATTCCACTTGATTTTTAACTTTGTTGAAGACAATGAACAGAAATTATCATAGAACTTTAAAATCAAATTATTTAGCTAGATCTATGTGGCAAAAGTTTGGTGGTAGTAAGTGGTAAGTAAAAAGTGATTTTGAATGCTTGAATGGTGGAGGGACATGTGGAAAGGTAGTTTTTGGTCATTAAGTAAATACCTTTAGAAGTATGAGCAAATGGAAAAAAAGTAAATATTAAGTGAAAAGTGATTTTGAGAGCATGACCGGAAAGAGACATATGAAAAGGTAAGTGGTAGGTAAAAATGATTTTTGAGAGTATAAATAGGTAGAGGGACATGAGGAAAGGTTGAAATATCTCAATATTAAATAATTATTTTAAAGGGTATGAAGTAAAAATGATTTTTAGTTGTTTTTTTTTTTTTTTTTTTTTTTATATTAAAATTTTAAACAAGACTTTAAGTAAAAAAATGTTTTTTTTCAACAAAACAAAAATATTTGCATTTTTTTTTTTGTGTTTGCAGGATAACCAAGCAAAAGTAAAAATTTTCAATAGACACCAAGTACTACAATCTCAAAATAACGTAAAAGTCAATAAATGCAAAACTCAATAAACATAAAGTTATGTTTTTGCGATGGTTTGCAATGCAAACAAGCAAGGCCGACATCTCTAAGCTATTAGAATTAAATGCAATATTAAAGTTTATAACAAATTATTGGTCATCAGCTCGTTATGGTATAATTATATATAACCTAATACAAATTCAAGCTGTTGATATTAGAATAGTAATTGTAATATATACCATAAAAATGATTTCTGATATTATGATTCTCAAATCCCATGGCTTGGGCTTGAAATTGAAATTGAGGGTGGTATTGCATTAATGCACTATTGGAGCCATGACAAAGTTGATTTTTTTGCTTCACAATAAAATAAATAAATGAAAATGGCATTTTCATCAATTATGGAAAAAAAATAATTCCGTCGAACTTAGAAAAAATATTGTTGGATTCTAACATAATATGTTTATCACAACTAATATACTTGTTTTATACGTAAGTTGGACTTGAACCCTCACCTCAAAGTTTTGACAAAGTTTATATTTGGCTAGAAAGTATAAAATTTGATCTCCTTGTGTAATCTCTCCTTCATACTATATCATATTGTTGATCCCAAGTCATAATAAAGGAGGGTTGGTTCAGGTTGGCAATCGATGCGGACATCTCCTACCCACTAACATTAATCCTTATCAAAATGTCATTGTAAACAAGTTTGTGTGGTAAGTGTATTACTCACTTTAAAAAAAAAAATTGAGATATGTGTTACACATGGTCCCAACTGTTTGAACACAAAGTTCAATGGTTGAGATTTATCCTTAAAATAATTATATATGAGATATGTATTATTAAGATATGCATAAATCTCAACTGTTGGATTTTGTATCTAAAAGATTGGGATTATGTGTTTTCTCATGAGTCAACGGAACCCAACCCTTTTTCTTGTTTTGAGAAAATATATTATAGAAGAGAGGGCATTCAGAAACCCAAAAGAGAGCCAAACATTATGCAAACCATTTTTTCAATGTATAGGTTAGAAGTTTTGGAATGAGATCAAACTGTCTATTATTCTTCAACTTGTAAATTATGTTTAGAAGTTTCAGAATGAGTTGATTTTTGGTGAGGATGATTTCTTTAGGGACCCCCAACACTTCCCATTATAGAAATCAAGTTTTTTAGGATTCATTGAAATTTGCTTATTTCTTCATTTTTTGTATTTTATGTACATGATGTACAAGTAATTAAAAAAAAATAATGGTATTAAATGTAAAATATAATTAATTTAAAAAAAAATTATTTATTTTTTACTTGGATAGAATTGGTAAATTATTTGATCTCAAATAAATCAAATCAAGTTGGCTGAACAACTAAACTAAACTCAATCAATGTAGTAAATAGAAACCTTCTAATTAGTCTGACCACTGGATTGGTATTTACTTGCCACCACGTTGTTGCTTTGCGCCAAATAAAATTTAAGACACCTATCGATACAAATGGTTCAACAAAAATCTCGTCGACATGTAGAGCTCAACAATTAAGCCTTTATTGAAATTTTGGACAAATGTAATATGTATATTATACACAAAATTTTCATTTTTTTGAGAAAATATGCTATACAAAACATTTTTTCCCAGATTCAATGCATTTTATTTTATAGGTTTTTGGGTGTTTACCAAATAATACTTTAATAATTACTCATCTTGGATCAAATTGGTGAACCCATGGATCAAATAAGGTAGAAACCTTTGAATACTACCACTATAGTAAGTGGTATCTGTTCACAACCACGTTCCGCTCTACGCCAAACCAAGTTTAAGATGACCATCAACACGTATAGATCAACAATGAAGCCTTGTCGACACGTAGAGCTCAATAATTAAGCATCTTGTACAAATTTTAAGATGTATTCTGCATATACATACATTGCTAGGCCAAGCTACACTATTTTCATCCTCTACAAAATACCATAAAATGGTACATTGTTGTGTACCTAAATTCTCTTAGTTCATGGTTGAAGAGGAGAAAAAAATGCAAAAAAAAAAAAAAAAGGAAGAAGTTTGTAGCCGTTGCATTTTAAAAAAAGGAGGGTAGCCAATACCCTTAAAGCCTTCCTTCCAACTCTTAAAAAAGGTCTTTTAAACTTGTGTGTCCTCACTTTCACTCCCTCCTTTTTTTTTGGATTGATAAAGTCAACAATATTTATAATTATCTATTTTTTTATATAATTTTTAAATTAATCTATAATTAAAAAAAATATTTTTATTCTTTTTCTTACACTAATGAAAATTTATTATCTTTTATAATTTAATTCATTTAATAATAGATATCACACATTGATAGAGCTGGTACTATTTTATAATCATACTCCTGTGAGCCGAACACATACAATCCACTATCATTCTTAGGAATCTGAACCATCCGATTGAAAGTAAATGATTTAAATTCTATCTGATTAAATGGGCCCATGGATTGATTGGTTTGATTTGGAGAATGTGTAAACAATTAGCGTGATATAGGTCAAGTATTATCTAAGTATCGTAGAACGTGGAGTACAGGAATTTTCACTTTAATTATTCTTCACGTCTGTGGTGAAATCATGAAAGCTGTCTATTATGTAGTTAATTTTAGTTACTATTAGCAAATCAAACCTTAATGACGCTATTAAGTATTTTTTATTTTCTTTCCTTCTTTTTTTAATTTTCGTCATTTTTTTTCTATTAAAAAAAAAAGAATACCTTTAAAGGAGAGAAAGAGTGAGGACAAGGCTTTGAAACTCTCTCTCGCAGAAAAAACCAGAAATTAAACTCAGATAATCTCGAATCCACATCGAAGAAGCGCTTTAATGGAAGATTTTTTTTTTTTTTTTTCAATCTCTGCAACGCACCAACCTCTTGTTCGCCATTCGATGTTGTCTCTTTGAATCGTTTCCAAGGATTTAACTTCTCTGGAAAACTGATTCTGTCTCTCTGATCATCAAATTGGTTCCATTAAAGGTTTTCGAATTTCAATTGGATAAAAAATAATGTTTGAGGAATCAGTTAAGGTTGTTGCATGTTTATGATTAGATCCTGAATAGGTTATCTGCTATTTTCGTTGAATTTTCTTAAAATTTGGTAGTGAGAAGAGCTTGAATTTGGGAATTTGGCTGTTGCAGAGGTGGATTATGGATTCTGGCGTGTTAAGGTTAGCAAAGCATAAAGGGAAATTTCAGGTTTTGGGCAAATATTTATCTTGTTAACTTATTCAGACAAATCGAAAGATTCAAATTGGATGTAAGTCGTTTTTTTTTTTTACTTTTCTTTTCTCCCAAGAATTATATTTCTGAAGCATCTTCATTAATTCTTTATTTTATTTTTTATATTTTTGGCTCAAAAATGGGTTTCTGGTTTCTTGATAGTTGCGTAATTTGTTAATGCACTTTGGTTGTGAGCGCAATTTCCATTTTATATTTTAATTTGTAGATGCTGATTTTGAGGATTTGTTTAGGATTCATATTCTTATTGAGAGGAACAATTCAATTTTAGTTGTTACGGTTCTTAGGTTTTCTGTGGGCTGTTGAGATATTTGTAGTTTATAGGATGTTATTCTTTTAATAAGATTGGGCCAAGATCAATCATTTACTGGAGGCCATGAAATTCCTAACATTTGATAAATATCCAAGACTTGTTAGAAATATCTATAGAGAGAGGGTGGAAGCAAGGTTTAGAATATCGTCTTGGAGAAATGTTTCGGTCAAGGAAAAAATCAATATTGTATCAGCTGATGCATTCCCGGAACATTCACTGTTTCGGGCTCAATGTTTCATATTGGTTATCGGTCTAGGCTGATTCATTCTGATATTTTGAACCATGGGTGGAAGGATATGCATGGGTTATTCTGGTTTATATTCTTCGGCTTCTTTGGTCTCAGTGTTTCATATCAGTTATCGGTATAGGCCCATATATTCTTGTATTTTGAACCATGGGTCAAAGGACATGCATGGGTTACTCTAATTGATATTCGTCGGCTTATTTCTTTAATTTATCTGTATTTTGTATGATGTTCTATTTGATGTGCTATAGATGGATCTAAATGTATGCTTTTTATTTTTTTGGGTGCCAGGTGTTCCACGAAATATGGCTCTTAGGAAGTATGTACCTTCCTCGGGTGATGCATCTTCTCTTAGTATGGCACCTTTGAATTTTTCAAATAAGGTGCATGAGAAGGCTCAATTTACAGAATCTGAAACGGCTCATGGTCCTCCCGAGGAAGCTAATGTGGACATTGACATTAGAGAAGTTTATTTTTTGATTATGCATTTCCTATCGGATGGGCCATGTCACAGAACTTATGGACAGTTTTGGAATGAGCTTCTTGAACATCAACTTTTACCTAGAAGGTATCATGCGTGGTATTCAAGGAGTGGTGCGCACAGCGGAGATGAGAATGACAATGGTTTTTCCTTCCCATTGAGCTACAATATATTGGTGGAGAGGTATATGATATGCATCGTTTCTAGCGCTGCCCTCATTAGTAATTTAGTTTCTATTAAGTTGTTTCTCGTAACACTTTATAAAACGAATGTATGGTAATCGTTGCTCTAGACTTAGCAACAACACAAAGCTGACCTCGAATATAACAACAGCTACAAAAACCAACTAGGACAAAGCCTTGTCCCAAAAACTTGGGATTGGCTATCTAGACTTTAGATTCTTATTCTATATTCTACTTTGATTGAGTTTTATCCATCCTGGACTAGTCCGCAAGCTATATTTCAGGCTTGGTTGTTACAAGAGTCATGTTCTACCAAGCCGTATCCTTTTTCTCTTGAATCCTGGTAATAGTTAATCGTCAAATACAATATGTTTGGGACAATTTTTTATGAGATTTTATCATAGGAAAATGCTGAACTGACTGTGCTCGACACTGTGTTTGACACTGTGCTGACGTGGCAGTGTCTCGAGATCTATAGATTTTTTTCCTTGTTTCTCGAGGAAAAAAGTCTTATGGTTCTAGGAACACTTCCATGTCAGCAGTGTCAAGTGCAGTCAGTTTAGAATGACTATTTTATTTAAACTTTTGACAGTTACTCAGATTTATTGATTGGTAAATTGTGCACTATTCTTAGGTATCCTCATATTAAAAAGGATCACTTGGTAAAGCTTCTAAAGCAATTGATACTGAGTACTGCCCCTCCATTGCATGGTATGATTGGAGGAAACACTCCAAATGCAGCCGATGTTCCTACACTCTTGGGATCTGGTTCCTTTTCACTTCTTGGATGTACGTGATGTATACGTTAATGTACTTGTTTAACCCTGTATACCACGTGAGGTGTTATTTTGATGCTTTACTTTTTAACTTGGAAATTCTTTAGCCAATGGAATATTGTTTATTTTTTATTAATGCACTTTTTCACATGGTATCTTTTATATTACTCAATTTCTGTAATCCTTTTGCTTATTTATAAAACTTATGACTTTCTGTTACTTGCAGCTGATAGGAGTATCGAAAAGCAAATCAACCATACACCTGTTTACTTGCGTTGGCCTCACATGCAGGCTGATCAGGTTCATGGGCTAAGTTTGAGGGAAATTGGAGGTGGTTTCAGTAAACACCACCGTGGTCCAGCCACTCGTGCAGCCTGTTATGCCATTGCTAAGCCATCTACTATGGTTCAAAAGATGCAAAATATAAAGAAGATAAGGGGACACCGGGACGCTGTCTATTGTGGTATGGTTTTCTTTTTCCTATTGATGAATTTGCAAATTATCTCTGGCTATGATGTGTGATGCAGGATGGTGAGGGAAAAAGAGGAGAATAGGGGGTTAAGAAATCTGATTTGGGTGGTTTTGGAATTGGGCGACAATAAGAAAAGGGTTTTAAAAATTATTTTTTTCTTCAGAAAAAAGTGTTGGGTAATAGAATATAGGTTAGATTTGGAAAAGGGATTAATAAAATAAAGATTAAAGAAAATGGGAAGGGATTTAGGGTTGAGGTTTGTAGGTTTCAAGAATCAAAAATCAAGAAAAGAAGATTCTTGATGGAGTCAAGAATTCAAGAACAAGGAACTAAAAGAAAATCAAGAAAATCAAAAGAATAAAAAATACAAATAAAGATTAAAAGAAAAGAATGTTATATTGGGCTCACTCCAAAATGGCCTCACATCACACCCATTGTTGGGAAGATCAAGCTCAAGCTCTCTTTTTATTCATGAAAATTCTTTGTTAAAAAAAAATCCTAATATAGTCTATATATAAAGAAAATAAAGTCAAGAATCCTAATCAAACTAAAATACCAGATAAATAACCTAATTTTGTAACTTTCTCTCTCCTAATTTTCAAAACCTAATAAACTTAAATAAAAGACAAATTAAAGTTACTAAATTGCCACTAAATATTATACTAAGACCATGGGCTAATAAAACATGAAAATAAATCCAAAAACATAAAAATAAATTCCTAAAACAACTCAAAAATAAAAAATAATTAATCTAAAATAATCCCGAATGATAAATCTAGGTCCAATTAAGGGAAAACCTAAATAATTACAAATTTTTTGTTGGAAACCTTGACCCTTGATTTGATTTGCGTTCCACATTAATGTGTCTTTTATAATTCGTTCTCAATCATTAAAAGGGAAAATAGTTTAAATCTCACTTAAGATTGAGATGCATATGTCAATACTCAACATATTTAACCTTGAGATGGAAATCCCATGTAAAACTGATACCGTATCAGTATTTTGACCATAACTTTCTCAAAACACATTGGAATCATAAAATCTTAGACTTCTCAGATAGGCACTTGAATTATCTTTCAAATGACAAAATCAATATGAAATGATAAGTTTTGACCCCTCAAAATAAGGGCTAAAGGAAAATGACGTGAATAGTACTCAGACTCAAATCAAACTCCTAAAATAATCAAAAGACAACTCAAATCTAGAATATAATAAATCTAATTAACCTAACCAAATAAAAACTGATTAAAAAACCTAGGCCCAAACAACAACAACCTAAATAATTACAAAATTACCATTGGAACTCATGACTATTAGCTTGGTTTGTATCCCGCTTTATTAGTCCTATCATGGGCCTTTGCCAGAAGCACTTGCTCCCTTAAAATAATCGATGGAAACATCATTTGGTTACAAGATGACAAGCTAAAAGTTAGAGAAAACAGTTGGTGATTGGATGATCATCTAATCTAATGTTTTTTGATCTTAAATATTCATTTTCTGTTAAGCTAAAACTTTTATTTTTCTTACTGCAGCAGTCAGTCTCCCTTTGTCTTTCCTTCTTCAATAATATATTTTTTGATTATTTATTGTTGTATGAATTATGTTTTGACATTGACATTTTAGAACAATCTGAGATCATGGCTACCTAAGCTTGGTTTATATATACTGTAGCCATATTCGATCGCTCGGGAAGATATGTCATTACTGGTTCGGATGATCGGCTTGTAAAGATTTGGTCTATGGAAACCGCGTTTTGCTTGGCTAGCTGCCGTGGGCATGAAGTGAGTATATGGCTTACATTTGAATAATCATAGTGTGCGTTTGTTTAGTTTGTTTACTTTAGTTTTTTCCATTATATAATTGCAAAGGGAGACATTACCGACTTGGCTGTGAGTTCAAACAATGCGGTGGTGGCATCTGCTTCAAACGACTGCATCATTCGAGTTGTAAGATTTCTTCCCATTTAGGTGATTGAATGTTTTCTGTTTTTATGTTCTTTGGCGTTTTGACAGTTCTTTCTTGTATACAACAGTGGCGTTTGCCTGATGGGCTGCCAATCTCAGTTTTGCGAGGACATACAGGAGCTGTTACAGCCATCGCATTTAGTCCTAGGCCTAGCACTTCGTACCATCTTTTATCGTGAGCTCTATTCCTGTGTTATTCCTATGTGGATGCTACTTTGTAGTTACCTATTTGGTCTTCTGTTGTATGGTATTAATCAAAATGTTGAAAAGCCTGATTAAGTGCTATTTTGATGGGAGCCTGCCTCTTTGTTTTTTTTCCTTTCTCTGATTTTATGTTTAATTCATTATGTGTTATGAATTCTATTTCTTTGGCCAACTTCTTTTCAAGACCTTTTTAGGTTTATTTATCATATGCTTACAAAGGGAAGTACTTTCTTAACATACTTGATTTTAAACTTGTTTTGGGGCTGGAGAAAAGAAAGAAGAAGAAGAAATGAAGAGGAAGAGAAGCAGAAATTGTAGAAAGAAGCCTTGGGGTTTTAGAGAGGACCCTTTAGCTTTTACATTAATAAAAATAAAAATGTAGGAAAGCCGTTAAGGACTTTAAATATACCATACTTCTCTATTAAAAAGAATAAAACTACTAACTACTACTAAGGATATCTAATAACAACTAATATCATCTAAACTAGTTAATTTTCTTAATAAAAGCTTAACTTCTAAACATACTTAACATTAAGAACAATTAAAGTTCTTACAAATTTTGGCAGCATTAGGATGGATTTGATGGAGTCTTGATGTAAATAGCTAGTAGTGGTTGTCATGGCCTCGCCAGCACCACGGCTGGATGTGGAAATGGCTGCAGTGACCAAGTGGTTGAAGTGGAATGGCATGGAGGAGTATGATTAGTCTCACATCAAATAGGAGAGCGTTCAGAGCCTGAGCTATAAGGATAAACTAGAATCTATATGGTACTACAAGTTTTAAAGCCCTGTGGATTTCTGCCCAAAGTGAACAATATCGTACTGTTGTGGGTCTGGGGTGTTACAGGGAAGGTGAGGAAGTCTAGAAGTGGGTGCTAGACTGGAAGCAAGAATGTCAAGCTGATTTATTTATTTATTTATTTTTTGCATTGGTAAAATAAGGATTCATATTAAGAAAGAAAAAGGGCATCACACCTGATTGAAATGAAAATTTAATTTCCCAATTGACTTTGTGCCATTTCTTTTTTCCCTCCTAGGTCATCAGATGATGGGACATGTCGGGTCTGGGATGCCAGGTCCACCCATGTCAGTCCACGAATTTACCTTCCAAAGCCTTCAGATCCTGTCGCTGGTTAGTTTGCTTCTTATATATGGAGTTTTACTGGTTGACTGAGCTTTGAGCGGTTACAACTTACATTGGAACTTGAAAACTGACTGCAGGAAAGAGCAGTGGTCCTTCGTCAAGTGCCGGTCCACAGAGCCATCAAATACTGTGTTGTGCATACAATGCTAATGGCACTGTTTTTGTCACTGGTAGCTCAGACACTTTTGCAAGGGTACATCTAAATAACTTTTTTTTGTGAACTCTATTCTTCCCTAAGTTGAGCATTTTAATGTTTGCACTGCCATTCTATCCTTTTTAATATCATATTTCAGAGTGAAATTAGCTGCAAATGTAGATGAGTTTCTTTATCAATAACAGTTACTTGCAGGTGTGGAATGCTTGTAAATCCAATGCAGATGAGTCTGAGCAACCATATCATGAGATGGACGTATTATCTGGACATGAAAATGATGTCAATTATGTGCAATTCAGGTTAGTTGGCCCTGGTTAGTAAGCAATGGTTTTTTTAATCAGAAGCTTTACATTCTGAATTTTTTTGCGGCCTTATTATGCAGCGGCTGTGCTGTGGCATCAAGGTATTTTATGACTGAGACTTCAAAGGAGGAGAATATTCCGAAATTTAGAAATTCATGGTCTGTTATATCTTTCGTTCATATTCAAGTTTTCTAGTCCATCAGCAATTTTCTTTCTGCAGAAATGTTACAGCCTATCTTGTACTTGGAATTAATTCAGTGGAACAATCCCATTCTGTGAATTTATATCTTTGCAGGTTTAGTCATGACAACATAGTTACCTGCTCTCGTGACGGTAGTTCAATTATTTGGATTCCAAGATCACGTAAATCTCATGTGAGCTTTCCTTCCAGATGTCTTACTACCATGCATTTGCATTATTTACATTAAATATTTTCCTTTAGAAAAAATGCAGTTTTTCCCTAGTTACTTAGTACTCAAAATTTTATTTAGTACGCCATGTTTAGCTAAACTAGGTAGACATAATATCATGACCTTGATTTTCCATATCCCTTGATTTTCCATATCCCTATTTTCTACTTTAGGGTAAAGTTGGACGTTGGACAAGGGCATATCATCTCAAGGTTCCACCCCCACCAATGCCTCCTCAACCTCCTCGTGGGGGTCCACGTCAGAGACATCAGCCGACTCCACGTGGTGTTAATATGATTGTTTGGAGCCTGGATAATCGATTTGTGCTTGCTGCCATCATGGGTAAGGCTTTATTGTTTGTTTGAATTTTCTATCCACTAAGGAGAAGTTGTTAGGGAAATAGGTTGAACTTTTTTGTATGAATTTTTATGTCAGATTAAGGATATCAAGCTTGGTGATAATATATACTTTTTTAAGAAAAAAATTGTTAAAAGAAAAAAAATCGTTATTTTCAGGTGTTTTTGTTCCTCATTTAAATTGCTTGTAAGGATGTCTATGCAGGAAAATTTTGGTTGATGATTGGAGTTGTAAAAATTCGAGAATGATCATCTGGTCACAACGCAGTCTGGGCTAGCTTTTCTTTTTTTGGTCCTCATTACTAGAGTGTGTGGGTAAATGACCACTATATGTGTTGGTCATTCATCCTTTA
Organism: Akebia trifoliata; assembly: GCF_017979445.1. Taxonomy (NCBI): domain Eukaryota; kingdom Viridiplantae; phylum Streptophyta; class Magnoliopsida; order Ranunculales; family Lardizabalaceae; genus Akebia; species Akebia trifoliata. Next base: position 11,738,499 of record NC_141382.1, on the reverse strand, counting down.
GGATTATGCTTTGCTAGTCGAGTTGTCATCGATAACTCGATTCCTATTTTATTGTCCTTAGATTCAGGAGGAGAGTGAGAGTTGATCGCAGTTCTCAAAAAATGTTAGCTGTAGCAGCTAGGAAGCTTTCATCATACCCATTAACTTATCCCAACTGTATTGATCTGCTTTGGAAATCTCATTTCATCAACATGTTTATGGTGTCGGCTAGGAAGATGTTGGATCCTGTGAACTGAAAATTTCTATATGTGATGGGTCATACGAGATTTGGCTTGATATGGAGGAAAGGGATCAGGGTTTTTTCCTCAATGACATTACTTTTTGATGGATTCCCTGTCGGCTTTTTCAAGAGCTCAATGGTATTGAGGCAAGGTGACACTTCATCACAATTCTTTTCATTTTGGTGGTGGAGGCACTTAATAAAGGATTCATAGGTGGATGTTTGTGTGTTTTTATCTAGATTCAATGTCAGGGAGTTGGATCTTCGTATCTCTCGCCCCCAGTTTTTTGATGTTACAATTATGCTTTTGGATAGCTCATGAGGTAGAAACTTTGAAAAGAAAGTTTCAAAGATCCATTTCATTTCGGTGTGCTTCGACCAAAACATGTTGGTTTTTCAACATATACCAAAATGAAACATTGGTCTCTTCTAATCCTGATTCAAGTGGTGGAAATGGATTTCTATTGGAAAATTTCTAATTAGGTCCTACAAATCATTAATTCATTAAGACTAATTTTCTTCTAGGGACCTTTGGAGATTTCTGGTTGTCTTGGTTTCATTGTTTTCTTGGACATTGTTCTGAAATTTTTTTATTTGTGAACCTTTTGATTAGTAAGGAATGGTGAGTTTCACAATGTGTGCCATGAATAAAGGAGTGAAGGAGAATGTCGATCATCTTCGGTTTCATTGCACGTTTGCTACTCAGGTATGGCCTGAATTTTTTATGCACTTTGGAGTTCAGTCGGAAGTCCCTAAAGGTCTAACGGTCCTCTTTGCTGGTTGGTTGGCTAAGATGTTACCAAGGGAAACTCTTTGTGGAGACTGCTTTTGTACGCTATAAATTGGCCATTTGGGATGAGAGAAACGATCAAGTGTTTGATAAGGAGGAAAATTTGGAAATAATTGTGCTCAAAGTTGAGGTGGTCTCAAGGTTTGAAATCTTGTCCTAGTTAGAAGAAAAACTGAGATTGTCTTGATTGAGACAATCCCAAAACACTGAATGCTTGAAATGCCTTGGACATTCGAAGATGGTACAAAACTTTAAATCATGGCATTCTTGCACAAATGCTACTTATATTGGGTGTCTTCAAGGATGTCTGGTGTGGTGACTTCATCTTCAATTGGGAAGAACTCATTAGCCCTTAATGCATCATTTGTTTTCTTTGTAATTCAACTCTTCTTTGTGTAACCAAGTCCCTCCCCTCTAGTTCCTTCTTTGTATTTTTGGGCCCCCTATTTAAATAAAAGTATCCCTTTTACCAGTATAAAAACTAGTTATTGTCTTAATAAAAGCTTAAATTCCAAGTATACTTAACACTAAGAACAAGTAAAGCTATTATACACTTTGTCGACGTTAGGGTGGAGTTGCTGGAGTCTTGATGGAAATAGCTAGTAGTGAGAGGGTGAGATGCTTTGGGTTTAGAATCTTCTGAAGGAGATGGGGATTGAAGTTCCTACTCTTATGCCTATGAATTGTGATAACTAAACTGGTAGTTACATAGCTAGTAATCCAATATTCTATGAGAGAACCATGCACATTGAGGTTGATTGCCACTTTATTCGTGATATGGTGATGGCTAAGAAGATATCTACTCCCTCTATCAAGTCAGAAAATCAGTTAGGGGATGTTCTCACAAAACCATTGTTTAGGAGTTCCTTTAATACTTTTTGTACCTAGCTGGGCATGTTAGATTTGTATGCTCCAATTTGAGGGGGAGTGTTAGAGTTCTTATTTAATGTCATGTGGGCCCAATAGTTAAACCCACATGACCTATGTCTTATTTCTCATTAATGTAAGGTCGTGTGGGCCTAATACGTAAGCCCACACGACCAACCACATGTTTTTAATATAATAAAGAGGCCAAACCCTATTGGGAGTGACTGACTCATTTTCTTCTCTTAATCCCAATCTTCTAAAAAGACTCATTTTTGCGATGGGTGATGTGTCAAATGTAGAGTTGTTGACTGCATCATTTGGGTATCAGGTTGGGGTGTTTCCATCAACCTATTTGGGTTGCCACTGGGAGTTGCTTATTGTTAGGAATGATAAATTGTTACTCAGTTATCACTCCTAACACTTAAAATAACAAACTGATCTAGAATCCAGTACTCCAACAATTTCTCTCTTCTCCATCTCTTTCTCTCACAAGGACACGCTAAAGCTCGAGACTCTCGCTCAAAAGCTTAATCTCAAATTTATCTTCTTCAAAGTCTGTCCGAACACTCTCTTTTTTCTTTCTCCCTAAATGAGGGAGACAGCCCCTATTTAATGGGATTAGAGAGGATTGTTAGGAGGTTGAGTTTTTGGCAAATAAGATACTTATCTAAAGGGGGAATTGACTCTTAATAAGAGTGCATTGGAAAGTATCGTAATTAGTTTCTCTCCTTGTTCTAAGCTTGATAAATTATTTCATGAATTCCTTTGGTACGATAAGGAAGGTAAGAGGAAGTTTCACTTGGTTAATTGAAAATGTGTGTTTCCCAAAAAATCACGGTGATCTTGGTTTTAGAAGGTTGGGGCTTGATGAATTTGGCGCTTCTAGAGAACTGGCTTTGGAGGTTTAGGGTAGAAGTGGGTAGTTTAAGGAGGCATCATTGCTGTGGGGATTTGCCTCTTATGGAGAAATTTATGGATTTATTCGCAATGTCTTAGAAGAAAGGTCTGGCCATTTCTTCTATCCTTGTAAGGTCGGACAAGGAGCCTTCATAGGACTTCAGGTTTAAAAGAGACTTTAATGACTGGGAGGTGGGCGATGTTGACAGATTGATCCACTGCATTTCTTTGGTGTCTTTGCATTTGGATTTTGAGGATTGTAGGGTATGGGAGGGGATTCGTGATGAATTGTTTTCAATGAGATCCTTTTATTATTTGATTGTACAACCAGGTCATGCTTCATTCCCAGCGGTATCTATTTGGTACTCTTTAAGGTTTTATCCAAACTGGCATTTTTCATATGGTCTGCAGCTTTGGGTAAGATTCTTATTATAGATCATTCAAAGAGGATTCCCTCTGCAACTTTAGCTACCTTTGTAAGAAGAATGGGGAATCAGTTGATCAAATCCTTATTCATTGTTCTTTTAAGTACCAGATTTGGGCTCAATATCTGTCTTGGTTTGGTATTGTTGGGTGCCTTCTGCCATCTATTCAGTCCTTTTTTCAGTCTTGGATTTAGTGGGATTATGTCTTCTCCATGTCGAAGGGAATCTTGTGGAGCTTAATCTCGATTACTATTTGTTGGGGCCCAGCCTTTAGAAGGAGAGTAGTGGCTGATCATTCAAAGGGAAGGAGCACTCCTTGCAGGATACCTTCATTTCAATCATGGGTATCTTGTATTTTTGGAGTAATGTATTTTTAAGGAGTTGGGCAGTTTCCTTTGAAGATTTTCTAGGTAGGTGGGATTGGGTTTGCAGCATTTCCCTGGAGTGGTGCTTGTTGTGGTTTGGTCTTTCTTGTGTTTTACGGGTCATCATGACCTCCTTTATTAATGAATTTTTTTAACTTATCAAACAAGAATAAAAATATTGTGTATTTATTAGATATCTTCTTTACAAAAGTTGCCTTATACAACCAGGGATTATTAGTCCATGTAGCTCTATGCTCTCTGGTTGCATTCCTTCAGGTGTTATTATATAACTTTCCATCGTAATCTTTACTTCAAATGTTTCTTTTGACCCAGATTGCAGAATCTGTGTTTGGAATGCTGTTGATGGCAGCTTGGTACATTCCTTGACTGGTCATAGTGAATCTGTAAGTTTTCCAATTTTTTGAATCTTGATTATGGGTAGATTCTTAATTACGCTGTTGCATTGCTAGAATACCTCTCACGTTTTTTCTCCCTGATGTTATCTTGATTTGGATAAACATGGCATGACTGGATACATGCCACTATATTTTTGAATACTGCTATGCTTCATTATTATACCTTTCTCGATAGCTCTGGTTACATCATTTTTTTTTCTCTTTTTCTTGGTAAGCTGGACTTGAGCCCACGACCTTCATTGCAATATGTAAACTAAGCTATGGGTCCAAAATTCTGGTTACATTGGTTATGCTTTTTGAGATTACAACTGTCATTTTTTTCTCTGACTGTTCAACACCTCCAATCTCTATAGTGCCCCTTTTTTGTTATATAAGCTTATGCGTGGAACATTTCCTTAATCTCTTTAAACAATCCAACTTTCTAAAATAGCACAAAGAATAAACTCGTAATTCTAGACTTGATAATTAGAAATCGACACCAACTTTTATTTCTGGACACAACTTTTGCCAAGCAAATAAATAGTAACCGACATTTAAATAAAATTCTGATTTCTAATTCTAGTTAACTAAAGATAGGAACCACATGATACTTTGTTTGGCCAAAATAGAAATTCTTCATGTTTTGATCAGGTATGTCTTTCATACTTTGATTTGTTTTGACTTTTGAATGATTCATCTTGAAATTTCTGTTTTATATTAGTTTATTGGTAAGGAAGACACTTATTTCTAACTATTTTCCTTGTTGATTCTTGGTAGACTTATGTTTTGGATGTTCATCCTTTCAACCCCCGGATAGCTATGAGTGCCGGGTATGATGGCAAAACCATAGTTTGGGATGTGAGTTTTCTTCAAGCTCTATCATGTTCTATTATTTTTCTGTCTCTCCTTTTTTATTGATTGCCTTGGTACACTGCGTTCTTAGATTTGGGAGGGCACACCTATTCGTGTATACGAAATTGGGCGCTTCAAGTTAGTTGACGGGAAGTTTTCTCCGTAAGTAGTCACACAGCAGACAAGAGACAATCATTGTTATTCTATTTTAATTCCTTTTCTCGTAAAATATAACTCATTAAGACATTGGTGCTTGTTATATTTCTTCGATGCTTGTTATGTTTCTTAGTTATATGATATCTATGTCATATTAATGTGCCCAAATTTTTTCTTACATGAAATATATCTGTTTCACTTTTCGTTGTCATATCAGACAGACATATAATGCCACCATGATTCATTTTTATTTTGCCAGTTCTACCTCTGCCACTAACCTTTAAAACTAAGCATGACTTCAACAGAAGAGATTCTTCCTCCCTTTTTTAGATCCGTTTGAACACTGAAACCTTGGCCATTTGTACCCATAGGAGAGAGCTTCCTTAACCGTTCACAAAGAATATTGGTAGAAAGGGACAACAATGTTTCTCTATTATGCATGATTTTTTGTTCCTGGTCTGATCTTCAAAGATATGTTCATAATTGTACTCTATCTGGGCTGTTGTTGATGCTTTGGGTAGACAAAATATCCGCACTAGGTTCACATATAATAAAGTCAGTATTGCTGTTGGGTACCTCCAGCCGATCCCAGATATTTTGGATAAGACTTCGATGATTATGATTTTTTTATGTTGGATACTTTGGTTCTTGTTTATAATTTAATAGTTTTTTTTTTCTGCCTAGTAGATTTCCATCGTTTTCTCATTGACATGAATTTTCATTTAGTGATATTGGACTTGTCTATATTTTTCTTTATGTATGTATGTGCCCCATAGGGTCTCTGTAGATGTACCGACTTCTTTCTTGTGCAACTTTAAATGATTTTATTTTCCATTTCTATAAGCCCGCTGATGGAAATATTCCAATTGGTTTAGATACCCTAAATTTTTTACAAAAATGGTGGCAATATAATGAAACCTTTTGTTAAACTAAAACAAGCATAAAAACACACTCATAAGCATATAGCATTTTGTGGCATATTCTGTAGGATCTGAGAACCTAACAGAAACAATCATACTGATCAAATCATGTCATATCAACTATATAAAACCAAAATAGACAAACACATGACACATAGGAAGATCACAACACTCACACCAAATAGACCTTTGGATTCTATCAACCCTATCCTGGTCAGGACCCTTAGGCAACCAGTCACCTATATAATTACACTACTGGGTTCACAACTTGTGTTACTATACCAATTTTGATGTATTGCTGATAGTGTTCAGGATGAACATACAAATGAAACATGTGAACTATATTTTAAGGGCACAAAAATACATAAACATATAATAGTAACTACCTCGTTCGAGTCTCGTAAGCTTTTCTGATTCGTTGAATTTTAATGAACAAAATACCATTTTGCATATTAATTAGAATATAAATGATTCAAAGAAGCACTAACGTGCTTAGAATCCATCTTGTATGCATGCATTTGATGCACTAGGGTTCCCACTTTTTCAATTCTTTATTTTATTTATACATTATTTATAATTACTTCTTTTTACAAAAAAGATTATGAATAATTAGCTGATCAAGCATAATATATTTATATAATTAATGAACAATATGTGCAATTTAGATGTTCTTTCTACAATTTTTCAAGCATTTAATATTTTAAAAATGAACTTTCTAAAAGATTTTGGAAAATATTTTATCTAATCAGGTTGTATATTGTGCAAAACTTGAAAACATTCAATCCATTCACATGTAATCATGCACATCTATGGTGAAAATAAACAGCATTTGAGTTTCCTTGTTTTTGGTTTTTTCATCCTGAAAATACTTGAAATAGTGAATAAAATCCAAACTTCTCTTGGATACGTTCTACAGATTGATCTCAATTTTTTTCTTTTTTTTGAAATGTCCAATTGAAGTGGATTGCACATTTTTCTTTACATTTGCTCGTATAATTAAATTTTGATTAACCTATGTGATTTGAAGGGGTTCTAAGCTCTTGAGACAAATCATTCCTTTTGGATGAAATATTACAATTGAAAAGATTATAGAGTGCTGATAATATGATAGACTTTTGGTGGACGGATTTGATTAACCTGTTCTTTGCCCACATGTTTAGTTTTTTAAATTTCAACTCACATTGACAATCCAACAACACAGACATCTAGATTTCATGAAGATATTCATATTAAAACATAAATAAAAATAAAATAATTGTTTTTCGAGCTTGATCCATGGTGTATAAAACGGACGGCTACCGACCACCCACATTTAGAAATAAAATTCAATGCTGAAAAATAACTGTTTTTCTTTTGTTTTTTATTCTTATAATTTTATCCTCTACGTCGGATCATAATTTTAAATGTCACAAGGTGATCAGATCTGAAAGTTTCTTTTTTTTTCACTATGGGCAGTAGAGAGAAACTCTCTTTTTCTCTTTTTTATTTTTTTAATAAGTTATGTGCTTCCACGTCAACGTGCATCAAGTCCGTCCACCAAAAGTCCATCATATTATCAGCACTCAAGATTATATTTATAACTGGGCATGATAAAATTTTGGTCGAAACTCACGACCGTCTGAAATTTTGGCTGAAATGAAAAATGATTTCACAAAATTTATACAAAAAGAAACTGTAAGTAATATTTTGTGTTGGTCCCTTTGGAAATGAAAGCAATTTACAAAATGATTGAAGTTTAATAATATGCTCTAATGGAACTGAAGTTTTGGCTTTGGCTTTTTTATGATAACTAACTTTCTTTCTAATATAGGGATGGAACATCTATCATACTTTCAGATGATGTTGGCCAACTATACATATTAAACACGGGCCAAGGGGAGTCTCAAAAGGATGCCAAATATGACCAGGTACTACAAGATCTTAGTTTGGTTATGCATTTTACTTATAAACTACAACTCCTTCATGATACTGGTTTTTGTTTAATTTCCAACAGTTTTTTCTGGGGGATTATCGTCCTCTTATCCAAGATACTCATGGAAATGTTCTGGATCAGGTTAGTTGACCAATCATTGTTTATATTAGTTTGATGGGTTTATCTTTGTTTGTTTGTACACATTACCCGCAAAGTTTGACCCATGTGCTTATGCAGAAGCTTTACCTTAAGGTTGCTTTAAATTCTGTGAAAATTGCAAATTCAATTGTCAGATCAGATTTTATGATTCATAGCTTTCCTTGGTTTATAAATTCTTATCCTATTTAGATTTTTTTTTTAACTATTTATATTTTGTATCCCATTTATTGGGATAAGGTTTTGAACTTTAGATAATGATACATCCAATGCAATACCTATGTACCCCCCCAACCTAATTCTCATTATTTATGAACAATGGAATTTATTTATTTTGAAAAATTCCATTAATTGTGGGTGGAAACGAACCCTGCAGTTTATATTTCAAATGCCTGAAATGGCCCCAACAAATGTCTCAAAGTGTAACAAATAAAAAACCAAGAGCATGAGTTTGGTAACTCTGCTACAAATACTGATAAAAGAAGTGAGCTACCTTCTTTGCTCACTGCCTGCTTGTATTATCTGCCTGACAAGGTGCTACGTCGCAAAGGGTATAATCATACTGTATATAACCAAAAGGTATGGAAATGCTTACATCCAAGACCTCATGGGGACATTTGCATTCTCCACAACTTTGAATTTTAAAAAATATCCTTTATATTCTCTTTAAGTACAACAAAGGTAAATAAATTTTGGTACATGTGAAGTGGTATTTTTGTAAACATCACAAATCTCATTGGTATTTTAGTCTTTGTGCAATACATGCTTTTTCAAGAATGTCATTGAGATTTGTGATAATTATAAAAATACCAATATGTACCAAATAACCTTATCTTTTTTGTACTATAAGACACAATTCTAAAGACATTTTAGGAAATCTGAAGTTGTAGAGAATGCTGACATCCCCATTAGGTCTATAGGATGTTAGCCTTCCCATATATACATATATAAAATTGATGCCTGTGCACCATTACACAACTAAGTTTCTTCTTTGTTTGATCTTATAAATCCTTTTTTTTATTTTTATTTTTTACTCATGACACTCCTTTATTTTGTTATTATTTGTTAATTCGAGAGCTTGGGTTAACTTCAATGCAGGAGACTCAGCTTGCTCCATACTGTAGGAATATTCAAGATCTCCTTTGTGATTCAAGTATGCATTTGACTTATTTCCTTACGTATTACTGTTTGACAATCACAATTTCTCATATCACATTCTCTTCTCGAAATTCCAGGCATGATTCCATACCCGGAACCCTATCAAAGCATGTATCAACAACTGCGATTAGGTGCTCTGGGTATCGAGCGGCGTCCTTCTTCTGTAAAATTTGCTGTTGGTCCAGTTGATATCAATGGCCTACAAGATTACCAGATGGTTCCGTTGCCTGACTTGGACATAATGGTTGAACCTCTACCTGAGTTTATAGATGCCATGGACTGGGAACCAGAAAATGAAGTCCAAAGTGATGATAACGATTCAGAGTACAATGTTCCCGATGAATATTCTAGTGAAGGTGAGCATGGAAGTATAGGAACCAGCTCCGGAGATCCAGACTGCAGTGCAGAAGACAGTGAGGTCCAGCACAGTCACAAAGATGGCCTTCGCAGATCGAAGAGAAAAAATCACATGGTAGAAGTAACGTCTTTCTATTTTTCACTTCAAATTTTGTGGGTACAATTCTTGTTTTCTCTTCTTAGGATTGACATTTAATCATTTTCAGGGTGGGTTCATGACTTCTTCTGGGAGGCATGTTAAGAAGAAAAATTTGGATGACTTCGACAGAAACTTATCCGAGAATAACAGAACTAGGAAATCAAGAAATGGGCTGAAAGCTTCGAGGAAATCTTCTACATCAAAGTCATTGCGGCCTCAAAGAGTTGCTGCACGCAATGCTCGTAATTTGTTTTCTCAAATCACAGGAGCATCTACAGATGAAAATGATGAAGGAAGCTCAGGAAGTGATTCATCTGACAGTGAAACAGTGCTTCCAAATTCAAACGTTCAGAGCAACGAATCTGATAGGTCTGTGCAGATTGTGCAACAAAAAAATCCAAGAGGGAAAGAGTTATCTCTAGATGAGGGGGAAGATGTAGTCAAACCTATTGAACTCTCAGATACTCAAACCAATGCTAAAAACAAAGGGAGGTTGGTCCTCAAATTGCCAGTTAGAGATTCAAAGAAGTTTGTTTCTTCAGATAACACAAGACCTCGAGGTGGCAATCAGGCTGATTTAGTTGGTTCATCGTCTATCCCTCCACAAGAAACTATTGTATTAAACGGGAACAATATAAGTTCCCAAGATCCCGGGTCCTCTTCTGGTGACTTGATTGATGTACTGGCTCAGAGTCGTGGTGGAAATAAAATCAGAGAGGGAGAGCAATCTGAAAAGGTTGAAGATCATTTGGGCTTGTCTGCAGGATTCCAGGATAGCAAAATTAAATGGGGAGAGGTCAAGGCACGCACGTCTAAGCGTTGGAGAGGGGGAAATGCCATGGCAATGGACTTTGGATCTAAAGCAAGCCTTGATGATCATAACAGAATTGGGAATAACATCAATGGACATCTCAAACCTCAGAGTGAGAATGGAACAACATGTCCTCATTCAGAAACCCAATACCCTGGTGATAACACACTGCGGTCACCCCTGGATGAGCACCAACGGAGAGGAGGGGCATCGTTGCTCGCTTGTAATGGAAATATCAACAATGGATATAAAGCCCAGTCTGGGCCCATAGAATGTGTGGATTACGATGAGCCTCCAGAATTGGCATCTCATTTTAGCTGTAAGAATGAAAGTGATCACTCTCAAGATGTGAAAGAGAACACTCCACCCATCCCGACAAAGTTAGGGATTAGATCTAAAACTATTTTGCATGACGCAGACAGTTCTACCAAGCTGAAGTCCATTGCAACAGTAGAAGATTGGAAAAGTTCTGCATGTGATTCAATGTCTCAAAGTCTCTCACAAATGGACAATGATCTAACATCAGGAGTGCCTAAAGAAGAAGAAGCTACATGTGGACCCAGTCTGGATCATGGAGAGTGGAATGGGTTAAGAAAATCAGAGGCTCAGATAGATAAAAATCCCAGACTACCCAATTGGCATGATTCAAGGAGTTCTCTCCTAGATTCGAACCATAACATGAACAATGCTGTTTATAAAGGTCAAAGTCACAGAGGTCTAGAAATACTTCAGAAATTGATGGTGATATGGAAGGAAGTACTTCAAATGACAGCAGCAATCATCTTGACCCAGAAATGGAATTTCCTGAAGCTACAACTGATGGGGCCCGTAGAACAAGATCCATGGGGATGAGGGCAACTACAAGGGAGCCACATATTGGAAGTAGTAAGCTCAAGGTGAGGGGAGGTTACAGATCAGTTCAGACATCAAGTGGAGAGAGGTTTTCCATGAACCCACATGAGCAACTACAATGTGAAGAGTGGAGGTCTAATTCAAGAATGACTGTTGGATTAAGGTCTGCTAGGAGTAGGAGAGAAAATTATTATGATTGTGACTTAAGTACTCTGAGTAAGAGGAATTCACATCATTCGGTGAGAAAGTTGACGTGGTTGATGTTGTTGGAGCATGAGGAGAACTACCGATATATTCCCCAGCTTGGAGACGAAGTTGCATACTTGAGACAGGTAACTACTATTGTTGCTGATTTATTGTGAATTTTTTTTTTTTTTGAGATCTAATTATGTAACATTTCCAAATAATTTATATCCAGCTTTCAATGCTTTTCAGGGTCATGAAGGGTATATAAAATGGTGTCATTCATCAGAAATAGGCCCTTGGAGATCACTTAAGGGAAACCTAAGAGCCGTGGAATTTTGTAAAGTTGAAGGCCTTGACTATTCAACACTTCCTGGATCTGGGGAGAGCTGTTGTAAAATCACACTTGATTTTGTAGATCCTTCTTCTAGTGTGTTCGGTAAAACATTCAAATTGACTTTGCCCGAATTGAATGACTTTTCGGATTTCCTTGTTGAAAGAACGCGGTATGATGGTGCCATTAACAGAAATTGGACATATAGGGATAAATGTCAGGTCTGGTGGAGAAATGAACATGAGGATGGTGGGAGTTGGTGGGAAGGTCGGGTTGTGACTGTAAAACCTAGTTCTTTTGAGTTTCCAGACAGTCCATGGGAGAGATATACTATTCAATATAAGAGTGATGCAGGCCAACATCAACATAGCCCTTGGGAACTCCATGATCCTGATATTCCATTTGTGCACCCTCATATTAATGATGAGATCAGAAATAGGCTGATGTCTTCTTTTTCAAAGCTGGAGCAATCTATGAACAGAAATCAGGTAAAATTTTCTAGTATTGTTGCACCCCTTATTAAAAATAAATAAAAAATTCCACTCTTTCTTTTTCTCTTTTCTTAATAAGCTTAGAATTTTTGTAAGAAAAACTTCATCTCTAGTTGAAAGTGGAAGTACAAATGGATAATTGTAAAGCTTGTTCAAGTTTGTGATTGATTCATCGTAGTCATCATCAACAACTATGACTTATCAATGAGTTTCGATTCATGTTTTGAGTGTTGCAATTGATTATATTCTCAAATACTGCAGGATCATTATGGGCTTCAAAAGTTGAAACAGGTCTCACAAAAATCGGACTTTTTGAACAGGTATTTTTTTTTTTAAATTATTATACCTTTATTGCATTGAGATTCCTCATTTTTTGAGTTCCCAAACCTGTGGGGGAAAAAATCTCCATTCCCAATGATATCTATATAAATATCATAAGTAGATACCGCAATAGTATGCAAGCACCTATCGAGCTGTTCTGTTATGAAACAATATGAATTCTATACAAGAAAGCTGATTGAGGTGCAGGATTAGGAAAAAATGTATTTATGTAGGAATTACATGGGAAACAAAAATATTATACAACTTGGGTTGATTTGATCAACTTCTCAACTGGGTTTCCCCAAGCATTCAAACTTATATACAAGGTCTTTGTGTAGTGTAAAATTCCCTCATCGATGAGGAAAATATACGAAGCTGAAGAAGAAAGAAACCCTTTAATTTTTTCAGGTTTCCAGTGCCACTATCATTCGAGGTGATCCAATCGAGGTTAGAGCACAACTATTACCGTAGTTTAGATGCCACGAAGCACGACTTCACAGTGATGCTGTGGAATGCACAATCCTACTTTGGAAGAAATACGGAACTTGAGGCAAAGATGAGACGGTTATCAAGGTGGTTCAACGAGGAGTTGTTGCCGTTGTAGCACCAGCAAGTTTTGTAGAAGAATCACTTTCGGTTAAAGGTTTCAGCAGGGCTTCTGGTTTTATTGTAGATATTCATTCAATTCTTACATTTTGTATTGCAAAGTCCTTGTACATCGATCCAATTTTGGGAAATCGGTTTTTCTTTGGGAGGAGAGGGACGAGAAATCTAATGAAGAGATAGGCTTCATTTTTTATCACCAGAAATTAATTCATGTTATGTATAGACAGACATCCACTCGAATCATCATCATTATCAATAACAGAAAAGTGGTTGAAACAAAATAAAAGGGAAAGATGCAAAGTTTTTGTTCTCTTCTGTATGTATAGATGTGCTTTATCTTGGTAAATTTTGAACTCTAACACTTTGATGTTGCTTTAGTAAAATATCGAGCAGTGGGGGCAGAGCCTGATAACTTCCAAATGGCCCATGATCACACACACCATTAGACCTCGATTGGGATCAATATGATCTAACCAACGATGAGTTGATCCCCTGTAAAATTCTGAACAGATCAGTGGTTGGCTTTTTCACATTTCATCAGACCTGTAGATTGTGTATGAAGTGTTCTCAGGTATGTCTGCCTTTTGGCCTAGCCATCCAATCAATGTCGCACGGCACCATATCTCAATCATTACTTTCTTCATGGTCACCACCAAAGATTGCAACCATTTTCTCCTCAAATCATGGGAGATTGTTTCCTACTGTTTTTAGCTGATGATGGTTCATAAGCTGTTCTTAAATCATTAAATCTATATTTTTGGCATTTTTTTTATGTATCTTTATGAATCATGTCAGATTCAAAATCTATTTATAGTCGAAATAAATCAACCCTAAATAACAAATGCACCTACCTGTACATCAAATGATGAGATGATTTGAACTTGAATGATCATTTGAAGTAGACATTCCATAGCTCACTTCGTTCTCTCGCTCTGCTCACATAGCGACATACCCGAAAAAAAAAAAGAGAGAAAGGATAGGAATCGAATAACAGATGCACTTGCAGTTAAGATAGGTCTTGCATCTCCTACCTAATGCAGCAATTGACTGACCTCGCATCTCTTTCATTCAATAATGCCAGAGCTAATACACTAAGGGTATGTTTGATTGCACAAGGTAAAAATAGGGTGGAAAATCAATTTCCATAGAAAATGATATTTTTTAAGTGTTTGATCGCACATGGAAATTGAAGTTCATTTTCCACTTCAATAAAAAGGTCCATTAAAATATGAATTTCACTTACCCACCCATATGGGTGGGAAAGTAAAATCCACCCAAATTTTCTATCCTTAGTTCTTCCCTACTCATATCTTCTTCCCCTACCACCATCATCACATTAACCTTGCCGTCGTCATCATCATCATCTTCGATCATTTTTTTTTCTCTCTCTCTCTCTCCATCCCTCACCTCCGCCGCCACCGTAGTCATCGCCACCACCACCACGTTTTCCTCTCTTTTTCTTCACTTACATCCATCGTCATCGCCATCTTCACTGCCACCACTACATTCTCTCCACTCCTTCCTCCTCATCTTCTTCTTCCTCTCCTTCTCCCTCTCCTCTTATCTTTTTTCTCCTCTTCTTCCTTTCCTTTTTTGTTTTTTTTTTCCTCGTACAATTTTCCCATGATTTTATCTAATTACAATCAAACAATAGAATATGATTTTCTAACCCTATCTATTTCCATCACTATTTTTTTATGGATTTCAAATTTCAAGGAAAGTCACCTTCCATGCAATCGAACATACCTTAATGATTGAAAAAGACAATATAATTGGAGTGAACGAGAGTTTTGGTAACGAGTAGTAAGAAAGCCATTTTCATTGAAGTGTAATGTGTATTAGTGGTCACTTGACACCTCTTTCTTTAGTTAGGAAGAAGCCGGATTGCCTTCTCATAGATTACCAAGTCCCTTAATTCAAATGTTGTGAACTTATTTTCTAGATGCATTTCGCCCAACCTTCTTGTGCGTCTTATCTCAAGTGGTAATGTGGTCCAGAGGGAATGGATTAATTTATGAACCGTGATAATATGCCGTTCCCTTTTGATAAATGCCCCATCACAGTACCATAGATCATTTGCCTTAGGAAGCACAAGATAAATGATTATGGTTGTGTGTATCCGGAAGCAAATGGTTCTGTGACGGTGGTTTAGGGGCATTTGTTAAAAGGGGGAGTCATATTATCACGATTCTTAATTTATTCTAGTGTTCCTTAGTACCGTTAAGATGGGAATCCTAGAAATATACTTTCATCTCAACTGTACGTTGATATTCAGTTTCAAACGTAGTTGAGTGAGGCTAGACTTTTCCTTTCTAGATATATCTTCACTAGTATACATGGCAAGTCGCCTCGAACTACGTACGACCTATAAGGCCATGAAGACACTTGTTAATGCTCGGTCTTCCTAAGAAATCTTCTTCTGATTTGTTCCTCTTCACAATCACAGCTCTCTCTCTCTCTCGTTTTCTCTCAGATTTACTGATTTACATAATCTATCATTGTTTCTGCATTTTTAAGTTTCGAAAGCAAGAGAAAATGAGTAGTAATTTGGAGACTGGATCTCTACTCGACGAGTTTCGAAGCTTCGACAATGGCTGGTTCTTTGATCTTGGCCATCCCCTTCTCAATCGTGTCGCTGAGAGCTTTGTTAAGGCTGCAGGGGTACTTTCGGAACTCCACCTCTTTCTCACTCTCTCTCACTCTGGCTCTAAAGGTTTTGATTTTCCAGGTTGGAGCGGTTCAGGCAGTTTCTCGGGAGGCATACTTGATTGCTATTGAAGGTATGATCAACGGTTGGTGTTGTTGTTGGAGGATAATTTTCTCATCCATCGGTGTGTTTACACTTTTTACAGGTGCTGGGCTTGATTCTAGTGGTGCTATGTCGGATATAACTGGTACCAAGAAGCAGAGATTCCCAAACTTCAAAGGTTAACTTTTTAAGTAAATGAAAATGGTAGCTATTATTACAGTTCAGTTCTACATGTACCTAACCCTAACCCTAACCCAAATGAAACTGAACCGTAACCACGTCGACCACCACACCTTAACCTAATTTGGACTGCTGATATACCAACTACAAAGTCTGCACTCCGTTGACGTGGCATGGACACAGAACCGCAGATCTGTTTCCTTTGGGATATACAACTGAAAATCCCCATAAAAGATGTGCAGTTGTGTATCCCAAGGAAACAGATCTATGATTCTATGTCTGTGCGTGCCACGTTTCTCCGTTAGAAAATCATTATTCAAATGTTTAGTTCCGAAAACAGTAAATTACAATTTTCGGAATTAAACTGAGTACTCTATTATATTAGGGACCTACTAGTTGCACATCACCTAGTACCAGTTGCACTCCATCACTTTAGACAAATCACTTGAATTACTTACATTGTTACGATTGCACTATAAAAATAAAAAGTTGCACCATTTTTCTTCATCTTGAAAAATCATAGAGCAACCACAACATCAAAGCTTCATGATCCATGAGTAGAATAAAAATCAGCTGGAGCCTCAGCTAATAATGGATGATTTATCTTCAATATTGGTGTAAAACTTTTCTATAGAATGTAACAAGTAGGGATGGAATCAATTTTTTTATTTTTACAGGCAAAAATAAACATTTTTTTTATATTGGAGTGCAATCGGTTCTAGGTGGTGTGCAACTAGTTGGTTTCATTATATTATTTTGGGAGTTTTTTCAATTTTAGGGCATCTTTCCTTTGTTAAAGCAACTATATTTGTTTGTAATTAAAATTGAAAACGAAATATGAGATATGAATAGAAGATAGTGATAAAAAACACTACATTTTCTTTATATTTTAATTTTGAGTCTTGATAATATGACTCGCCAGGTGGCATACTCAATTGACTCCCTGACGTGGAATCGTAGATCTGTACTCTTTGAGATACACTGCTCCCTTGGGATACTTTTTTTTTAAATGGGGAAATGCAATCATGTATCTTGAGGCGTACAGATCTACAGTTCCCGAACGTGTCACATCGATTGAGTATGCCACTTGGCGAGTCGTATTATAACGACTCTTTAATTTTTGTTAAATAACATTTATTTGAAGAGTGTATCCCTTATAGCTATCTAAGGGGTTCACTTACCCTCTCCTGTCGAATTGTCGTCAACTTAACAATTAAATTCCTTTTTATAAAGGCCATTTTGCCCTTTTTAAAATGTTATTCTTTTTTAATTATTGTTTTAAAATTTATTTTTTTCAAATAAAAGGTAGCATAAAATAAGAGGGTAAAATAGTAAAATAACATTTAAATTTTAACCCCATAAATGAAAAGAGAGGTAAGTGAAATTATCAAAATGTTAGGGGGTCAAAATGGAATTATGTCAAACTGTAAGCTTAAAGTGTT
This sequence comes from Akebia trifoliata, assembly GCF_017979445.1. NCBI lineage: Eukaryota > Viridiplantae > Streptophyta > Magnoliopsida > Ranunculales > Lardizabalaceae > Akebia > Akebia trifoliata. The sequence continues at coordinate 11,720,921 of NC_141382.1, read as the reverse complement.
ATTTACCCTTAATTAAACTATAAATTTGTTCGTAATTAAAAACCGTCCCCCCAAAATGATCGGGGTCGATTTTGCAACACTAAAACCGACTAATCGATTTATGGTACATCAGCTAATTGGGTACCCATTGACACCCTTAACCTAGGTCCCGACCTTTTTTACTTTTAATTTTTTTTTTTTTTTTCCCGCTTCATCTACCATGAAACTCACATAAATTTACATGACTTTGCAGGGGAAACCAATAGAAAGTCTCTTGAAGCAATGGTAAAATTTAATAACTTTTGTTTACTATGCATCAATTACCAATAACCTGTCTTTTCTTGTATGAGTAGTGTACTCTGAATTTTAAAGAGTTGGTATTGATAGTACCTATTTTCTCAGGTGAAAAACACTGGGAAAGAATCTCTCCAATGGGGTAAACCTCCAAACCATATAATACTATTTTATTTTTTAATCTTCTTTGATATCTGATATACACCATGTATAAACTTAGCTCATAAATTTAGACCACATAATTGTGGAGGATCACCCAAAAATTTGTACTGTTTTGAGCTAATCCTTAGACATGCCCTAGTTGTTGTGATATTTTACTCGTAACATATGTGAGTTGACATATATATAATCATAATAATTATTATTGCTATTTTGGGGTTATGGGAGAGTGAAATTGAACACGAAAACAAAGGTTTCCACTAGGGCTGCCAATGGATTGGATCAGACCCAAAATCTGATCCATTCCAATCCAATAATATTTTAGAATGTATATAAATTATATTATATATTTGTTGAGATGTGCGAGATTTATTTAGATTTTGTATATAAAAATGGGTTTGGCCCGATCAGGACCCGATCCGATACTTATTGGATCAGTTCCAGATCCAATCCGAGTCTTATTGGATTGGTACCAAATCAACCTTGATCCGATCCATTGACAGTCCTAGTTTCTGCATTTGGGAGATCTAAAATAGATATTGGGAGAAATCCATGACTATTATTTCTTTCTCACAGTTAGTGAATTACTGTTGTCTTATCCATGGATGTAGGCATTACATAATCACATAAATCTTGCAGTTATGTTGTATGTGCGTTTGTTTGAGTAAATCTCTCATGGGTTCCAAGGTATTCCTTTAAAGTTAAGGATTGCTCATTCGAAAAGAATAGAGTTTTCAAGAAGTTTTCATTTCATTTAACTTCGATCATAAATGAATGAAATAAGTACAGAAAATCTAAATGAAATGAAGAATAAATCAATGTAATGTTGCTTAGTCCTTATATATTGAGGTGTTTCGTGATCTGACCTAGGGTTTCATGCTCACATTGACAATTGGGTTCCCTTTTACTCAGTTTGTCCTCGGTCGATGTGGCAAGTGCACAGAATCATAGATCTTTTTCTTTGGGATACACAAGGGAAAATATCTACAATTCTGTGCACTTGCCATGTAGACCGAATACAAATTGAGTGAAATTTTTTGAGTCAGATTATCATTAGTCTAAAAATAAGTCTTTTGCTGCAGGAATTGCTGCTGGAATGTACTCTGGCCTTACCGGTGGTCTGAAGGAGGTTCGAGGTGCTCATGATTGGGTAATGTTTCAACCCATCTCTAGTGCTACTTTTGTGTGTGTCCATGCCCGTGCTTGTGCTTGCGTGTTTCAAATTATTGTTTTGATCTTTTTATATATGTCGATGATATTGTGATTGAAGAAAATTGATGTTGTTCGGTGCAGAAAAACAGTGCAGTGGCAGGGGCAATTACAGGAGCGGCACTAGCACTCACATCTGATGACGCCTCGCATGAGCAGATTGTACAATGTGCCATTACCTGGGCTGCAATATCTACGGCAGCAAATCTTCTCACCGAAATTTTCTAGATTTTTGGTGGGAAATAATTCCATCCTACATGAGAATTATGCTTTCTTTTTTTGCTTTATTGGTCTTGTTCAAGGTCACTCATGTCTCTTTCTATGAAATGTTGTTTTCATAGTTTTGAAAGAAATATCCCCCATTGAGCCTTGTTTTCCTTAACCTCTCTCTATCAATTCTATGTTTTAGATCACAATTTGTGATTGATGTTTTTTCATCATCATCGCCATTGTTTTGTTATTTTATTTGACAAAATAGTCTTTCAATATAACTTGGCACATATTATATTGCAGGATTATTTTATCAATAAAGGAATGGGATGATGTTAACATCCTCATGAGGTCTTAGATGTTAGTGTTTGCTTAAAATAAGTTTCATCTGATGTCATGTTATAAAATTATTCTAAATGTAACAGGTACAAAACTTTGGTCGAACATCTATGGTAAAATTTTGTTCTTTTAACATTTTGGAGACTCACCTTGGTCATGTTTGGAAAGTAATGTTTTTTGTGTCACTGAGTTTTATCACCTCTGTAGTTAAATGTTTGTTTATTTTCATAGATGCAACTTTCCTTATCAAAGATCACCAGATCACAGATGTGTTGTGCAACACTTTTCCTAGGTTTTGAGGCTAGAGTCGAACATGTGAACAAGGGTAGGTGTGAATTGGTGCAAGTTTCATATCCTGGTAATATGAGGTAACTAAGGTAGAGCATAGGCCCTTCATAGGTTGAGTCGAGCATAATCTACGTTATCACCACTGATCTATTCAGAATTTTACGGTGGATCAACTCATTCTCGATTTTTCACTAAAGCTACGTCATCCAAAAATTTCTTCTTAACACGCCTCCTAGAAGAAGTCATGAACCCACCACCCTAAAAAGGGAGTGGGTCTTCTTTAGAACTTTTTCCTGAAGTTCTCTGCTATGAATTTAAAATAGCATTGAATGTGATGTAGAAAAGGAGATCTGACATCATAGCCATGTAAGAATCATGTTGTAGATCAGATCCTAAAAAAATTTGAGAAAAAAAAAATGTATTCTTTAAGCATTATTTAATGCTTTGAAATGGACGGTCCCTGAACTTCATTTTTTTGATGAGTGGACTATTATTTTTATATGACTTCGCAATCTCTCATTGTCAAAATTCACTACAGAGAATTGTAGGAAAAAAGTATTCCAGAGGATTCGCTTTCCCCTAAAAATGGCTAAATGCCAATCCTAAGAAGAGAACAAGAATTGTACCCATAAAATCTGAAACGAAAAAAAAAAAAGACATTACCTCTGTCATTTGCTTTTTACTTTTCGATCTGCGATTGTCATCTTTGTGACTATGTTAGATCTCATTGTTTTCTGCACTTAGAGCACGCAAGGATCTTAAATTCTTATCTAAACAATTAGATCATATAGAGGCGATTTTTGTGATCACCTCAAAATCTTCGCTCGCTCGTGTAAAGGATCTTTTTTGGATCGTCCATGTTCCCTGATACACAAAACCTCTGATGCCTAAGTTAGATCCCACAGAAAATTTTGATAGAGTTCTAGTGAGTGAAAATTGTCTCTCTTTTGGTATGACACTTCTCCTCTATTTATAGAGAAACAGTTTTCATTTTCCACATTTCTAATCTTATCTCCTTCTATTTTTGGATAAAAAGCGTGGGAATCCTTGACAATGGAATTTTTCCTAGCGTATCGTGCTAAAATCCCAAGAATCCAGGGATCTATGCGCCTCTTTTTCCAGGATCTCTTTCTCCTTGATCATCTCCCTAGCCAAGATAGCTAGATGGGAACCTGAACTACTCGACCGATACATTTTATAGGTCGGAATTAATAGATCAAATACTGCATCAAACTATTCACTGACCCATATCGTTAATTTCGTGGCTAGCAAATTTATTCCTCCACAATGCCCCCTCTCAAAAGGTCAAGAGCATCCTGTCCTTCTGGGAACTTTCGTAAAACTATTCTGATAAACACTCGAAGTACAAATATCCTGACCTCAGATACTTGGAACGACACGAGTTAAGTAGGTTGCATGGTTCCAAGCCTTTATTAGCCACTCCACGTGTTTCTTTCTGACTGGTTTACAGTCTTGAGCCGTTGCCTCATTATGACAAAGCATTAAATACTCTCGTCTGACATTCCGAACAGTTGATTTCTTGCCACATGGCGCTTCTATATCGGTTTGGCACTAGGCGTATGGTGTTTGGTCACCTCATTTTTTGGGCACAATGATGGCTAAGACAGCTCATAATGTGCTCTTCTACCTAAGAAGTTCTGCCCTTGGATTACACATAGATCGCGAGGATTCTCCCTTTATAAATAGATCCCTTTTCTTCCCCATTTTCACTTTTCTCTATTTTTTGCATCAAAGTGCTTTCGATTTTTCTCCGTGACATCCTCCGTTTGATTTTTCTGGTCAAAGTTCTGTCCATCTTCTATTTCTCCGTTCTTGCTCAAGGTACCCTCTCTGCTTTATAACTTTTCCTCATATTTTTTATGTTAAGAAACCCCCAAATCTCCATGGGAAAAAAATCAAATACCCATGCGCGACTGTCCATGGAAGACTTCTGAGCTACATACTCTATTCTGGAGTTCGTAGCTATGGAATGGTACGACTTCCCATACCCTAACGAGACTTGGGAGAAAGACACAACCATCGTCATTTGGAGCATGTTCAAGGCAATTCTTAGGGCCCCCCTGTCCCCTCTGACTCGTGAAGTACTGAATTTCTACCATAAATCTCCCGGTCAGATGACGGGAAACTTCTTTCGTCTGATCTTCATGATAGAACTGATGAATACTCATCTTCGTGAGAATCAAAGGCTCAATCTCGTTGATACCTGGGCCCAATACAAGCTTTCCATGCCCCCAAATGGCCTGGATTCTTTTATTTGATGAAGTGACAAGGTCCGGAGGTACTGATCCAACTACCCGGGACTGACAAGGAATGGTTCCTGTATGCAGTCAGGCTTATGGGTTTGTGGGAGTATGTTGAAGGCAGGTCCACTTTTAACTTAAAGAACCATTACTTTAACTGGACGGGTAGGGGTAATCAACATATTCCTCATTGTTCTCATATGTAAGCTGATCGTACCTATTCTCCGACTAATTTACTTTGCTATCTTGATTCTTATATGTGTGAAGGATAAGAATCCTCCTTCCACTCCCGTCCTTGAATCCATCCTTGTAGACAAAGATTTTAAAGACAAACTTATCTCTTTTTCACCAACTCTTCCCCTCACCACCCTTTTGCGATCGATAGAAGGGTCGTTTCGTCCTTCCCAGACCACTGTTCTTTCCTCTACTATTTCTTTTTTATTTTCCCTCAAGAGTTTTAACTTAGAATCCGAGGAAGAAATGTCTTCCCAACTAATTACTCGAAAGCCTTCTACGCGCAAGCGCCCTGCTCTTGAGGCTCCCCCTGTGCCAGTATTAGTCATGCCTCCCCTTGACTCTTCTCCTACTGTCCCATTGCCTCCAACGCACTCTCAATCAAGAAGTGGTAATCAGGCAAGTCCTACAACACATTATAGCTTTGATCATTAGAGCAAAAGAAGCAGAAAAAGAATTCTCCTTCTGCTGACCAAGATGTTAATGCTGGAGGATCTCGATGGCTAGAGGATGTTATTTTCTAAGAGATTCCCACCAAAGAACATCCTTTATATGTCCATGCGAATATATCCACAAATTCTTTAAATACGGCAATTAGATTTTATCTCTTTTCTTCTTTTAGTATCGTGTCGATAGTAATCATGCACAAACATTCATCGCTCCCCAAGTTAACTTGCTTAGTATCGTGTTTGCAAGTCTCTTGCTTTTCTTTATTAAGAGGGGGTTCAATTGTGAATACAAACTCGATTTCACCCTTCATCTCACCGTTTCTTTTGACTCCCTTCTCCAACTGTCATAAATGGTAAATGATTTTCCCATCTAGACGAGTTGTATTCATTGCCTTGCCCTTTCGATTGTTTGTGGTATGTTAGTTTGTTGCCTTTTCCTTGCATTCCAATTTGGGAACGGTGTGGCATTAACACTCGTGGAAACTCTTGTCTCCTTGAAAAAGGAAGCTTCCACCAAATGAGCTTCGTCGGGTGCGAAAAGCCTTTCTATTGCTAGTATCTGCACAAATTTACCTCTAACTAAGGTTTTCACACAATGATGATAAGTTGATGAAATAACCTTGTGTTGGTGGATCCAAGGCTAAGGAGAACATGTTAAGTGGTTTCAGCCTTGATTACATGGAACCTTGAGATGGCCTTGGTTGGTCCTACTACAAATTATACATCGACGTAACCCAATCCCGTTGAAGCCCTGTACAACGGTAATTGTTTTGGTGATATCCTTTCTTGAAATTCCTATCCATATTGTAGTGGAAAGCAACATCAAGTTCAACGACACCCTATCAACGAATTCTCTTTGTAGCGCCACCCCTTTGATTTTGACAATTACATATAGGGGTTTCAAATAATCGACCGTGCGTGTGTTTCTCATCTTTGAAAAATATATGTTCAATGTACTTAGGCACTATTACCTTACCTTTATGTCATTCGTGAATGCATAATCTTGTCCCGGTAGGTTTGTTAAGATAACCAAGGCTACAGCTACTTCATAACACTTTCCTTATGAGAATCCTAACTGATCGAAGAAGCACTTGAATAGGACCATGTCTTTGAGTTTTGTTGCCACGATGTTCATGTCTTGATTCTCAACTTCCTATTCCTCTTGGGATGCCTTGCCTACAACTATCATTACTATATGCATGTTGTTCCTATCTGTGTCTTCTCCATCTTCATCTATGGCCATGTACTGGGGAAACTGTAACTCTCTCAAAGTGTATTTGTCAACGAAAATCTCGCATAGTGCTCTACAACTTCAAGTGGTGTGCCCCACTATTTGATGGAAACGATAGAACCTAGGATGATTTATCTTCGATCGTTAGTTCACGTTTAATCGAAGGTAAACGAATTACATCTGTAGACACCCCAATTTGCACGAACCCATTAGAAAAATTCAAATTTTCTCAAGTTGATTTCAATTAAGAACTTAAAGTCCTTCAACGGGCCCACATTGCCACTTGGCATCTTTTTCATGCATACATGCACACATACATCATCTTATATTGTTTTGCATGCCCAAATCTTGTCCTTGATCCAATCTAATTTCATACGCATTTTTATTATCCAATCAAAATCCATATATACTCTCTATTAACCAATCCATTATCTATACCTCAACCCAATATCAAACTCATTCTCAAACCTAACCCAAATCCAAAGCTACACTCATTCTAAGTCCATGGTCTTACACTTCCTCACAAAAGAGGACACATGATGGTTTCCCACAAGCTCCAATGCTCAATGCTCCAATCTAATTGGAGAGTCAACTCGCTTGTGAAAATCCTAGAATATCCTTCTTAAAAAGTGTAGTAAACCAAAAAAGTACTTGGATTTTTGATAAAAATTCATAAAGTTTGGAGAACTTTTAATCCTATCTCCAAAAGGTGAGAATATTCAAGTACATACATGAAGCTCTCACATTAGTCTATTTAAAAAATATACATCCACCTTTGTCTTATGAGTTATTTACAAATGAATCATTGTCTACTTTTTACCTAACATTTACTTTTACACATGTCACTTTATTATTCATTCTCTCATTAGTATATTTCAAAAATATACATCAACTTTTACTTTATGAGTTATTTATAAATGAATCAATGTTTATTTTTTACCTAACACTTCACCTTTATATATATCACTCCAATACTCACCCTTCTAAAAGTAATTTTGTTCTCTCACCTTTATTTATCAAAAAACAAAGATCAAAAATACTTTTAGAGTTTCTTCTCACAAATTCTACTTTTACCCTCATAAAAATGAAAAATTCAAAAAGAAATGACCTAAACATTATGTTCATGTTCTTTATTTTTATGGTTGAACCACTTTATCTCCAAAACTTTTTCAAAAACTCTATTTATTTCCTATGAGTAATTCATGCTCTTAAGCCCCCATCTCTCAACTTAAAACTCTACTAAAATTCATACTCCATCTCTCAACATAATCTTCAACTCAAGAACACCCACCCATCTATCAACCTTCAACAAACAACTCCTATCTTCTCTAACCATCTACCATCAACTAAAATACTCAACCCTCAAATTTACCTCTTAAGACTCAAGCTTATTTAAGAACATCAATGGACAAAATAAGTTAGATTAGGGTTTTATTTTAAGCACTTGCATCTTCTACTTCTAACCCTTTTAATTATTTTATGTTTTAGAAATCTTTTAGGATGTAATGCAAACCCTCTCTCACCTCCAATAGGTTGGATTTAGGTTCGACCGAAAGAGTGGGGGTTGAAGCATTCTTTTCCATACTTATGCATCATAATGTATACCATGCACCCAATCACATATTCTTAGCCATGATAAAGAAATGTGTCATCATCTTATTAGGATTAAAACACTAAGTTTCTAGCTTTGTATACATGTATTAAGGCTGTGGCATTAAAGGAATTTCATCATGAAATCTCTTTAAAAAGCCTCAAACCAATATTCTTAGTTATAAAAAATAATGTACACTATATGGGTCATCATTTTCTAGAGGATGTCCTTAATGTTTCATATTAATATTAAATCCCTTTTCTAAGGGAATATTTTCACATATTGCACACACCACCTTTAAATATACATTTTCATGCATTTTTTATTTTCTTAAGTTTTTCAAAGATTAGCCAAGTTTCAAGGTAAATCTCCTTTGGTGGAGATGATGAAGTACCTAACCCCCTTCCCATCCTTTAACTGGACATCCTTACTTAGATTTTAGGTAGATCGTGCATTTTACTGTATACGAGAGTCAGTACAATGATAAAATCAATTTTAAAATCATTTTGGGTGCCCATTCACACCTATTTCCAAAAAAGAATGGTGACAATTCCAAATTACATAGCATTGATGTTCCATGATTAACATCTTATGTCTACAACGTCGCTTGAACCCATGCATCAAGTATTTCTTCCAAATCCTCAATACTACATGAAAAATTTATGGAATCCTCACCCTTTCTATCTTTCTCGTAATTGTTTCATTTCTCCACCTTGATCGTTGGTTGTTTTAAAAGAGGACCTGTAGTAAACGCTTAAGACCTTAAACGTTGTCTCCATTGTTGTGTTCTGATCTCCATAAGCGACTTTCATTTTTTTTAGAGGGATCGATGCCTCTGTGCACCTTGTTGATTCATGTAATACTGAAAAGTTAGGGGTCCCCAAATTCTCTAACAACGCCCTATACACAATGATCATCCCATTTATGCATATTTCAACCAGTTGTGCCTCTACGACTTGTTCGTGATAGTCCATCGCTAAATTTTGGAAGCGTTTAACATAGTAGTTAAGATTCTCACTTTCACTCTGTCGGGTTCTTCTTAAATCTGTGAGCATCATCTGTTCCGTGATTATAAATAATTTTGTGTAGAAGAGTTCAACCATCTATTCAACATCATCACGAATTCTTTTAAATGCGAGGCTCGTCGTTATGTGACCGGTATATTCTCGCAAGTATTCCTTTTTTTTTCATTTTTGGGTGCGAACAATGATACCCTTGGTTATTCTTCTGCGAAGGTGTTCGAGTTCCCTTTCAAGGTGACCTCTTCAGCCATGATGGGTTTCTGAGGTGACGCTTGTGTTTGATTCGAGGTGGTTCGTCGCAAGGACAACAAGATCTCTTTATTAGTTTCGATGACATTACAGATGATTTCAGGCAAAGACTTTGGGGCCTTTCCCGTTGCCTCCATCAGCTTGGGAAGCAGATGGGTTGCGACGATGTTAGTCACCAACGCATGTTGGAGTGTGTCTAGTCCACTACCTATGCTTGGTTCCGTTTGGCTTCGAGATGCACCAATATGACTGTGAGTGCTTTTCATTACAAATTTGTTTTGTTATGAAGGGGTATGTGCAATGATTTTATCTGATCCCCAACAAAGTAGCCAAAATGTAATGGCACAAAATACCAAAATACAAAATGGTCTCGTTCTAGTAGGTAAGGTCTTGAGAGCATAGTTAGCAATTCGGTGGATGGAAAAAAAACGGTACGGAAATAAATCGGGTACCATTCGGAATAGTGGTGCATAGGTTCTTTCGAAAATTCGACGAAAAAAACACAGGATAGTAAAAATACGACACGGAAATAGTTCGAGAATGATTCGGATATACCAATTTTTAAAACTTTCAAAAATTCGGATATATATATATATATATATACATATGATATAACCTAACAATTCTAATCTACTAATCAAATTATCAATACTTAAATTAAAATTATCTTAAGTAAACAAGCATTCATCCAATAAAATATATATTCGCAATTAAAGATTTAATTTTAATCCATCTAATAAAAAATGTAAATGAAAAGTATAGAACATGATATGCTAATTAATGTCAAAATCATCATATCCTATAGCCTAATTAAATTCAAAAAGAAATTTATTATCGTATTAGTGCAAAGTAGATGGACCAAATAGCTCATCAAAAAGAATATCTTCATGATTAGGTGTAATTTCGTCTTCCTTTTTCAAACTCTTCACGACCATCATCAACGTATTCTGGAAGCTCCCCAAGTTGTTCAGGATCAATTATTTTTGTATCATGTTTTTCAAGATCACCACAATTAGTCTTCATCTTTGAATTCATTCTTATGTAAATTAAATCTTCTAGCATAGAAGGTGTCAATCTATTTCTCCTCTTCGTTTGTGCAGCTTTAAATGCACTCCAATTTCGCTCACATGATGAAAAGCTACATGGTTGACTTAAGATACGAATTGCAATTTTTTGAACTATAGGAATCGGTCTACCGTTTTGTAACCACCATATACCTATATGTAAGTTTAAAAAAATGAAAAACACATAATTTTGTAGTAATAATTAATAAATAACTTAAAAATAACATAATAAAATACTTACGAGGGTGAATTATTTCCATCTGATGTCTTGCAAGAGTAGTAAAAATATCTAAACTTTGAGTATTGTACTCTGTTATTTGTGTACCAAATGCCCTACGCTCATTACTTGTGTCAAACATTTTCTCAACAACAAAAAGTAACCCTTTTTTAACTTTTGGACTATCTGTAGACACCCCATTTTTGCATCTACCTAATTCGACAATTCGTCACCCGATTACTATAAATTCCTAATGATGAGCTCAAAGAACTCGAAGGCTTGTGAGTACTGTCCCTGATTTCTTCTGTTTCCAATCTTTTGATCTCCCCTACTCGTTACGACTCGACATAGAAATTCACCTACGCTTAGGATCGCCACACGATACACCCGATTTAATAAGTATGTATGCTTAGGTTCGCTACATAGTTCGATAACCTAGAGACCTCGTTACGCTAGGAAAATATGACTTTGAAATTTAGAAATAATCACGTTGAAATCGAAAGAAATCTGACGTTAAAATTTGTAAAAATCTGCAAAAATTGACAAAATGACGAAAATACCCTTCATGAATTTCGGACCTCCGAAAGACTTCGAAAGTACCTCCATTGCACTCAAAACATGATTTTGAGTCTAATGAGACCCAAACTGACGAAAACAGAGAAATTTAGGAAAAGTCATAAAAAATGATCGAAATACCCTTCAACCTCCAAATTCAACTTAAAGATCCCGATCACTAGGAAAACGTAACAAAAATCAAACCTAATTAAAAATCCAATTTAAACTAAAAAAAGATAAAATTCAAATTAAAAAAAAATTATTAAACAATTCCAAACAATTCAAACTCAAATTTAAAATTAAATTAAAACTTAAAATTTAATTCAAAATTAAACAATTAAAATCTAATTCAAAACCCAAACAATCGAATGATTAAAATCAAGCAATCGGATTAATCAAAAATAAATTAAAAACCATTCAACCGATCAAATTAAAACGCAATCACGAAATTAAATCCAATAAAAAAATTTCAAATTAAATAAAAAATTCTAAAATTGATCAACCAAAATTCCAATTAACCAATCATTAAAATTAAATCAACAAATTTAAAAATCAACTTCAATCGATCAACCAAATAAAATATAAATCAAATGACCGACTAAAGCTCAAAATAAAAATAAAAATTAAATTTAAATCAATAAAATTTAAAACAAAATTAATCAATCCATAAAAATCCAAAACGAAAATAATTAATCAAAACTTAGTTCAAATCGACCAATCACAACTCGCTAATAAGAGATTACCAACAAAGTGAGAAGCATGGGATCACTACTCTCATATTCTCAAAACAAGGGAAAGAGAGAAATACGTGTGGATTGAAAGAAAAAAAAGAAGAAAGCAAATAAAAAAATTAGAAAGGAAAAAAAACGAAAATAGAAATTGATTTTATATAAAAGAAGGACGTCTCCTTCTTCTTGAGGGGTTGAAAAAAAAAGTCCTTACAGGCTGCTCTCCTTCACGTCTCTCTGCCAGACCACTCTCGTCCCACGTTTCTATCTCAATCTCTTTACTTCTCTCTTCGCACAGACAGTGCCCTATCTCTCTCTCTGCTGGTTTTTTTTTTTTTTTTGATGCTCTTCCTCTCTACGAACCTTTTAACAGCAACAAAGTTGTTGCTTCTTTTTCACAGCAACCTTTTTCTTCTCCAACGTGCAACCTTGCTGCACTCCATCCCCCTTACAACCCTGCTACTTTCTTCTCTTTTTTTTTTACAACAACCACAAAACAACCCCTGTTCTACTAGTGGTTTCCATACTAGCGCCCCCAGCCATTTATCCCGTGCTCTACAGCACTCATAACGCCCCATCCCCCCTCTCTTTCTCTGTTGGCTGCTGTACCAGTGCCCACAACCTTCTCTGCACTTCACCCCTTTCATATATCAGCCCTTTCATCTTCTTCTTCTTCGGTTGGACCTGCAACATCACCTACAACACAGCCTGCAGCCATCTACCCAACAACACAGCAACCTCTCCAGCATCTCCCTCACGGTCCTCACTTCATTGCAGCCATTGCGATACGTCTCTCTCACGTTCAGTCTCAAACAAGCAATGGTAACAGTAGCCATTTTTTTTCCTTTCTCTTCTCGTATAACCGACAGCCAACGCGGCAACTAATCACGAGTTTCTTGAGTTACGCCTGAAGGGACCTACAGCAGCCACAATTTTGTGGTGGAAGTGAGTTTAGTTCATTTTTTTATATTTTATTTTATCATTCGTTTCTCTTTCTTCTTTCTCCTTTTTTCGCGTTTGTTTATTTTGTGTAGATGATTGACCGACTTTCGTTAATGTGTTCATGATGATCATCACATGTTCTTGATTTTTTTCTATTATTCGAGAATTTTGCATATGCGTATGAATTGGTGATTTACTGATTCGTCGCGTATTTCTAATTTTTTATTTTAAAATTTTACATGTGTGGATTTTTATTCATCGATTTGCTTTATATTCACGATGTTCCGACTTAGAAATTTGATATATATGTGAATCTCCAATTCAAGAATTTGTTTATATGTCTAAAGTGTTCATGATTTGATGATTTTCATCTTTGCCAATTTTGAGATTCACTATGGTCATATTTTCTATTTTTTATTTCGCAAATTTCGATTCATGTTTCCTATTGCGGGAAATTCGTGTTCGAAACTCTCTAATATGGAAACGGCACAATTTTTAATTTTTGGGAAGACATACATTTATAAATTTCTATTTTAGAAATTTCATGTTTTAACCCCTTCCCAATTTAGAAGGTTTTGTCTTTTCTATATTTGAAAATTTCCTGTCTATCAATTTGGGATTTCCTAGTTTGAAAATTTGATTTCCTTTGGAAGCTTTCCCTTTAGGAGGATTTAATTTACAAATTTCTAATTTGGGTGCTCACCATATATCTCTTGAATTCTAATTTAGGAAATTTTACGTTCCTAATTTGGAAATATTACAAGTCCCAATTTGACAGGTTTTTATTTATGATCTTCCTATTTAGAATATTCTCATGAAATTTTATTTTGGACAGCTTGGGAAATACTTGCAGGTGGAATTTCTTAATTGATCTCAGATCATGGAGCTAATTAAGGCTTTTTCAAACCCTTCCATATTTTGTGGGATTCAAAGAATAATCATGTAACAGTTAGGACAATTTTTTAGCCATATGATTTGTTTGGAAGACCCAACATAAATTGATGATGATGATTGGACTGTGACCTTGACCGTAGTTTTTGCATGTTGATGTTGACCATAGGATGATTTTGGATTGTAATAGAGACCGATCATCTTGATCGGGCATGTTCGGTGCTTAACACCTTCCGAAACCCGTAATCTGACCCCTTACCCATATCTTTGATCTGTGGATTGACCCATATCCATTTGGAGTTATTTATGGCTCTTAGACCTAAATTAGGTGGCGACTCCGACTCCTATTTTTTCAAAAGTACCCCATTTATAAATCGAACCCCTATCCACTATTTAGTGAAAAAGGGTCGAGGCGATTTCACTATCAGATCTAATATTTCCACTTAACATTAACAACGGATTCAGAAATGCAGCAATCGCATGAACATTATGAAGAATATTTGTATCTCTTCTTAAATTAAATAATTCCCACAATTTGATGTATCTTGATTGATTATTATCACATAGACGTTTTAATGATTCTTTCACCCTTTCCATCGCTTCATACAAGTACCCTGTAGTTGATCCTTCACCATCAACCAAACGAAGTACTCTAATTATAGGCTCTAATGCTGAAATCACTTCATTTTCATCATTCCAAAATATAGTTCATTGAATTGTATTTGTTATCTTTTTTGCCATCTCAGAAGTAGAATATTTCATGTTTCTCCACTCAGGTGGTGCAATCATTTGACGCAATCCATCTTCAACTTCTAAAATCGATTGAAGCATCAGAAAATGATATACAAATCTAGTCTTACAAGGCTTTTTCAACTCCCTTTCATTTGTTATATTTCTCATCAATACCAATATTGTAGTATACTTGTACATATAATCCACTATTTCTTTTGCATCATCAAAAATCTTTTGTACCCAATCAACTTCCTTGTATATATCTTTAAGAAGCAATTGTACTCCATGTGCAACACATCGTGTTTTATAAATATGTGGATACAATTCTATAACCATTTGACCGGCATTTTCATAATTCGATGCATTATCCGTGATAATTTGCATAACGTTCTTCGCTTCAATCTCTTCTATGGTATTACAAAATAAGTTTCTAAGATACACACTTATCTTTCTCTCACTTGACTCTTCTAATGATTTTAATAAGATAGCCCCTTTTGGAGAGTATGCAATTATATTTATAAAAGACCATCCTTTCAAATCAGTCCAACCATCAGACATAAGTGTGCACCATGTTCCCATTCGAATCCAATAATCTTTAATTTCTGAAACATATTGATCAACTTCTGTCTTGGCATTATGCACAAATTTTGTACGTAAAATTGAATATGATGGCATTGAATAACCAACACCTAATTTGAAAGAGTCCTGCGAAATTCAATAAATGATGCATCTTGAATAATATTAAATGAAATATTATTCATAAAGAATACTTGAGCAAGTGTCCTATCAACAAATTCTTTATCTTTTTTGTGACACATTGCTGGTACTGTAGTTTGATGTAAACCTACCATTGAATCATTGGATGGTATTTCAAAACTAAATGATGATTCAACTCTTCGTTCCCCAGATTGTGATGAAAAAGATGTTGTCTTTCTTTTCTTGTTAAAATCGTTACTCTCTCTAATAGTTAAAAGAGCTGCAGCTTGAACGTCATCTGGTACACAAGGACAAGATGCAATATCCCGCCCTGGTTGTTGAGACAAATGAGACGTCACTCTTGCCACTCCCCCAGGATAATCCTTATTACAAAATTTACAAATGAAACGTCCTTTTAAATCATCCGCATATTCCCAAAATTTATCTTTTCTTCTCACCATTTTTTCTACAATAATAACACATAATATTAATGGAAGAATCACCTTCATGTCAAAAGTTAGCAAAACACTACCTTTTTGCAAGATTATTAAAATTTACAATTAAGAAATTAAAATAGTAAAGAATCTCATAGCTTCCATTGTATGATTTTATAAACAGTCATTGATTGGTTGAATAAAACCAATCTTTTTATCAAACCCACAATTCAATTCTTGTAAGAATTTTAGAATTCACAACTCATAAATCAAATTAATAAACAATAGCTTTCGTACATAATTTTATAAACAATCTCTATTTATTTCATCAATAAAAATTTTTAATACCCATTAGTGTAAAACAAAATAACATGTGCAGGACCCACTAGTGTAAAACAAAATGGATAAAGAGAGAAAAAGAGACAACTTCTATTTGCGTATTAAACTTTTACTTATAACACACAAGTAATTAAATTAAATATTACACACAATTAAATTAAATTAAATATTACACACGATGACACGACTAACATGAGCATTAACTTTGCTAACTATGGTCTAGATAGAAACCTAACTAGAGATGAACTTTACTAACTCTATGAGATCTAATCCTAATCTTTAACTAAATAAAGCTAATCTTAATCATTATAAAATTATGATTTTGCATATCAAAATGCAAATTATTACAAAATGCATTGTATCTCCATAATTAATAACATAAATGATGAGCAATCTATGTCAAGCGAGGAACATTGAAAACAAGGCCAAAAGTAATTAATCATTCTCAACTATAAATTAATAGTAAGTCCTTTGGTGAGTCTCACTTGAGAGGAGTCCAAGGAGTTGCAAAGAATTCAATCATATTTGAAAGAGTGCTGATTTTCTAACTAGAAAGTCTTTACTCAGTCAATACTTGGGCTGATGTGCGGAACGATATATCTTTTCCTTGGGATACACAGTTATGCATCCTCATAAAGAATTACAATTGTGTATCTCGAATAAAAAGATTTATGGATCGATGTCTGCACCACATTAGCCAAGTATTGACCCAATGAAGACTTTCTAGTTAGAAAACATTATTTTATTTGAAAATTTTTAAGTTATTTACTTAGAATATTTAGTATACTTAGGGTAATGACAAACTCACCCACTATGTTATACTTAATTTCATAAGGACAAACAACTGTCTACCAACTCTCATATGGTAATTGGTTAAATAGTAGAATCAAATGGATAATTAAATTGGAGATTATTATTTAAAATTACATAAAATTACATAAAATTACATCACTAAAAGAAATATTTTTAAAATAAGCTTAATAGTTAACCTTATAGTGCATTCAACCCTCTAGAATAGATCATATTACATGTGTACTCTAGGATATGACAATGTAGCCTATATGTGTACTCTAGGATATGACAATACAACCTATATGTGTACTCTCCACCATTAATGCTATTCTACATAATCATAACTCCTAAGATTGTGACATGACCGTATAACATGCATGTGCAAACCCATTGGTGTAAAACAAAAGAGAGAGAACAAACAACACATTAAATTTTTATTTATACCAACAACTAATTAAATTAAATATTATATATGAGTACAAATCTGACACAAGCATTAACTAATGCAGAGAGAGAGAGAGAGAGTTTTATTTTTATTTTTAACTAAATACTTATTTAATTTGTTATCTCCTTTCACTCTCCATAGTACAAATCTGACACAAGCATTAACTTATGCAGAGAGAGAGAGAGTTTTATTTTTATTTTTAACTAAATACTTATTTAATTTGTTATCTCCTTCCACTCTCTACTATCTCCACTTTCCATCATTAACACGCAGAAGTGCAGAACCACCTAACAGAAGGACAAATTACACAGAGAGAGAGAGAAGAAATTACCTGCAGTGAGAATGCGTAGAGGATTGTAGATAGTTTTTGGTCACTTAGAATTTGACGACGGAAATTTCACAGGACGACCAACGAGTAAATTTCACGGTGGGGGCGATTTTCGATTTAAGATTTTTTTTCTTTTATTTGAAGTGAGAACAGTAAGGTAAAAATACATTTATATTTTTATAATATTACGTAATTTAATAAAAAATTAAGAGATATACGAACAAGTCATTGGGATTCAAAGATCCACGAATTAATCCGAATCTTTGAATCCAATGGCATTTTTTATCGGAAAATATAATATATGTCAGATTCGCGTATAATTCGTGAATTAATCGTGAATTTACTAACTATACTTGAGAGTCGTATCTTGTTTAATGAATAATAAGGTATTTATACCTCCTTGCACGTCGTTGTCTTGTTTACACTTTTTTCTTGAGTGCCCCTATCTTCATTCGCCACGTACCCCTTTGCAATGTGGCCAATCCCCGCCCGGGGTGTTGGTTGGTGACAGACTCCGCTCCTTGGTTCTTTCGTCCTAGCTGGATCCATCTTCCACATGGTCCTCTTATATTCGGTCATGGCTTCATTCCTTGATTAGAACACCCTTTCCATGATTTTGGTCAATGACACTCGATCGTTTGTTGACTATTGAGTGAGACGTTGCCAGGTGCCACCTCAAGGCTAGCATGGCAATCCTCTCATTTGGTGCCATCCACAAAAATTAATATCACTCTCCAATGACTATGCTAAGGAGTCTGTGTGATCATCAATTGCCAATGTTTGCAACTTCGGTGCATCACCCATGTAAACGATGTATGGCTTGATTTCATCACAAGATGATTGAATCCACATTAGAACAATATTGATGATAATAAAAAATGATCAAAATCTTAAAACAAAGAAAGTAAGGTAGACTCACCATTCTTTCTATCTTGGTGGACCTGATCAAGGTAACAACAAATAAGATAGTAATGAGAAACAATAAAGGTTTTTTTTTTTTTTTTTCCCATCTTGATGAAATCTCCTCTCCCTTATTTTATTTATTTTCAATTAGGATGTAACAAATAATAGTTGAGGTGCCAATAGCAGCTCTCTAATTTTAATTAGAAAATAGAGTTACGTTACATGTGTAAGCCAACAAATTCTAATGCTAATAAGGAAAAATTATTTAAAAAAAGCTTTAAAAAAATTTAATTTGCAAAAAAGACCTAACTTTTACAAAATTATTGATACGAATCGATTTCAGCCCTTAAAGGGCTGAAAATATATTTTAAATTAAAAAAAAAAAGATTTTTATGAAATAAAAAAAATTAGAAGTTCGATCCTTTAATGATCGAAATAATTTTTTATTATGAAAATCAGATTTTCGGCCCTTAATGGGTCAAAAATTTAATGCGGAATTTTTGTTAATAAAGTAAAGAAATGTACGATACGCTCTGACACGTATCAGTAGGGGTGCAAGTTAATTCAGTTCAAATCAAGAACCTAACCAAACCGTGGGTTTTGGATTGGTTTGGTTCAGTTTAGATTAATAATGGTTCGGTTTCGAATTTTAAAAATGAAGAACCGATGGATTCGATTCGGTTCACGGTTCAGACTTAATAAAAAATCGAACTGAATCGAAAATCGAACCAACAATTATTTATATATATATATATATCGGGGCGGTTCAAGGGCCATATGAGAAAACATATGAAAAAACTTTCGTTTTTCAAAATAAGAGTTAGAGGTTTTGAATTGAGCTGGTTTTTTGCAAGGATGGTCACTATGATGAAAAGATCATCCTCACAAAAAATCAGCTCAATCAGAAACTTCTAAATCCATCAAAAGTGATTTACAAATTAGTGATAAAAATTGGTAAAAAATCGACGGTCCACATTCTAAATCACTTTTAATGGGGTTAGAAGTTTCAGATTGGGCTGATTTTTTTTTTTGGATGATCTTCCCATCATAGAGATCATCCTCACAAAAAATCAGCTCAATCCAAAATTTCTAACCAATATTTTAAAATTTTATTAAAAACGAAAGTTTTTACATATGTTTTCTCATATGATGGCCCTTGAACCGGACCCTATATATATATATATATATTTTAAATCCTAAGCTAATTTTCATTCTTTCATTTTTCCCTCTTCTCTCTCTCTCTCTGCCATCGGAGGAGTTGCTGCGGGTTGTTCTCTTTCTCTCTCTCTCCTTGTGGGGGGAGCAACTACGGGCGATGGCTGCTATTGCTATCTCTCTTTCTCGGCGTGGGATTGCGGGCATGCGAACTCCGATGGCCGGCAGATCTTCTCTCTCTCTCTCGACGTGCGGTTGCAGGTTAGTTAAACCCATTTTGTTTTGGGATAGATTTTAGAGAAAAATTAATTTTTTCCATAATTTTTAGAAATCCAATTTTTTTTTGTTGAAATTAATCTAATTTTTATGTGATCTCATATATATATATATTTTGATTTTTAATTTTTTATAATTCATGTGTTTACCTAATTTTATTGATAAAATTTTGAGAGAATTTTATTTATTTATTTTTTTTCCAACCTATGGAATCGAATCAAATCAAATTGAATTAAGATCGATTTGGATTGGTTCGATTTTAGATCAAATCGATTCGATTCTAATTCTCATATAATGAAATCGATCTTGATTGGCTCGATTCTAATTTTACTCTAAATCAAATCAACCCGAGCCAAGTTGCATCCGTACGTACTAGGGACATTTACAAGGTTTCCATTTGTCGTATTAGAAAGGGTAAAAACGTAATAAAAAACATGGGGTTTTACATTCGTAAAGAGAAAAATTGGGTAGTTTATCTGATGCTCCAACGCCTTTTAAATATTTTTTTAAAATTGAAACGAGGCAAAATCTTATCTCCCTAGGACACTACGATCCTGTCCCACAGGCAGTCCTGAAGGCCTGTTCGCCTGCCGCGTGTCAGTTTAAAAGGACAATAAAGAACCACTTTAATAACGAAAAAAAGCAAAAGATATCCTTTCTTCAAAAAAAAGCAAAAGATATCCTTTCTCCGTTGAGAAAGTGCAGACGCAATGGCCAATGAGCATGATTCCTGCTGCGAATTTGTTTAAATGCCTCAGCTTTTTCAGATAATTACGTAAGTAGCACACTCAACAACAAAACTGTGAAGGGCATTACTGTCCAGTAAAATCAGTCACGAGGAATTGTAACCTCTGGACTCTGGTCTGGACAGGACTGGACTGGTCTGCTCTGGTCTGGTCAAATGGAACTCTCAACCAATAAAACTCGCCACGCGGAAAACGTCGAGGTGATAAGGGAGACGAGAGAGATGTTCCCAAAGCTCTATAAATCCATACTCAGGAGCAGTTCCTGGTCCAGATTAAGCAATTGATCCCGTCGATGAAGAAGTTGATCCGAGTGATTATGCCATTGATCCTGTAGACCCAGCAGCAACAGTTGACTAAGCAGCCCTCCTTGGTTTAGACCCTGGTTCAGCAGTAGAGTAGATCCAGTTGAAGCACCACCACTAGTTTCAGTAGTTTATTCAGTCGATGAAGCGTCTGTTGATCCTTTTGATCCTTTGACTCAGTGGATCCGGTTGATTTCTCAGCAAAAGCATAGGAAAGGGTAGAGGTTCAAGAGGCAGAAGCAGTTAATTCATAAATAAAGGGAAATGCCCCCTTTCCCGAGCTTTCTGAGATTAAAGCCACGAATAGGTGGTTGCAGACTTTGGTGAATTCTTATGTTGCAGCCAAAGCCTAATGTAGTAGAGGAGAACGAGAGATGCAAAGTATGTTTTTTTGGCTTGGCGAGGTACAGAAGTTCTACTCGAAAGGTGAGAAGGTCTGATCTGTAAAGCCCTTTACACATTTAAAATTTTCGTAGATCGTTCCAACCGATAAGCTCAGGGATTAAAAAAGTTCTCTTCATATTTTCCTTGAATTTCTTATCCCCTGTTTGGAGATCAGTTGTTTTCTGTTTTAGAAGATGTGATATCTAGTTATATTAAACAAAAAATCCGATCTTTTACCCAACATTCTATATTTTTTGGGTCATAGGTTGAGTTTCTTGTGCAAGTTTGCATCTTGATTAGAAAAAATTCGAATCTCGGAATTTCATTTAAGTTTGGACCATTAATTTCTTCTTCTAATGCATAGATGCCTGTCGAAATTTTCCTGTGTTAATATAGGTATGATATGCTGTTCTTATCAAAAAAATATAGGTATGATATGCTGTGCTGTGAAACAAAAAAACCAGATCTTTATCCTGATTTTGGATTTTTTTTTTCTTGATTCCTTCGGATCTATCTATTTGCTATAATGTGTGAAGCAGCTTTCAAAATTACATATATTAATGGAACGATGATGGCTATTATTCTTTTATTTTAAGAAAGCTTTTTTTTTTTTTTAAATAAAAATAAAAATGCAGTCTTTCAATTTTTAAATTTTTTTTTGGAACGCGGATAAAAATGCATTACTTTGGCTTCAAAAGAACATTTTTTTTCCTCCTCGAATGATAATAGTGATCCATCTAACCCCTAATTTTAAGAAAGTTTTGATTCTGAAATTCCATTTGTGTCGTTTTTTTTTTTTTTGGGAAGATTTGCCTTCCATGAGCTCCCTTGTTCCCGGCTTCTTTTATCTGGGGAGTCAAGTTCCCCTCTCCATTATCAAACCATTTACTAATTGATTTTGAGAGGATTCCATACTCCTAATTGTTTTTTGATGTGCATGAGGAATGAGGAGTTGGCTGATAATCTTCTTAAGCATTGAGATCTTGATTGTGAAGTGTGGAGTCACTTCGTTGGTCTTTTTGGAGCACTTGAGTGCTTCCTTGGTTCTATTGTCGAGTTGTTTGGTTCTTGGCTTCTTTGGGGTTTCTCCTCCAAGGCTTCAAAAACCCCTTTGGAACCTTCTTCCATTTGCAATTTGTTGGGGGTTGTGAAAGGAAAGGATTAAGTGCACCTTTGAGGGGAAAACATCTCATCTTCAACAGATCATTCTCCTTATTTTGGACTTGCTATTTTTTAGGGGGAAAGCTTTCTAGGGGATCATTTTTGAGGATTTTGTTGTTGGTTGGGATTTTATTTGTAATTTGAAGGCGAACTAGTGTTTCTTTTTTCTTTTTTTCCTTGCTTTTGATAAATTTAGGGTTCATCTCAACAACATTTTCTCTTTTTAATAAAATTTCAACTTATCAAAAAAAGAACAAGAAATTATTGCTGCTGTGTAACACACTTGTAGCATTTAGAAATACGTGAAGGAAATTGGTGTAATGATTTGATTAATAAATCAAGTCTTGTAGTGTTTAGTGTTTAGTATTGTGCAAAGAAAGTTATAAAGAACAAACTATTATTTAATTGCATTTTTAACAAGTATAAAACAATAGTTTAGTTGTAGAAACTTTCAATTATTATGAAATATATCTTTCTTGTTGAATTATAAAATAATTAGAACTTGTAATTTTGTTATGTGAATTTGAAACTTGATATTTGGAAATGTATTGTTAATTACCCTAATTTTTTTTATTATTGTTCTGTATTATAGATATATAAACAGTATATGCTTGCAACTTTGTGAGTCTTACGCGTTGCTCCTCGAGGCTATGCCTTTAGTTGTTGGTTGGCCAATCACATCGGTTCTTTATTCTTTTTCTTAGTTTTCGGCTTCTAGCTTGATAATTTTTTAACTTACCAAAAAAGAAAATAAATAAATAAAAAGAGAAGCTTAATAACCTTTATCTTCCTTCAATAATTATGATCATAAAAAAATATTTATTACTGTTTTAACATATTTTGATTTCGATGTGCAAAATCCATAACACTATTAAATTTTGAGTATTTCTTGGTTATGAAGCCTCTATTCAGTTATTTAGGTAGAACCAATTGTCTCTCTGCCCTCTCCCAAATGGGTTGTCAAATCTGTGAGGATTTTTGGTTGAATAATTTTCAATTAAAAAAAAAAAAAATCTTAATCCAACATATTGTTAGTTTGTTAAATATTTCGACAAATTTTAAAATATATATTTTAAATTCATTTCCTTATGTGGTTATGTGATTATGTCAAATTTTAATCTCATGATGAAGTTTTCCTATTTCATATGTTTTGACTCATTTGTATGTATCATAGATTGTTTATGGCCGGTTTATTTAAATGAAGAATCTATTGAGTCAGTTCAACTGTCTCACATGTCCAACATGTTTTTGTTGTACGCAGGAACTAGAACATTCCATGCTTCATGTCTCAATTTTTGCTCTCAATTCTTTATACTGATTGTTTGAGTAGGTTTGATTTCTTTTAACAACTTGTTATGGACTAATATCAGTCTTGCTAACCTACTTTTTGTAGGTATTGCTTCGGGTAGAGCAAGAACAAGTAGTAATAGGAGTTTCTTGTTGACTTTTCTGATCAATATATGGCTGCTCAGACCTCCGACATTTGTTGATATAATATCTCCAGGTTCTTTATGGTCTTGCACACAATAGTTAATACTTGTTGGTAGTAGTAGATTTTTCTTCACATTAGTTTCTTTTACAGACAAAAGTTAAGGAAAATTTGATTGAGCCTGAACCTATAAAAAACATGTTTGACTAGACATGAGACTCCTTTTTGACCTACAAACCGCAGTTAAAATAAAGTTTTTTAAAATCTATTTGGATGATATGACTTATGATGCTGGACTATGAACTAATTAAAATGATGGTTCTGAGATTACGGTAAAAAATATCAAGGACAAGGAATATTATAAGCTACCGGATTCTACCACAAAGAAATAAGAAAAGTTTAGTAAATAACTAATAAATAATTCTAGACAATGTTTTTAGTCCCACCGGTCTGAATCTAAAATATTAAATTGAGGGATCTTATGGAAGGTAGAGCTTCCAACTAGTCTAAGGTATTAGTCTAACAATGTTTAAGAAGATCTACAGAATTAAGGTTTCTAAGGTTAGATCTAAGGTTAGAATAAAGTTAGATTAATAAAAATAAGAATTTAGAATGGTCTAAGCTTGCTGTAAATTATTAGGCAGCAAATAGGGATGATTTTGTGGTTGATTTAGGTCGATTAGACAAGGATTTTTGGATTGGTTTGGGCTGGGCGGCAACATGGTAATTTTGATAGGGTTTTGGTAAGTCCTAGTATGTGTAGAACCTCTAAAACAAAATATTGGTCACCTAGGGTCTAGTAAGAGAAATTTCACAAAAAACTATGAAAATAAGATGAAAAGAAGAAGAAAATTAAACTATATTTGCAAACCAAGCAGAAAATACATTTAAGATAGGAAAATCAGATATTCTATAAATTGTATTCAAAAGCCTCTATAAAATAACATAAAGATGTCCTTAATAGTAAAAAACAAAACCCTAAAGAGAAAATGCCTAAACTATCCTTAAGTAAAAGATAAATTACAAAAATTATCTAATTTTCGTAACTCTCTCTGTTAAAATTTCAAATCTTAGAAAGTTAAATAAAAAATAACCTAAAGTTATGAAACTACCCCCAAACATTTATACTCTGACCATAGGCCAATAAAACATAAAAATAAGTCCAAGACATTAAAAAAAAAATCTAAAATAAAGTCAAAAATAGAAAATGAAATAAATCATAAGTATTCTAACATTATGGTCACGTGTTGGTCATTTTAATTCAACCAATAAGTCTTCGATCCAAATGCAACCCATATGCACCCTCTAATGTAGACTCTTCAAAAGATTTTGCACATGGGGTCTTTAAGTCTTCTCCGTAACTATTACCAATTCACAATGAAGCTTGCGATTTACTTCTCCTATGGTAATATTTAGAGGGTGATGATCTGATGTCCTCGTCAACTTAGATTGGACTTGGATTTGTTCTCATATTTGTAAGTTGAGGTTGATATTGGATAGTATTAGATCAAAGAGGTGTCTAATACCAATTCACAATGAAGCTTGCGATTTACTTCTCCTATGGTAATATTTAGAGGGTGATGATTTGATGTCCTCGTCAACTTAGATTGGACTTGGATTTGTTCTCATATTTGTAAATTGAGGTTGATATTGGATAGTATTAGATCAAAGAGGTGTCTAATCGGAGATATGTTAGAATTTAAAATTAGGCCAAATTCAATAGCTTATATATAAGTTGTCCCTTTATATATACTAAATAATATTGTAGATTAGAAACTAACAAGTAATAATACTAAAATAGAAATCTACTAGAATTATAAAATAAAAAATAAGTCACTAGAATTAGGAAATATAAACAAATCCTGTTGAAATTAGGAAATAAAAACAAATCCTAATAGAATCAGAAAAATTTTAAGACTCTTAAGTAGATATAATCGGATAACAAGGCTCATATTTTATTGACGCTGTTCCATATAGGAATTTTGAATTTCTTGCCATCTTCATGTAACCGTTCTCCCCCCAATTAATACCCCAGGAATTTTTGATTATCTAATAGTCTTCATCATGCTCAATGGTACGTAGCCCACTATCAAAATGCTATGGTTGATATTTCTTATACAATCAATGGATGGTGTTCATCGATAAATTTCCTGAAAAATAATCATACAATGGGATTATTATTATTATTATTTTTTTGTGATATGACAAGATTAAAAATTATTTAGCAAAAAAAAAAAAAATTTTTTTTTTTGTGCGTAATTAGGTTTACTCCTGTGTATTTTTGAAAATCTTTAGAACTAGCAATTATTATAACCACTGGTTGGTTATAATCTGCTTGCAGAAGTTTATTATCATAGCATAGTGGAAATAAAGGACTGAACTGTTATTAACTACATTACAAATTGCATTAAGTCTTTTCTTTCCCTTATCATTGTATAGTTACACATCCTTATATCCGTTAATGAAGACTTGCTTTTCCTTATAAAC